>NC_140639.1:25403560-26003560 GCF_057382275.1 Copadichromis virginalis
TGAGAGTACACCTTTGCTGGTTCTGTGGAGAACAGCTGGTTTATTCTCCTGCCTTCTATCTCTCTGGTGTACCTCCTCAAGCGGCTGGCCAAGGCTGTGAGTCTTTGCTTGGCAGTTTCCAAGGCCTCAGGTATGGACAGCTTGCTGTATTTCTTAGGCACCTTATTCGTCGCACCTTTCTGCAACTCCGTTAGTTGGCTAACCTCTCTCCGTGCTACTTTGATCTTGCCCTCTAGCCTCCTTCTCCATGGAGGGTACTGCCCCTTGTGGCTGTTCAACTTGTAGCCAAGCATCTCACTGATCACTGCTGCCGTATTGTAGATCAGCTTGTTAGTGTCGGTAATCGTGGTTGTAGGTATTGCCCGTAGTGCTGCATTAACATCATCTAGCAGACCTTCTGAGGGTACTTCACGTAATCTTGGTAACCGGCTACGGGGGATCCAGGTTTCAAACTTGGCCATGATCCTATTTTTCAGGTCAGTTCCTCTCGCACTCAACGATCCTTCTCCTATCGCACTTGGGGCTATGTACCCAATCTCGGGTGGGGGTGATGATATCTCCCCCCTGACCTGGCGTCCTGACTCCTCCTTGCCGTAGCATTTGTGTTGTACCTCGTCAATCTCTAGCTGTGAGAGCAGTCCCTTCTTTCGAATGTTGGAACACTGAGCTACTAGTTGTTTCGCCGTCATTGTGGATGTTGGGTATTGAAGAATCCATAGGTCCCTCATCCTATTCATGTAGCCCCTTCCGCCGGGGTTACTTGCGTAGTAGCATTCCAACAACGCCCTGTTTTCGTCCCTTGCCCACCGATGCCTTCTTGTTCCAGTAGCCCACTTTTCGTCAGGGTGCCCTGGTTCCTCAACACCTGACGCGGACCTTGTTGATCCGGGCGACGTCCGAGCCGGCATGCCTTCATATTTATCTGTCTCGCTCATGTCTGCGGTAGGCTTGCTTAGCATAGGGGGTCTAGCCTTAGGACCCTTACTGGATACAGACGCCCCAGGCAGGAATCGAACTTGCGACCCTCTGCTCCAAAGGCGTGTAGTCTAACCACTACGCTATCCAGCTGATATATATATATATAGATATATATATATATATATATATATATATATATATATATATATATATATATATATATATATATATATATATATATATATATATATATATATATATATATATATATATATATATATTTGTACACACACACTAATTTGAAAAAAATTAGACTGTGGATGTATATTTCTGCATCAAAAAGTAACTGACTATTAATATGAAATGGATAATATGGGTGACTTTGCCAGTGTTTATATCTGTTTTGGATATGATTCAGGTGTATTGACCCAGGGTCATATCTATAACATGCAGGACACCGACCGTGTACTGCTTTTGTTAGTGTAAACTTCCTCATTATGTTAAATCTTGAGTATTGACAGTGAGAAAAAACTATTAATGTTTGTTACAGGTGCAGAATGCTGCGATCAGTGGAAAGACAGGGCTTGCGTGTACAGACGAGCAGCGCAGGTGGAATGCAGGGACAGCAAAGAACCTTGAACCTAAACGTCTAAGCCAGATAAACTTCAGACATCACAGGGCAGAGCAGCAGTATGATGTGAACTCCCGGACTGCAGTGACACAATCTCTCCCTAACACACCATATCACCTTACACATCAAGACTTTATTGACAGTGTTAGCAAAGCACCAGTGAAGCCACTTTTCCTCCTCAAGAACACATTAATTGGAAAGTGTTACAATGCCTCGCCATCTGCAGGTCCTCACCGCAACAGTAAAGTTGATGAGCAATTTTTTCAGCCACACCAAGCACACAGTTACAAACTAAGCTGTAATCCATGCAGGGCATTCTACCAGGCATACATTCAAATTTCTGAAGAGCAAGCAGAACAATTACAAGAAGAAACAAAAGAGCAAAGTGCATCTGATTTGTGGCACAACTGCAGGAAAATCAGACTTACAGCAAGCTCTGCTAAAAAAGTTCCAGTACGTGCCACCACAAAAAATGACAAATTTTTATCTGAGCACATGTACCCTTCCTTTCGTGGGAATTATGAAACAAACTATGGTAAAGAAAATGAAGTTAGAGCTTGTCATCAGCTGAAAGAACAGGGTATGAACATCCTTCACATGGGTAGTGTTATCAGCATCCAGGAGCCATGGCTCTCTGCGAGTCCTGACGGGGTCATTGACTCAGATGTGCTTCTAGAAACAAAATGTCCTGTGCAGACTTGTCCTTCACTCACGGAGCAGCTTACCCAGAAATGCAGCGATATCAAACTGGTAGATGAGGAACTGCAGCTGCAGAAAACTGGCAGCAGAGGCTATTACATGCAAGTGCAACTTACAATGTTTTGCACAGGGCTCAAGACTGCCACACTTGTGATCTGGACACCTACTGAGCATGTTTCATTTACAGTGCGATATGATGAAGCATTTGTAAAGGAACAAGTAAAACGCTTGAGAGAGTTTTACTTCTCATATTTCTTACCTCGACTTGTAGAGGAGTATGCAGCAGGACGGTTTCAGTTAAATGAGAGATACTTGAAGATAATGGGCAAGGTTTAATGCATGTTACAACTATAAATGGGACAGTCAGACACCAACATGTCTGCAGAGTTTGGTCTCTGTCTTGTGAATGAAAGGAGACATTCAATATGAAATCTGTTAAATATTTCAATACAACTAAAATGTACATAGTTGTAACATATGGTGGGAAATGAATGACAAACTGACAACATTAAATGTTGTGAATAGTTCTGTATTTCTGTAATCTTCCAACCCAAAAAATGTCAAGAATGCGCAACTAACTATTGTAGATTTGAGAAAAACTTTTTCTTTCATTTAAGAAATTTATCACATTGTGGTTGAATAAAAAAGTAATAATTGTTCAATTGATTGATTGCAATTGTTTTATATATATACACTGAACAAAAATATAAACGCAACACTTTTGTTTTTGCTCCCATTCCCCATGGGATGGACGTAGAGACCTAAAATTCATTCCAGATACACAATATAACCATCCCTCCCAAACAGTGGTCACAAATCAGTCCAAATGTGTGGTAGTGGGCACATCTGCTATATTGAGATAATCCATCCCACCTCACAGGTGTGCCACATCAGGATGCTGATCTGACATCATGAGTAGTGCACAGGTGTACCTCAGACTGCCCACAACAAAAGGCCACCCTGGAATGTGCAGTTTTTTGCGCTATTGGGGGTCTGGGGAGCCAGAACCGGTCAGTATCTGGTGTGACCACCATTTGCCTCATGCAGTGCAACACATCGTCGCATGGAGTCTATCAGATTGTCAATTGTGGCCTGTGGAATGTTGGTCCACTCCACTTCAATGGCTGTGCGAGGTTGTTGGATATTCGTGGGAACTGGTACACGCTGTCGTATACGCCGGTCAAGCACATCCCGAACATGCTCAATGGGTGACATGTCCGGTGAGTATGCTGGCCATGCAAGAACTGGGACATTCTCAGCTGCCATCTGCCCTGAACAATGTGAACCATGATTCATCCGTGAAGCGCACACCTCTCCAACGTGCCAGACGCCATCGAATGTGAGCATTTGCCCACACAAGTCTGTTACGGCGACGAGCTGGAGTCAGGTCAAGACCCCGATGAGGACGACGGGCATGCAGTTGAGCGTCCCTCAGACGGTTTCTGACAGTTTGTGCAGAAATTGTTTGGTTGTGCAAACCAATTGTTCCAGCAGCTGTCTGGGTGGCTGGTCTCAGACGATCTTGGAGGTGAACCTGCTGGATGTGGAGGTCCTGGGCTGGTGTGGTTACACGAGGTCTGCGGTTGTGAGGCCGGTTGGATGTGCTGCCATATTCTCTGAAACGCCTGTGGAGACGGCTTATGGTTGAGAAATGAACATTCAATGCATGGGCGACAGATCTGGTTGACATTCCTGCTGTCAGCATGCCAATTGCACGCTCCCTCATTGCTGTGGCATCTGTGGCATTTTGCTGTGAGACAAAACTGCACATTCCAGGGTGGCCTTTTGTTGTGGGCAGTCTGAGGTACACCTGTGCACTACTCATGATGTCAGATCAGCATCCTGATGTGGCACACCTGTGAGGTGGGATGGATTATCTCAATATAGCAGATGTGCCCACTACCACACATTTGGACTGATTTGTGACCACTGTTTGGGAGGGATGGTTATATTGTGTATCTGGAATGAATTTTAGGTCTCTACGTCCATCCCATGGGGAATGGGAGCAAAAACAAAAGTGTTGCGTTTATATTTTTGTTCAGTGTGTATATATATATATACACATATATATATATACACATATATATATATATATATATATATATATATATATATATATATATATATATATATATATATATATATATATATATATACATATATATATATATATATATACATACACTGTGTATATATATATATATATATATATATATATATATATATATATATATATATATATATATATATACACACACACATATATATACATACATACACACACACACACACACACACTGTATCACATAACCTTTCTTCTAGAGCACAAGATAAAAGAGTGAGACCTGGAATTATTTACTCTCTACATATATGTACATCAAATTTTAAAATAATTGCATTACACTACACAACTTTATGTCCTGAGTAACCATCTTAATATCCCCGAGTCCACAATTGTTCATAACATACACAATTATTGTGTATTACGAATGAGATCCTCTCTTAAGTTCACTAGAGCAGCACATATTCTCAGTATCTTGTCTACTTTAGGAGCCATGCTTATAGGAACAATTTGTGAAAGTATCTTGTAGACTTTCAAGCGTCTGATTGCTCTTTCAACATGGATTCTTACATTTGCAATCCGACGTGTGTATGTTACCTGTTCCTCAGTTAGCTGTCTACGTTTTTTTGTGAAAGCGGGTATTACTAATCTAACTTTTCTCTCAAAGAGTAAGTCTTTAATTGTAAAACCTCTATCTGCCATGACTTCATCACCAGGTTTTAGGTATGTTAATATTCCAGAGTCCATTGTGATAAATTTGTCACTACATCGGCCGCCATATAGAATAGAATAGAATAGAATTCAACTTTATTGTCATTGCACATGCACAGGTACAGGGCAACGAAATGCAGTTTGCATCCATCCAGAAGTGCTTTAGTGATATAGATATATTACAATATATATTAGCAATAATATAGATATGTGAGTATATTACAGAAATGGGTCTATTATGGTATGTTATAATGTACACGGTATGAAGTATGTTGTGAATATTCTATAACTATAAGTATGTACAGGCTGTAGTGAGTACAAGCTATGTACAGGATATGAACAGGATATAAATATGAAAAACTATACAGAATATGAAATAAATAACTTTACAGAAATCTGAGATATACAGCTATACAGAAATGGGAACTATGCAAGTTGTAAACAGTTGTAGGGTTAAAAATTATCAAATGTACAGAATGATTATTTACACAGAGCTATACAGTAGTGCAGTTAAGATAAGTGAGATATAATTCCTACAGAGGCTATATAAAGAAAGAAAGAGTACTTTATTGGTCCCCGTAGGGAAAATCCCTCTCTGCATTTAACCCATTCACTCAGTGAAGCAGTGGGCAGCCATTGGGCGCCCGGGGAGCAGTGTGTAGGGACGGTACCTTGCTCAGGGGTACCTCAGGGTAGCTGTTCAGGGGAATCGAACCCCCGACCTTCCGATCATGGGGCCACCACTCTACCTACTGAGCTATCCCTGCCCTGTGGTTGTGTTAGTGCTAGTGGTTGTGAGTGGTGGTTCAGTCCATGTTATTATTGTGTTTGAGGGTACAGTTGTCCATTGTGGGTGTGTGTATGTTCAGTCCATGAGTTTAACGTGGGTCAGATGTCAGGAGGCAGAGTTCAGGAGTCTGACAGCTGTGGGGAAGAAGCTGTTCCAGTACCTGGTGGCCTTAGTCCGGAGGCTCCTGTAGCGCCTCCCAGAGGGCAGGAGGATGAAGAGTCCATGTGATGGGTGACTGGGGTCTTTGATGATTTTCCCAGCCCTTTTCAGACACCGCTTCCTGTAGATGTCTTTCATGGCAAGAAGTGGTGCTCTGGCGATGCGCTGGGCAGTTTTCACGACCCTCTGCAACGGTCCGAGGCAGAGCAGTTCCCATACCAGACTGTTATACAGTTGGTCAGGATGCTCTCGATGGTGCAACAATAGAAGTTCACCAGGATGTCTGAGGACAGGTGGTTCTTCCTCAGAGTCCTCAAGAAGAAGAGGTGCTGGTGAGCCTTCTTGACCAGCTTGGAGCAGTTGGTCGTCCAGGTGAGATCCTCGGAGATGTGGACTCCCAGGAACTTGAAGCTGCTCACACGCTCCACAGCCGTCCCCTTAATGTGGATGGGTGGATGTGGGTCAGCATTCCTCCTGTAGTCCACGATGAGCTCCTTGGTCTTCTCGGTGTTAAGCAGCAGGTTGTTTCTGTCGCACCACTCAGCCAGACGATCCACCTCCTCCCTGTAGGCGGCCTCATCGTTGTCACTGATGAGGCCAATCACCGTGGTGTCATCTGCAAACTTAATGATGGTGTGCCGCAGACACAAACATGATTAGTCCACATGGTGCAACAGCAACCAAATATTTGACTGTGTTGTGTGAATAATAATGGCTGTATGATTCCCCTCTTGAGCCCAGATTTCTGGGTTCCTGTAAAAGGGTCTCACTGCAGTCTATAATGCATGTAGTATTTGGAAAGTTCTTCTTGAAGGCTTCAGGCATAGTTGCTTGAATAGTTTCTTTTGGCAGCCATGGAATTAATGGTCGGAGAACTTCCTCCAGCTTGTCTAACCAGTGTGAGATGATCTTGCTGGCCATGCTTTGTGATATATGAAACTGGCGGCTTAGGTCACCTATTACACGGTTACTCTTTAATTTCATAAGTGTCATGAGTGTCATTGTTTTCATATCCTTCCAGTGTCGACACAAGTGTTAAATGTTTCTAAGGCTATCCCAGTGTACAGCAAAGCGTCTGCATCATTTTGAAGAATGAAATATGCAACTTCATCACACTGAGTCATCTTATCCTGCACATCTTTTCTGCGAGACCTGTTGCAGTATTGATGGTCTTGTTGCGAAGGATCCTCCCACTGTGTGTGGACTGAGTGCAGATGTGGCTCAGGGGGTTGTGTGGAGATGCTGGCCTGGTCTAATTCCACTGAACGTAACACTGTGGAGTCTGAATAAGACAAAAATATGATCAGATGTACAGTCAAACTGTTAGCATAAGAGAAACTGTAAAGTGTCACTTAGCTTATTATATTTTTGAGTGAAATTTCTCATTCTACATTTTTTCACACAAATGCAAAATCATAAATGTCAACATAAAATGTTCCTAAGTCCCCTAAAAATTTGTCACAATTGTATTCAATTACTGTGATTAGATTTTATTTTACATTCTAAAAAAAGTCACAACTGTTGGTATTTTTGCAAAGGTTGCCTTTAACGTTTTTACTTGAGTTTTCTCGACTTGAAAAAACATGTTCTTTATAAACACAAACCTAAGACTTTTACAGCCCTTGGAGCTCATCTTTTGGCATTATTATTATTATTATTATTATTATTATTATAAACTTTCGTTAAAATTGAAACTTTGCTGCTAATAACCAGCTAGTGCTGATACTAACGCCATTCACCATAGGCTATTATTTAGTAAAGGTAAAGAATTGCGTGTTTAAAATGCGAAACGGTGGCAAACCACATTTACACTTTCACTTACCGGGTACAGATTCTGTGTTTTTGTTCATATTACTGGAAGCTGTCACACTCAAAGTGGTCCGAGTGAGCTTTCTTCTTTTCTTCGGTGGGGGTCGGTCATAGCCCAGATAAAGCTCCGGGTCGGGGTGTAGCTCTGTGGGCTTTTTATCGATAAAATGAAAGGAGCAAACATAAACTCTCTTTGGAGGGTATTTGAGTCTTAAAGCTGCCAGCCACGCTAGTTTCCGATCCTCCTTCCGCGGCATAGAGTGCAGTGCGTAGGGCGGTGGGCACGGACAGGCCTTTCTAAGTTGTTGATGCTCAAGGCAAAATGTTTCTAATGCGTTTTTCAGTTTTCTTGAATTATTGTGGCAGCCGACGACAGCACACGTTGAACCCGAGCTCATCTTCGAACAGGTAAAGCCACTTATTACCGCACAAAGTAACTGATTTTGTTGTTAGCAACGACTGAACGCTGGGTCTCGCTTTGAGTAACCGGAAGTATAAAACCGGACAACGGAAGTAGTGGTCTGTCATGGCAGCCTACGTACGCTCTTACAGAAACCTGTGGATAAGGACCTCCAGTCTTAAAGTCATTCCTTTCAATGGCTCTGGGGACCTCAGAAGGAAAGCAGTGTTGTGGAAACGACACACCCCTCAAAGCTTTCTTCTTCATGAATGAGAGATGCATGTTTTGAAATAACACAGAGCAGGCGCGTGTAGTACAAATACAGCGGGTGGAACAAAGTGAAGTACAAGCAGAGCTCAACAGCCAGCTTAGCGCAAATTTTGGGCCATTTGCACTAGCTAGCAGTCAGCACAGCACATGTCGCCTCCTATGTGAAGGACTTGTTTAGACTGTAGTCAGACTTACCATGTGCTCAGCACATATGACGCCCAAAGTCTAATTTGTTTTGATTAGTGTAATCATTGTATGCTGTGCCTGGTAACAGCTGAGGAACCCTGTCCTGCTTTAAGAGGTGGGACCAGTTTCAGTTCAAACTGGCACATCATGCATGTAGTATGATTGCTATCAGTGCCCGAGCACTGCAATCCTGCTTAAAAGTAGCTGCTTTTGTAACGTATTAGTGCCACAAAAAGCATAAAGTCATGGACCTTGCCCATATGGAAAAGATATATATAAATCTTATAAAGTTTGTATCTGTCTTGTGTGAAACTTGTATGAAAAGCATACAAGAGCGAAAACAGATATAAGATCCCTTGAAAAATTATATAAAGGCAACTTGGATGTTTTGGATACTTACTAAAACAATATATGAAAGTAATGAGAAAGTGGCCACTTAAATGAGTAAATCATATAAGCCTTATATGATTCACTATATGAAGTAGGCCACATCTTATGCAAGTCTTTTATACGTTTTTACTATTTCTTTTCCATATGGGTGTTCTGTTGAAAGGCTTCAAAAGAGCATGTGTACGAGGAAGGAACCAAGCGTGAGAGAGAGGCCAAGATGCTGAGGCAAACAGATGTGTACTCAAGCCCGATCGTTGAGCACATTGTGAGTGCGGGATATTGTGGGAGAGCTGGACATCAAAGATCATCAATTCAGAATCTGATCAAAAGTTAAATATACAGGATTTTACCCAAATGTTACCCTGTTTACATGGTTATTCATTCAGCGGGTTCACCATTGCAATCTTTAGATATTTGTTGGGTTAACTCTCATTATTGCAGATTATTAAAAACAGAAATGCAGAAAAATATGGCTCTTACCTCAAGAATCGCTGAAGATGCCAACTGGAGTGAAACGCATACTGTTAAATCGACAACCTGATTCAGAATTCTTACCTCTTGCACATTTCATATCCTACAGGTTTTTCAGGTTGCTACAGAAAGGCAAAATTGGTGTTGTAGTGCAACCTCGCTCTCTCTGGGCTATTTCATTATAGCGGTAACAGTTTTGTGCTGTGTGCTGCATGTCAAAACCTCAGTTGACTCTCCCAACTGAGTCCAACACTGGCTTTAGTTTCTAATTTACAGTCTTGACCATTTGGAAGTTGTACACTAAGTATACTTTACTAGTTTGTCAAATCCTATTCTCATCTGGCGACTTACTGAATTCTAAATTCTCACAAGTGCCTCTGATCAATAGAGCCCAGGGCTGTTCATTTTGGCCTCACAGCTGTGGACGTGTTACTGACTAAATTTGGGAGGTTTTTGTTTTCCAGGTGGAAATTTCAGAAAATAGCCGAGGGCTTAAGGGATTAAGGCAAAGGCCTTAACAATCGACAAAAAACACCTTTATAACCCTGCCTCTGCCAGCTTGAGCCCACACATCAACAGAACCATTACAACCTCAGACTTTGCCACCTAACAGCTCACGCACACACAGAAAGAAAACATGGATACCTGTGTAGATTTACAACATATTAAAATCCTGCATGTTTTTTCTATTCAAAACACAAGCTGTCAAATAACAAAAGCAAGAAACTATTTGATTATTATGGCTGAAACTAATTATGGTTATGTAAGTCCAGAAAACTTGAAGAATAATGCCAAGTAAGCTGAGATGTGTAGTTCTTATGTTACAATACCTCTAAAACAAGACCAGTATCATGGTTGTACTGCATATTGCTTCCACTGCACCACTGTGCTGAAAATCACCCCAGATGGGACTCAAACCCACAATCCCTGGCTCAGGAGGCCAGTGCCTTATCCATTAGGCCACTGAGGCTGCACAGAGGGACCCCAAACATGCTGCATAATGTTCAGTGTACAGCTGATCCACTGTGACCTTCAGCAGAATGGAGAACATGTCTATTCGGCTCCTGAGCTTTGCTCTGAGCTCCACTTTGTTTGGATGTTGTTTCTGTTGTTTGTGGAGACTCATGAAACCACACAAGGACCAAAGAGTAACTAAGATCTGGATCACTGGCTCTAGTTACATTAAGTCTTTAAAGAGTATTGCTGAATTTCTGTTATGAAGACTTAAGACAGCTCTGAAGGTAAAAGGGGTCCCAACCCTTTACTAGCAAGGTGTACCTAATAAAATGTTTGGTGAGTATAGATTCAGTCTGAAAGGTAACAAACGTAACCAATGCATTTTCACAGTATACACCCAGTTTTTTCATTTTACACAATTCTTGTATAAATCTAAAAAAAATACAGCCACAAACCTTTCTAAATATGACCACCCACACATACACATGAGAGCACAACTACACAACTAACTGTGCGATGCTATCGTGTCAATATGGATCAAAAACTCAGAGGAATGTTTTGAGCACCTTGTTGAATCTATTGTTCTGAAGGCAAATAGGGGGTCCAACCCAGTACTAGCAAGTTATACCTAATAAAGTGGCTGGTAAGGTTATATACAAAGTCTTAAATCTATTGTCAGTCAAGCACACAACTGTTTAAGACTGGAAAAAAAGCTGTGATATTAATCGAGTGATGTAGAAAGGGTTTGATTTTGTGCAGTGTGAAGCTAAACCGACCTAATACTTGTAAAAACAGTTTGTGCCTCAACGAGAAAGCACTAGCGGCGATTTCATTCTGGTAGGATACAGATTCACCAGTTTAAGTAAACTAAGTAAACCTTCTTTTTTTTTTTAGATCTTTTTGAGATCTTCTGTGATGAACAACACTTTCATCTTCTGTTCATATCGCTGCACGCTGCTGCGGGATGCCGACTTTAGTGTTATTGAAGGATTATTATGACAAACCCACTTTGAATAAATCTGTGTGATGCTTAGTATAAAAGGCACAAACGTGTCCAGAACAATCTATATCACATCCACTGCTGTGAGAGGTGAAACTGTTCAATTACCGAAGCAGGAAAACCTCAGACACGCTCAGCAGTGGGTAGAGCTTCCTTTGCACACCACTGGGCCATTGACTCCTCTCTGAGTTTGGTTCAACATCTCGGAGCTAATTCACCGTACCCTCACAGTGTGAGTGTGCTTCAGCAGACACAGTTCACTGCAACAGTCTGCTGATCAAACTCCCTTCAGTGGGAAGTAAGGCAGGCGAGCAAATCAAAGCATGCGTGTCGGTGTTTGTGTGCTGAGGATACACTGAAGAGAGTTAAAGGGACAGATGCAAAGACACACATCGACAAACCGAACCTGCTGAAAGCCAAGGCTATAATTTCCAGCCTCTCAGATCGACCTCGGACATAATAAGGCAAGGACACGTTTTATGCCACGAAATAAAAACCCAAGACATTATTACCAGGAGTATTATCCAGTCACTTTAAGCAAACAGACACCAAAAACAGACAAAAAAAATGCAAAGACAAAGGCCAAGACTGAAAAAACAATAAGGAGGGATTATTTCCGAGTAAATTAAGTATCTGTAAAAACTTAAATGTTTTTGTACAGTTACTTTTTCCTGTTGTGTGCTAGTTTTTTGTAGAGCAGGCGCTTAGTGATTTAATCAGTAAACCAAATCAATCCAAGTCGTGTCAACTGATTTGACATTTGAGTCTTTCTTCAAGCTAAAAATGCCCAAAATGTTCTCAAATTGATCATTTTCGGCTCATCCTTCTCTTGCATGGTAGTAAATGTTTTGAGACTTATCGTTTCCTGGTGTTTTAAAGGCAAAAGAATCTGTTCTTATGCAGAAAACTCTAAGCTGCATTCTTTTTGCATGTTTATTTCTCTTGCAAAACAGACTTCAAACTCACAGGGAATAAATAAAAATCAACTTTTAGACCCAAAATAAAATCAAGATTATTGTTTGGTGGGGAAAAGAATGCAGAGCGTCCATGAAACACATCCAGAAACAAATACAAAATTACTTAGATGAGATAAAAGAGCAACAACAAATTACTCCAAAGATAGTAAACAACAGATAACAGATAAGACAAAGATAACATCTCTGCGAGCCAATGACACAAAATAAGGTGTAACACAGAAATACAAAATGAGAAACAGTTTTACCACAAATATGTGCAAAACTACCATAAGTAGGTCAGAAATTAGTAAAATGGGGCATAAACAAGTGCAAATACAAAATTTGGTACACGAATGTAAACAACGATGACCACAGATATGCAAAATTACCACAAAGAGGCTCGGGATATCAGATTCAGATGTTTTAGGAGAGACGAGATGCTATAGGTGGCTTTTACTTTGAAAAGACTTCAGTTCTACAGCATTATGGCCCACCCTACACCGCGCCTGATTGGGCCGCGTTTAGGCCGATGACTCATGAGAAATGATAACTGGTTGGTTTAGACAGGAGGAGTGAATCAGAGGCACAGCAGGACAGGAGCCATCGAGTAAGTAACTTCCTCCCTTGTGCTGTTTTCATTTTAAATGAAGCCATAATTCTCTACTTTTGTTATTTCATCTTGCATGTTTCTACAGACATAGTCACTCTTGCAAAAGAGCAAAGCGTAACGGCAAAAACATTATCTGTACCACACTAATTTCTAAACCCTGGTTACATCCATGTGCAAAACAGACCGACTGAAGGAGGCACAAAGCTCCTCAAAGATCCAAAACAACCGAAAAACTAGCAACAAATGTGCACAATTTGATTCCAAGTGACACACAAAACACTGAAAATGAGCAAAAGAAAGACAAAAAAAACCCACGAACTTACTAAAACAGGAGCTACAATGACAATCAAACTCAAAGAGACGACAAATTAGACACAAGGCTTCATAAATGCCAAGCTACCACAAACACGTGACAGTAATGAGAATAAAGATGAACAAAAAGCAAACTAAAATGACCCGATGAAGACACTAAATGAGACAAACAACATTTAAACTAGAAAACACCACGATCTACCACAATGATGAAAAACAAGCAAATGGAGACAGGATTTAGACACAACTAGCACACAGAGAGTCAAAATGTGACACATTTACTAAGTAAATTAAGAAATAATAAGTTGAGCAGGAAGAAATACAAAAATGCAAAAACGAGACACAAAGGATTTAAAATAAACAGTAAGAGCACAGGCAGAAACTCCCACAAAAAGATGAGAAACAAAAATCAAAAGAGATGACAAAGAAGAGATAAAGAACAAGACACACAACATTTAAACTCAAAAACCTGCCAGATCTACCACAACAAGACTGAAAATAATGAAAAAAAAAATAGATGCAAAAACTGAGACACAAAACCACCAAAATGAGACAAAAGGGAATCAAACACAAGAAGTAAGAAAGAAGATGAACAGGAAGACTAAAAAGGCTCAAAGCAACAACAACAAAAAAGACACAAAATCACCAAAACATGAAAAAGATGACAATGAAGAGACACAAAACGAAACATAAACACTGAAAATGAACATGGGAATATTTTATTCTGCTGTACATGTTTGTATACCACTTATATACTTATTAATAGTCAATATATACTGTATATGTAGCAACGAGTTATCCATTCCTAATCTATTCCAACATCTTTGCACCACTCAACCATAAATATGCTGTACCTGTTATTATTGTCTGTGTCATGTGATGAATACACAACAATTATGCGCAGACTGAGCAGATTAACACACGAAAGAATCTAAAAAACTAACAAACAAACAACCAAAAACGAAACAATTTGATCAGAAAGACGCAAAAACAAACCCGAGGAAACTTAAAGAACTGCGAAGCCAAAGCATCTACAAAACAGGACTCAAAGTCACCAGCGTCGCCACAAACGGAGCTCCCGGCCTGTTTTTCCCACAAACGCGCCCTGAATTATTTACATGATCATGGACAACCTGTTGGAGTTACACCGCGAACATTGCATCCCTGTCAGCCGGCTCTGATGGCTCGCTGTGCCGCTGCAGCCGTGCCTGAGCTCCGCGGATTCAGGCTGAAGTTGGAAAAGTGTGAAATTACTGAGAGGAAGGAGGAAAAGGAAAGCTCCTTGAAGGAAAAGATAAACTTCTACAGATTTGATTCTTACAAGTAAAATATAAACAATTTCGTTAAAATTTGATTTAAAATAAAGCGCGGGGTCCCTGTCCACTGTAGCTATCGCGCAGACCACACGCGCCTGAACGTTATCTAATTAGAGCTAGAAATAAAAATAAAAAAAATTAAAAATAAAGATGTCTGTCTGTGTCGCTGTGTGGTTTTAGCGAGTCATCCCACCTCATCCTGCTGAGACTCTTTGGGCTTCTTCTTGCTGGCGGCCGTCATCGTCTCGGAGTCTCGGTCTGTCTCTGCCCGGTAATAACATCACAAACCTGCCGCGCGACGATTTTAGCTGCGCGAGCCACAAAGCTGCTAACAATCAACGCGAGGTTCCGGCAACAGCTTCAAAATAAAAGTCCTTCCACAGGAAACACCTTTTTCGTCAATAACTGTCGCTATTTTTTGTGTTTAATTCATTTTTTATTTTTCTTCTTAATTTTGCTTGTTTAATTCATTTTTGCTTTACATGCTAAAAGCTTTATGTGAACATTTCTAATAATTATTAAACTAATTAATAACAGTCATTAAACAATAGCAATTACTGAAACTATTAATTAATGTATACTGGCCAACACCAGTTGGCCCCTCTGGCCAACTGGAGTTGGCCAGAGGGGCCGATGGCGCGATTTGGCAGCCTCGCTTCTGTCAGTCTGCCCCAGGGCAGCTGTGGCTACAACTGTAGCTTGCCTCCACCAGTGTGTGAATGTGAGAGTGAATGAATAGTGGCATTGTAAAGCGCTTTGGGTGCCTTGAAAAGCGCTATATAAATCCAATCCATTATTATTATTATTATTATTATTAATATAAATAGTTTAAAAACACCACAAATATTAAAATGATTTTTTTAAAAACTGAAACTGTCACTGAAACTAATAAAAACTAAACAGAGCCTAACACAAATAAACTTAAGATGAATAAATAATAAGGCAACTAAAACAAACAAATCTGTGCTCTAAAATGACAGAAACTAAAGTGAACTGAAGATAAATAATAAGAATTACTTACATAGCATAAAGACTTTTGTAAATGAAGAGTGTACTGCTACTCATATGCTGGACTAAGCCAAAATTTATATTACTCTGACTCTGAGTTGTTTCATTTTGTTTTGTGTTTTTTGGGACATATACCAGTGTGGAAATAAGAGTATGTGGAGAGATACTGAGTGAAGAGAATAAATCCAAAACACAGTTTGAAGAGTTTTCAGATTCAGTGCACGGTGATAAAGTTTTTTTTCCAAAAACATTTATAAAATATTAAAATAATAATGCAAACATCAAGTGTCAGTTTAAGCAGAGCTGTCCATGGTGCTGAAATCCACAATAGCTGAAAACTTTAGCTTAAAATAGGCAGCAGCAAGCTTTAACTGTAATCCTTTTTCCTGTCACTGCTCATTAGAAACAAAGATAATTTTATTATTTATAATATTCATTTTCTTTTTCTTTTTCTTTTAGGCCTTCAGTCAGGACACCACATTTACAAGAAAGCTCAAGTTTATTTTTATTTTTTTTTACTGTAAACACAAAAAGATGATGTTTGCTTTTACCAGCTCATGGTTATTCATATTCAGCTACATTAACTACTTTATTTGAATTCATGGTTTTGTTAATGACAAAAAGAAAAAGGTAATCAGATTATGCAAACAGGTGCAAGCCGACAACACACACCTACAGGATTATCATAAAAGGGAAGTCACACTGTAGCCTGTAGTAACAGGTAAATGTGAATGACAACCAATCACATCACACATGAAGACATCCTGTAAAGTCTAGCTTGCTACATAAGCTCTCAGCACAAAATTTAAATCTCAAGGTTGAGGAAGGAAATTACTTGTTTTTTTTATGCATGCGATTCATCAGGGTAGCAGAATACTTTACACTGTGGGCAAAGGGAACATCTGTGTGGCTGTACTTTACTGCAAGCTCTTGTCATGATATGATACAGAAACAGACCTTAACTCCAAAATCTCATACTCAACACAGGAACCAAGGACTAGAAACAAAGATAAGCCAGGATATAATATTAAAATTAAAAGAACTAACAGCCTGGGACTTGATCATAAATCATGAACCAACAGAACTCAGAACTCTTCAAGAAAACTGCCAAGCTTACCTCCACCCCACTAGCCAACAACTGTGGGGTGGAGTGAACTGAGTGAACAGTTGGGCACAGAGCCCCGTGTATTCATGAGAGTCCATCCCCATGAAGTCCAGAAAGTGTTAGTTAATGTGTATCTAGAAGTTTTGTGTAATAATCATCCTCCTTCACTAACACACATAATAGGGGTGACAACTTCCTTGGAACAGAGAATGCCTTTCCCCCCCAAATAAACCTGTATATTATGTTGAATATTGACCTGAAGTCACGTTGTAAGTCAAGTTAAACACAGCCCATCAGTTTCGCTAAGAAATGATCCCCTCTAAGCTCTCCACAGGAATTTATCTCTCACTCAGTCTGGCTGCACATTTAAACCTGATAACTGCAGCCGTACTTATAGTAATATTCCCATGGAGGCTTACAGTGTAGCACTTTGTGGTATTTTTACCTGCGATGATGTCATGCCACTATTCCTACAGTATCACTTCAGGGACTAAGAGGCCTTCTGCAATATCTAGTGTTTCAGCATCCCTCAGAAATACATTACGGGATTATAGCTCAGCGTGTCATCGGAGAACAAATCGGACCAACGCTTCATCTGAAATCCCCTCAGACGAGAGCAAGACGAGACAATCGAGGAGATTGGTAGCCAGCTGGCCCTTCACCACTGCCAAATGTCTGAATGCAAACAGATAGGTGTCAGAGAGAAAGCCCTGAAGACACAACCCACACTCACTCACGCAATCGGTGGCCCCCCATCCCATCTACAGAGTAATGAGTACAGCTGGAGGGGGAAATGGGGAAAAAAATGAAGATGGAGGAGCCAACGATGAGAGGCAAACCAGCCTGAAGGTGTCTCTCTGCCCTAATGTGTGTGTGTGTGTGTGTGTGTGTGTGTGTGTGTGTGTGTGTGTGTGTGTGTGTGTGTGTACGTCTAAGGACAGGAAGAAGACACAGATCAGTTTCCAACTTCCATATGTGGGGGTTAAAAAGGCTTAGATCAGCAGGCCTGGCCAGTAAGTCTTCCATGTATTCAATAAGTGCTTCCAAGGCTCCTCTAACCATGTTTTTATTAAACAGCTTCTATAAAGACAAAATATTATGGAGCTAACATGGAACCATGAATACCATCATACACTAACCAAAGCAGTTTTGCAGAAAACTCGCCTTTAATCTGTTATAGGCACCTTTAACTCTGTGACAGTGTTACAGCTCAAAAACCCGCTGACCACAAAAATGCAGCTTCAGTAGTCAGAGAGTCTAGGGTTCTGGGTGTCATCATACATCCAAATCAGACTGGATTTATGAAAACACGCTCTTCCTCAGATGACATTCAAAAGCTACTCCTTTTGATATAGTTGAGCCAGTCTAAAGATAGCAGCTTTCTCCTCCAGAGAAGGCTTTTGACAAAGTTGAATGGAGCTTTTCTTTTCAACCTTGTTGCGGTTCGGGTTTGGTCCACACTTTCTAAACTGGGTTAAAGTGCTATACAAAGAACCAAAGGTGGCGGTAATATCAAATGGTATGGGTTCATCCTTCTTTAGTTTGTCACGTGGAGCTCGTCAGCACTGTTCTTTCAGCGCCCTTTTGTTCTTAATTTTTATAGAAACATTGGCAGTGAGTATCAGATCAAACAAGGAGATTAAAGGCGTCATAGGTGGGCAGCAGGAACACAAACTCCTCCTCTATGCTGATGATATTCTTGCTATTATAACAGATCCATTCTTATCAGTGCCGCATTTAATGGACACCACAAAGGCGTTCTCTGAGCTGTCAGGTTATACTATTAACTGGGGAAAGTCTGAAGTAATGCCACTATCCCCACTATGCTATACATGGTAGAAAAATTCAATTTTAAATCGGTACCTAGAGGGATGAAGTATCTCAGGATTAGACTAAACCAAGATATGGAGGACCTACCCAAACTTAATTTTGACCCAGTCCTTCTAAAAATAAAAACAAATATAGAAAAATGGGGCAAATTAAAAATCTCATTGTGGGGCAAAATAAATATTGTAAAAATGATTATAGCTCCCCAATTTAACTATGTAGTAATGATGTTACCAATTGCGATACCGCCCGGTCTCTTTAAACAGTGTGAAAACTTAATTAAGCAGTTTCTGTGGGATGGGAAAAGGGCAAGAATCAAGCTAAGTAAATTATATGCTCCTAGAGAGAAGGGTGGATTAAGTTTACCTGATCCAAGATTATATTCAGTCTCGTTCGAGATGGCAAAATTGGTTAATTACTGGGGAAAAAATCCAGCCGGAAAGGAATGGCTAAGTATAGAGTCTGAGATTTATACTCCTTTTGATCCAAAAGGTATGCTGTCTCAAAGCTGCACTTCAACGAACCCAATTTTGTTTCATTCTAGCCAGGTTTGGCTCAATATACATAGAATTCTTAAGATATCACCTCATGTGCAGTTTTACTGATCTCTTTGGAACAATCCAGCTATTCGTATAGGGAAAAAAAATGTTTTGGAAACTGTGGCAGTCTCATGGCATAAATGTTATTAGTGACTTATTTAAAGATGGGGAATTTATGTCCTATAGAGACCTTGTTCAAACATACAAATTGGAAGGGAAGGAAAATTTCTGGAGAAATTTGCAAATTAGACACTGTGTGACATCGAAGTTCAGAAGGGGACATGAAAATCTTGTTCTAAATTTTATAAATATGCCTCAGGAGCACCACACAACATCATGTTTTTATAGGTTGGTAAATGATAACACAAGTGGGGAATGTTCGAACATTACATTTTTGTGGCAGAAAGATTTAAATGCACCAATTTCAAACAAAAAATGGATGGGCATTTTGGCAGAAAATGGGATTTATGTTAAGGAGGCGAGGAGCAAATGCATACAATATAAAATTCTGCATAGATATTATTATACTCCAACAAGATTACACTGTATGAAGCTTATGCCTGACTATCTCTGTTGGAAATGTAAAATTGAGGCGGGAACTCAGGGAGAGGAGAGACACCAGCTACTCCAGGAAGAGGTCCGAGCAGGTGTGGAGGAGGAGCGAGTAAGTAGAGCTGTAGGCCTTAAGCGGCAGGGAGCATGGACAAGGTGGGAGAGCACCTTGCAGCGCAAGGTCACCTGGGCAAACATCATGCAGGCAGACTTCCACCGGATCCGATTCCTAGTGCAGGCAGTATACGACACTCTGCCAAGCCCAGCAAACCTCCATCTGTGGGGAAAGAGCGAGACACCTGCCTGTCCACGGTGCTTTGGAAGAGGGACCCTAGAACACCTCCTTAGCAGCTGCCCAAGGGCCCTGGCCGATGGTCGGTATCGTTGGTGGCACGACCAGGTGCTCAGAGTAGTTGCTGAAAAGATTGCCTCAGCAATCAGCACCAGCAAGCATCATCATGCTCCGAGGAAGGCAATCTCTTTTATTAAGGCTGGAGAGAAACCCCAGGTGCGCCCACATTTGACAATTGGCCTCCTCAACACAGCCTCTGATTGGCAGCTACAGGCTGACCTGGGTAAACAACTAAAGTTCCCTCAGAACATTGCAAAAACATCACTCCGGCCAGACATAATAATAATTTCTGAGGCCTCAAAACAGCTGATCATGCTGGAACTCACAGTGCCCTGGGAAGAGCGGATTGAGGAGGCCAATGAAAGGAAACGAGGAAAGTACCAGGAACTAGTGCAGGAGTGCAGGGGAAGGGGCTGGAAGACTTTCTATGAGCCCATAGAAGTGGGTTGTAGGGGCTTTGCAGGACGATCACTCTGCAAAGTCCTAGGCTGGCTGGGCGTGGCTGGGGCAGCCAAGAAGAGGGCCATCCAGGCTGTGAGTGAAGCGGCAGAGAAAGCCACAAGGTGGCTGTGGATCAAGAGGGCTGATCCGTGGGTAGCTACTGGTACGCAAGTCGGGGCCTGATCACCCCCGGCTGGGTCGCCTGGGCGAGGGTGTATGATGTTGTGAGACCCAAAACACCTGATGACCTTAGGATACATCACTAAAGATGCGTACCAGTGCATCCAGGAGATGTGTCTTTATAGTCATACTCCAACAAGATTACACTGTATGAAGCTTATGGCTGACTATCTCTGTTGGAAATGTAAAATTGAGGCGGGGACTTTCCTACATTGTTTTTGGGAATGTTCCCTTATAGCTCCTTTTTGGAAGAAAGTCGTCACACTTTTAAAAGGTTGGTCTGGATTAGAAGTGCCCTTAACTCCTGAATTGTGCTTGTTAGGAGACCGTTCTCATATTCCAAGAATTCATAATAATATTTTTACGGTTGTTATGGTTGGACTGGTAACTGCATCGAGAATTATCCTTAGGCACTGGAAGACTACAGTACATCCTGAACTGAAAGACTGGATCAGAGCAATGTATATACTTATACAGGTTTAAGTATATGCTGCAAAATCAATAAAAACTTAAATCCCAAAGAGTCTAGAAATGTTGCTTTTGATGTGCAGTCCAGTGGTTCTAAAAGTCAGATCATATCAAGGATTAAGGGAGCTTTGATTGTCATTCACAGAAAACATGGGAGAACAAGATCCACTTATTTAGCTCTCAGTGCTAATAACGATTAAAATAAGTAATGACCTAATTAAAATAACAATAAATGTAATATAAAATAAATAAATAACATAATCACTATTTTTTGGTCTGGTGGAACTACTGTGGTGGCCCACAAGTGCCAAAATGAAGTAAATAAACACATCATCAAATAATTAATTACACACAATTAATTCATTTTGGCACTTGTGGCCCTCCATACTTGCTCTCCAGCTTGAGAAGAGTGTAGGAAACAATCCCACGTGCAGGGTGTGTTTCACCCCCCTCCCCTGAAATCAGTAAACTCTGACGATTTCTGTCTTTTTCTTCTAACACTAAGCTGTTGCTCTCAAATTGGTTGCCTTCAGTTTACCAACTTTATAGGAATTTCCGGTTTGAAAAATTCTGAAATGAGGAAAAAAAAAATCTGTGAAATGGTGCAGTGCAGATTGGCCTGCAAACAAATAGAGAACAGGGTGCAACAACTGCAACCAGCACTACTCAAGGTGCAACTTTTACTTTGAAGGTGAGTGTGCTCCATTTCAGGTTTGTCGCACTTTTCAGTTTCACTGCAGCTCGGTTAATAGTTGGCCAGTGTTCGCAGACCAGTGTTGCGCAGACAAGTCAGTGTTTCCCGTGCAAACTACACTGTCCACATCCATGTCTGGAGTGGAGTAAGGCAGACTTTCTAATCTAAAGCTGCTCAGCTGGCTGCGCACAGTAGTTGGTCGTAGTGCTTTTCCCAACTACATTTGAAACTTTCACATAATGTTGTAACTGTGTGTAACAGAAACCTCTGTGACCCACAAGCTCAGGTTTCAGATGCTTTTCTATGAGCTCATGTCAGTTTGCTATAGATAAATAGTTCATTACTCTAGTCCAATCATCTTCTTTCCTGTCTTCTTTGAGCCAATCAGCCTCCACTCTGCGCAGTTTAGCTCTCAGCGCTCTTCCATCATTCCCCCTTTCAGACTCTCATTTGTGCAACCCACGTCCTCCCCATCTCCACCTCACAGACACCTCAGTCAGAGCTCCATCCAAGCCTCAGTCTTCATCTTCAACAGCACTAGTGCCTAGTTTCTCTCTCTCTCATATATGTGTGTGTATATATATATATATATATATATATATATATATATATATATATACACATATACATATATATAGATATATATGTGTGTGTGTGAGAGAGGAGCTAAGAAGATCTGTTTCAGAGAGAAAGACAAACACTGAACTGGGAAATTAAGCAAAGCTGCTTTAGTTGATTCCTAGGGTAAAATAAGAGCTGAGGGGAAAATGAGCAGGAAAAAGCTTAGCCACCGTTAACTGAAATAAGAGCAGAGCTTAAAATAGGTCTGCACATGTAGTATAAAGGCCCAGAAGCTTTAATATGAAGCCAAATGGCCGGATGACAAAGCAGTTTTACCCTCCCGGTATGCAGCTTGATGATTGATTTGCTCGTCATGAAATATTTCGGCTGGATCTCCGCTCTGATTCACCAGCTTGCTCCTCTTTATTTGGAAGTGTGCGACAACATCAAATGTGTCAGCTGATGGACGCAGATTCATACACATCGGGGTCAATTTGTAGTCAGCTTTTGATAACCTCTATGGCAACACAGGTTCTCACAAACAGCATTACAAAGTTGAATTTTTTTTTTTTGTCCTGTTAAATCTTTAACTCTTATTTTGAAAGTATTTCAGGTTTAATTAGTGTACAGCTTTTGTACCAGATGTCTTTATTAGAGATGGCACGATACCACTTTTTTATGTCCGATACCGAGATCATAAATTTGGCTATCTGCCGATACCGATATGAATCCGATATAGTGTGTTTTTAATCAATTAAACTGTTTTTTAAATATCTTGCTGCTTTTTGTATAAGTTCATACTCAAGTTAAAAAACAAAACAAAATACTAAAGCTATTCTGTTATACCAATATGCAAAAAATACACTGCACCCAAAATATTTCATAGTTCAGCAAAAGTGAGGAATCTAATAAACTTAAACCTACTCCATCCTCCCTATTCTGGTATTTTAAAGAGTAAGCAACCTAACTAATAGGGTTGCAAACTCCAGCAAAAAAAAAAAAAAAAATAGGGAACCACCCCCCGCCCTCCACCCCATGATGCTTATTCGACGTAATCAACTTTAATTTGATGCAGTGTGAAAAAAAATGCACCGAAATAAATTATTTTTCAAGAAATATTAAATAGATTCAACATCTTTCTTCAACAGAACTGCAGACTGCACAGATTGTACCTTCCCAAAGGAAAAAGTTGTATAGCTTACTAGGATATATTAGACTTAATAGTTACTATATACAGTAATGGACTTCTATACATTTTACATCATATTAAAACTTTGGGTGTAAGATTCGGATAATTATTTATTAAAAGCTCGACATTTTAAATGAGAATAAGAAAGAAAAGTATGTCTTTGTGCCCCCTTTTCCCTGTTAATGCCCTATCGGCCCCCTGGCTAAACTTTGCTAGATCCGCCCTGCACAGTTACCAGCCGTCAGCTACGTAGAAAAAGATCCTGGTGTAGAAAGTAATATTAAATAAATTCTAACAACAGCTTATCAAGCTTAAACGTGCTGCTGTTGTTCAGCTGCTGGTTTCCTCTTTCTGGCTCGAAGTGGGCGATAGACAAGCAAGAGAGACGGACTGCAACAGAAAAGCCGATCAGCTGATCATTGATCAGTTTCATGACTGAAGTAGCAGCAGGAGAGAGAGGGAGAGAGAGGCAGTCGCTCCATATATCGGTTGTTAAGCTTAACGCGGGAATGCTTTACAAACATTCAGAGATGAACTTACACACTTGCTTTACTTCTCTCTTAACTTCCTCGGAGATGAAATGCCGGATTGGTAGCAAGGCTACAAATACACACAGCCGCTCTATCACGTGAGCACACTGCTCCGACGTGCTACGGTTATGAGCCGAGTTACGCCATGTCGCAAGTTTTGTGAGGTGCTTTTTTGATATTTAATGGATCGGATTACATTTTTATTTCCCTCCGATATCCGATCCAGTAATTTACGTCAGTATCGGACCGATATGTAATATCGTAACGGTCCATCTCTAGTCTTTATAACAGGATTCGCCCCTAAAGCCAAGCAGATGTGAGAGATTGTAGCAGGAGCTAAACCTTCATTTGTTAATTTGCATTTTCATAAAAGCTACCATGGATATGGTAAGCATGCTCGTTGTTTTCAGTACATAACTCCACCTTTTCTCCGTCCTCATCCTTTCAGCTGCTTTCCACAGCCTAATGCATCTTTGAATAGAGATGTTCTTCAGAGTTCAGCTTCAAGGGCTACGGTAAAGTGAGTAACAATGATCAGACGTGCAGTAACACGTGTGTGTGTGTGTGTGTGTGCGTGTGTGTGTGTGTGTGTGTGTGCGTGCGTGCGTGTGTGCGTGCGTGCGTGTGTGTGTGTGTGAATGAGCTTGATGTAATGAGCAGCGCTCGGATGAAAATGCAAAGAAAAAAGGCATGAGGTCAAGAGCAGGGAGGAGGAGGGCAGCGGGCTGAAAAGGAGGAAGAAAAAAGAGAGAGCGAGGATGAAGAAGATGGAAGCTGTGGAGCACAGAAGACATGGTGGGTGGTGGGAGATGAAAGAAAAACGGCAGGGATGATCCTCAAAGCCTCGACTGGACTCTCTTGCCTCCTCTATTAAATATTTAAGAGGCGGGATCAGAGACCACATGGAAATGATCTCGCTCTATCCCTCCCTCTCTGACCTCTGCTGGCGTTTCGGAAGTTCACTGATGTCCCTGAGGCAGAAATCCTCTCTACAGTGCACAGGAAGCTGGTTGGTGCTTCGGTGCCTCTATATGATGCATGCGTGCATCATGTGGATGTGTGTGCTTCTTCACAGTGCTCCTGTGTGCTGTGCACTGTAAACTGTTTTAACTGTCTTCAACGGCGTGAATTTATTATCATGTCTGTCCTTGATTTTTGAGTGAGCCTCGCGGCCTCTTCTCTCTCACGTTTCTTCACCTTCTAACACCAATTTTACTTTGACTGGGCGTTAACTCATAATCCAAACCTTTAAAGTGCTGGGATTAACACCAAAAAGCCTGTTAACTTTGCGTTAATGGGTCACGAACCAAAGCAGTTCGGATTCCCTTCAAGGTTTCGCTCCAGCCATCTAATCAGGGACTGGTTAACTCCTGGGACACCAGGTGTAATTAACCTGCTGCCAGGATGGAAACCTGCAGGGCTCTGAGTTTAATGTTTGGTGTTTTGATAAGGAAGTGGGGTGTTTAAAGCCAGGTTCCTGATAAGAGCAGGTTTAAAGTTTTGAAAGACTAAGGAGAAGTGCTTCTCTGGCTCTCTGTGGCATACACATGATGGTGGTTACTAAAAGACAGAAAATATCACTCTTGCCTCAAGTTATTATTCATTCAGAAAACTCTAAAACTATTTAATTATAATGTAGTCTTGTCCTTCCCAAGCAGCAGCCTCCAGGGCTGAAAGATAAAACTAATGCAGAAGTACCAAAAACTGTAGTCTGAAGAGACTGTTGTCTCCTGTTAGCCACTGTCAACCGGTGTTAGCTGTTGTTAGCTGCTGTTGGCCTCTGTTAGCTGCTGTTAGTTAGCATTAGTAAGCTATTATTTAACTCGATCTGTTATTAATGTGCTCTGACACTT
Source organism: Copadichromis virginalis (assembly GCF_057382275.1). Lineage (NCBI taxonomy): Eukaryota > Metazoa > Chordata > Actinopteri > Cichliformes > Cichlidae > Copadichromis > Copadichromis virginalis. The sequence goes on from NC_140639.1 coordinate 25,429,507, forward strand.
AGTGAATGACCTCTACTGTGAGAGTGATTTCTGAGCAATCTCTGAGCAGAAATACAACTAAACCCCTGAAACACTGCGAACCCAGCAGCTGACTCTAAAAATTAAGTTTGCTGGGTCTAACAAGCACCCTCGCATGTCAGGATATCCCTTCTGCCTGTGACGCTCCATGTTAATATTGTTTCAGTTCTTCCCTTTGTCATTTAAATACTCGACCATGTTATGTAGGAATATATGGGTCTTGTGTTCTAAACATAAGAGTCAAGACAAAGCTAAATTTTGCACTGCGCTCACAGCCGTGAGCCATCCACCTTTATCAGTTATGCACTGATAACTGCAATGCCAAAGTACTGCTAACAATCCAAGATGGCAAAACCTTTTTGACCAATACAAAGTCAACTGGGCTTCTCAGTCACTGGGTTTTAAGGAGACAGGAGCTAAAACTGAGCAGAACATACTGTATCTTTTTTCCACATGAAAGCAACCAAACCTATTCTAGTATGTCCCACAAATCAAATGACAAGCCTGCAAATAAGCATAACATGGACATTTTTGTATCAAATCAAAGTTCAAGCCTTATAATTTTAATTACAATTTTTTATGCTCACACTCATTTATGTCAGGAAAAAAAACAGTCGTAGTCCTCCCCAGGGAACCTATAAATGATTTTAATTTACTGGTTGGGATTCTTGGTTTTGACAGAGATCTTAAAAACTGAGGTTTAATGCTTTGAAACTTGAACATGCCCAGGCACAAAGGCAGTACACTGTGAGTGGGAATGGAGTGCTGCTGGCAGATGAATGCCATGTACCTGAAAAACATATTAGTCATGCCCATGATGATGCACATGGATATTTTAATCTACACACAGGGATTTCATAAGAACGCCACACCTCTTTGCTGCATAAATGAGAGAGTAAAATTTATAGAATAAATAACCTCAAATTTGTCGGTTTACTCAGCAGCTATGAAAAGCTTACGTGACTAAGAGTTATGTAAACGGGCCCTCAGAAATGTATTTGCATAATTTTACATTAATCTTAGTGACAGTTTGCCCTTAAGCGCAATGCAGCATTTAATTTAACACAGAACTGTTTGAAATGAAGTGTATTTAAATAAGTGTGTAACATTACCACTGTGATTGCTCAAAATATTTCAAACGGATGGTAAAATAAAGAGACACAGATATGTAAAAAATGAAAGACAAGTGCAAAACATAACAGAAATAGGTCAAGATTTCCTGAGCGACCCATTAACCAGCCCAAGGGTCTGCTGGGCTTCAGCCAAGCAGCTGAGGATTTATGGCATAAATCCTCTGAAGAGACCCTTGAATCTTGACTGTAGATGTCTTTATTACCAGCCATCAACAAAAGTGTTTGACTTGATTTTAGTAATTAAACAATACAATCTGCATAGAATGACCAAGGACTGACTCCTGTAACAACTCAGTTAATTATGTAGTTATGGTCAGGACAACCTGCTGAAGTTCAAACCGAGCATTGCACTGGCAGAAAAAGGTGATTACTTGACTTTGAATGCAGCCTGGTTGTGGAGGACAGGCTACAGCAGCAGGAGACCACAACTGGTGCCACTCCTGTCAGCTAAGAACAGCAAAATGAAGCTGAAACTCACACAAGCTTACAGTAGAAGATTGGGAAAAAGGTTGGTCTGATGAGTTTGTATTTCTGCTGCAACATTCAGATAGCAGAGTAATAATTTGGTGTCCAGGCCTGTAAAAACACTTTTCTTAGCTCTCATTGCTGACCGTAGCATTTGACTTAGTTCGTTAGATCATGTAAAAGGGTAAAGGTGAGGCTTTCAAACCTAAGAACACTGTGTCAGCTGTCAAGCATGGTGGTGGCAGCATCATGCTCTGGGGTTGTTTTGCTGTTAGTAGTACTGGTACATTGTAGAAAATGGATGGAATAATAAAGGAGGAGGACTATCTCTAAATTCTTCAACTTCAACTTTGATCCTGTGAAGATTGGAGAAAAAAATGTAGTTTTGTAGTTTTATTTTCATTCTGAGGTCTTATATACAAGAATGTTCTTTTTTTTTCCTTTTCATGTGATATTTGGAGACTAAGTTGTCCTAATTTTTGCTATGTTTCTTACCTTTATGTTAATCTGACCATTATTAGACGCCATGAGACAAACCTGTAGTCTCAAATAACAGACCTGTAGCAGCTATTTTATAAGCTCATTGTATTCAAGCTTTCTCAATTTTCTCAATTTTTGCCTTGCCTTGTTAGGTTTTTGGCCTGATCTGAAGATATCAGATTATATTTGACTTTGGGAAATATGTTTTCTCTTTTACCTGTCGCCCTACATTTGCATTCGTCCACTTCAAAATCCATCTCAACAAAGTGTCTTTCAGCTGTGAGCAAAAGCAAGCTGAGGCAAGAGTTTCTGGTTTTTCCATTACTGAAGTCTGCACCATATAACCGCAACATCACATGTCACAGAATCATGCTCTGCAGCTCAGCCATCATTTACAACAACAGTCTGACACACTTTGAGTCCCAGAGGATGTGTTTCTGTTTCTCAAAGTCTCTGCTCTCCCTGGAGGCAGCAGACCCTCGTGGGGCTTCATGGTAAAGGACACGTCACTAGCTTCAGAGGAGGTCTGCCACCGCGTTATGCAACTTATTACACACGACAGAGTTGATCTTATGTATGCATACACAGGCATCAATTGAAGAGATCTAGCTGTGAACTGCTGTCAGCTCTATCTATATATTAAGAGCATACTGAGACCTCACCTCCACGAACCTGAGCTCTGGGTCCATCGTGTTGACGTTCTTCAGTTAAAAAGCTCAGATTTGAAGCAGGAAGCTAAGCAAAACTGGGCAAGGTTGTCCAAAATAATAAAAATAATCTCTGAAAAACAAAAGAAAAAAAAAGAAAAAAGAAAGAGTATCTGCTTTGCAATACAACTGAGTAAAAAAATGAAGATCTCCTGTTCGTGCCAGCAACGTGTCTGCCTGGGGTTTCTCTTCAGAGTAAACAGACGTCTGGCACAGGCACACACACATGCACACAAAAACCCCTCTGTTCTGATTTTATCACTTAAAAAATGGTGTCATTCACAAGTGAAATCAGTCAACCCAGTTTCACTTGGCATCGTTAGTCTGATAATCTAATTCTGTTTCGGGGGGAATTCGCCCGGTGGAGGCCGGTGAGCTGAATTCACGTAGCATAAATCAGTCTGTAGTTCAGGTTTATAAAAAGCTGCAAGGAGAAAAATAGAAAACACATCTTAACGTTAGGGTGCACTGATGGTCGTGCCTTTACGCTTAGATCTGCGGTTGTGAGGTTAGAGGTGGGGGGAATATTGATAGTACTGATATCAACGCTGGTATCGGTATTCGATCAATAGTAGCGTGACAGGATCGATACTTTGTGTCTGTCCTTTAAGTTAAGTATCTAAACAACTGAATTGTGTTGAATAATATATTTTTTTAGGAAATAAACCTTAAATTTGAAAATTATTAAAGAGTCATCACATAAATCATGACACACTGCTCTCCCTAAAAGTATTGGTATTGGTATCCTCAATGCTGGCCTTGTATTTACTTGGTATTATATCGATACAAGCATTTGGAGTATCACACAGAACCAGCTGATGTTCATTCAAGGAAAACCAATGTCTCTGAGCCTGCTGTGATCATCTTAATGTGTAAGGGCTCTCAGACAGTGCAACTGTTAGGTTTATATTGTTGGATTGTCATTTATGTTTAGAGGTATATAATCAATTGTATATTGATACAGGGCTCTAGAGTGCGACCAATTTGGTCGCAAATGCGACCAAATTTTTCAGTGGTGCGACTAAAAATAAATATTTGGTCGCACAGGTGCGACCAACTGTTCCGGTAACAAAAAAAAATCTCTGTAACTCTCCGTGTGGTCAACAACAGACACACATTATGCCCCTATCGTGGACTAAACCAATCAGAGATAGTCAGGGGCGGGACCTCTCTGATTGGCCGTGGTCCAGTTGAAAGTGCAGGTGGAAGAGAGAGGTGAGTAGCTTGAATAAAGCGATATCAATTCATTAACGGATTCCACACAAAGACCTAAACACGGAGCGGACCCAACACATCAGAATCAGCTTCGTCTTTCTCGGCTTTCTCACCCGACGGCCTGAACACGGACACGCTGTCGGAGCTTAGCGATTCTTCGGGTCCGCGCTGTGTTTACGTCTTTTTGCGCTGATTCTGAGCTGCAGGTTTTGCCTCTCTCCAACCAAAATTCACCGAGCCTGCAGCAAAAGAAGCAGCAAACTGCGCTTCACATTTGATCAATGTCGTCATGAATTCCCTCTGACTTTTGCTGTTTTGCTTCCACCACGATAAAAATCACACTTCCTGCACAGCTCTCTCTCTCTCTGTACTTCAGGAACAGTTTCCCGTCTCAAATCTGTTTTCTGCATTATTCATTCGCTTATTACCCACCAGTCTAGCGTTGTTTACAGCGCTTTTTCTTTTTTCACTTAAATGACCTCGGACAAGAAAGCCTAATTTCTGCTGTTCAATACTGAAGAAATTTAAATTTCTTAAAATTATGCAAAATTGCAGAATATTTTTAAGGTTATCTGCTATAAAAAGCCAGACCAGGAAAATCTCCTTCATGTTTTCCTGTGTTTTATTCTCAGTTACTTTCACACAAAGGCATCTGCTGTGATTTTCACAATTCTGATGAAGTCTCATGTGTATCAGTACTGATAAATGATCAGAATTATAATATTTCTGACTGTCTGAGGCTAAATTGAATCAAATCAGGACTTTGAGAACCGGAATTGAATGGATTATAGAAATCAGTGATGATACTCAGCCCTAGTGAGCAGCCTAGGCCTGAGAGAAGTGGATGTACTGTAGCTGTGGGTAATAAGAAAAGATGAAAAGAACTATTGATAACTTTTTTGTTAAGGCCTGATCTGTCTGAAATTCATAGCCAGTGCTCTGACACGGTGCCATCAATATTTGAATGCTGAAAAAGCACATTATATGCTGCAGTAAATGCACTGCCCAAGTGTCCCCTCTCCCCACGGCCTTTCAGCAGCAGACAGCAGCAAACAGGTCGTCAGAGGAGGCCAAGATGATGATTAAGTTTTTAACATTTTCTACAATATTGACAAAGCACTTTAAGCACAAGTTTGTTAGTTAATAATTTAGAAATTAATATTGTCTGTATGGACTTCCCCCCCCCAAAGAAAGTGCACATGTAAAACTGCGGTGTTAAGCAATGCGGTTGAAAAATTTGAGTGCGCCTAACTTTTGTGCCGGTACGCCTAAATTTTTAAAGTTAGGCGTACCGGTGCGCCCATGTCAAAAAGTTAGTCTAGAGCCCTGTGATAGGATGTCTGATCCTTAGCAGTCTGCAAAGACTCTGTGTGCCTTCCAGAGTGTTCTGGCATATACACACACATCCTAAGGTCATGAGAGAGGTCGTACCTTCTCTTACTGATTTATGGTATATTTGTTTTGGTGGAGCGCTGGGCTCCTAACACCAGCTTTGGGGAGTCATTCACAGGGTCACATCTAGACACACACACACACACACACACACACACACACACACACACACACACACCTACACGTACGCACAGATGGTACTCTTTGTTCACATGTATGCCTATGTAAGATGTCATATGTTAATGAACCTATGCATATTCATGTAAGCACTATAAAGAGCAGTGCTACCGGGGAGTTCTGTCAGTGCGCCCCAGGGTGGCTGTGGCTACAATGTAGCTTGCCATCACCAGTGTGTGAATGGGTGGGTGACTGGATGTGTAAAGCGCTTTGGGGTCCTTAGGGACTAGTAAAGCGCTATACAAATACAGGCCATTTACCATTTTACCATTTAACTGAGAGTGACTGGGGTTCGAGTGTCAGGAGCAGCGCTAGTCACAGTTCTCTCCCTCGTGCACAAGATCACACAAAGAGTTCTGCCTGGTGTCCAATGCTTTTTGCCATTGTAGTAGAATAGTCTCTAAATGTTCCAGCAATAGGCCTGTGCTAGACAGACCTATCAGCAACTGCTGCCAAAGCCAACACCATCTAATATTGTAACGCTGAAAATTCAAATTTTTTGAAACAGGACTGTTAATGGGACTATTTTTTTAATAAGCAAATTAAATACCAGTTTGCATAAATGTGTGTTTTAAATTCATATCATATTTGGGGGGAAAATCACAGTGGTGATGTAGAAATCTAAAAAGAAAACCCTGTCAAATATGATACATTTGAGGTTAAAAGGAAATCATCCCTATCAAAATTTACTGCCATTGCTATGGGCCCCAACCCTCCAGCACCAGGCTGCCACAAACCTTCCATCTTCTTCTTCTATCCAGCTTGCTGTGCCTTCTTTCCACCTCACCACCATGGGAAGCAGAGCTTTCAGTTGCTCTGCTCCCTGGCTGTGGAACTCTCCAGATATAAGAAACGTTGGTTCTCTTCCCCAGTTTAAATCCCTACTCAAAACCCATCTGTTCAAATCTGCATATTCACTGTGAACTTATTTGTTTATTTTATCTTGTGCTTTTGATTTTTTATTGTTCTTCATTGTCTTTGTTCTATTATGTGTTTTATTCTATTGTTAAGTGTCCTTGGCTGTCTTTATAGCCGCTCTTAAAACTTATTATTATTATTAAACCACCATCCTACTCTCTTTCACCCCTTTTCCAACAACACAGAGGTATCTCTCCTGTGTCTGTGTCAGGTACTTTGTGCTTGCAATTTTTTAGAAAAAATCCTTAAGACCACCTTGTTGTTATGGTAGTAAATATTTCCAACTGTTTAAAGAAGAAAGCACTTTTTCTTGAGGTGCTCACTGGAAGGAATATAATAAATACAATAAAATACAACATCCTCCAGAATCTCCTTTCATATAAAATTAAAATGCCTTTATTGTCATGACATGGCTATATTTAACCTAAAACTCGGCACACAGCTCAAGACAAGAGGCCATAACATTCACCCAAGTTCAAATCAGACAAGACAAAGGGCACACAGCACCATCACAGAGAACATAAATGCATCTTCTAAGGCAAATAAGGTTCATAACAAAGAAGTAAAATCTGAATCTAATCCCCATTTAAGCCCTTTCATTTATAAATCAAAAATCTTACCCTTAGTTAAGACTAATCTATTTCCTCATTGTGCTAAAAGAGGAAAGTGGTCAATTCTATCAGTGTAAAAACCCATGCAGCTGGGAAACTAACACAGGTGTGACAAACTTAAGGCCCAGGGGCCAGAATCACCCCAGCAAAGTCTCCAGTCTGCCACACTGGATGCCATGAATGGGTGTATGTGGGGAGCAAAGTGTGGACCCAGTGTGCAGGACTCAGCAGACAGCTTTATTTCAAGGAAGTAAAAACAACAGTAAGGCAGGGTTAAACCTGACATTCAGAGGAGCTGCACGCACCATGAGGGAGGAGATGACAAAGAACAGAGGGACACAAACAATATATACACACGAGACGATTAGGGCAGAGTGCCATTAAGATGGACACAATCAAAAAACCATAAATATTCTCAAAATTCTAAAAAAACATTTTTATATAAACCATTGCCAGGGATCATGACAATGGTTTTAGAACATGTGACAAAGTCCACAGATTTTAAACTTTTAACTGTTTTTTCACAGGATTTACAGCTTTTCCAATTAATAAAGACCTCCCCACCCACTGACATTAATACTACACCAAATAGTAACCTGTCTACTAATTTTCTATTTTCTACTATAGAAAAAATAGACAGCATTATTATAAATACAGGGAAGTCTGGGGCTATCAGTGCCTTTTCTGTTATTTTAGACATTTATCTCATAGAAAACTGACACTTATTATTGAAACTGCACTTGTTTTTCTTGTAATAAGACGTCTCAGGGATTACGTGTTAAGTTAAATTTCTTTACACTGACAGAAAAGAGAATTTCCCTTGTCTGGAGTGGGCGGTATGTGGGCCACAATGGAAAATTAGTTTGACATCAATTATAAATGACCTTTTACAGTTAATAAAATGATATATACTAAATTCCTAAGACTCTTAAGAAACGAAACATATTTTAATTTCATATGAAAAGAGAGTGCCTTACATTAAATATTTCCAGTTTATATTTTAAACAACTGATATTTCTGTGGGTTTAAAAACACCGCTAAAGCTGAAGTGAGCTCATATCGTTTGTCATATCAAACCTGGAAGGTGACTTCTCTTTCCTGCTCAAAAAAAACTTTCAAACGAACCTACGATGCAGTCTAATCCTCCTGTTAAATCTGCCAGTAAGAAGATTAAAAGCTGCAAATTCATGACATCTGTAAATCAAAGCCATGGCAAGGAGAAGAAAAGTTGACAGAAAGTGAGGAAAGGCCTGGAGGGCTTTTTTCTATCTGTGGTGAGGGATTCAATTCCAGACGCTGACTCTGCTGCACAGCAGGAGCTCACAGTCAGGCCGGCCTGCTAATACAGATTATAGGAATTAAAATCTGAGGTGCTGCTGCCGCTCTGGAGGAGACACGCTGAACTTGCCTTTGACTAATGCTGCCGACTTCCAGGCGATGAGTGAGACTCCATCTGAATTTAAACTTATTAAAGACTCAAAAACAGACACGTGCATTTACTCTGTGAGCAGAGACCACAATTGTTGTTTACACCCGTTGTGGGGTGGCTGTAGCTCAGGCGGTAGAGCAGCTAATCTACTGATTGGAAGGTTGGTGGTTTGATTCCTGGCTTCCCCTAGTCTGCATGCCAAATATCCTTGGGCACGATACTAACTCCAAATTACTCTCCGATGCATCCATCAGAGTATGAATGTATGTGAATGTTAGTTAGAAAATGTGCTTGTGCGAATGGGTGTGAATGGGTGAATGCACAAGTAGTATAAAGCGCTTTGAGTGCTCAGAAGAGTAGAAAAGCGGTATACAAGAACCACTCCATTTTGGCTTTGGAACATTTCTGCTTTCTGTTCTTCACTGCTCATAAAGACTCAATGACCAGCACCTGACTTTCTGTGATTGTTACATGTGTATTCCTGAGTCAGTTGGCTGGAAGTTGATGGCTGCCACCGGGAGAAATCAGTCACAAAGAAGCTGCTGTAACCAAAAAACAGCTGCAGACTGCTGCAGTCGCTTGAAAGGCTGCAAACACTCGCCAACTGCCCACTAAGCAAACTACGAGTAACTGCAGCAATCTGCTGGAGACCAAAGCAATCACAGGGATGTCTTTCTTGCAGTAATATATACCTATTTGCTATCAATTTCACCTTGCAACTGCTGGCAGCCTCCAATGATTTCCCAAGCACTCAGGGGAATACACATTTTTCACTAGCTGGTTGCTAGGAGGTTATTGACTGGTCTCTAGGGTTGTGAACCAGGAGTCTAAAGCCTCAATTACACTGTCAAAAGAACTCACTCTGCTATCCAAATCCAGGTGTTTCAATCACTTCTGAAGTGGCCACCACCCACAATAACAAGCGTTGGATGCAGTGGTATAAAGCACACCATCACTGGACTCTAGAGCAGTGGAGACATGTTCTCTGGAGTGACGAATCATAATTTTCCATCTATATGAGTCTGAGTTTGGCGGTTGCAAGGACAACAATACTTGTCTGACTGCATTGTGCCAAGTGTAAAGTTTGGTTGAGGGGGAATTATCTTGTGGGGTTGTTTTCAGGAGCTGGGCTCGTCCCCTTACTTCCAGTGAACTCTTAACGGTTCGAACCAAGACATTTTGGACAATTCCATCCTTCCAACTTTGTTTGAACAGTTTGGGGATGGACCCTTCCTGTTCCAACATGACTGCACACCACTGAACAAAGATCAAAGCAAGACATGGAGGAGAGAGTTTGGTGTGGAAGGACTTGACTGGCCAGTGCAGAGTCCTGACCTCAACCTGACAAAACACCTTTGGGATGAATTAAAGTTCAAAGTGAGCCAGGACTTCAAAATCAGTGTCTCGCCTCATAAATATGTTTCTGGAAGAATGGTCAGAAATTCCCACAAACACTCCTAAAACTGTGGAAAGTTTTCCCAGAGGAGCTGAAGCTGTTATAGCTGCAAAGGGTGATCTGATATCATATTAAACCCTATTGATTAAGAACAGGACGTCACACAAGGTCATATTTGTGTGTGTGAAGGCACATAAGTGAATATTCTAGTGTATTTTCTGCACCCACAAATTCACTTGGGTCAGCCTGAACAAATTTTATCATCAGACAGAAAGTGCAAGGGTCTATGCGGACATCCTTGGGCCTGTCTGCTTTTTTGTGACCATGTGGATTTGTCTGCGGAGAATTTACATGACAATGCACCAACTACACATGTTCCTGGGGCCTATTTCAAGTGGACTTTAAAGAAGTCTAACAGGAATGAGGACTCTGTCTGTGTCTGCAACAGAGTAACATCAAGGTGTACCGAGGAAGTATTACAAGTCAGAAGTCATCCTTGTCTTAATTAAATTTCCCATTTAATGATTAAGAAAATCCAGTGTTTTTGTTCATTTAAATGTTACCTTTAAACAGAAATAAATTAGCTAAAGGCTATGGTTGTGAATTTTCTGGCTATATGTGCCAGTAATCTTCAAATCGAGAGAGCCGACGAGTTATACGTTTCTTAAATATTCTAAATATAATCCTTTAAGACACTGTGCCCAGGTTGGTTTGTTCTGTCAGGCCTAATTTAACCTAAAGATAAATAAAAGACTTCAGTTAAAGTTCTCCCCACACACGTTTCCTCTTTGACTCCTTAAACTCCCATTTTACCACCTGGAGAGCAGCCATGGATCACAGAGTTCATCACCGATTAAGAGAAAAGCTTATATTAGTCAGAGGCATTACAGAGCCTCCTTATCTTGGTCTCTCTGCGCCTTTTGCTCAGCTCTATTCTGGACAATAGTGACAACTGGGCGTCAGAGGCTGAAAAGCACAGCTAAAAGCATTAAAGGCATTTAAGAAAAACTCAGAAAGAGTTGAATATAACAAATAATATCACATTTTGATTAAATGAGCTCACAATGAGGGGGATCATAAAATAAAACTTTTCCAAAATGATGTTTTGACACCCATAGGCAGAGGACCTCATTACTGAACAGTATGAGGTGTTTTTAGTAGCACCACTGGAAACTGAAGCCACCTCATAATGTTTATTTTGTGTTGATTAAAGCAGGTGGTGTGTGGCACAAACCGAGGGTACCTGCTGTTTTCTGTGATGAATGCTAACAGTGCTCCTAATGGTTATGGGTACTGTCTTAATAGCTGCAAATTGCTCTGTTAGTAGGGATTTAATAGCCTTAAGTCTACAGCAATGTCTTCCTGTAATTTAATAAAACGTCTTCCTCCTGCTCTGTTATTTCACTCTAAAGGCAGACCAGACCTAAGACCTTAAACACAAAGCTGCCAGGACTTTGAGGACAGACGTGCTGACTGTGGATTTCCGTACACTATATTTTCTACTGTGGCTGTTGTGATGGTAATGAATGCCGTCTCTCCTCTCACGGTTTGGAATTTTTGCCTGCAGCTATTGGCTTTTTCTCTAACTGCCAAACTCCAAAGGCCTGGTCCTTTTGGAAGATGCCTTAGCTGGTTGGCTAAGAGAAAATCTCCTAGATACTGTTGCTAAAGATAGTCAGGTACAATACCTCTCAAAGTTTATTTTTTCTAGATCTACAGCAGTTATTTTTCAGCTTCCTGTTTAAAAAACATACCAAAGAAGAAGATTTTGGAAAACTTCATGGCAATAGATACGCTTTCTCATCATTTCTTTAAGTAGTCTTCAGGAATAGATCTCCAGGATTTTTGAAGGACATTCAAAGCTCTTCTTGGGATTTTTCTGGCTTTTGATCTTTTCTCTGTCACACACTGTGACAGAGAAAAGATCCCACGCTGCTTCAATAGTGTTGAGGTCCGGGCTCTGGGGAGGCCAATCCATGATCGATAGAGTTCCACTGTGTGTTTTTCTATCCAGGTATGATTTTACTGCATTGGGCAGTGTCTTTAGGACCATTGTTGTGTTCATAATTCATCAATTTTGACAAAGATCTGTAAAACCACTGACTGAAATGCAGCCAAACCACGACAGAGCCTCCACCGTGTTTTACAGATGGCTGTAGACAATCACTGTGCCTTTCTCCTGAGCTCCCCTGTGCATACTGACAATGATTTGAACCAAAATCTTCAAGTTTTGATTCATCACTCCATCAGACCCTTTTCCACTGACTTTCAGTCCAGTTCTTGCATAATTTGGCCTACCTCAGCCTTTTCTCCCTGTTTCTTTGCCACTGTTAAGTGGCTTATTAAACAAAAAAACCCCAAACTGCTGGCAACCAATGCAATCCCACGTTTTTTGGTGTGCAAATTCCAGCAACTGCAGGTTACTAAGGGTTCGCTGACCAGACCCTCGTCGTGTTTTACTCAAACGTCCCCCTAAAATGACCTATAATCTTAACCAGTTGGATCCCTCTTTTAGGTGAAAGCATTTTGTGATTTTAAGCACCTGCCTGGTGCTACAGCATGTCTACAGGCCTTGATCCCTGTTAATTTGCTTTCTTGATGAAAAAGCTATATAACTTTTTCAGCACAACCTACAAGTTAAATGTGTATGCTCCTGTAATTCTAGTTAAAAAGCAAACACGATTTACATTTATAATATTCACTGTAAATTGTGTTTGGCATCTTTGAACGTGTACCCTAAGGCACATCAACATCATCAGCATATCAACTATAATGATTTTTTCTGTTTTGCTCTTCCAGCTGTCTCTGTCTGTTTCTTCAGAGGTCAGTACCATCATTAAGGTTTTGCTATGTAGCTGTAAATGAGAGTCCCATTTGTCTTTTTCTGTAAACAATATTACATGACTCATAGCTGGAGCACTTCTACCAGTGACTGTATAGAAAAGATGGATGCTGTCACCATTACATCACCATGAGTTAATGAGGTTTTCTTCTGAAGGCTTGAGCTGCGTGATTTTAGAGTGGCCGTCTTACTAAGAAACTGAGGGACACTACATGATTACACGGACATTACATGATTCTACAGCAATGGCTTGTCAATCACAGGCCTGCCCAAAAACAAACCCTTTTTGTGGCTCAATGGGACAATAATTCACAAAATGAGCATTATACTGTATTTAGTAATGAATTAAACTAAAGACCGTGAACTCATAAATAAAGCATTAGGTCAAAGGAGTAATTTTACAGCTTGCATTAACATGAAACTCAAGGCTGAAAGACATCAGTACAAAAATAAGAACTTTCAACATATCAGGTCCTTAAAAAAGTTTTTGTACAAAAAAAAAGTAATAATCCATCCATTTTCTTCCAATCACAGTTCACACACTAAATTGCAACAATCCTTAGATTTTTTTTCTAAGATTCAAAAGGTAAATTAAGTTGGAAATGATCTGCAGAGCAATGGAAAGAGATGTTATGTTTACAAATAATTTGACCTAGAAGGTGCATGCACAAAAAAAAGAAAAATAGAAGAAGTCCCAAGATAGACCCCTGTGGAGCTCCAGATATCATAGCTGCTGATGCAGAGAAGAATATTCCAGTCAATGATTGGCAGCTTTGGTATGGATTGATAATTACTTAAGATGTCTACTTCCAAAGTTAGCTGTTTAAGAAGCCAGGCTCCCATTTATAATTCAGAAAATATCAGATATCAGATTATATCCAAAGGTTCCTTAATAAACCAACACCTGTCATAGAAGTGGAACACAAGTCTAATCTGGGAGACTGGGAGATGAAAACAAGTTCAAAATCGCCCAAAATGACAACAACGAGCTGATAAACAAAGGGATTAGCTCCAGAATTTTAAATATTTATTATATTTTCAACCTTCCTACAAAAGAAGCCCTGAGCTCTCTCACAGTTTTTTTTCTAAGATGAATTGGGACTTTTTCTGTAAATACACGAGCTCAGGTTTATAGATATTCTCTGTTGAAGTTATCAGTGGATATCTCAGATCTCACTCCACAATACATATGCACTTGAGCATGCAGACAATGGCAGCAGACCTGGCTGCTCGATTCTGGCCTTGAGTTATCAGTGTATACACTGCACAGTCTCTAGACGTAGTGTTTGGCCATATGCGAGCTGAGAAATCCAATCTGGTGATGTGAGCACTGTGAGGCTGTACTGCTGCCTGTGCAGCAGTGACCTTGGTTTGGGCAATTATAGTTTGAAATGCTCTAACTTGAGATGAATCCTGAGGTGGTATTTGGCCCCGTGTGACCCAAAAATAAAACACAAACTAAACACTGGTGAATGCAACAAGGATATTTTCCTCAGAGCTAAGTTTAATTTGGATGCATTTAAGCACCACTTTTTTTTAAATATGAAATGCTATGCATGAAGCTGTATTTCAAGGGAAGATTCACTATTTTTATCTCTTTGTATGTTGTTTTTCCTGATGATTTCCTCATTTCTGTTAGTATATTTATGTTTTTGACGTGACTAGAGGTCAGCAGCAACTCTGATATCCAGTTACGTTCACAGGATGTCAGTATAAATCCAGCCAGAGTGGTGACAGTATAGTGTAGAGGAGGCTTGTGTAAGATTGCCCTCTATTGACAGAAGACAGACATGCAATCACTGATTTAATCCTGCATGAAGTCAATCCAGGCAAACCCTGTCAGGTCTCCGCTATCCTGTCGTTTACAAAAGAGAGAGCTTTATGGGGGTTTTTGTAACTAATTCAGTCCAGCCATAGCTACAGTGTTGCTCCCCAGCACAATATTTACATAATGTTCCCAACATATAGATATATGAATCACATTAAGCAACTGTATGACACCGATTAGCTGCCTATGTTTAGTTCAGCTTGAACCACCAAAGTAGTTTGAACCTCTTGGTGTAGGGGACCTGCTGGGTGGTGCTTTATGCCCTTAGTGCTGCTATAAATGCTACAGAGCTGTAGCAACGTCATTACTGGAATTTGGTTTATCGGCTTTTAAAAAAAGTTTTCTTTCTTGCCCCTCCCTTCCCTCCCTCCCCATCTCCAGCTGCCTCTCTCTTCCCGCTCCACCACAACCACCCACACATGCAGGGCCTTGGAGTAGGGGTATGTCACCAGGGTGCAGAGGAGGCTACCCCCCCCCCCCCCCCCCCCGTCCCCTTCTGGCTGCCTCTGCCTCAATTTTATCCCACAACTTAGACATTCACATTATTCACACTCTCATTACACATACATATAGGATCTTGGGGGTGGGCACAATCACGGAGTCCAAATTACCATCAGGGTGTACACCTCACCCCTGGCGTCGTTGCCCACCTCTCAATTTTAAATACACTTAGACATTGAGGGCTATCAGGAGGGACTATGCGCTTACCTGCTGCTCCTTGGCAGGTAGCTCCATGCCCTCCTGGGTTTTAATTGCACCTTAGAACACACATGCATCAACACTACAATGAGCGGGTGGAGGGAGGTTTGGAGTCTTCTCCCACCCCCATTCTCTGCGGCCTGCTGGAGCGGGAGGGCTAGGTGGAGTTGGCCGTCCGACTGCGGTCTGGAGTGTGGGGCCTCCCTGCTGCTACGGAGTCGGGGTGGTCTGCCTCTCCCCACCGCAGGGAAAAGGGTAACACCACCTGGGTCTGGGTGCAGTTCCCCCCTCCAGGAGCAAGGGTACCTAGACCCGGTTTGTAGAGTACGCTTGGGGAGTGTGATCGTGTGTACAGCGTCTCTTTATGTCTGTCTCCACGTTGGTTGAGTGTGGAGTAAGTGCATATGAGAGCATGAGGGGGGGGAATGGATGTTTGTGTCTGTGTGTGCCTGTATGTCTGTGTCTATATGTCAGGTTGGGTATCAGACGCCACCTCTCTGGGGACACCTCAGGCCCTCCAAGGTTTGGAGGCCTATCTCCACCCACCACCACTTCCCCTGCCGGTGGCGGACTCCCTCAGGTGTCGGTGCGTTGGTGGTTCTTTGTGTCTGGGGGTGGGTGTCCAGGTACACACCGGCTCACTCCTTGGCGGCCGCTTATCGGGGCCTGGAGCCTGGGGCTCGCTCGGGCCCCTTCGGGGGTGGGGTGCCCCCGGCCTCTCGGCCTGGGGCTCGGTCACTCAGGCACAGCTGGCGGCCGGCGGAGCTCACGGGCGCGTCACTGCAACTCCCCCTGGCTTCTGCTCCGCGGCTGCTGAGTGACCCTCATCTGGGACTCTCCTCAGCTCTTACTGGAACAGTGGCGCGGCTGCCCCTCTGTTGGTCTTCCTTGGTCTCTTGTGTTCTGGGGGCCTCCGGATGTCTGGAGTTTTGATCTCCTCCATACCTGCTTCACACCCTGGAGGACGGGGCTGTGGCCCCCCCACACTCCCTAGCAGATCGTTACATGGAGAAACCTTTGGAATACAAGCGCGCTGATCCACACAGGTATGCACACGGGTGTTCACTGCTCGTAGACCCAAATTACACCTTTCTTGGCTGTTACTTCGAAGCACATCTGTCCTGCGTGCTGCACAACAACATTGAATATTTAGTATTTACTGCTGTTTACACTTAGCTAGATTAATGCGATGGTGTTGTGTTTAGTATGTTGCTTTGTTTTTTGGTTTTTTTGTCTTTTTTTGCTTGTTTTCTATTCTTCTCTCAACAGGTGATCCAGGAGATTTTTTATTTTTTTTCTCCCCCCCTTTCTCACTGTCCCTCTCCCCTTCTGTTTTTCCTTTCCTTCCTCTTTCTTTCTCCCTTTCCTATCTCTCACTCATGTCTGTCCCGTCTGTAACATCTGAAAATAAAATATAATAAATAATAAAAACAAAGATCGACCAAATGGACCAATACGGCAATGCCACGTTGATCCATTTGGCAAAGTAAATCCATTGGGTATCCTTGTTGGTCTTCAGACAACAATTCTGATGGCTAAAGAACCAAATGGGACAGGCGGGAAAAAAAAAAAAAAAAAAGTTTTCTTGGGTTTACCTCTGGATAAATCCTGACAGCTTTTGAACTAAAAAATATCAGGATTTCCAATTTGTCACATAGAAGATTGCTGAATTAGTGTAATAAATAAATGTAAGAGTGCAGATGAGTGCGTGGTCCTCTTCTATAAGTGTAATAGCTGCAGGAATTGTGTAGTAGTACAAACAGCTCTGAGAGGGTGCATCAAAAACTGAACTGTTTGCAGGCAACAGTGAATATTAACTCTGTGCTCTGAGCTGTTCACAGATTTCCATTCTGCCACAAGACTGCAAGCTGGTTTCAGCTTTCTTATTTTCCTGTGAGAATGCAGAATGTTTTTATTCTTAATGCACTGTTAATATTATTGAGCATCACACAGTCAGGAACTTGGGACTCACACATGTCCCAGCTTCCACGTGATAACAGTGTAGGCTGTCCAAATGCCAACAGCTCAGCTCGGCATTTGGGAATTAAAAACTACAAATCCTCATATCCTTGTTTCAAACTAGTCAAGCAGGCGCTCCTCCTCCTCCTCGTCCACCTTTAATGTACATGAAATGGACTCATTAAAATCATGATCAGCCTTCTAGTGAGGGAGTGGGTGGGTTTAAAATTAGCTGCTGAAGTATTTCAAAGACAAACATTATCAGCGTCTTCATAGCAGTAAAGCCAGTGATGGTGATGATGATGGCGGCTGAGACTGGGTTAGTCATCTTCACTTCTTTATTTCACATCCATGTCCAAAGTAACAGATGGCAGTGACGGCATGGGACTAATGTTAATATTCAGTGATTGTGACTGTTATTCGGCACCGCGCAGGCCGCCAAACTCTGTTATGATGCCAATCTGTTCATGTTCACAGGGAGTTCTGAGCTGGTTGCTTCAAACAGAATAAAGCTTGCTAAATGTCTTTGTTTTCAGTCTTTAACAAACTGGGTTTATAAGAAAATATATTCATTTTTTACCACTTTTGTATCAGCAGAAGGCCAGTTTGAACCTTAGCACACAGAGTGGAAACAGGCACCTTGGTTCTGCTCATTGGCAGTCAGTGTCTTTGGTGTTTCATTCGGTAAAAGTTGTTGAGTCTAAACTCATTTACTAAACTGCATTGGCAGCAGTTAATTCACCGATAGATGTAGTTCTGGTTGCCACATCACTGGTTAAGTTCATGTCAAAGCATCTCAGTTGGATTTAAGTCCACACTTCCAACTATTCCACTCCAAAACCTTATTATATATAACCTATTATTTTAAGAGTGATTACGTTTTTGGTTGGTGCAGTTTGGTGGTGTGTTTCTGCTCATTGTCCTGCTGTATAACCCAAGTGCTCTTGAGCTTCAGGGCATGAATTGATGGTCGGAAATCCTCCTTCAGGATTTTCTGGTAGAGAGCAGAATTCATGGTTCCATCATGTCGTCCTGAAGCAGCAAAGCAACTCCAGACCATCACACTACCACTACCATGTTTGACTGTTGCTGTGATGATCTTTTTATGAAATGCTGTTAGTTTTATGTCAGATGTAACGGGACTCAAACCTTCCACAAGGTTCAGCTTTTGTCTCGTCAGTCCACAGAATACTTTTTTGGGATCATCGAGATGTTTTTGGTAAATGTGAGATGAGCCTTTGTGATCTTTTTGGTCAGCAGTGGTTTTCTCCTTGAGCTCTCCAATGGATGCCATTTTTGCCCAGTCTCTGTCTTATTGTTAAATCAGTGAAATGAAGCCTGCAGTTCTTTAGATGTTGTTTTGGTTTTTTTGTGACCTCCTGGATGAGCCATCGATGCCATCTTGGAGTAATTTTGGTAGGCCAGTTACTCCTGGGAAGTCTTCTCCATGTGTGGATAATGTCTCTCACTGTGATTCACTGGAGTCCCAAAGACTCAGAAATGGCTTTGTAACCTTTCCCGGAGTGATAGATGTTTCTCAGCCGTTTCTTTAGATTGTTGTGTGATGTGTTGCTGTGTGAGATCTTTTAACCTGCTTCATTTTGTCAGGCAGGGTCTGTTTATGTGGTTTATTGATTCAGCAGGTCTGACAGTAATCAGGCCTGAGTGTGACAAGTGAAACTGAAATCAGCTTCCAAAAACTCTGCTTAATTACAGTTCATTTATGATTCACAAGAGCGGGCAATTACTTCTCACACAGGGCCAGGTACATTTGGATAGCTTTTTTATTCCCCTAATAAATGAAACCATCATTAAAAATTTGCATTTTCTTGCATTTACTCGATTTATGAAAAAGTAACTGAAACGTAGAGGATTAACTATGTGTCAGCCATTTTCAGGCTGCTCTGCACCATTAAAATCTAGATCCCAAAACTATGGTGTCAGGTCTCAAAATCAAAATACATGTATGTCGACAACATCTAGACTCTGATTTCACCTATTTTTATATATAAAATGATCACATTTAGAGGCGTCGCAATGTCTTTTGTGTCTATGTCTGCTGCCACGCTATCAGCTGAACGTGTGCTGCGTTTATTTCCGCACTTAGAAACAGCAGTTCATGGACTGTTTGTTTGGTGTCCTGAGGAAGAAATCTGAAACACCACAGTCTGGTGACGTGTAGGTCACATTTACTTTGCTACAAGTTGGTATTATACGACCACTTTAGTATAATAGAAACCCATACACTGTGGCCTACCAGTGATTTTGCTTTCATTTTCACAAACTCTGAATTTGTTATGTGCATTTGCTGTAGTAAACGCCACTCTTTGAAGTGAAATAAAGGCTGAATAAGCAGGTAATAATGTAGCATTTTGCTGAAGGGCATTTTAGCAAGTGGGCATACAAAGCTGAGTGTTTTAGTTTTTCCTGTGGCAGATCTGAAAATTCCTACACACCAAAGCCTTTCTGTCTGTTTGCTTGGTTATGATTCAGTCTTTGACTTCAAGGTTATGCTTTTTAAAAAGACCATTTCTGGTGTATTGAATTCTGTACGAGGAGCATAAAAAAAGAGAAAAAGAAGCTTTCTTTCCAATGTCAGCAAATTTTCATGGTGCCAGCTCGATCTTTTTTTAGATGAAAGAAAACTTTCAGTGTCCTGTCATTTTTACAGTGATGCTCGTTGCTCTTACAACTGACTCACTGCAAACACCAGTGTACGACTGCGCTCCCACTCTTCTGACCCCGTGCAAATGGGATTTGACTGATACATATTTATATGATAAAAATGTCCTGAAATAACAAGTTACTTAGCAACAACCAGAATGATCATGGCAGCAACTGAAAATGAGAGAACAGAGAGGGAGAGATAATGAACAGGAGTAAAGCAAGTCGGCATTTACAGTAAATGCATGCTGATTTCAACTTGTTATGGGATATTTATCCCACAGCTGGAAATCCAATCAGATTCAACTAAAATACACCATATATGAACTCAAAGCAGGTCAAAGCTGACATCCAGTGAACGGCAACAATGCAAGCCCTTTTAATCAGCTGCTTCAAATATCTGCTAGCTACACCTCCTCAGAAATACTGATTATGTGGCAAAGTACCAATAAAGCCATTAGAAAGATGGTAGGCAAGGCTGGAAAACAGGAAAAGGATCATAACACTGATTAACGGTGTTGATGATGCATCTTTAATGTTTACAGCTTAATCTACTAGAGCTCATATTCCTGATTTTAGTGATTTACATTTCACTCCTCCAGAATGAATGCCGTGCTGTAAAACTGTTTAGCTACAGCTCATGAATCAAAGGTCGCCATAGCTGCTTTGTTGGACTTGGTTGACTACATCTCAATAGAGCCCTTGTGACACACAACCTAACCAGTGACTGTACTGTTGTTCTTATTGAAAACACGGACCTAGCTTCCAGTGCAGAAAACCCTGGGTGCAAACCTCAGCACAACCTCAGTAAACACTTTCTGACGAGAAGCTCATGAGCTCGATCACAACTGTTGAAGTCTGATTGATTGCAGTGTGACATTTAAGTTGTAAGTTAGAGTCAAAATAAATAAAGCAAGGTGTGATTTTAATTTTTAAGTTGCTTATGCTACCTGCTGGGCTCATTGCCAACATTTTGGCGCCGATGCGCACATCTCCACTCAACTGGTTTCCAACTGGTAGCATTCAGGTTATGAGCAAAGTTGCTGAACACATGTCATTTTGGAGTTGAAGGAACATTCTGCAATGACGTCACTATTTGAAGAGAAATGTCTGAATTTTTCTTACAGAAATATGCATTTCTGACTGATCAGGCAACTGACTATGAGTTGCTGCTGACCTGGTCCCTTGCTTCAAAGCAGCCATTTCTAAGCCAACAATATTACAAGTTCATTGCACACAGGAATTCAGTTCATGCTAACACTGTTTTCTCTTGTGTGACGGTAGTATTAGCATGCCTTGGGTTGTTCTGAATCTGCATTCCACTTTGCAACCCACCTTCACCACAGGTTTTCATTTCATGCCATTTCTGACTTAAAATAACATTTACTCTGATCTAAAATGAGATTTATGCCCAATTCTGGTGTTTTTTCTACAAAATACAAAAAAGACACAAATCCACACTCACACTACAACCTGTATGTTATTTCAGACTTTTGTGAGACATAAAGATGTGAAGTGGCAATTTTAATCAAGCAGAAATTTTTATTCCCAAGTTTTGGCCTTTTATTCGTTGCAAGGTAAAGTTTCTACATTTAAACTTGTGGTTTTGCCTTCCACAATTTCAGCTACCGTGACCCATCAAGCCTTTATTTTTCTGGGAGGTTTGGCACCACATAGCAGAGTGTTGTAGGGGTAGAAAAAGAGATATTGATGCAAGAAGAACTTTTTTCCACCATTTTTTCCACCATGTATCTGAGGAAACACTCCGCATATTTCTTTGCATAAGTTCCTTCTCTTATCTGGCCAAATCAGGATCCGGGTCTCTACCCTGATGATCGTTGGCCCGCCAATGCACCAAGGCAGCGTCAACCAGTAGGGAATTGGGGGACCGGTGGACCGCAGAGAGGGCGTGGTGGATCCGTGAGGGGAGGACAAAGGGCTCGGAATCCAGGGAATCCTAATAATGTGTCTTGGACTGGCTGTTACAGCTGTGGAGCAGAAGGACACTGGTCCCGAGAATGCCCTGAATCGCCGCGAAATTATCAGAGGCGAGGCTATCAACCCCAGGCACGAGGAGGCCCAAGACAAAGAGCTGCTTACAGGGGAGCACATCAAGCTCCAAACCCGAATGCAGCACCAGTCGCCCAGTACCCAGTAGCTGACTGGGGCTGGGAGGGGGAGCAATACTGACGGAGCCCGGAGAGACCGAACAGCGTGGGGACGGCAGAACCCATGCTGTCAATGACCGTGGAAGGCACTGAATTGCCCTTCCTGGTGGATACTGGAGCAACATACTCAACACTGAAAGACACACCAGACAGTGCAACACTCTCCTGTCACACAGTTAATGTGGTAGGCTTTTCCGGGATTCCAATGACACTGCCATTGACAGATCCAGCATTGACAAAGCTGGGAAAACAGACTTTGAAACACCAATATGTGGTGTCCTCACAGGTGCCTGCAAATCTCATGGGCAGGGACCTGCTTGTGAAACTGGGAGCCACAATCATGTGCTCACCAGATGGACTGATTGTTACTCTGCCTGGAGGAAAAGAATTCCCATGCCTGGGATCACCTTCAAAGACTCAATATCTAGTCCAGAACTCTGAACAACCCACTGCCGAAATCTACTGGGGGAGGCTGGTGGAAGAAGGCATTTTGAGACATTATCAGCTATGGAAACCCTGGATAATGAGCCTGGCCGTCTATTCCCCCCCGCGAGATCCTTTCCACGTTACACTCTTTTATGATAGGGAAGATAACGATATCTATCGGGAACAGTTCCAGTCTGATCTTGAGGGACAGACGTGGAATGTGCGAACACATAACATTTATGTTGGACCAGAAGGTGTGGCCGCGGCTGTGAAATTTACTGATGAACAACTGCCTTGGTACAATGTGGGAGAGGATTCAGCCCCTCACATTACATTGGCGGTCCACGAGGGTCATGGGCCAAGAGATCTGGGACCGATGGTCAAGCGGGCGCTGGACAACGCCAGCTGGCAAAGCACCCAAATTCCAAATGTCTGGTATGCACCAAAATGTAAAATATATCGCATAACTTGTTTGTCCAACGATACAGTGATCTTAGAACATAAAGAAATCTCCAGAATACATGGCAGGGAAAGAATGGATCATCCTGATGCAGTAGCTGAGCTCTCAAAATTGCCTGATACTTTGTGGTCCGCAGGGCCCACAGATGTAGGTTTAGCTAACTGTTCGCCTGTCCTGTTCCAGCTGAAGTCTGATACACCAATTAACAGACCACAATATAAGCACAAAACTGAAGCAGAGGAAGGTATAGCTGAAACCATTGAAGGGCTGTGGAAGGCAGGAGTGCTTGAGCCCTCATGGTCATTTTGGAACACACCTATTTTGCCAGTGGAAAAACATGGGACAGGGAAGTACCGTATGGCACATGATTTGAGAGCAATAAATGCCATACTGAGGACTGATACTGTGCCTGTACCAAATCCCTACACAGCTCTGACCGAAATTACTGGGGACCAAAAATGGTTCACATGTATTGACCTAGCGAATGCATTCTTTTGTCTCCCACTGCACGAGTCACTAAGAGACATTTTCTCATTCACATACAGAGGCCGGAAATTTAGGTACACACGCCTACCACAAGGCTTTGCACTCTCACCAGGAATTTTCAATCAGGTGTTGAAAGAGGCATTGTCCCCATGTCAACTGCCAGAGGGCTGTACATTAATACAGTATGTTGATGATCTTCTTATTGCAGCCCCGTCAGCAGCGGCCTGTACGGCAGCATCGCTCGTGGTGTTGAACAGATTGGCGGAGTGTGGCTTCAAAGTGAGTAAAGAAAAACTGCAGTTGGTCCGGCCAGAGGTAACATTCCTGGGCCGGGTGATCGCACACAGATCAGTGGGGTTAATGAACACACACAGAGACAGCGTTCATTTCGCTAAAACAGGATTTGTCAAGAGCCACAGATCTGGCCACACCTAACTATGATGAGGCATTTTATCTTGATGTTTCAGAAACAAAGGGAGTTGTGAATGGTGTGTTGTTTCAGAAAAAAGGGGGAGGTAGGGATGTACTTATGTATGTCAGCATAAGATTAAATTCAACAGAAGCAAGGCATCCCACATGCACACAACACGCAGCAGGAGTAGCAAAGATAATTCAGAAAACAGCACACATAGTGAGGGAACACCCACTGAAAGTGCTTACCACACACAGTGTAGTGGCCTATGTGAACTCACAGGTATTCACAATGACTCCACTGACGCAACAAAGGTTGAGCAAAATTTTAGAGGCGCCAAATTTGATATTCACACATGAAGGAATAAATATGGCAGACCTAATGGGGTCAGGAGAACCACATGACTGTATTAAGAAAGCCCAGGTTGAAGGAAAAATCAGGGAAGACCTAAAGGCAGAGCCCATACTTGGAGCTGAGGACTGGTTCACGGATGGATGCTGCCACAGAGATGAAGAAGGATTGAAAGCGGGCTATGCTGTAGTCTGTAGAGTAGGAACTGAGTTTCAGGTGAAAGAAGCAGGAAAAATTGAGGGACAACAGTCGGCCCAGAGAGCTGAAGTGATAGCCCTAACTCGAGCCCTGAGGTTGGCTAAAAACATGAGAGTGAACATCTACACTGACTCAGCATATGCGTTTGGAGCAGCTCATGTGGAACTGGCTCAGTGGAAGAGAGCCGGGTTCAGAACGGCCACTAATGCACCCATCTGTCACAAAAAGGAAATGGAGGAACTGGAAAAGGCCCTGGAGGACCCAGACCAGGTAAGTATTATAAAATGCAAAGGCCACTCACAAGCAGACAGTATGGTGGCAAAAGGAAATCAGAAAGCTGATGAAGCCGCAAAGGAAGCAGCGGGCTACAAAGGACAGAGACAAATGGTGCAGGTAACCCCAGAAGAGGAGGTTAGCACTAACAGCATGGAAGAAGTTAGACAGGCTCAGGAGGAGACATCCCCAGAGGAAAAGGGGGTGTGGGAAAACAAAGGAGCCTGGCAAGATGGCGGTTTGTGGAGGGGGCCAGATGGGCGTCCCGCTTTAACGGCCAAAATGGCGGAACAGAAGGTGAATGAGGCTCACGGGCTTGGTCACGTGGGAGTGAAACAGATGGAGAGAAATTTGTGCCGATGGTGGCATCCTGATTTGAGAAGGATGATACTGGAAAAGGCCAGAACGTGCCTAATTTGTGGGGCACACAACCCAAAGCCAGCAGTAAAACCTGAAGCTGGTAAGTTTCTCATGCCAGAAAGGCCAGGAGAAGAGGTCGTGATTGATTATACCGACATGATTGATACAGGACCAGGTGGTGTGAGGTATTTGTTGGTGTGTGTGGATGTTCTGACTGGATGGCCCGAAGCATGGGCGACCAAACGTGAAGACGCGAAAAGCGTGATTAAGTGCTTAATCAATCATTACATTCCAAGGCATGGGTTTCCCAAGAGAATTAGATCAGACAATGGTACTCACTTCAAGAACAAAGATTTGCAAGAGGTAGAGAGGATGTTGGGAGTGCAACATAAGTTCGGGACGGTCTATCATCCTCAATCTCAAGGAAAGGTAGAGAGGATGAACCTAAATTTGAAAAACAAGTTGGCTAAAATCTGTGCGCAGACAGGGCTAAATTGGGTCGCAGCCCTGCCCATTGCTTTGATGACCATAAGATGTTCTGTTAACCAATCCACAGGTTTCACCCCTTACGAGCTGCTGACTGGGAGACAGTTTCCAGCACCCTGGACAGTGGTCCCGGTGGAGCAGCCCAAGACAAGCAACAGGTCTCATGCAGAATATTTTAATGAGTTGAAAGCTCTTGTGTCCAGCTTTACAAAACAGGTCACTTGTGAGAGACCCACGGGGAACGGAGAGGTCCCGGACGCAAAGGCAGTGTGGCTAAAGGTCATTAAGCGAAAGTGGAAGGAGCCCCGCTGGACTGGTCCGTATGAGGTGACCGCCCGGACGGCTACAGCAGTCCAGCTGAAAGGGAAAGGCGACACCTGGTACCACTGGTCGCAGTGTGCACCCGCACACGAGAGCTTGGTGGAGGAAAATTCGTCTTCAAAGAACGCAGGTGTCAAGGAACAGAGGCAGAATAAACCTCTTCACCTGTGCAACGGGCCGACCAGTAGTCCACCTGGAAGGCCGAAGAAAGAAGAGCAGCCTAGGAGGAAATCGCCGCGCCTACAGAAAGGAGTGGTAACAAACTGAGAGTTTGAAAAGGGGTGGTTTAAATAAAAAGAGTAAAAAAGGGAAAGAGGAAAACAGAAACAAAGTTTTAAAATTTATGCTAAGTACAAATATACATAACACAATGCCATCCCGCGAACCGGAGACTCGTGAGGAGAGAGGACTGATTAAAATGTTGCTTGTGATTGTTAGTTTGATGACTGTGATGATATTGATAATGGCCCTATGTTTGCTTGTTTATATTTTGCAGGGAGGCCCCCGCGAACTGTCTGAACACTGGGGCCAGTTGAATCCAGCACCAAAAGAGAAACCGTTTATTGAAACAGGGCTAAAAAGGAGATCAAAACGCGAGGTTTCGGGTAAAAGGGATGAGTGCCTCAGTACATATGGTGGTTTAGAGTTGAACTATGTTAATGGGTCCACAACTTCATTCACCTTTGATTTATGCGATGTTTTAAAGTGTGAGGGAGCAGATAGTAGTTGGAGAGGATATAATGTGTGGGTTTGTTGGGATTATGCAGTAAGTACACATTGTGAAAGAGGGAGTAGGCCCTTTGCAAACTGGTGTCGGAACTGGAATCAGGTAAAGGGTTACACTGGGGAAAATGGGGAAACGTCAGGACAAGGGTCAGAGAACGTGTTAAAACTCCAAAGAGATTATAGTCCATCTAAGAATCCTTTGACTATGTCACTGGGCAACTGGCGGCGTAAAAACTCTTTGTATTTAGTCTTGGGTGTGGAGACTGTGGGAACTGACCCGAAGGGGTTAATTAAAATTAACTTTCTTGAAAAGGCCAATCCCGTAAATCCCGTAGAGCCAGTTAGAGAAGAAAAGGAAATACACATGATTAACAACCCAATAAACGCTGTTGTAAATTCTACAGGAAAAAGGGGAAATGGGTCATCATATGTGGTACCAGAGGAACAGGAACTAAAGGATAGACGAGTCCTGGCGGTGGACTACACTAGACTGAAGCCTCAGGATTTAATTGAGCGCGCCACGGGGTTCAGTGACAGTAATCTCTGGCTGGACTGGATAGCTCTAAATGCTAGGGAACAAGAGGTATCCAATTGTGTTGCTTGTGCCTCTGCTAGACCACGGTTGTTCACAGAGCCCGCTCCACTCCATCCGGAGGACAAGTGGGGTTATGATTGCATGTTGCGAATGACTAGAGGAGCGGTGAGTACTGGAGACTGTACTGTGTTATCCAGTTTGTTTCCTCCAGTTGATAAGCGGACAAAGGTAGGACCATTTTTGCCGAAAAAAGGTAATTATACGTGTTTTAAGTTCTCCACAGATAAAGTAATATATAACGTGGGGGAAATCGACCCAAGTTGGTGCGCTGTTACCCAGACGGGAAGAACCACAAACAATGTAAGTGATCCCAACACTTTAATTGGGACTTGGGCTAGAAGTGGACTTTATTATTATTGTGGGCACAAGACTCTTTTGGCTCGTGTTCCTCTGGGAAGTGTGGGGACGTGCGCGATGGTGAGACTAGGAGCACCTCTTATGCTAATTGGAAACCAGGTAAAAAGCATTCCACAGCACGACACACGCACATTGGCAGCTAGGCGGAAAAGACATATCCTGTCCAAAAGCGGGATTGAGGGAACACACGCTTATGACCCTAGGCTGAACTCGCCAACCTGGATTGACTCAATAGGGGTCCCCAGAGGAGTTCCGAATGAATATAAACTCGTAGACCAAATAGCTGCGGGTTTTGAGAATCTTCCAATAATTTCTGCTCTTTTTCCAGTGACCCCGAACAAAAATGTAGACAGAATCAATTATGTTCACTATAATTTGCTGAGGCTCTCTAACCTTACCAGAGACGGGATGGAAGGGTTAGCGGAGTAGATGGGTCCGACCTCATTAGTGGGAGTCCAAAATAGAATGGCCCTTGATATGTTATTGGCGGAAAAAGGGGGGGTTTGTGCGATGTTCGGTGATCAGTGTTGTACTTTTATCCCGAATAACACTGCTCCAGATGGCTCGGTGACGCGAGCCTTGGAGGGGCTAAAGAGTCTCTCTAGAACCATGCATGACCACTCGGGAATTGACAACCCGCTGGAGAGCTGGATGACCTCAGTGTTTGGAAAGTGGAAGGGGTTTGCTCTGTCAATTATGTTTTCTCTATCTGTATTGGTGGGTATTTTGGTGACCTGTGGTTGTTGTCTCATTCCTTGTGCCCGAAGGTTGGTAGAGAAGGTGATTGTAAAGGCAGTGGACCCTGGGGCGGTGGCCCCTATGTCCATGATGCCGATGATGGATCTGGAGGTAGTTGAGTGGACTGAGGAGTGAACAACAACCTATGTATTGACCTCTGGTGTGCCAGAGGTCGAAAGGGGGATTGTGGGGATGAACAAAAAGTATTTTACCAGCATAATATAATCTGCAGTATGATCATTGCTTTAACAATGTAACAGATAGCTTTAAGATGGCCTTAAGATGTTTATGCATACAAGTTATTATATTAATTTTGTATTCCAGGTGCAGTTATAACTATTTTATACATATTGCATATCTGTGCTTATTTGAGTTGATGTTCAGGTTCTTTAAAGGTCTTAAGCTTCACTGACGTGACTGTTCAGGTGATACATGCTGAGGGAAAACTAGAACATAGAAGGAATTGCAATACATGCTTACAAAACACTTATATATCAGGTCATTTTATATTAAGGTTTTAGTAGAGGTTCTTGGTTAAAACATTTATTTAGTAGAAGACATACACAGTCTCAGTGAGCCTCTGGTCTAGTGAAAGGTCAGAAGTGCAACAGGTGAATTGAGAAAGAGCATTTGAGGACGAGACACAGACAGTTAGTAGGTGAAGAGGTGACACAAAGAGCATGTGGGGTCAACACACACACACACATGAGTTAGATTTATTTAGAGGAGAGATTAGTCGTGTCTCGGCAAGAAAGAGGAACAATTCACTTTAAGACAAGAACGGAAAGTACCAGCCATGAAAATAGAAGATGATCTTCTGGGTTAAAAGTCATTGTGGTGTTGATCTGATCTATGTATAAAATGTAACTGTGACGCATGAAGGGGCGTCAGTAAACAAACCCTGATGTTATAAAATAATTGTTTGTGCTTTAGTAAGTCGAAGATCAATTGCTGTTTCCAGTGATCTTCCCACGTGTGAATTAAAATCTTCGTTTGACTTCACCCGGCCGGACCAGTGTGGTTATTTTTCGATCACCTCTTGTACCCTTCCTCAATTTTTGAACCTTAACAGAAACTACCTCCTGCCAGATTAGCCCCATCCTGCTGATGTGGGACTGCAGCAATACGGGACTATACTTCGGCTGGCTGTTCCTCTGCCTGTCTGAGGGATCTGCCGGCAGCCTAGATGTGCTTTGCATAAACTGCGAGCAACAATGAAGCTCTTTAGTGTTGTGTCTCTGTCTCTGCATTTAACTGAGAAAATTAATGAAAAAAATATAAAGAGGTCACAAAAAAATGATC
This sequence comes from Copadichromis virginalis, assembly GCF_057382275.1. Classification (NCBI taxonomy): domain Eukaryota; kingdom Metazoa; phylum Chordata; class Actinopteri; order Cichliformes; family Cichlidae; genus Copadichromis; species Copadichromis virginalis. The sequence continues at coordinate 25,459,099 of NC_140639.1, forward strand.
ACCGCTGTGATCACTTCATATCACTGACAAATACAGAAACTGGCTTTGTCTAATGAGGGCTTGAGTTTCCTTCTATATGATGTTTAACCTCATAATCTACGTTATTTTGTCAGAAAATGTATTCTATAGTGTGAAGAAATTAATTCCCATGTTTATATAGTAACAGTAGGTGTCTTATTGTGTGTTGTAGCACTGGAAAAAGAGGTGTAAGCAGAGGTGTAAAAGACTAGCACCACATGAATGTATATGTGGAAATAATACAGACCAAAGCACAATAATCTTTACTTTAAACTTGTATATATTATTTAAGCACTTGCTGCAATTAAAATCCTGAAATGTTATTATTCACAGTTAAAGTGTCATGGTGGCTATATCTGTCTCTTATATACTGTCTGTTCTCTGTTACTGCATTTTAATTGTTTGTTGACTCCATCTAGAGACTACAGAAACGCTCATCATCATTACCAAAGTTCCAGAGAGTTCATTCAGTTTAATTCAAATCAGTTTTATTTACATGGTGCCAAATCACAACAACATTCACCTCAGAGCACTTTATATCGTAAGGTAAAGACACTAAAATAATACAGAGAAAACCCCAAGAATCATATGAGCACCTATGAGCAAGCGCTTTGGCGACAGTATGAACGAAAAACTCCCTTTTAACAGGAAGAAACCTCTGGAAGAACAAGGCTCAGGGTGGGACTAATGATTAAAAGCAGAGTGGTGTATAAACACATGATGAGTGAAGGAGAAACACTCAGTGCATTATGGGAAGCCCTCATTATGGGGCGGTGGATTTTTTCCCTTCAACTTGATCCATTCTCTTCAAGTTGATTCAATAAAATGGCAGCAGAAGCTGAAGTGGGTGGAAATAAACATCAGTACTGAGCAGGCCAGTCATAGTGACTGTAAGCTGCACTGATGCGAAATGTAATTACACTTCAAGGGAAGTGCATTTCAAGCTACAGCTTAAGGTTTCAGAAGGGTTTGCAGTGGATTACGCAGAAGCATAAATCCACTGTCAGGTCAAGATTTTACTACAAAGTCTAAGTATCTCCTCAACAAAAACTTAACTTTATAAAATTACTGGAAACTGTCAGTGCTACCTCTGAGCCTCCTAGTAGACACACCTGTGGTATCACCAAAAATTGATTCTGTTCATCTGGACGTAGCGTTTTCAATGGGAGAAATGTTTCGTCACTCATCCAAGTGACTTCTTCAGTCTCAGCTGACTGCAGGTTTCCCCAATCGTATAAACAGTACATTTGCGTAATGACTGAAACCAGCCCACTGAAGGAACAATGGGCTGGGAGGTCAGTTCCTTGATCATAATTATGCAAATTCTCATGACCATTGATTGACAACCACTGACCAAAACCCACTGATCAAAGACCATTGATCAATGGCCATGAGTACCATTCACAGAGAGTTGGGGAATGGCTGCAATCACAGCATTGTAAGATGGTGACAGATGTCCCCTTAGGCCGCTCCTCGATTCAGAGATGGTCTTTCCCTTTTCACGTAAATGGCCTCCTTGACTCCGCGCTCAAACCAGCGTTCCTCCCTGTCCAAGATGTGTACTTCCTCATCATTCAAAGAGTGTCCACTGGCCTGTAGGTGTAAATAGACTGCCTATTTATGCTGATGAGTTAGCTCTTCTGTGTTGTGCCATCCGCTTCGCCAGAGGTTGTTTGGTTTCCCCAATGTATAAATCCTGGCAATCCTCCTGGCACTTAACAGCGTACACTATGTTACTCTGTTTGTGTTGGGGGACCCGATCCTTGGGGTGGACCAGTTTTTGGTGCAGCGTGTTTTTGGGTTTAAAAGCCACAGAGGAAAAAATGCATCTCAACTGCTCCGATACTCCTGACACATACGGGATCACTACAGCTTTTCACTTGGGCAGCGGTCGTCCTTCTCTCCTGGATCAGCTGGAGCTTTCTTTAGGTGTCTTTCCAGCTTTGAGAAAAGTCCAGCTGGGATAACCACATTTACTCAGGGCCTTCTTGATGTGCCGTTCTTCTGCCTCCCTGGCCACTGTGTCTGTGGGGATGGTGTTCGCTCTGTGTTGTAGCGTCCTGATGATGCCCAGTTTGTGCTCCAGTGGATGATCAGAGTCAAACCTTAAATACTGATCCGTATGCGTAGGTTTACGGTACACATCAGCTTTTAGATGTCCCCCATTACTGATGGAAATCTCACAGTCTAAGAAGGCTAACCTGCCACTTTTCATATCCTCCCTGGTGAATTTGATGTATTGGTCCACCGAGTTAATGTGATCCGTGAATTGTGGTACATCCTGAGATTTGATTTTCACCCAGGTGTCATCCACATATCTGAACCAGTGACTTGGTGGTGTTCCAGGGTAGGATAGCAAAGCCCTTTTTTCCACTTCTTCCATGTACAAATTGGCCATGATGGGTGAAACTGGGGAGCCTATGGCACACCCATGTTTCTGCCTGTAGAACTGGCCTTTGTATGTGAAATAGGTGGAATTAAGACACAGTTCCAAAAGCAAACACACTTGGTTGATGCTGAGAGTGGTCCTGTTGCTGAGGTTGGGGTCATCCTGTAATCTCTTACGATCTACCTCCAACGTTTCCGTGACTGGGGCGCAAGTGAAGAGAGATGTAACAACGTACGAGACCATGGTTTCATCTGCCTCCATCATGACATCTCTCACCTTCTCAACAAAATCCAAAGTGTACTGGATGTGGTGCTCAGAGCTGCCTACCAACGGGTTGAGGATCAAAGTCAGAGACTTGGAGGTGTTATAGGTGACCGAGTTGATCATGCGGACAATCGGTCTTAAAGGTGCACCCTGTTTATGTGTCTTCGGTAAACCATACAGACTTGGTGTAGATTCCCCTGGGTACAGCCTGTGGTATGAGGTCCGGTCGATAGCATTGTCTTGTTCTAACTGCTTCAGACAGTCCATCATCCTCTTCCTGTAACCACTTCCTGGGTCTCGTTTCAGGGGCTCATAAGTATTTTCATCACTGAGCAGTGACAAAATTTTCTCATGATAGTCTTTCTGGTTTAGCAATACTGTGCACCTAATCTTGTCTGCCGGAAGGATGATAATGTTGTTGTCATTACTAAGTGATGTGAGTGCCTTCCTCTCCTCCATTGTGAAGTTGGATGCTGGGGGCTTTGATTGAGGAACTGACCTCCCAGCCCATTATTCCTTCTAGTTTCAGTCATTGTGCAAATGTACTGTTTATAAGATTGGGGGAACCTGAAGTCAGCTGAGACTGAAGAAGTCACTTGGATGAGTGACGAACCGTTTCTCCCACTGAAAACACTACGTCCAGATGAACAGAATCAACCTTTGGAGATTTACTTACCTGGATGATTGAGCATGCATCAATATCTGTGGTATCAGTTTTAAAATTCTACATCACTGCATTCTCAAGTTATCACATCTACAACTTTCAGAAAATTCGAACTCTTACGTTGAGGTCCAGGTCATTGAGATTTGAACTCGTCCAAGATTTATAGTGGATCCGCCTATAGTAACAATTTGAAGCTTTTTACCTTAAATATTTCCTTTTTTTAGGAGTATTTAATTTAATTTATTTATTTATTTAGGACAGTGCATGTTAATGAACATACATGTAAAAAGAATTACATGAATGTAAACATACCAGATTATAGCCAAGTGCTAATTTCCATCTGTTGTCCATAAAACATAAAAAATAGACATAATAATTCATAAGAAATTCAAAATTCATTCATAATAAAAACTCCATCACCAAGCTCACACATACACATCATTCTATTCCCAAATAAAATATTAAAACTATACAACTTATACATGATCACACACTTGATTTGTCCGTAACCAGTTTTTAACCTGTGCCTTAAACAAGTTGAATGTCGAGCATTCTCTAATGGATTGAGGAAGACTGTTCCACAGATGGCCACCCTGGACAGAGAGGACGTTCTGCCCAAATGCTGTCCGTCTGTGGGGTATAAACAAGTCTCCTCGGGTTGTAGCTCGAGTGGTCCTGTCTGAGCTTTCTTTATGCCTAATGAACTGCTTTAGTGGTGGTGGAGCAAGGGAGTGTAAGACTTTATATATTAAACACACTCTTTTAAGTTTCACTAAGTTATTGAAGTTCAGTAATTTATGTTTTTTTTTAACACATGACAGTGGTGGTGGGAAGTCAGTTTTTTGTCAAGTAGTTTTAAACTTCTTTTATAAATGTTTTCAATAGTTTTAAGTGTTGTTGGACAAGCAAGTGACTAGGACGTCAAACAATAGTCCATATGAGAGATGATCATTGAGTAAAAATACGTTTTTGCAACAGTCATATTTAAATTATTACGTATATGGTTAAAATTTCGATTATTACATTTAAGTACCTGGGACACTTTATTTATGTGACTCTTGAAGGATAATATTGGGTCTAGAATGACCCCAAGATATTTAAATTCTGGAGCTAATTCAAGCTCTACTCCATCCAGGAATATGTTTGACTGCTTCAAGTTTAAGGGGCGTTTTGAAAAATACATACAGACAGTTTTTGAGGTGTTCAACATTAGGCATGAGTCCTCCAGTCAGCTATGCATTAATGCTAAAGCAGCTGCAAGATCTTTTGCCACCTGCTGGACACTATTTGCTTGCGTATATGTAACTGCATCATCCGCATACATTTGAGTAAATATATTTGGACAGACTTCAGGTAAGTTATTGATAAAAAGAGAGAACAATAAGGGCCCAAGAACAGATCCTTGAGGAACCCCTGTATCACAGTCTAAATATGGAGATTTAACCCCGTCCAACACCACACACTGTTTCCTGAGAGAGATATGAGGCAAACTACTGAAGAGCTTGACTGGAGATATTAAACTGAGTCAATCTGGACAACAATATCTGATGGTTTACAGAGTCGAAAGCCTTCTTCAGATCTAAAAATACAGCTCCAACACAGGAACTCTTGTCCAGCAAGCTTTTCAAGTTCTCCACTAACATACACAGTATCTGTGGAGTGATGTGCCCGAAAGCCAAACTGCAATGGATGTAATGAGGGTTGGGTGTTTTCTAGGTGAGCAGTGAGGAGTTTAACCACCCATTTCTCAGCTATTTTAGATACGACCGGGAGTATGCTTATGGGGCGATAATTAGCCATGTCAGTCTTCACACCTGCTTTGAAAATTGGTGTAACTGCAGCAATTTTCCAATCTGTTGGAACAATGGAGTCTTGGAAAGACATTGAAAACATGAGTTGTTGGACGTAAAAGTAAATTCATATGTTCCTTTAGGAAATTTGTGTTAATTCCATATACATCAAGTGCTTTAGATTGTTTTAAACCTGTAATTAGTTTAACAACTTCAGTGTCTGAAATATGAGTAATGGTAAACAAATTTTGACCAGCATCATTCACATTATCAGAGCATACGACTGAGTCAAAGCTCTGACTGATCTCCTTAACAGATGAAATAAAGAAAGTATTTAAGTTACTGGCAATAGATAGAGGCTCTCTAACAATAGAGCTATTTACATAAAGTTCAATTGTATTTTTGCTTTTGTTTGAATGACGGCCAAGTAATTTATTTAGGTGTTGCCAGATAATTTTACCATTACCTTTGGCTCTTTCAATTATATTTATTAAAAAAATTTGCTTTGGCCTGTCTCAAACTTCTTGTTACTTTGTTCCGCATTGAAGTAAATCTCTGTCTATCCAGAGTTAGACCTGTTTTCAGGAACTGTTTTAGTAATTGATCTCTTGTTTTAATTAGATTCTTGCACTCTTTGTTTAACCAGGGCAGATTAGATGTTGTCTTTATTTTTTGTTGACCTCTAATAGAGTATGTTGATATAACATCCTTGACAATGTCAGTGAAGTGACTGCTGCAGAATTGTGGATCATCACTACACAATAAACGCTCCCAGTTAGCTGATGCTAATGCTTCTGCTACATTTTGTCGCTGACTTCTTGGTATAAATTCATAAAAGGTTCTCCTATTAGTTGAACTATGAAAGTGATTCTTAACCCGTGATTTTATAAGTTTTCTAGAAAATAATATAAAATTGTGGTCTGAAATACCAGTGATAAAATTATAAGATTTAATAATTTGCTCGGGCTTATTACTGAAAACCAGATCTATTTTAGTTCTAGAGTGTCTCGTTATTCTTGTGGGTTGTTCAATGTGTTGAGTAAAGTTTAAAGTCTCCATTATGTCCTTGAGTGTTTTTCTGTCCTTTTAACAGTCCCAGTTGACATTAAAATCTCCCATTACAAGTATTTCATTAGACTTATTATTTATAGTATGATATTTAAGTAATATCTGTAGTTGTTCATAAAAAATATTCTTTGCAGAAGGAGGGCGATATAAACAGATCAACGTAAATGACATTTCTGGGGAAAGAGTGATTTTAACAGAAATATGTTCTATTTCAACATCTATTGGTGAACTAAGTAAAGAGCAATCCAGGTGTTTTTTTACATACACAAGTATTCCTCCTCCTCTTGTTCCAATTCTATCCCTTCTGAATACTGTGTACTCTGGAAAGACAACCACAGATCCAGGAGAAGAACTTGTGAGCCAAGATTCAGAGATACCCAAAATAGAAATAATGGAATTGCTTAGAATATGTTCCAGTTGCTCGTGCTTTGGTAACATACTGCGAATGTTAATGTGTCCACATAGAAGCCCCTTTGGTTTATTTTTAGTGTCCCAGATTACTTTAGCCTGATTAAATGTCTTGCAGATCTTTGTTCCTCTGTAACTTTTAATAGCAGGATTTCTTGTCCTTTTCTTGACAATGCTATGAGCATTTAATGATAAGAAACCCTTTACCGGAGACTGTAGTCAAGGCAGCTGAAATGGAGTCCCAGGCAGCCGAGGAAGAAACCCATGCAACTGAGGCGGAGGCTCAGGCAGCCGAGGCAATAACCCAGGCAACTGAGGTGGAGGCCCAAGCAGCTGAGGTGGTAACCCAAACAGCAGAAGCGGAGGCCCGGACAACAGGGCCATAAACACTATTAGTTGTAGATGTAGCCTTACTAACTGGGACGGTGGTTGGAGCACAGTTAGTTGAGGTGGAAAGCAATGCAGCGATAGCTGTGCCCATAGGCTAACTAGGCTAATTAGTTGTAGCCATTCCAAATCACTGATGTTTGAATTAGGTCCAGGATTTAGTTCTATATCACCAGCCAAAAGTAGCATCAGAACAAGTTTCAGAATCTCCAGGGACAATTGTGACGTATTTAATTGTTCATGTTTACCTGGGGGTGGTCTAGCATGACCAAAATCCAAGAATCTTGTCAACAAAAGATGTTGACTCCATTTGGCTGAGAAAATGGTATAATTATCCAGCTTTCTTGGACCTGTCGAACTCCACAGAAGATAAAAATGTATAAAAACAAAAAGACAAGTTGATGTCAAGATCCAGGGGTTTTTAGATGTTTTTTTAGGTGGTTTTTTTTTTGTGGCAAAAGCACAGGACCTGCCAAGCTGTGTGTCTGCACCCTAGCAGCCATCTTGATCCAAGATGTAAAAAGGGAAAGATTTTATATTTTATATTAAAACAAAATTTCTACTACTGGCTCCACATGGAGATTTATTTGATACAACTCATTTACGGAAAAGCGTGCAGCGCATTGTTTTGTGCGGCATCTTAACTTTAAGGTCAGGTAGACCGTGCTGCACGTATGGTTTCTTTTCTGGTTATCTTTATCTTTAGGCACTATGTTATTAGTAGCCTGTTACAAAAACATGTTGTTTGTTCTCATTTAGTTGAATCTGTGAAAAATACCAAAGATAACACGGTTTTAAGGACATAAAATGGTCTTATTGCACCAAAAAGATAATTCCAAAAGAGCTATTTGCTGAAAACTGTGCATATCTCAGCATGATGTGCAGTGTGTCCCCCAGCATTTGAGGAAACAGGACAAGTAAAGGACAAAAGAAGATAAAATACTATCTTGAGCTGGTGAACAGACTTTTGCATACTATATATTACGTAAATTTCTACTTGTAATTGAAATCGAAGGAGACAGGCCCATTGGTAAGATATCCAGTGAATCTGTGCTATCCATCCCCACTCTACATGCATACACCGTTAGAACAAAGAAATAGAACAAAATAATCTCTGAGGTCCTGAGTGATCGGTGAGGTTGCCAAACAGTCTTACAATATCAAGGAAATAAAACCGGTTTGTTAGCTGGTTAAAATACTGAAAGGGGGGGGGGGGGGGGATTTCTGTCCCTCAAGATGACAACAATGCTTTACCTTGGATTTAAAAAAAAAAAAAGGAATCAGACTTTGCTGACAACCAGAGCCAATATTAGTGCATGTTTTTATTGGCTGACAGCACTTTGGGGTCTTTAAGGTGTCAGTCAGCCCCAAACAAAAAAAAATCACAAATAAAGTCAGCCACACAGACTTTGAGCCAGAGTGTTTACTTTCATTTCTAATAATAAAGGAAAGAATGTGACTCTTTTCAGACTTTATGTAGCTGGGGTCACTTCATGTCCTTGGAGCTGTCATAGTAATGCTCCAATTCTGCCTTTAAATTACATGGGTGATCACTTAAAGGGAGAGCTCACCCCAGAATCAAAGCGTTTTCCTTCTGGACTGTAGTGCAAACAATACTTGAATTGCTTTGCTGTGAGTTGTACAGAAGAAAAAGAAGAAGAAGGGTGGCTTGAAGTGCTCAAAGTGCCACAGAAATTCATTTGAAAAACTCTGCAGACATGTCTCTTTCCATCTGTGAGCATTTTCATGTAGGAGAAATTTTCTTTCTGCAAAACTACACTTAGCTATCATATATATCTGTATAAGACTAAGGTGTGAACACTGATAAGAGACCAGACATTCCTACTTAGTGTGACACCATCAGCTCATCTCCAGTATTTGGTCAATATTTTCTTGTATAATTTTATTTTGCAGTTTTGCCACTACAGAGGATTTTAAGTCAAGCAACCAAGATGTGATTGAAGCTTTAAATCAAGGGTGTCCAGGGGTTTCACAAATATTCTGCAGTAGCTTTTTAGGAATTACAGTCATTTTTATGCAAACCGCCCCATTTTCAGCAACTGAAGACTAATTTTACATAAAAGGATTGCTTCCCAACTTGGATGAAAATACTTTGCATTCAAGAATCCACAGACATCACCATATAGTGTTTCCTCCTCTGATGCTCATGCCCTGCTGGGTCTTTACTGCAGACACCTTTAGTTGCTGCTTGTTTGTGGGTAGTGTGGAGCAGGGAAATTATTTTACTGCTATTGGTAAATAATCATCATTATTACTATTGCATTAATAATATAATCTGCAGCATTGATATTGTATTCAGAGGTTTAAACAGTGTGTGTGTCTTTCAGAAAGACTAAGTTGCAGTTGACAGGAAGTTGCAGAGAGTTTGCAGGAGTGAAAGCAGAGTCTAAGATATTCTGAGGAGCAGGTTAGACGAGGCTATTTGAATTACTAGGTTATTCAAATTGTCTGTTATACTTTTATATTCTTTTAGAGGTTCTTGATTAAAACATTTATTCAACATAGTACATATAGTTTCAGTTAGGTTATTACACATAAGGATGAGCCTCTGGTCTGGTAAAAGGTCAGAAGTGCAACGGGTGAATTGAGAGAGCATTTGAGGACGACACACACACACACACACACTCAGTTAGAGAGAATCATTTATAGGTGGAAGTTTAATCATGTTTTGCTTGGGGTTGCAAAAAGAGCAGTTTGTCGCAGAACTGCTGCTGAGGTGTCAAGATGACAAGAGAGCATCCGGCAGTGACAGGAAGTACCGGCCATGAAGATAGAAGACAACGTTCTTTTAAACTGTGTTAAAAGTCATTGTGGTTTTGATTTGACGTATGTATATATTCTGTCTGTGACGTATGAAGGGGCGTCATTAATTCAAACCCTGATGCTATAAAAATCTGTGTATGCTTTGATTAGGTCGAAGATTAATTCCTGTCTTCCCACGCGTGTATTCATTAAAATCAATTGTTTGACCAAGATCTTCTGGACCTGGTTGTTTGTACTCTCCTTCCTCAATTATGTGAACCTTAACAGTATCTCTGCCTTTTACTTTCCTATTTAATAACTGAAATACTCCTCTTTTGGGTTAACATCATGTGACTGGCTTGGTCATTGAAGAATAGACCTTTCACCATCAACAAAAAAATTGTCACTCAGCAAGTAGTTAGCAAGTGTTTGCAGACTAGTTGGCATCTCCCATAAAAACTTCTAGCAACCCCCAGCATCCAGAAACTGCTTCACAACTGTTTGGGAAACACACATTGTTCCTTATCAATGAGTGTCTACCATATGACAATGACCAACCGGTCTCTAGGCCTGTGTGACTGGGGCTTTAGCAGTCAACTTCACAGCAACCCCCCCAGCAACCAGTTGCCAATTGATCAGTGAAGACATTTTATCCCTAGCAACAGGTGGTTGCCAAGTTGCTAGCTGGACTCTAGGCCTTTGGGGCATCAGCTCTGTAAAATCTGAACCATGAAATAATTGCAAGAAAATTAATTTTTTGTTTTGAAAATTCAGTGTTTATTTAACCTTCTGACACTTAAAAAAAAAATTATAAATGCGGATACATAAGTTTTAATTTGTATAGTTTGTGCTACATTTGGCAATTTTGTGCAATTCAAAAATGCTTAAAACGCATTTTGCGGAGAAAAAGTGACACTGATGATGTAGTGATCTCAAAAACTCACAAAAACTCATGTATCAAATATTTTACACTTGGCATTACAGGGTCAAATCTTCTGGATTGTTCCAACAACAGTTAAATTTACAGCCCTGATGCTTTTAAATGTAACAAAGCAAAGCAAATCTAATAAACCATTCAAGAACCACTCTGTGTAGAGTACTTCATTTATTTAGTTTCCTGACAACAGTTTAGTATCGAGTCAGTAAAGAACTAAAAAAAAGCACAGTTGAGATCAACAAGGTGAGTGTGTTTCATAATGAAATGGCTATCTTCTGCTGTTTTTTATTTATTTTATATATTTTATTCATGTTAGTGTATACGTGTATAAAGGTTAGGGTCACAGTGAAGTTTAAGACTGAGGGAGTGGGTGCGTCATTTTAGCAAGCAAAAACTAAGATTTGTCATTTTGAAGAATTATGGAGCATTACTATGAAGCTTTGTAAAAATAAATAAATAAGCAGCAGTTGTTAGGATGAGCCTGAAAGCTAAAAGTAACTCTGGCAGCTTCATTTATAAGCTGGTTCAGATGCGTTTTAGAGGTGTCAGTGCGGTGCAGTGGTAATTAAAGGTGTGAAAGTTCTTTGAGGATGAGAAGTAAGAGCTGATAAAGATTAGAAACAACCTTAACACAATGAAAAGAAAGGAAAATCAGCCCTACCTTGATATCCTTGACAGGTTGACACTCAATCTGATGGGAGACTGATGCAGTTTGGTTCATTGTTGTTCCACAAATTCCACCAAATGCTCCTTTATCTAAAAACAGGATCACAAAAAAAAGATTAAATAAAATTCCTGGCCAAGTTTCCTTCGTCTCCCCCTTCAGCTGCTTCTCAGCTCCGAGCTGACCACGCCACCAATCTGGTGCTGATATCAAATACTAAGAGGCTGCAGAGCTTCTTCGTTGGAAACGCTCTTCCTCGTCTCTAGCTCCACTAGAGACAACACATTTAAGCACACAATCTGTTTTCCCTCCTTTGTTGCTCTCTCTCTGGCAGTAAATGCTCTCAGTGCATTTGAAAGCAGTTCCTCCCTCCCTCTCGTTTCTTCTTTTTCTTCTTCTCTTTCCCTCTATGGCAACTACGAGCTGCTTCGGCTGACAGAGAGTTCATAAACCAGGATGTTTGCCAGTGCCTCCCACATGCGAAGATGTTCCTTCATCAGAATGCAAATTTGCTTCAGGCAAAGATTTTGCAGGCGTTTGGTTAAAGTGTTTCTCACACATCAAAGCTTCTTTCAGCGTTTCTTTTCTTTTCTTTTCTTGGAGGACTCGCATTGATGAATTCATGTTCAGCTTTGACCCAGTGAGAACCCGCCACTGTTTGAGCGTTTATTTCAGCTGAAAGTTGGGTGACGGTTTGTTTTCAGTGAACACACAAAAAGAATACACTTCACTTTAAAAGCAACGCAAAGAAAGACTCTTGATGGATCTACAAAAAGCACAATGGAAAATAATTCAACAAATCCTCCCACCCAAATGCCATTTATAGGAGGTCTGTGAGAAGGTAGTTAGAGAAGAAAAAACAGAGGCCATATTTTATTACATGCATATGCATATTTTGGTGAATGTGTTTAGCCATTTTTTTATTAAGAGGCATTAGAACTTTATTAGAGCCACAGACTGTATATAAAAGATGGGCATTGCCAACGTGAAGTCACCAATTGGTTTGTGAAGCCCCATCTTGAGGCCTTGAGATGTCCCACTGGGTGGATTTAACTGAGAAGTCAAAGGGACAATCTTACAACTTAAATGTAATGATTGGGATGACAAACTCACCAGTTCAAGACAGAAGCAGGCTCATTTTCCCATAGAATTAGAAACGGCCAGAAATGATTCGCCCCCTGCTGGCCATTAGAAGAAATGCTGGTTTAAAACACTACAACATTGACTTCCCTTCTTAGACCCAGCAGCACTTCACTTTAACATTTGAAAAGCAATTATAAAAACTTTTAAAAGTTAACTTTTCTTTAGCTTAGCTAGTATAAAAAAGTTAAAAGGAAAATGGGAATTCCATCCATTTTCTCCCACTTATTCTCTCCCAGAATCCAGACGCAGGCCAGCAGCCTACGCAAAGAAGCCCAGACCTCCTTTCACCATCCGGGGGAACACTGAGTCTCTCTGAATCTCTGCAGCATGTCCTGGGTCTAACTCTCGGTCTCCTTACAGTAGGACAAGCCTGAACCACCTTACCTTGCTCCTTTCGATATGGAGAAGTACTGTCTCTACTTTGAGTCCCTACCAAATAAGCAATCTCATTCTTTTGGTTATTACCAAAAAAAGTGGGTCCAATTTGTTCTCTGCTCCCCTCACTTGTGAACAAGACCCTCAGATACTACATACCTGGGCACTCGGCCCTTTTCAAGCTGTCACACTTGGCTCAGAATTGTTCCAGCATGAGCTGGAGGCCACCACCTGATGAAGCCAACAGAACCATGTCGTCTGCAAAAAACATAGACGAAATTCTGAGGCCACCAAAGTGAAAACCTTTCTCTACTTGGCTTTGCCTAGAAATTCTGTCCTTGAAATTATGAGCAGAATTGGTGACAAAAGGCAGGCCTGGTGAACTCAAACACTATGTGGACCAAGCTCTCATTGCAGTCATACCGGAATCGAATGGCTCGTAGCAGTAGCAGTGAGCCAGACACCCATCGATGTGGGCCAGACACCGCATCCTCCCAAAGCACCTCCCACAGGCTGTCCTGAGGGATGCAGCTGAATGCTGTCTCCAGATCATCAAAACACTTGTATACTTTACACACAAACTTCCACCCACAGTCGAGTATCCTCAAGAGGATAAAGAGCTGGTCCAGTATTCCACAACCAGGATGAAAACCACATTTTTCCTCCAGAATCTAAGGTTAACAAACGCAAATCACGACCCCAGTATGCCAGTCCAGAAGCACCACCCCAGGTCTCCACGTAACATTGGAGAGGCATGTCAACCAGAACAGCCCTACAGGAGCTCATGGCGAATCTTATCCACACCAAGTGACCTTGCTACAAGGAGAGTCATCTTGAGTTAGGACATTTATGACCTCAGCTGGTTTGGGGTTGTTTTTAACCATAAAAATGTCACCTACCCTGAATGTGTCCATTATTCTTTCTTTGTTGTGACAAAGATAATGGAAAGTGTAAAAATATATTGATGTATCCGAACACTTTAATTTTATTGTACTTTCTGATGTTTTGAAGTCACTAATGCCTAACAGAGCTCAAGTAGCAAGATTTACTGCTGTACAGGGAGTGCAGAATTATTAGGCAAATGAGTATTTTGTCCACATCATTCTCTTCATGCATGCTGTCCTACTCCAAGCTGTATAGGCTCGAAAGCCTACTAACAATTAAGCATATTAGGTGATGTGCATCTCTGTAATGAGAAGGGGTGTGGTCTAATGACATCAACACCATATATCAGGTGTGCATAATTATTAGGCAACATCCTTTCCTTTGGCAAAATGGGTCAAAAGGAGGACTTGACAGGCTCAGAAAAGTCAAAAATAGTGAGATATCTTGCAGAGGGATGCAGCAGTCTCAAAATTGCAAAGCTTCTGAAGCGTGATCATCGAACAATCAAGCGTTTCATTCAAAATAGTCAACAGGGTCGCAAGAAGCGTGTGGAAAAACCAAGGCACAAAATAACTGCCCATGAACTGAGAAAAGTCAAGCGTGCAGCTGCCAAGATGCCACTTGCCACCAGTTTGGCCATATTTCAGAGCTGCAACATCACTGGAGTGCCCAAAAGCACAAGGTGTGCAATACTCAGAGACATGGCCAAGGTAAGAAAGGCTGAAAGACGACCACCACTGAACAAGACACACAAGCTGAAACGTCAAGACTGGGCCAAGAAATATCTCAAGACTGGTTTTTCTAAGGTTTTATGGACTGATGACATGAGAGTGAGTCTTGATGGGCCAGATGGATGGGCCCGTGGCTGGATTGGTAAAGGGCAGAGAGCTCCAGTCCGACTCAGACGCCAGCAAGGTGGAGGTGGAGTACTGGTTTGGGCTGGTATCATCAAAGATTAGCTTGTGGGGCCTTTTCGGGTTGAGGATGGAGTCAAGCTCAACTCCCAGTCCTACTGCCAGTTTCTGGAAGACACCTTCTTCAAGCAGTGGTACAGGAAGAAGTCTGCATCCTTCAAGAAAAACATGATTTTCATGCAGGACAATGCTCCATCACACGTGTCCAAGCACTCCACAGCGTGGCTGGCAAGAAAGGGTATAAAAGAAGAAAAACTAATGACATGGCCTCCTTGTTCACCTGATCTGAACCCCATTGAGAACCTGTGGTCCATCATCAAATGTGAGATTTACAAGGAGGGAAAACAGTACACCTCTCTGAACAGTGTCTGGGAGGCTGTGGTTGCTGCTGCACGCAATGTTGATGGTGAACAGATCAAAACACTGACAGAATCCATGGATGGCAGGCTTTTGAGTGTCCTTGCAAAGAAAGGTGGCTATATTGGTCGCTGATTTGTTTTTGTTTTGAATGTCAGAAATGTATATTTGTGAATGTGGAGATGTTATATTGGTTTCACTGGTAAAAAAAAAAAAATTGAAATGGGTATATATTTGTTTTTTGTTAAGTTGCCTAATAATTGTGCACAGTAATAGTCACCTGCACACACAGATATCCCCCTAAAATAGCTAAAACTAAAAACAAACTAAAAACTACTTCCAAAAACATTCAGCTTTGATATTAATGAGTTTTTTGGGTTCATTGAGAACATGGTTGTTGTTCAATAATAAAATTATTCCTCAAAAATACAACTTGCCTAATAATTCTGCTCTCCCTGTAGAAGTTTTCAGGCAGAGCTGGAGTGATACTTGCAAGGCACTCTTCTTTTGTAACTGAGCACTCAAACCACTGTTAACTAGAAACCATATTCATACATTCAAACAGTGCTTTATTCTATGCCTTTAAGAACTTTCTAAATATCACATATGTATATCACACCACGATTAGGAGCAATTTGGCATTCTGTTATTATGCCTAAGGACACTTTCAGTTACTAGAGGACCCACTGAGCAACAAATACTTTTTGCACAAAAATGATTGAAAACCAGAATTAGTACCATTAAAACACGTAACCAACATTTGTCACAAATAAAGAAAACAATGAATATTACAAACATAAACGGAGCCATTAAAAACATGCTTATGTTAAAAAAAAGTCGTCCTAAATGTTTATTAAAGAAAAAAAAAAAGTAACACAGTACAATTGTCACGATCTGGTTACAGGGACTCAAACGCAGAGCGGTTAGGTGTCTCCAAGGTGTAGTTTATTTACAGTGCCAGTGCAAGTGCAATATATGTACAGTGAAGGAATCCAAAACTCCGGGGAATCACAGGGTAGCTCTCTCACACTCGCTCACGTCTTCTTTGCTCACACTCACACACGTTTACACGGCAGGGAGGTCGCAGGTCCGGGGGGGGGGAGGGGGAGATCTGAGGCAGAAGAGAAGGAAAGTCACCAACTAATCACAAATCACGAATTATGAAGCACAAGTCCACAGGAGCTGTGAGAACACTAACGTCAGTAGTACAATCATCCAGCGACGAGAGGATCTGTGTTCCAGCCTCAAATAGTGTTCCCGGTGATGACAGGTGATTGTTGTCAGGTGTGTGTGTGGGCCAAGGGCGGGAGCCCACAGTGAGCTCCGCCCAGGCAGAGAGGGAGAGAACAGAAACAGCAAATGTAGCCTTGTGGGGCCGACCGGGCAGGCACGGAGACCATGACAGTACCCCCCCCCTCAACGGGAGCCTCCCGGCGACCCACCAGGCTTACCTGGATGCCTGCGGTGGACGTCCCGGAGCATGGCCCTATCCAGGACAGCAGCTCGAGGCACCCAGAAGCGTTCCTCTATCCCGTAGCCCTCCCAGTCAACCAGGTACTGAAAACCCCGACCCCGGCGCCGGGAGTCCATGATGCGGGTGATATTGTAGACCAGCTGACCATCCACGAGCCGGGGGGGCGGTGGGGCCCTGGAGGGAGGGCACAACGGGCTGGAGAGCACCGGCTTGACCTGAGACACATGGAAGACATTGTGAATGCGCATGTTGCGCGGCAGCTTGAGGCGGACAGACACAGGGTTCACAATGGCTTCAACGGGAAAAGGGCCAATAAACTGAGGAGACAGCTTCTTCGACTCAGTCCGTAGCGGCACAAAACGGGTAGCCAGCCATACCTGTTGACCGATGGTGTACTCGGGGGCCGGTGTCCGGCGACGGTCAGCGAGGGTCTTGTTCTGCTCCTTAGTACGGAGTAGGGCAGCCCGAGTCGCCCGCCAGGCACGACGGCACCCGCGGAGGTGAGCCTGTACTGAAGGAACGGAGTGCTCACCTTCGATGGCCGGGAGCAAAGGCGGTTGATAGCCCAGGGACGCTTCGAAGGGAGACTTGCCCGTGGCGGAGGACGTGTGGCTGTTGTGGGCGTATTCGATCCATGGAAGCTGTTCACTCCAGGTCGATTGGTTGTGCGAAGCGACACAGCGGAGGGCAGTTTCCAGCTCCTGGTTGGCCCGCTCCGATTGCCCGTTACTCTGTGGATGGAAACCAGAAGACAGACTGACCTTGGCCCCCAGTGCGGAGCAGAACTCCCTCCAAACACGGGACGTGAATTGTGGCCCTCTATCCGAGGCGATGTCCTCGGGGATCCCGTGAAGACAGAACACATGGGAGGTGAGGAGCCGCGCCGTCTCCAAGGCAGAGGGGAGCTTCGGGAGGGCGACGAAGTGTGCAGCTTTGGAGAAACGATCGATAACGGTAAGTATGGCGGTGTGACCAGCGGAGGGCGGCAGGCCCGTGACGAAGTCCAAAGAAACATGGGACCACGGTCGAGCTGGTGTAGGGAGAGGCTGCAGAAGACCCGGTGGAGGGCGGTTCAAAAGCTTATTCCGGGCGCAGGTCGAACAGGCTGCTACGTACTCCTTGGCGTCCCTAGCCATAGCGGGCCACCAGAAGTAGCGTCGGAGGAACGAGCAGGTGCGGACGACCCCAGGATGGCATGAAAAGTGGGCGGTGTGAGCCCACTGGAGAACCTGAGAGCAGACAGCTGAAGGAACGAAGAGGCGACCAGGTGGGCCAGTGCCAGGATCCGGTTCGGTCTCCTGTGCCTCTTGGATGAGCCTCTCGATCTCCCAGGAGATGGCTCCAATTACGCAGGCGGCCGGGAGGACAGGCTCGGGGTCCGAGTCCTCCTCAGTGATGGAGAATTGCCTGGACAGGGCGTCTGGCTTTACGTTCCGTGTTCCTGGCCTGTAGGTGATAGTGAAGTCAAAACGAGCGAAAAACAGCGCCCACCTGGCTTGCCGGGAATTGAGACGTCTAGCCGAGCGCAGGTACTCCACAACGAACTGCCGTGTAAGGTCCGGTTGCCGGAGTATGGGAGCAGTGGTGAACCTGTCCTTGAGCAGGGTGAAGGCTCGCTGAGCGGCAGAATCCCACTGGAAGGGAACTTTGGGAGAGGTGAGTTTAGTAAGAGGGAGAGCGATCCTGCTGAAATCGCGAAAAGAGGCAGACCATGACAACAATACAATATTTTACTGCATTTCTGCCAAGTTGAATGATTAGCAGGATATAAATACCACCTCAGTCCTGCTTGCTTGTTCCCTGACGTCCATCAGTCATCTCTTGGGAACTTTCCAGAAACTTTATTTTCTTTCATTTCATTCAGTTTTCAACAGACATCCCCACTTTTCTCTGTCACCAGCTGCCACCAGCATCAGCAGTCCTGTGTAAAAAAGCTTTGGTTAGGACTCTGCAGTCCTGTTAAAAACTAAGTGCCTTCATTGTTTACTAGCTTGTAGAACTACTTTCAGCAGGAACAACTTGAAGTAATTATTTTCTTTATGACTTTATCAGTCACTCAGTCATTGGAGAGGAATTTAGACCTATTCTTTTTTGCAGTATTGTTTCAGTTTATTGAGGTTCATGCACAGCTCCCTTAAGATCCCACCACAGCATTTCAATCAGGTTGAGGTCTGGACTTTGACTAGACCAGGGGTGCCCAATCCCGGTCCTCGAGAGCTACCGTCCTGCAGCTTTTAGATGCATCCTTGTTCCCACACACCTGAATCAAATGAATGGCTTGTTATCAGGCCTTTGCCAAACATGATGGCATGCTGAAGAGGTAATCAAACCATTTGATTCAGCTGTGTTGGAGTAGGGATGCATCTAAAAGCTGCAGGATAGTAGCTCTCGAGGACTGGGATTGGGCACCCCTGGACTAGACCATTGAAACACTTTGATTTGCTGCTGTAGTTGGAATAGTTGTCCTGTTAAGGCAAAGCTTTATCTGTCTGTCCTCATATTTGACTCTAGGATGCTTTGGTATATAGAGGAGTTCATGATTGATGGTATCCAGGTCCTGTGGCTGTAAAACAAACCGAAATCTTCATGCCTCCACCACCCTGCTGACAGCTGGTATGTGCTGTCTGTGCTGACGTGCTGTGTTTGACCAGACATGTCCACTTTGGTCTCATCTGTCCAAAGGATACTGTTCCAGAAGTCTTGCAAATCTAAGATGTGCTGCTGTGCTCTTCTTAGCGAAAAGGCTTTCTACTTGTAACGCTCCCAAAAAAGCCACACTCGTTCAGTCTTTTTCTGTTCATACTGTCATCAACTGTTCACTTGTGCCAATAACGAAGGACTGTAAAAAAGCATAAGAGCTACATCTCAGACTCTACAGGCTTCAGTTAGCATCCTAAATATCAAACATTTATCTGCTTAAGCACTAATTTCCTGCAGTTCTTTTGTTAATTAGTTGTCCAATGGTACAGGTATGAAGATGCAGGTTCATGAAGTTTAATCTGGATAAATTTACTGGAGCTCTCAGCCACCATGGCTACACGGAAATATCCAATAAGTGCTACAGCTGCAGCGAATTGAGGCCCTTGCTTTAGTGTTGTTGACATCAATCATTTATTTTACACATCGGGTTGTGTAAGAGGTCTCATGTGCAGATCATAAATCACTTCCTGACAGGATGTGAACGATTAATGAATGTTGCCATGACTCTGCCTCCCACTAACCATACAAAGAGCATGTTAAACCCTCAGCCTCTCTTCCCAGATTTGTTATTATTTGTTACAGTAAACTGTTGCCTCCATTAAAAATGTATTATGCTGATTCATAGTTGATGAGCTGGCTAGTTTCCATGAGACTAATCATATTTATTGTCAGTACAATCGCCCTCATTGAGCACATGAAGCTTTTATCTCTAAACACTCACTGGCCTGCTTGTATTGGATTTCAATTCACTTTGAAGATAATGTCAAAGGTTGAAAAGAAATTCAAATATCCAGGAGCCCATACTGCACAACCTTTAGCTTTTCAGTTTTGCTTTTTTATCAAGCAATTAATCACAAATATATTTTTTTTACTTATAAAGATAGAAAAAATGAATTCGTAATGGAGAAAAAGGTCAGTGTCATTTATATTCATATACACACACTTAGAGGCCACTAACACAAAGCTCTAATCAGTGACTAAACCAACTCCATGGATTTAGGCATGTGGGCTTGATCAAGACGATCTGCTGAGGTTCAAGCTGAGCATCAGAATGAGGAAGATTTAAGTGCCTTTGAATGTGGCATGATTGTTGGCCTGAGTGTTTCAGAAACTGCTGATCTGCTGAGATTTCCCCATACAACCACACAGAATGGTCAGACTGAAAATAGACACGTTACATTTTCTGCTGCAACATTCAGACGAAATGCAAATTTACATCTGAAGATAGAATTCTTTCTTTCTTTCTTTCTTTCTTTCTTTCTTTCTTGTTTTTGATTCATTAAAAAAAGCAGTCTGCAGAGGGTTTCATCTTTTCAAGCAGTCCCATCTTCCTCTATGTCATCTGGAGATCTCAGAGCTCCTGTATGTATGAAATACATGTAGAGCGACCTGCTCCCACGCTCGTGCAACACCAAGCGACACCAAACTGGTTGCCAGCATTCATGACGTCCACAAGGACAGCAGCAATGATCTTAAACTCTTTAACCTCGTATTAGGCTCAGCTGAGTCAGTGCTGTCAGTCAGTGTCGAATGTGCCCCTAAGTAAACTGCATTCAGGCCAAGCAATCATTACTGTCTTGGGCTGGCACTATTTCTGTTAGCAGCAGAATTTGATGCCACGGAATAAGAAAACATTGCTATTTTAAACATCTGAGATATCTTTATACTTTACCTGCAGTCCTTGTCTCAGACAATTATACCTAAGTACGTGGATATTTAACTAACAAGCTCTTGGAAGAAGTTTAAGAAGCCTGCAAAGAAGCAGCAGACTTTGGAGAACACATACATAAACCAAATTAATCTGTATTTAATCTTAACACTGTTCCCCTGCAGTTCTAATTGCTACATTTATCTTCATTATTTATTCCTACTTTCAGTTCTCACCAACCATACAATTCCCAATTTGTGCATCTATCATTAGTTTGTTTTATTTTCCTCCAATTAAGAATATAGTTAAATTCATACTGTGCTGATTTTCAGTAAATAATGAAATGTTACTAATCACAGTGGGACATCTTTAATTACAGCAGTGGCGCAGGAGGCGAGGATGCTGAGGTTAATCAAGACAAATGCCTGATTTAGAGTTAGCCATTGCATGAAAAAGTACTTCAGCACTTTGTTGCCTAAAGTGCACGATTTCCGAAGAAATGCCAAGACATTTGTAACATTTGTAGGTTTACCTCCCACCTTTCCTGGCTGAAAGCAGCATTATGCATCAAAATCTATAGTGACTGCACGGTCTTCTTAGCCCCTTATAATTTAACTCCATTTTGATTTTCAACTTTATTTTATTTTATTTTATTTTACTGCATTACATTTTGGGGCATGAGTTTATCTTTTTTTAAACACAAAAAAGTTACAGAAAAAAATGACCAAAAGAAAAGACCCAATGAAAAAAATTCATTGGGTTCTTTTGGAATTCTGAGATTAAAGTCAGAATTCTGAAATTTGTTTTCCCCATATTTCATTTCTAATTCTGATTTCTTCTCAGATTAAAGTCAGAAACCTCAGAAAAAACAGGTTGATTTTTTTCATAATTCTTACTGTAATCTCATAATTTGGAGATTAATCTCACAATTAATCTCAAAAATTAACCTGAGATTAGTCAGAATTATGATTTTTTTTCATATTTCTGTCTTTAATCTCAGAAGTCTGTTTTTTTCCTTAGAATTTTGAGATTAATCTCAAAATTCTCACTTTAATTTCATTATTCTGATCTTCCTCCTTAGAATTCTGAGATTATGATAATTATGAAGATAATCTCCTAATTCCAAGGTTAGAGTGGGAATTCGGAAAAAAAAGTCAGAATCCCAACTCCTTCTTCTTCCTGTGGCTGTTTGCGTCTCTGTGTGATTATTTTTGTAGGAGGTTTTTTTGTTGTTACCTTTTGTCTTATTGCACTTTTTTGCATCACTTTATGTAATTTTGCAATAGTCTGCACTGAGTAGTTATTTTTTTCCTAATCACACTTTCTCTTCTCTTCAGCTGTATTAAAGAAAACACAGCTGCACGCGGTCATCATTGATGCTAAATCAAGGAAAGCCTCAGATGCTTGGAACTTGTTAAAAGTAGTAATGTAACAAAGCCCTTGGCGAACCTGATGCACCCACAAACTGATGCAACTGAATTAAATTCAGTTGTCATTATGATTTTTAACCTAGCAGAGTTTCTTCACTGCAAACAGTTTCAAATCAATTCCTTCACACATTTTCTGTGTGTCAGCAGATCAGTTAGACAGCAAGTTATTTCCAAAATACCGTTCTAATGGGACTGTGGATTCCCCGCTGTGCTTGTTCCCGCTACGTTTGTTTCCACTCAAGTTGAATCAGATTTAATTTTCACACCTGTAAAGTACAAGGCATGGTAGAGACAAAAACATAAAGTGCTTGCATCCTGTGCTTGGTAAATATGAAGATGTAAAGTCTGAAAGGTTATATGGGTGCAGTGTAGAAAGCCATCAGAGGGATAAGTGGACTAATAAAAGAGGACATTAATGCGAACTTCCTGAGTTTATTAGTACCTATGGGTCCTGTGTCTGGTTTCAAATGTACTGTTTAAATTATATAGTACAACAGTCTGTATCAATATTACTCTTGCAGTGGTTAAGTCATATAAAGTGGACGTATTATGCTTTTCCTTATTTTCAGTTAGATATATACACGTTTACTAGCAGTTTATCTCCATTTAAAAATGTCTAAAGATTCGAATAACAAGGCCAGCAAGAGTTAAAGAAGTGAGCCTAAAGCTCTTCTTCAGACAGTTTTTTTCTATTTGCGGCTCTTGATGATGTCAGTATGAGCAGACATCCCTAATAGGCTACCTCAGGCCTTTTTTTGCACTTTGAAAAGAAAATGATCCTCCAGACTATCTCTAAACTGATCGTGTCTCTTACCACATGACTCCTGCATGTGGGGAAATCCGAAGCTTGGCAGATGTGTTGCTTCTGTTATTTGAAGGCAGATCAAGCAAATGGTCCAAGATTTTTATTCACTCACAGTTTTTCTATACATTATTCTGCAAATTAAGCCAACTTCAGTGAGCTCTTGGCTTAAACTCCATGCACAACTTGCTGCCATTTAAGCCAACACAGTCTTTTAAAAAAACAAAAAAACAAATACAGACCATGGTGCCATCTGTTTATTTGAACACAGGTTTATAACCATAATTTGTACTAATATTTTTTTCTGTGCTACTCCTCTGTTTATTTACATAGATAACAACCATTCAATTAGTTAAATTAGTATTTATTACACACATGTAACTTGTAGAAGTGTTTACTGATCATCATTATAGTCACATTCACCTTTTGTTTCATGCTTCTTAGAGCCAGAAGTGACCATATGTGCCTCAGAATGTGCAGCAGCAAGCTTGGTTAGCATGCTGCATCTTTAAGCTGCATCTTTAAGCTGCATGGGTTTATCGCTGGCCATTGACGCAAACTAATGAAAAAATGAATGAAGAATTTCACTTACCAAAACTTTAGCACCAATTTTCATGACAGGCTCTGCTCAGTGTGTGGCAGAGTCTGTCAAGACGCTGTGTCTTGCTACTGTATATGCATGTTTATGCAAATACACAGAGCAGCCACTAGAGGACCTCAAGGTGCAAGCCCACTTTCAGTATATTTGGGTCTTCTGTTCACCACTTTAGCTCACAGGGCCCACCAACAATGGTGGCATGGCCCGCTACACACTCGTAAAAAGGAGACGACTGTGCTAGTTCCCCTGTATGGAGGGCCACAAGTGCCAAAATGAACTGACTAAATAATGAATTAAATGTTAATGAATTAAAACTGAAATTAATTGAAAATGTGTAATTAATTATTTGAAAATAGAAATAAATATTTTATTCAATGTTTTAAACTAAATCAATATATATTTTAATTACTTATTTACTTATTTAGTGAATTATTTCCTGACATATTCGTTCATTTTGCTACTCATGGCCCTCCATACACCTAGTGTAAAAATATCTACAAACAGTAGTGCTGTGCATACTACAAATTTTGGTATCAATCTGATACCAAGTAAAGTGAACGCAGTGAACGCCAGGACCGCCACCTACAACGCGAGTCTCACCACTGGCGATATGCGTGCCTACAAAGCGGCCTCATACGGCGTGCTGCACGTGGTGAGAGATGCCAAACACCAGTACCAGGAGCGTGTGGAGTCTCGCTTCTACCAGGGCAACACACGGAGTATGTGCCACAGACTACACACCATTACGGACTACAAAGCCAGGGACACTGCGCCGATCAACACCGACTCTGCATTCACCAACGAGCTGAACCAGTTCTACGCCAGTTTCGTGGTTAGCCAGGCAGTTAATGCCATCTACCGCATGACTACCGAGGACAGTGGCGTCATCAGCGAAGGACCGGTGATCAGCATCACGGAGCATGACGTCCGAGCGGCAATGAGGAGAGTGAACACAAGGAAAGCGGCGGGGACAGATGGCAGCACCGGCCGTCTGCTGCGCTGCTGTGCTGACCAGCTAGCAGGTGTGTTCACTTCCATCTTCAACGAGTCCCTGGTGAAGTCTGTGGTCCCCACATGCTTCAAAAGATCCACCGTCATCCCTGTGCCCAAGAACAGAAACCCTCATCCCTGAACGATTACCGGCCAGTTGCACTGACCTCGGTAGTAATGAAGGTGTTTGAGAGGCTGCTGAAGAACATTATCTCCTCCTCCATCCCAGACACCACAGATCCGACCCAACAGATCCACAGAGGACGCCATCATCCACGTCCTGCACACCACCCTCAGCCACGTGGACAAGAAATAGGCTAACTATGTGAGAATGCTGTTTGTTGATTACAGTTCAGCGTTTAACACAATAGTGCCCAGCAGACTGTTCACAAAGCTCAGGGATCTGGGTCTCAACAGCCGCCTGTGTGCTTGGGTGTTGGACTTCCTCGCTGGCAGAACTCAGGTGGTGAGGGTGGGTAGATGCGTCTCTAACAGCATCACCATCAACACAGGAGCACCACAGGGATGTGTCCTCTCGCCACTGCTCTACTCCTTCTACACTCCAGACTGTTGTTGTGTCCTGTAATGATTGTACCACCACCACTAGAGGGCGGTGTCGCGAAATAAGAGAAAAGTGGAGTCGGTAAAATTTTAGAGTTAGAATATAGTTAAGATGGCTAACTGATAACTTGATGTGTATCCCTGTTACCTCTACGATGTAAAGTCTGTGCTGAATTCATTAAAAAGCACTGTTCCTTGATGAGGACTGGTTTATTACCAGCCGCTGCTACATTTTGGCGACGAGTAACCCTGCCTGTTTTTTCAGCTTAGTTTTTTGCTGAGTCATCATGGCTGCAAACGTCCATCCACAGCCCATGTTTTTGCCTTGCCCTGGAGATCCTGCTTTGCCCTTCAACATGTGGATGTGTATGTTCAACAATTATTTGCTTGTGATCACTGCAACAGGGAATGAAGCATGAAGAAGAGCTACTTTACTTCACTGCTTAGGAACAGAGGGACAAAGGATTTTCTACTCACTGCCAAATACAGGTGATACCTTTGCCTCTGCTGTTACTGCCCTAGAACAACACTTTTCACCTAAGGTAAATGTTGTTGTGGAAAGACATGCTTTCAGAAAGCGAACACAAGCTTCACATGAGACTGTTATCCAGTATGTGGCCAGCTTGCGTGACCTTGCTTCTAAATATGTGTTTGATGACAGGACAGAAGAAATGATCCATGATCAGCTAGCTGAACATGTGTCTAACCCCAGCATAAGAGAAAGACTCTTGCTTGAACCTGATTTGACACTAGATAAAGCTGTTACACTGGCAATACAAATGGAATCTGCAGTTCAACAAGCTAAATCCATAGCTGCAAACAGCAGTACTCCAGTCCAAGCTGTGCAGTCTCACTCATACTCCATGCAGAGGAAGCACAAATACAATGCTCACCCTGCAAAGCCATCTCATGCAACAAAACCATCTAAGAACTGTTTTAGATGTGGTTCAAACAGTCACTTAGCCAACTTTCGTCAGTGTCCTGCTGCCAAAGCTACTTGTAAACTGTGTCATAAAACTGGACATTTTGCTCGTGTCTGCTGCTCATCCAAGACAAGAGATGTACGGGAAGTCCATTTACCAAAACTCAGCCCTTTACTTAACAGATCCTTCTTATGCATCAAAAGGATTGCAATGCAGCATAAATGTGAGCACACCTACCTCATCAGCTAAGGACATTGAACTGATTGTGGACACAGCTTCTGCAGTTTCTATCTTGCCTAACCACATCTAAGAAGAGCACTTCAGTGATACGCCACTAAAACCACCTGACCTTCAACTAGTTACATACACAAAGAAAACAATCCCTGTGTCTGCAGGCTGCCTGCAAGTCACAGTGGCTCTTGAAGTTCCACCCTTATGACCGACATTAAAGTAAATGGCCTATATTTGTATAGCGCTTTACTTAGACCCTATGGACCCCAAAGCGCTTTACACTACATCCAGTCATCCACCCATTCACACACACATTCACACACTGGTAATGGTAAGCTACATTGTAGCCACAGCTGCCCTGGGGCGCACTGACAGAGTCGAGGCTGCCAGACACTGGCGCCATCGGGCCCTGTGACCACCACCAGTCGGCAACAGGTGAAGTGTCTTGCCCAAGGACACAACGACCGAGACTGTCGGAGCCGGGGCTCGAACCGGCAACCTTCCGATTACAAGACAAACTGCCAGCTCTTGAGCCACGACTTAATGTGTTGTGTTTCCTTATCCACAGGTTTCTGTAAGTGCGTACGTAGGCTGCCATGACAGACCACTACTTCTGCAGTCCGGTCTTATACTTCCGGTTACTCAAAGCGAGAGCCAGCATTCAGTCGTTGCTAATGTTTTACGGCTTTATCTGTTCGAGGATGAGCTCAGGTTCAACGTTAGAAACATTTTGCCTTGAGCATCAACAACTTCGAAAGGCCTGTCTGTGCCCACCACCCTACGCACTACACTCTGTGCCACTGGCAGCTTAAACCACTTAAGCCCCACGCCCCCGGTACCAGGGGCAAAAAGGAGGAGATCACGTCAGAAATATAAGTCCCGACAGTGGCGGTTCAAGCCTGTTTGGCACCCTGGGCAAACACTCCCTCTGGCTAATGACTAATTACTATTGTGCTGAACACAGTCCAAAGGATTCAGTAAGCTGCATCAGTGTCTACTGTTTACTATCATAGCCAAGTGGCTTACAAACGTAAACAGAAGTTTTCACTATCCCTACTAATTGATGTTAACTTGTTGTATCTCTGTTGTGGTCAGTGCTATCCTCTATGCTGTTGCATGCTGGGGCAGCAGGTTGAGGGTCACAGATGCCAACAGACTTAATAAACTAATCCACAAGGCCAGTAATGTGTTGGGGATGGAGCTGGACTCTGTTAAGGTGGTGTCTGAGAGGCAGATGTTGTCCAAGATAAGGACAATCATGGATAATACCTCCCACCCACTCCATGATGTCCTGGCAAGTCACAGGAGCACATTTAGTGAGAGACTGAGATTACCAAAAAGCACCACTGAACGACACAGGAAATCATTCCTGCCCGTGGCCATCTCCCTGTACAACTCCTCCCTCTAATTATTATGTGTCGTGACAGGACACATCTGCTTACCTGTATCTTTTGCTTGTTTCTCCTCTCCTTTTCTCTTTTTTCTAAACTGAGCACCTGATGGCTTTAAACTTTTCTGGTCCATCTCCATTGGTTTTAATTTTGCACTCCAGTATGAACACCCATCCCCCAACCTGAGGATCACCACAACATAACCTAATAGACCTACACCTTAGTTCACAGATTCACTTTGTCTAATGCTGGTCACACTGGGAGGAGACTTACGGACTGGCGAAGAGAAGCCGTCAGAGCTGGCTGAAGTAGTCCTCCGGTGATTGCCTCAGATGAGACGCAGGTGGTTTGGAGGCGGCCCAGCCCGAGGGTGTGGCCACTGCAGCCTCCCACGGCTCCCTGGATGCCAAGCCACGGGCCGTGACACTCTCAGGCACCTTCCCCTCATTAGACTTGTAGTCAAGACCGCCTAATCCGAGACCAAGACAAGACCAAGACCAGAGGGTATCGAGACCAAGACAAGACCAAGACCAAGTTGAGACGAGACCAAGACCGAGACGAGACCGAGACAAAAAAAGTCCTTAAACTGCAGCCAGATGCTATTCTATATACATATGCCGGAAACCTTAAACTAGTTTTTTAATTAAGCAGCAAGGCAGAACAAAGTCGGGCCTGTATAAAGACACAGGGACTAAACCCCAATTCAACCAGACCCAGAACTGATCCGGAATTAAAACAGGACTACAACAGTAACCAAGACAGAACCAGAATCAGAACTAAATTATAGTAGCACTAAAAATAATCATAGACCTGCACTACACTTATTTTTTAATTCTACCAAAGTACAATATTTAGATTGAGAAAAGTTTATATAATTATTTAGCCTTGTTGTGCAAACAAGCCTGCATAACTTAATAAATGTAGAATTTGAAAAGTAACAAATGGTATCTAAAAAGAAACACTAGGTACGAGATACATGTTCTGATGAGTTTTGGCAAACAACCATTTGACTAACATGTGTGTCTCACCTGCTCTTGTTCCATCTCTGTTCTGTCCTCTCTCGCCCTCTCTGCTCCTCTCTCTCCCTCTTTGTGCTGACAATCAAGCCAAACACCAACATCATCAAATATACAGTTGAAACCAGATATTTACAAACTCTTCAGATCAAAACACAAACACTTTTTTAATTGTAACATCAAATCAGACTAAATGTTTCTTTTTTTAGATTGATAAATATAAAAAACATATTTTTTAACTTTAAGAGTAAAGAGAGAAACTATCTGTATTTCTTAATTGCAAATGGCACCAAATTGTATTCAAAATTGAGCCACACTTATGGAGCTCCACAGTTCTGTTCCTGGTGTTTTGGTTGACATCTCTTGATTTTCCCATGTCAAAGAAACAGGCTCTGTGTTTTGCCTTATATGCATCCACAGCTGTGCCACCAGTTTACTCACATGGACTCTACGAACCTATCAGAAGCTTCTTCAGCTCAGAATGGAATCGTCTGGAGTTTTCTTATTAATTAACAATAAACTTAGTGTACATGTACTCCTAAATTTGATGAAAGTGATAAAATAGACAGCTCCCTCTTTTTATTCTGACATTTAACTAATTCAAAAGATATTTCAACATTTATTTATCTAAAACAAAAGTTTACTCTAAATTGATGTTTAACAGTAAAAAAAAGTTTTTATGTTTTCTCCATAAAGTGTATGTAAATATCTGGTTTCAACTGTGAATATACTGCTGTGTATTGAAATTCCTCTGGTTTTGCATAGTTATATTGTGAACAACATCCGAAGCATAATATATAAAATAACATCTACCTGAGTTTTTTCTTTGAAAGAAGCTCCTTATGTCCATTGTTGTGTACATCAGTACACAACTGAAACCAATTTAGAGAGTTTGTTTAGCCGTGGAGGGTAACAACTGAAAATATGAAATGTAAGCTAAGACTCTAAAAAATCAGCATTGCTGTTCGGCTTTTTATTTATCCATTTGTTGATTCACTCGAAGAGCAAGTAACGCAACCAACTGATCAGTTTGATATCAATCTTTTGTGATACACCGTCATATTTACATTATTAGTTCAGTACGATTTGCTTTGGTACCTGGTCAAACTTAAGCTCTCCTCTGTCCTGCAGCAGCTTCTCCCCCCTCGCTCACATGGGTGCTGTGCAGTCGCCTAGTGCCTGAGCTCGGATCATACCAAAATTAGGGGGAATTTACGACGGTGCGCTCTGTGCTTCGTGTGTTGTTTTTGTTTTATACAGTTGTTAGTCAGGCATCTAACTAACAAATTACACTCCAAAAGACCCCATGCTTCTGAAAAAATGACCCGGGCTTAAGCCCAGTAAGCCACCCCCCCGCTCCGCTGATGGTTGACTCCAAATCTCCCGAACACTATGTCGATTTGAGAACGCAAGACCGAAACAGCGAGACCAAGACAAAAGTCCGTCGAGACCAAGACGAGACCAAGACCACGAAAAAGTGGTCTCGAGTCTCGAGACCAAGACCGGTCTCGAGACATCCAACTCTACCCCTCATAGAGGAGTATGCTTTGGGCATTGTGATGCTGTTCCCCTCACTCAAAGATCCATATGCAGACAAAGGCTATGTAATAGTCAACACAAAATTGTTTAATGCTGGACATAAAAATTATCTGATATTTTGTTATGAGCTAAATCTGACAAAATATTTTGTATTTTCACTTATCCAGGAGCACTTCTTTGATGCCGCAAATGGTACAGGATACATTTCTTTCAGTTTCTGAAAACTGTCCAAAGAAAGATTCGTTGTGGATCTCCAACACAACCTAATAGGTTGACAGACAGTTCTTCAGGTGGTCCAAATCTCAAAAGGACTGAATTTTATACACCAGCTTGATGGTGATTCTTGCAAGGAGGTCGTGTCTTTGCTCAACCATACTACAGACAACTCTGTGATTTTCCAGAAGATGAAAGAGACCATTCAGCACTATTGGAGGCTTGTTAATGACCCAAGCAGAAGCGTTGGTATCCTATCCACTTTTCCAAGATTCCAGGATACAAAAGGAATGGTAAGTTAGAATTCTTTTTTTTTAATGTTTGGAATTTGGAGCTAGCAGTTGTTTCAAATACAATTTTTTTTCTTAAAGGTGGAGCAAAACTTCACTCTCCTGTTCGCTGATGACACATCCTCCAGGTTGCTTCAGAAATGAAAGACATTCTTCAGGCCAAATGCCATAAAAGAGGCTGAAAAGCTCACTTTAACACCCTTTAACAAAGTAAATCTTTGTCCAGTTTTTCTAGTTTTGATCTTAGAATGTAATATAAAGTCAAACAAAGCATTGTCCGTTTTGTTTGTATGATGATCCTGAACTAATAATCCTATAGATTTTTTTCTTCTTCTGTATCTCTAACGATTTCATCTAGTTTTTGATAACTTTCAACAATAGACATGGGAGAGATGGAAGTCTCTTAACTTTCCCCTATTTTCATTATTAAACAGATCAAAACATTTGATGAAATGGTATTAATTTTGTGTCTTTTCATCTTCAGCCTTTGAACAAGAAATGGCATTGCTGTTGTTGTTGCTACATCTCCTTCTACCACCACCAGGAGGACAAAGGTCTCCAAAAATCAGCGCGAGTGATGCAAGTCAGAGACTTGTACTCTTTCATAAGGTAATTATATCATGAAATTTCAATAATACCAAAGTCTTTGAGCAATCTCTTCTGCATTTTTTTCTGTATTTAGACACCATTTCTGTGAATAATTATTAGTTTCCTTATGTCAACCCCAGTCATGCTGGAGTCTGGAAGAGCATCTCTGCAATCAACAAGGATTGGCAACCATACCTCCTCGCTGTCAGGCAAAAGAAGAGCAAGACTGACACACACCAGGCGAGCCACTCACTCGGGGCATTTGATGAACTTTTCAGAGCACATTTTGTGTTTAATTTGTCCCAAGTGAATATAAAGCTGGACCTGTTATTTGCAGTGCAGTGGAAGAAGACACGCCTGTCTTTCGCCAAATAAGTGACTTACTTTTGGTTGAAGATGAAATTATTTTTTTTTTATGGGAAACAGGTTGTTTACAGAGTGTTTTGATAACCATCTATGCATGCTGAGCAGAGATGCATAGTGAAAATGTCAGATCTAAAGTTTTATAAATCTTTTGACATGCAAAGGTCATACAATGTTTCAGATGAGACAGTGTACATTGTACCGTCATTCACAATTTTTTGAAGACACAATAAATGTCCTTTTGGGGAATATTTATTTTGTGGAATTCAATTCTTTCTCAGAATTTAATTTTAACACTTTTCAGTGTAGAAAGCCTGACACTATAGGGAGTGAAGCCAACACTAACCAGAAGGTTAAAAATGTTAAAACATGAACTCTGGCCTGGTGTTAAATATTATAACTATTTCAAAAATGTTGATTTAACTCTTAAGAGTGTATAAATAATATATTAACCCTGAAAAAGTGTTGAAAATAATTCTGTTGGAGCTAATTTAACAATGGTCTTTTTGCTGTGCTTACTCTGTCTCCAACATAGCCCCCTGGCTACCCACCGTAACCTGCTGGGGTAGACGGCCTGGAAACTGGCTCATCTCTCTCATTGACCTCAGGCCAACACGGCTCATCATCTAAGGTCACCTTTTTCTTTGAGGAACACGTCACCAGTTAGTTCAACCAAAATGGACGACATAATGAGAATTTGAGTGTCAATCCTAACATTCAGACTTCATATGTTCCTATAACAGCTGTTCACGTTTCACACTCGGCTCTGTAGAATGTACCGTGCAGAAAAACAGCAGCAATTTGGGGGGCAGGAAACTTCCATCTGGACACCAACGTCCTTGACTTCACATTTTTCAGTGCTGATGTTACCATTATAGAAAGACACAAACAGTGCAATCACAGTGATGAAATTACAGGAGAAGAAACACAAAGCAATGAATCAGCTTTAAACAGGAACACAGTAAAATGACCTCATACTTCAGATTTGCCACTTACAAATAAATCCAGTTAAACACAAATAGATGCAGAAATTCCTGCACCATTTGTTTGTTCAGAGCTTATTCTCTGCAGTGGTAAACTCACCTTACAAAAAAGCCATCTGCGCCACCAGGAAGCCTTCTTTGATTTGTTCCTCTGAGCCTCAGCTGGAGGTGAGACGGGTGCAGAAGAGGTGGCTGGAGTGTCAGGGACCACATGTTCATCTGTGAGATCCTTTCGTGCACTCACACTGGAAAGATAACAGAGAAGATCAGTCTGCTGTAATGCACTCAAACTGCCCTCAGTGCCTCAAGAAAGTCAGCTGGACCGACTGCTTGCACTCAAAAAAATGAAAAGTTGACTTTAATTAAAATTATTTTGTTAACAGGTTCCATGAAATTGCATTGTGTTAGTTTAAAGCAAAAATGTTTAGTTCATCTAATTTTAAAAAACTACTTAAGATTAACAACAGATATTTAAGACTACCTAAATCAAGTTATGTTGTATGAACATAGATGATATATTTACAGGTTAGATAGTTTCGATTAGTTACTTCAACACATTTCTTATTTGTGGCAGTAAAATGTTAAATTTAAGTTAGATTAATTCAAATATTATATTTTCAGCCACCTTGTGCTTTACTAATTAGTTTTACATAAATTTATTTTGTCAACAGGTTCCACACAAATGAATTAAGTACATCCAACTTATTATTTTAAATTTCTTTTATTGCCAACACATTCAGTGAGCATTTGTGTAAACCCAGTCCAAAATAAAACACAACAGCTCATTAGCGTTAGTAACTAACAGTATGTAGACAGATGCAACATCAAGACTTTAAATTAAATGTCTGTATCTGCCAGAAATAGAAGAAAAAAAACATTGAAGACCACATAACATGTTGATAAGATGACACTTGAGTTATGCACATGCACATCTAAAAGCTGACGTGTACCGTAAACCTACGCATACGGATCAGTATTTAAGGTTTGACTCTCAATATCCTCGAGCACAAACTGGGCGTCATCAGGACGCTACAACACAGAGCGAACACCATCCCCACAGACACAGTGGCCAGGGAGGCAGAAGAACGGCACATCAAGAAGGCCCTGAGTAAATGTGGTTATCCCAGCTGGACTTTTCTCAAAGCTGGAAAGGCACCTAAGGAAAGCTCCAGCTGATCCAGGAGAGAAGGACGACCGCTGCCCAAGTGATCAGCCTGTAGTGATCCCATATGTGTCAGGAGTATCGGAACAGTTGAGGCGCATTTTTTCCTCTGTGGCTTTTAAACCCAAAAACACGCTGCACCAAAAATTGGTCCACCCCAAGGATCGGGTCCCCCGACACAAACAGAGTAACATAGTGTACGCTGTTAAGTGCCAGGAGGATTGCCAGGATTTATACATCGGGGAAACCAAACAACCTCTGGCGAAGCGGATGGCACAACACAGAGGAGCTACCTCGTCAGGCCAGGACTCTGCAGTCTAGTCACACCTACAGGCCAGTGGACACTCTTTCAAGGATGAGGATGTGCACATCCTGGACAGGGAGGAACGCTGGTTTGAGCAGGGAGTCAAGGAGGCCATTTCCGTGAAAAGGGAAAGACCATCTCTGAATCGAGGAGGGGGCCTAAGGGTACATTTTTTCGCCATCTTACAATGCTGTGATTGCAGCCATTCCCCAACTCTCTGTGAATGGTACTCATGGCCATTGATCAGTGGGTTTTGGTCAGTGGTTGTTGGTCAATGGTCATGAGAATTTGCATAATTAAGATCAAGGAACTGACCTCCCAGCCCGTTGTTCCTTCAGTGGGCTGGTTTCAGTCATTATGCAAATGTACTGTTTATAAGATTTGGGGACACCTGCAGTCACTTGGATGAGTGATGAAACGTCTCTCCCACAAAACGCTACGTCCAGATGAACAGAATCAACTTTTGGAGATTTACTTTCCTGGATGATGCATCAAGACTTCTTTCACAGAAGAATTCACATATTCGTGGGAGGTAGCCTGTTCACAGAATAGAGTCTAAACGAGCTCTTACTTTCAGGTACAGTACAGTATAGAGACGAGATGACGAGGCTCCAGTTACAGCAGTGCAAGAACACAAACAATAAATACAAAAAGAGTAAGACAATAAATATACACTTTATGACTAGTGGTAAAGTGATCAATAACAATTTAAAATTTATAATTTACAGTTTGATGATTTAAAGTCTCACAGACAACCCATTGAAAGGGGAGGGGGGGGGGGGGGCGGCTGCTTCCAAATAGAGCACATTTCATTCATAAAGTTGTAAATCCAAGCCCATTATGTGTTCATGATTTGAATCCTGGGTT
Source organism: Copadichromis virginalis (assembly GCF_057382275.1). Lineage (NCBI taxonomy): Eukaryota > Metazoa > Chordata > Actinopteri > Cichliformes > Cichlidae > Copadichromis > Copadichromis virginalis. The sequence goes on from NC_140639.1 coordinate 25,494,198, forward strand.
GTGTGAAATCCCAGAAATAAACCCTAGACAAAGCCAGAGGGGGTGTTCGCCCAGGGCACCAAACAGGCTAAGACCGCCCCTGAACGTCAATATTACAGGAGACCCACACACCCATTATAAACTGACACTACTGAATAAATTAATATACCATTAAAATGCATCAAAAAGTTTACATTTACTTATCTTTTAATGAGATATAGATATATCAATGTTTCTGTGTTACTTTGTGCTTGTATTTTATTTTTAAACTATTTTATTTTTAAATGATTTACCATTAAATCATTAATTTAATTTTTATTTTTAAACTGATAAAACATATTGACAGAAACAAACTTCCATGCCTTATTATGTCCATTTCAGTTAAGGTTTTAAGCATTTCTGAAATCTCACTAATAAGTCACACAGCTGCACAGGATTCAGAAGCACCCATCTGACGTGGCCATCGAAGCATTTTTAAAAATTATTTTATTCTCCCATCACTCTCCTCTGCTGTTTGTAGCTTCTTAAACAAGCAAGTGGATGCTTTCCTCCAGCTGTTTGAAGACCCCTTCAATGTTTCTGTGCTAATGAAATGCTATTCCATATGTCATCAGATCTAAGGCTTCGTTCACACTGCAGGTCTTAATGCTCAATTCCGATTTTTTTGATCAAATCGGATTTTTTTTGTCTGGTTGTTCACACTACAAATAAAATGTGACACCAAATGCGCTCTAGTGTGAACCAACCATTGGTGTGAACGGTTCACGGACCTCAAAGTGGCCCGCATGCGCAAAAGAAGACGTCACACATAACGCGGTCTGTTTACGGAAGTAAAAATGGCGGCTACAGAGCTAGTAGGTGTTGTTGCAACAGTCTAGCAACTTCTTCTGCACAGACTCACAACCTCAGTTTCTGTCCATTGACTCGCTCTTCATGCTTTCTCGTTTGTCTTCTCCGGCGCTGATGGCGTCTGTCTTGTGTCAGTGACGTAAAAGACGGATTTAGTGCGACGTGACCATTCAAATAGCAGTCGCTTTCTGAAACATCAGATATGTATTCGATTCAGTACCACATACGAAAGTGGCCCAGATCGGATATGAAAATACTGGATTTGTGCTCTTCAGAGTGTCCGACCAAAAAAGTCGGATTTGATGCGCTTTCGCCTGCAGTGTGAACGTAGCCTAAAGACCTCTTCATTCAGTGCACATGTCTTTTTGCAGCTGTTTTAAATGTAGATGAGGAAAGTGTTATACATATTTCAGTTGCAGCACTCAAGTCTTTAACCACAGCACTGCACACGACTTCAGATTCCCCCGAGGTGGCATTTGTTTCTTTTGGTAGAATGGTCCCTTGTGACTGATATTGTAAGAAATACATGGAAATCATACATAAGAAGAGCAATGTCGCCCTCTCCTGGTTCAACTAAACCCGGACACTAAGATTGTGTATGAGTGACACAGACAGGGTGCTGTTATGACTTTATACACTTTACTCTTATTTCAATTTATCATTACAATTATCTGTCTAAGTCTTATTAAATAAATATGTATTTTTAGAAAAACATGTTCTGTTTTCCTCTGATGACCAAAAAACTGGCAACTGCCCACCTTTAGAGTCTTTCTTATAGCCTCATAGAGGCACACTTGTCAGAGATCATACGAGACATAACACGTGTTAAATATGTCAAATCTGATCTGATGTGAAAATTGCATATTTAATAAAACCATGCAAAATTTAGATGTCATAATGTGAATATATATTGTAGCTATGCTACAATCATAGGCCACTTTATTGGATACACCTATTTCACTGCTCATGAAAAGAAACTGAGGCTAGAATTCACACAGGCTCATCAAAAGTGGACAATAGAAGAAATTGATACTGATTTAGTGATGGCTGCTTCTAGCAGGATAACACACCTTGTCTCGGAGCTCAAATGATCTCAAACTGGTTTCTTGTTGAATCTGTGCCACAACAAGTTAAGACAGCTCTGGAGACAACATCAGGTCCAAACTAATGCCAGTGGCTAATGAGTGTGTATGGACAAACATACTGGGTAACATCCACATCCCACCTACAGGAGCTGCTCAGCCATGAAAACCTATGCCACAAAGCTCCTGGCTCACTTTTGTGTCCTTATATTAATGCCAGACGACATTTCCCCAGCAACCACATGGTTGCACTTTGGGCACTGTGAACTGCCCATTGTGGGCCCCAGTATTGCTGTGAAATGTTGGGCAGACTGTTTGATCTGAGCAGCGTACCCACTGTATGCCCACACATCCAGTACTCCCGCTGACTGGTACAGAGTGTGGACCAGAATGTTGTTTATGATTAAAGCTTCTTTTAGCCACTCCCACAGTTTCAATAGCAAAAGTGACCAATTAAATGTCTGAGAGGTAGAGGAACAGAAACCACAATATCTACTCTGCAGCCCTACAAAGTATGATCAAAGTTCATTCAAATCTTTTCCAGCTGTTGTGTTTGCAAACAGAATGAAGCACACGCTAACAAACACATCCGCTCTTTGATGGAGGTGACTATGATTCTTACAACTATAGTGTGTATTGATAACATATAAAAAGTATCCTATAAAGATATAAAATATCACGTCACATCTCTGCAAGATCAACAGATTGATCTTAAGTTCAATTCACTAATAATGCTATATAGAGCTATTTAAAACTATACAGTTTATTCTTTTACAAACCAGAAACAAATCATAAACCTTTGACTAAACATTTAAAATAATTTTACTGAACAATGAAATGAATAAAACAAATGTACTATATCCCCATAAATAAAACAAATAATAACTCAAAATAGTGGTCAAGCATATTAAAATGTGCTTCAACAGGGCAGATAACAAAAGCCTGCACTCTGCACTTGTTTTCACGGCATTACAAACTTCTTAACGTACGTACAAGGTGACATTTAAATTTCGCATGATTTTGTTAAATATGCAAAGCTTATTCTACACAAAAAACAAAACCATCAGCATGTTCACACAACTATATAATCAACCAATCAGATGGCAGCAGCTCAGTGCATTTAGGCACTTGACAAGATCCAGATCCAGATATAAAATATCATTAGAGTCCGTTTTTTTTGTTTTGGTTTATATATCATGTGGCGCAAATGGGAACCTGAAGTTTGTTTCCGGTGCTGTGGTTAAAGAAAGTGAGCTCCACACTGGGAAAAACACGTTATTTTTATCTGCATTTGAAAGAGCTGGACAGCTGTGCTGAATGAATGACATGACAAAGTATTTTTTTAAAAAAAAATCCACATGGCTGAAAACTTCCACGTGTTGCTCACTTTAACGTGACCACTCTGCTAGCCGAGTGAAGCTACATGCACATTTACATTCCCGTCTCTTACTCACCATCACGGACAGCCTGGTGACAGCACAAACTTTAACGGGGTTTTTAAAATATTCCGTGTCTGTGACAGCAGTGGACATGCAGGCTGGACGTGACCTCTCCCTGTGTTTCAAATCCACACGGTCAGCGCCGGTGTGTTTGTGTGAGGCGGTTGCTAGAGAGTAAATGTTTCTCACATGTTTTAATATGCATTCAGTTAATATAAAGCACATTTTTCTTAATGATTGATCACTTGAATAAATAAATAAAACTTTGTTTTAACTATTTTAGCTGCTTTTCACTCAAAATCATTACTTCATGTGAAGAATTTTTTTTTCAGTCCACCCCCAGTTTTTTTTCACATGTGTAAACACAACACTGGTTCCTCCCTTGAGTTAGGTGCATTTTATAACAAATTCTTTAGTAATCAATAGATCACTGTGAAGCAAAAAATGGAAGACAGTCTGGCCCCTTGGAATGAAAGTACAGATAAATGAGGGGTGGCTTTTTGCACAGAACTGCATTTTTTTTTTTAACTATAAGAGAATTTATTAGAAAGAAAGTGTACTTTATTGATCCCTGTGGGGAAATTCCTCTCAACCCATTCACTCAGTGAAGCAGTGGGCAGCCATTGGGCACAGTGTGTAGGGATGGCACCTTGCTGAGGGGTACCTCAGGGTAGCTGTTCAGGGGAATCAAACCCCTGACATTCCAATCATGGGGCCACCACTCTACCTACTGAGCTATCCCTGACCCTAAAATGTTATCTAAAGGACTCTTTTAAGAATGGGATTATGAAACTTGTTTGTTACCCAGGAAACGCTTAAACAGCGGGTATGGCGATTGAACCCATAACCTTGTGTGTTATCAGCACCATATTCTAGTTATCTGACTCGTGGCCTGAATCGTCTGATCTGAGCTGTAGAGTTCAGCTGATGAGCTGTGCAGATAGAGGTTGAAGCAGACATTTATATTCCTTGTCAGCTGACACTGCTGTTATTGTTTTTAGGAAAGCCCGTGTTAGGTATAAAAGCACTTATGTGGAGTATTTCTGACTTCTTTTTTGCTATTTCTTGTTAATGAAGCCCAATTGGTAATAAGAAATGTGCTCAAGTGAACTCAGCTACTACATACCTGAGCTCACTCATGCACTTTAGTGGTCAGTATGGGGCTTGAACCCATGACCGTGGCTGTTTCAGCACCATGCTCTACCCACCTGAGCTAACCAACCTGCACAAAGAGTGGTCAAACAACAGTTTTTGTTTTCCAGGATTTCACTGAACAAAGACTAGTGGATCTATTCTGGACCTCCAATCAACTGAGACTACTAAAGATGCAAAACCAACATAAATATCCTTTAAAGCCTTAGTTTTGTTTTCATTCACAGTTTCACGTCACATTTGTTGGACATGCTGCGCCAACTGATTTAGACAGGAGTCACAACCTCAAGAGCTGTAGCAGAAGGGCTGTAGCTACATCGTAAGGTTTTAAAAACTGAGCTATAAAACGTGCTGCCGATGAATAGTGGTAATAAAAACCGCGAGAGGCCAACAGTGATCACTGCCTTTTTAAGGGGCTTGTTCAGATTAAATAGAACAAGATACAAAGCATTAAACATGATAAAACACAACAGCCTTAATAAAAGCAGAGTAATTTGGACCCGGAAGCAGGGTTCATACATCATCACTTAAAGACTGGATATCCCACCTTCTGTGAATGTTTTAATGCAGTACAGTTGTTATTATTAGCACTATGGCAGTTAAAATAAATAATATTCATATAAGAAATAAAATTGTCTTGTGTAAACTGTATATGGTGTTAAATAGGCCTATACTACTGTACTTTAATGTAGGTCATAAGGGTGGTACTTTAAGAGCCATGTATTTTATGAGGTGGTACTCGTTGTGAAAAGTTTGAGAACCACTGTTGTAGAGAGTGATAAATGAGAGAAAAGTGACACTATTTCAGATAGTGAATCACCAGGACTTCCAGCTGACGTCATCTGGCCTCTGTCCAGGCTACGTTATCGAAGACCATGTGGCCTAATGGATAAGGCGTCTGACTTCGGATCAGAAGATTGAGGGTTCGAGTCCCTTCGTGGTTGGTTATGCGTTTGCTACAGAGAGTCTTATGTGTCGGTAAATGAGGGAAGGACCAGAAGCCAATCTACCATTACACATTAATGGCCGATTATAAATGAGGAACGCAGTTCGGGACTGATGTCTAATCCGCCATACTGTTTCGTTGTTTTTTTTTTTTCTTACAGAAAAAGGAATTTCAAAAATATGCACATTAAAAAAATCCAAAATATAAAACTTGATAAAAGCTAATACGAAACATTTAAATTTCACTGTTATGAAGTATATTAAGTGTTTAACGGGTGCATGAAATAAAAAAAAAATACTGGTAACTTTTAAGAGGCTGAGTTTTATTTATTTATTTATTTCGAGACTGGCGGAACCTTTTAAAAGCGCCGCTGTTTGTCGTCGGTGTTGGAATTCTTAACTGTCAACAGGAACCGACTGCGGAGCAGCAGCGTGTGTTGTTGTAAGCTTTAGTACGTTTAAAATACCGTTTTTCTCAGTGTCTCTATGTGTGTTAGGAGCTGTCGGGTTAGAATAACCGAACTTCACTTTAGCGCGTTTACAACTGTAGAGACACAAAAAATTAGCTTAACTTACACCTTGAGTACCAGACCTTGAAGTCTGTCAATTCAGAGCTAAAAGTGAAACATTTTGTAGTAAATTTGTTTCTAGTATCGTGTAGATTGTTGCCGAGTTAAAAAATTTGAACTATCGATGTAAACTGAAGTTTGTTATAAACTAAATATTCATTATATTTTATGAGAAACGTTGAAACCTAAAAAATGTTCGATTTTTAAATATAGTTTGGTTTTCTGGTCATTTGTTACTAGGTTATACGCTCAAAAGGGTGAGAAAAACCACGTCTATAATCCCTTTTATTTTATGAATACACCTAGCAACACACATTTCTTTTTAACACTCGTGTTCAGTGTCTTTATTTTTATATTTTTCTTCATGCTTCGTCTTTGATTTCTAACAATGATCGCTGCGTGTTTAAGTCTCTGGAAATGCTATGTTAATTATAATACAGGCTAGATGGTTACCGAGTTAAAGAGTAGCTGCTACTCATGTGTGTATGCTCTAAAATAACACGATGACTCCTACCAGTATGTGATAAGGAGCAGTGGGATTTTAAATTCCTAATTTTTTGAACGGAGTTTGGACGACACAACCGAGAAAACCGCTGGCATGTGCGTCCACCGTCCTTTCGGTGTAAACTGGTGTCATAAAGTGACTGATTTGGTGTTTTTGAGTTTTCTTAATGATCCTGAGTCAACCTCTGTGTTGTGTAGTGTGTTTCTAATGACTTACTGACGAGAAACACTCGACTTCCTTCCCCGAAAACAGGAGCTGCCACTGCGGTCTGAACCTCCTGCAGTGCTGTGATTATGCGGCCAGCTCTGCGTCTATAAAACGCGGCTTCAGCAGAGCTCAGCCCAGGCTTTTGGGGGCGCATTCCTCGGAGGTGAGTGATTAGAAAACATTTTTGATATAAAATGAAATTAGACCATGTGTTCACTGGCATTCACTTTCAGAAACAGCAGCTCCTGCTTGCTTTGACCGACAAATATGGCTACGAGTCCTGTGATAATAGGTGCTTTTATTGTGAAAGAAAATACTTTGCTGTTGTTTTAATTACTGTTTTTAGTGCAACCCTTTTTATAATATCAAAGCAACATTTTGTTGTAAGAGTTGGAATACGAATAATATTAATAATAATAACAACAATAATGCTAACAATAATAATGACAATACAACATCTCCACCCTGCCTTTAAGTAGCTCTTTCGTCCTGTTTTCCCTGATGGAGGGAAGCGGAGCACCTGCTGAGGACATCCTCTTCCGGCGTCCCTGGCTTCCCGTGAGCATCAGTGGGTGCCAGCTCCTGGCCAAGAGCTGGTTCGGTGAGACGGCGTACCATATCCTGCTCACCGACATGCACTGTGTGTGGGAGGAGAGGATGGACACAGCAGTCATCCAGAGCAGAGCACATGTATGCACAAATGTGAACAGATAACCTGCGAGGCCTTGTGGAATTTACTTAGCAGGAAATCTTTATTCTTACTGTTCTTAAAAGCCAGATGAGCAAAAACCCGTGTTTGATGAATACATTCTTGTTCTCCATCATCAGGAGCTTAACAGGCGTTTGCGAGCCCCAGTAAAAGCCTTCTTCACTCACCTGTGTGAGGTGGTTAAGCCCTGCCTGGCGGGAGTCGGCAGCCAGACTGAAAACGAGGTTCAGATCTCTCTGACGAGACAGGAAGACGGTAGTATCAACATGAGGCTGAAGAGCGAGCTGGCAGGACTCCCTTTCTACTGGGAGTTTCACTGCACCCCTGCACCAGTAGCTTTGGTACGTCCTTACCTTTCAGATTTCTTTTTTAAACCCTAATCGTGGCGGCTGGGCTGTCTGACTGTTTTGTGTGTTTCTTCAGGTGTGCATTCAGCTGGTGCGCCCCCTGCTGACAATGAGTCGCCTGCTGCAGCGGCAGGTGGAGCAGCTGGGAGGTCTGCTGGTGAGGAAGGACGCTGAGATCCAGGACTACAGAGAGAATGGAGCCACGCTCAGCAGAGGTACAGAGGCTGTGCCAGGCTGTGCCAGTGTGCCTGCACATGTGATGTGACAATAAAAAGTGATTTGATTTGATTTGATTTGATTTGTTTGTAAGGTCGCAGCATTTCCAGCAGCACTTCCTTGTCTGTTGTAATGGGATTGTGATATGCACCTGGTGAAAGCTGGAGGAATCCACCATCACATTACCCACTGGTTTTTGGGCTGGTGTGTTGAAGTCGGAAGCAAACATATTGGTTAGCAAGCTGCGCTGTAATTAATCTAACAACATCTAAGCAAAATACAGAAACAGTGTGTGGACAAACTAAATACGCAGATGGGGGCAGTGTCCAAATTATGGGGTGCAGCCAGTGTGTGGGCCTCACTTGTACTGTGTTGGCCCAAGAGCTGAAGTGAAACAGAATGTTAAAAAAGAATGAAAGGTGTCCACTGCAGTTCCTGGTGAACTCTCAAATTGAGAAATGTTTGCACCCTTTCCTTTTCCAGCTCATTTGTCAACCAATCAACATTCAGTGTATGCGCAGTTTAACAGCATACTATTGGGTTTTTACAGGTGTGTGTTTGCGTAACCCGGCTTGCAGACAAAACAAGTATACGTAACAGCCAGGTGCTGCTAATCAAATGCATTTGATTCATTGCTCATTAGCGAGTGTGAGCACCTGTAAAGAAGCAATAGCAGGAACAGTAAGGAACAGCAAGAAAAAGATAATCCACAAGTGGAAAACATTCCCTCCAAGGTCAGACTGTGCAATGCTCAGTGAACTTGTAAAAAACAAAACAAAACCCAAGAGCTCCATCTCAGACTGTACGGTTGGCACGGTGGAGGAAGGGGTCATGATTTGGGCTTGTTTTGCAGCCGAAGGACACGGGCAGCTTCAACCATCTCCTCTGTATACCAAAGTATTTTGGAGTCAGGTGTTAGGCCATCTGTCCGGCAGCTAAAACTTGGCTCCGACTGGGTCATTTAACAGGACAATGATCCACAGCACAGCAGCAAATCTGTAACAGAATGGTCCAGTGCTGAGGTGGGGGCTGCTGTAAATAAGAGTTGGGCAAAATTCCTCCATAATGATGTAAGAGACCGATTAGGTCTTAAACTAAATGATGCCTTTTTTATTCACTGTGTCTGCATTTTTGTTAGTTTTTTCTACTGAATAAAGAATGAGTTAGTGTGATGGTTTGTGTGTTGTTGTCCATCAGAGCTTGTATTTATCTAATTTTAAGATCTGCTATGGACAGGTCTTAAAACAAAGGCACATTAATTCATATTTAAATTTGGTGTACAGTGCAATTTTGTGTTTTCTGAAGTCTAGTTTTTGTTTTTAGTTAAATTAAATGTTTTTTAAATTTTTTTCAGTTTTAGATTTATTTTAGCTTTAGTTCACCATGATAAGCTCAGTCTGTACCTTACACCAGGCTGTAGTTGTCAGATAAATGCGTTAATCTACTCTACAAGGGACCGGCAACACAAACGCTGATGATCACATTCAGCCTCCATGACTTTGAACCTTAATATAATTTAATCACCTGAGTTATAAAAAAACCAAAATCACCTTTGCACACCTATCATGAACTCGAAAACTGTTCATAGAGAACAAAATGTATTTTTGCAGTTTTCAAACTCTGTCCGCTCTTTGGCTACTCAGGTTAAACATGATACATAAGTCACTTAGATACCTTCAAAAAGTTATTGTATGTTATTTTTATTTGTTCCTAAGTAAATCAGTTTGGCTGAGATAAGTTATAGTTCTCACACAGCTGAATAAACATCAAACAGAAAACTGATTAAACAGAAGTGTGAGATGGTAGAGTGAATGTGAGTGTGAATGGTTGTCTGTCCCTATGTGTTGGCTCTGTGACAGACTGGCGACCTGTCCAGGGTGTACCCCGCCTTTCGCCCTATGACAGCTGGGATAGGCTCCAGCACTCCCCGCGACCCTGAAAAGGATAAGCGGAAGCGACTGGATGGATGGATGGATGGTGAGATGGTAGAGAATTTACTCCAATGTCCTGTTATATTTTACGGAGCAAGGAGTAGACGGCTGAGTTTATTAAACTCCATTGAGACAGCTGGTGACGCAAATCTGAAGGCTAGACCGTCCCATTTCACAGCCTCGCACTTCCGGCCTTCTCGGTTTTCGGAGGATCCGGCCTTCGCGGTGTACTTGAGCCGAAGGATGCAGCCCCTGAATTGAGATACAGCCTATGGGTGCTCACTCATTTGTGGAGCCATCCTGTAGTGGACATTAGCGGAAATGCAGTTTTTGGTACCTCCCCATAGGTTGCTAACTGTTTAGCAGTGCTTTAACTGCTTTTGTGACCCCTCAGTCTGATCACTGTGGAGTGTCATGATATCATGATTATAATCCAGATGTGTGTCTTTTTGAACCCAGAACGGCTGCAGACAGATGTTTTTGAGGAGCACACCCACAGAGAAGACTTCATTGCAAAGGTGAGAGGTCTCTCTCACACACACACACACACACACACACACACACACACACACACACACACACACACACATGGAAAAGAAATCGTAAAAACTTATATGATTTCCTCATGAAAGTGGCCACTTTCTCATTACTTTCATATATTGTTTTATTAAGTATCCAAAACATACAAGTTTCATTTATATAATTTTTCAAGGGATCTTATATCTGTTTTCACTCTTGTATGCTTTTCATACAAGTTTCACACAAGACAGATACAAACTTTATAAGATTTATATATATCTTTTTCATATGGGACGGACACACACACACACGCACGCACGCAGCCTATAGTTTGAGCTCCGTTCCTCGTCATTAACCTGCTGTGGTGAGCTTCCTTGTGATAAACCACTGCGGTCGCTGGAACTTGAGCCGTGTGACGTGCTCAATAATCGCTGTGTGCCACTTCCTGCCAATCAGGATGAGGTGAGGTTAAGTCCCCGTGTGTGTGTGTGTGTGTGTGTGTGTGTGTGTGTGTGTGTGTGTGTGTGCGTGTGTACACTGTATTCAGGTGTGGAATTTTTCATCTCTTACTATGCTGACCTCTGACCTCCTGTGTGTGTGTGTGTGTGTGTGTGTGTGTGTGTGTGTGTGTGTGTGTGTGTGTGTGTGTGTGTGTGGTCTGGGTTTTCAGATGCACCTGTTGAATTTTTCAGGACGGATACGACTGGTTATTTTTATATTTTTATTATGTTAACACTTCAGTGTGTTTTTCACACAGTTTCCATTTGAGTTTTGATACCCACATCCCTGCTGCCTTGACATTTGTCCACCTTCAAATACACTAGTCATACTGTATGTGGTAAAAAGGAAGAAAGCAAATCAATAAATATTTAATTTTAAGGGACAGACTGAACCATTAGGTTACAGCTGGTTGTGTTACTTTTTTTTGGATCCAAATGTTTCAACCTTTGGATGTCTCAGACATTTAAATGTCTTCTGTGTTACAAACAGAGCAGTACTCAGACAAAAAATAGCTGAATAAATGTATTATTCCAGTTCATTGTTTGTCAATTATCCAACCAAAAAACAACAACAACAAAAAAAGTGTCTGTCTGTCCTTTCTTCCTTCACGGGAACTAGAGTCGATCAAAATATCTATATATATAAGATAAGATAAGATAACCTTTATTAGTCCCACACGTGGGAAATTTGTTTTGTCACAGCAGGAAGTGGACAGTGCAAAAGTTATGAGGCAAAAATTAGAATACAATAAGAATAAATACAGTACACAGCTGTACAGAATAGAATAAAATAAAATACTATATACAGTAGAATAAAATAAAATAAATATACAATAAGATAAAAATAGAATACAAATACAAATACTATATACAACTGAGTAAAAATACAACAATGACAGAAAGGATTATTGCACTTAGTATTATTGCATATGTATGGATGTGTGTGCTTGATCAGTTAAAGTCTTTATTATGGAGTCTGACAGCAGTGGGGAGGAAAGACCTGCGAAATCTCTCCGTCCCACACCGTGGGTGTTATATTGTTATATGATTGGTACAGACGCATTAAAATGTGTTCAGAATTTCCAAATCACTGATGATTCATCTCATAAGACATGACCCGCTGTTCTCCTCTACATAAAGTGATTTTTCAAATACTTTTAACCTATAAAAATCAGCCCTGTGTTTACTTGATGTTGGATCACCACTAAAGTTTGCAGTGGACTTGGTCATATTTACAGAGGTACCTACACATGTGGGTTTTTACAGGTTTCAGTCGTGGTAAAAAGGATGTTGCAGCATCATGACTCACTTTACTGCATCCTCTGATTCGATTTACAGTAGCAGCAGCGTTGTTGGCCATTACAACTAACTGCTTCTTATGCACACAGACGTTTCTGTTGCACCTTAAATTAATATCTGATGCCTACTTATCATCTGAAAACGAGCACCATCGAAATCCATGTGTCCCGTTGTAAATCCTTAAGACCAATCAGTGTCCATTAGCTGGATTATCAGTGTTTTATGGGCTAACTGCGGTGTGCAAGGAGACATCCTTGGATGACTTTAGCGATAAGTGGACTTTTTTTTTTCTCCCTGAGCTAATGTTAGCTGGTGTATCTTAAGTAAGGTTGAGGTCCGGACTTTGACTGGATCATTGCAGCACCTTGATCCTTTTATGTTCAGATCATTGTCCTGTTTCATGACCCAGATATCCTCACATTTGACTCTAAAATACTTTGGTATACAGAGGAATTTATGGTCAACTCAATGACTGCAAGGTGCCCAAATCATCACCCCAGTACTGATATGCTGTGTTTGGTCCACGTTGTTACCTTTTAGAACATCTTCCAAAGAAAGTCTAAGTATATTAAATTAAAACTTCCGCTTGCAGCTTTTCAGGCAGTATTTTGTGCATTTTACCTTAAACATCTTCTATGTATTTATTTATTTATTTATTTCATTCTATTTGTTGGACCTTCATCCCTTGTGCGTATGCATGGTCTGTGGAAGTTTTTACATTTGTTCAAACAAACTGTGGTAAGAAAATACAGATGAGTCACAGATTTGGTCGAACATTCATACGCGCAGTCTATCTGTGAATAAGATCCACTGTCTCCAGAGGTGTTAAAAGATGGCTTCTTGTATGTCGTGGGGTTTTTATAGCTCTCGGGGAAATTTCCCGTCTCAGGTGAGTGTGCGGGGAAGATGCTGCAGGGCTTGCTTGTGTGTCATCAGGTTGTTTTTGGGGAGGGAAGCAGCCTGTTTGTTGATGCTGTTTGTGTAAAAGGACAAACCAGGAAAGAATCACAGTTTCATTCGGTGGAAAAGCTCCAGGTCAGGTACGATTATGACTCATGGAAAGTTACATCAGGGTCACAGTGGAAGCTCTATTTTCTGCTTTTTTAAAAAATATTTTTTCTGGGCAATCAGTGTTGAGCCAGGCTGGGTGAAGTGGACAGTCAGAAACCACAGAAGAAGAAGAAAAGTGCTGCAGTAGATCAAAGTCTTCTTCTCTCATGGCAAATTACACCGGGCTGCGACCAGGCCGCCCTCAGACCAAAGTCCAAACTGAAATAAAAGTGTGTCTGGGAAAAATGTTGCCGCGATGCGTCAAGCAGAGAATCACACACGCGATGGATAGACTGCTATTTGTGTGTGTGTGTGTGTGTGTGTGTGTGTGTGTGTGTTTAGCATGTGTGTGTAGTATTTATCTATCAGGGTCAGGCTTTTGCATACCTGTACGCGTGCATGTCCGTGAATGTGCCATCCCTGTGTTGTGTTTGTGTCGGCATCTCTATCTCCATGAGAACGTCCACTGCAGCCCATCATACTTATATTTAGTTTCTTTTTTACTCTCCTGATGTCATGGCGTCAGCAATCTTCTGTAGCTCTCTGCCAGATAATGAATGAGCCCATTTCCAAAAATGTCACAGTAACAGACGGATCAGAGCTGCAGGTACAACACACAGTCTGTATTTGTGCCCTGTTGCTGTTTTTAAAAACAAAAAACAACCCGGCTTCAGTTTCAGCTTCAGCTTTTCTTCCTTGAACTTGAACTTCTTTGACATTTACACAGTTATTTACGTGCACAGTGCCAACACAGAGCGGCACAGACCAATATCTTCAGAAATCATCCGCCTCATCACCCTCTCCTTTACCGTTTCCTCGTGTGTGTGCGTGTGCATGTGTGTGTGTGCGTGTACCATTTATGGCCTCTGGTTTCCCACATTAAGGGGAGTAAAGGGCAGAGGGACAGTGAGAGGGAGACGATGATGACAGGAACTGTAGCTTTTATTTTCTACTGCAGCTTTCCATGCAAAGCCCCTCCCCACTCGGTCACCACACAAACACCCCACCCAGCTCAGGTCAACATTTACATGGGTGGAATTAGTCTGTGCTTCCCACTGATGTACACACACACACACACACACACACACACACACACACACACACACACACACACACACACACACACTGGGAATTAACTTGGGCACAGGCTAAAGCTGGTCATGGAGCCAGAGGATGAAAAAAAAAAAAAAAAAGTGTTCAAATCCTTTTAGGATCACATCAGCTTCCCTTTAGGACCTAAATTTGAGCGGTGTGTGTGTGTGTGTGTGTGTCTGCGCTTGGGCATCTGTGAGGACCAGTTCTACAGCGTGAGGATACTTTTAAAAACCTGTTGTGTTTTTAAAAGTGTAGCTGTTTTTTGTAAACCCCCCCCCCCCCTTTTTTTTTTTTTTTTTTTTAAATACATGTTTTATAAGATTAGGACTTTTTTTTCGCTGTTTCTTTTTGTAAAGTGAGAAGCCCCGTTTTAAAACTGGGGAGTTTTGGACATTTCTTTTTGTAAAATAATGGCCATTGCTTAATATGAGGTTAAGAGCCTTTTTTAAAAAGCGTGAATGTTTTAGTAAAGTGAGAACGCTTTTCTATAAAGTGCACACTTTATGTAAAAAGTGCCGTTATTTAAAGTCTTTTTTTTTTTTCTTGAGTTTTGAAAAATAGGGATAATTTTTGTAAAATTATAACTTTTTCAAAATTGAGAGGTATCCTTGTTGAGGGCTTTTTTTGTGTAAGGTGTGATTTTTGCAAAATACTCTGTTTATCAAATAAACACTCTTTTTGTAACGCTAGGACCATATTTTATTTAGAAATTGAGGATTATTTTTCATAAAATTATGTTTGGTTTTCCCTTTTTTCTTTTTTCTTTTTTTTTTTGTAAACATAGGACTGTTGTTTATAAAGTGAGGACCTATTGTAAATTGAAAAACCCTTTTTATAAAGTACTGGGTATTGGTAAATTTAAATGATTTAAAAGTGATCAGTTTTTGTTTTTTTGTACAATTAGAACCTTTTCCAACATCTGTAACATTAATTATATATTTTATATATACAGTGTTGAGAAGGTTAGTTTTAAAATGTTTTCCACTACAGGCACAAAATATAGTTTGTAACATACTCTGTTAAGTTACTTAATGTGAGTAACATATTCTGAATACTTTGGATTACTTAATATATTGTCATGCTTTTTAGAATTACATGACTGTACTATTGCTGTGTGATTTATTACTATTACTGAAGGCTGCATTACAACCTGCTAGCTGCAAATAATCATGGGCGGTTCTGAAAGATTTTTAAATCTTAATATAAAATGAGTAACAGTAGGGTCGACATTAGGTAAGGCTGCACTTTTTGCAGTGATCTTGTATAGAAAACTATTTCTGTATCAGCAATATATTTTCTTTCTGTCTGCTTTCAGAACTGCGCATGATTATTTGCAGCTAGCAGGTTGTAATGCAGCCTTCAGTAATAGTAATAAATCACACAGCAATAGTACATCAAAGATACTGAAGTGGCACATAACCCAGGTAGCTACCACAACTAAAACAAGGCAGTAAGCTAATGTTAGTTTTTAAAAAAGAACTTGCTTCCAGATGTTTCTTTAAGTTGGAGTCTTTTGACGCTGAGAGCAGCTTGGTTGCTGGCAAACAGAGTTGGCATTGTACGGTCAGATTTCGCCCATCCCTTTCTTCTTTAAAGTGTGTGTGTGTGTGTGTGTGTGTGTGTGTGTGTGTCAGTCAAAATGAAAGCAACCTGTTTGGTAAAGCAACCTCTTTTCACAAAGCCATGACTCCTATATAAATTAAAGTGAGGATGTTTTGTGATAAGAATTCCTTTTAATGTAAAATGAAAACAAGAGTGAGAGCTTTTCTTTCTTGTTCATTTCTTTTTCTTTGGGTGACATAAAGTTGGGAAGTTTTCTTGGCTGGTCTTTAGGTTGGGATCAACTTTTAGAGACTTTTTTTTTGAAGGTTCCTAATATCTTGGGGTTCAAGTTAACGTTAGGTAAGGGTCATGATGAGGGACCTCATGTGCCTCGGGATCCACACGGCGATGGAAGTACAAATTTATTGTGAGTCAGATGGCAGCAGCTGATGACCTGGCAGAGGGGAGTGTCACACAAAGCATTTTGTGACGCATGGTTTTGGTTTTCAGAGTCGTGTGTGTGTGTGTGTGTGTGTGTGTGTGTGTGTGTGTGTGTGTGTGTGTGTGTGTGTGTCTCACAGGCCCTGTTTATTATCTTTTACATGCATGTGTGTTTCATGGTGACGCATGCTCTGCAGTTTTCGGCACTGTGCTCGCAGCACCAGCAGCAGCGTCACAGCTGTTGACTCTAAACTGAATTGTCACTGTTTGGGAACGATGCCCGCTTCCTGTTTCATGAGACGGCGGCTTCACAGCTCCACTGACAATTAGTGGCCGCTTCTGACCAAAACACCTCACTTGAGCTGCACAGACTCACATAATTGAGCCAAAATGTTGCGGCTTCCAAATTTGGCATTCCTTACTCCAAATTTCCAGCTTTTCTGGCTTAAATTGAAGGTTTTCCTGGTCAGGTTTGAGTTGGGTTTGCTTGAAACTGCTTACAAACAATGAATCAGAAACTATTTCTTTCTTCTTTACAGTGCAGCTTTCCGTCTCCAGTAAAAGCGCTGTATTGGGTTGTGTGTTCAAATTGCTGAGGAAATTATCCTTAAATGCTACATCGTGCTCCACGTGAAGCCCTGTGCGGCTGGTATAACAGGAGGAGTTGAATCCTAATATCTGTGTGCTTCAACCAGAGTCTCTAAGTTAAGAGCAGGGCAGGAAACTTAATTTTTGCATCCACTGACCACAGAGCCTGACCGATTCCAAAATACACACTTTGACTTTCAGCAGCTGAATATGACTTTGAGAATAAGGAGAAGCTGCAGATATTGATCAGTTTGTCTGCAAATGAGGGAAAATTAAAGGACAAAACCGAAAGCTCCTTAAACTTAAGCACAGTTTCTGAAATGCATAAATCAAGTAAAATACATAAATGAAAACTGCTTTCATGGTTGGAAAACAGGACTTGTCTCCCATTTAATCTGACTAACTTCTTTATGTTTATTGTTGTCAACAGTAAATTCTAATATGGATTAAATATTTTTAAATTCAGATAAAAAATGCAGATAAGGAGGCTGAGGAATTTAAGCCCTGAGTGATATCTGCAGGCAAAACCTGGGGTAAAAAGGAGCATAAAAGAGAATAAGCGAGCTTTAAAAAAACAAATATGACCAGGAGTGTTATTGGAAGCCATGGCAACAGAAATGAATCAAGTGCAAGTACAATGAACCACAGTTTAAATCAAAAACTGTTTTAAACATACGAGGGGAAAAAAACCCAAACTTGCTTCATAACAACATTGATTGTTAACCTGTCGTTCACCTGTTGTTGTTACGAGTCGCTGAATTTTAATGCTCTTCCTAAAGTCAGGAATTAGTCAGGATCGGTCCACACTGAAGCACAAGTCCTGAGTTTTACTACTAAAACATCTAATATCCATTTAAAAGGTCCTTAAATATCAGTGAGGTGGAAATGTAGTTAAATTACTGCAAAAACATGCTGGTGTGGAAATGGCTTCACAGTTTTATGGTAATTTTGCGTTACCATATCAAACTGGAAAACAAAGGGGGGGGGTGTGAAGGAAAAGTCAAAAACACACGAGGTACTTTAAATTATATACAAAAGCCTTTCAATAAAAAGAATGTAAGACATGATAAAGTCTGCCTTGAGTGATTAACAGTCTATAATACATCACCAGGACTCTAAATAATCCAACATGTATCTTAACTGAAGATCTAGAAGAAGCAACCGTGTGTTTTAACATCTGTATCTGTTTTCTCTTTGCTGTGGAGGCGCGCCGGACTCTATAATTTCATATGTGAGGCTGAGAAAACAAGACAGTTATTGTAGGAGCAGGAGGAAAGAAGGATTTGAGGAAGGTGAGAAAGGTTTTTCTCTCTTTACGTCTCTCCTCTGTAAATCATTGACCGTTGTGCTCATAAACAGCGGTGTGCGGCACTTTGTGTCATGGACCTGAGGAATTCAGGGGCTACGTGGTAAGTAGGCGAGGCTAGAAAGAGGCAGCATTTACACTCTTCAGCAGCAAAGTGATGGAGAATATTTAGCTTCTTGGTCACCGTATTCAACCTGATATTCTTGGTGATATCTAAAGACTCGATATTCAGTTGTTTCCAGTGTTTTTGCTTGGTTAGTGACCGAGCTATTGTAGCAACTAAAATGACTGAATAGTGTCTTTATTTCTACAATTTTTTTTATGGTTTTGTTTACATTTATCAGAAAATTTTACAGATAAAAATAATATGATGTCATTTACTGAGGCTTTTAGTCATTTCCATATGAAAATGAGTGTTGCCTGCTTGCCTGTTACTTCTTTTAAAACAAATTTTCTATGTTTCAGTAAAATTCCGGGTGAATTTTGGGTGAATAATATATTTCAGTATGCTTTTATCATTTAACACCAACATTTTAGTTAAGTAGCACAGGCCTACAGACTGGTCTGCAACCATTTGGCAACCACCAGTCATGAGGGAAAAATTAGTATTCCTTGACCTGTTGTGATTGAAGGTTGAGGGCAGCAACAGGGAAAAATGACTTCTAAAGCCACAAAAACACAGGCCTACAGACCAGTCAGTAGCCCCCTGGCAACCACCTGTTGCTATGGAAAAATATGTATTCTGCAAACCGTTGGCACAAACCTCCTCCTGCTTGCTTTGGTTGCTAGCATATTGGTGCAGTCATAGTTTGCATGGAAGTGGCAGACTTGTCTACACTGTCCAGCTGATCTCAGAGCTGTAGTGAAAATGTGAAAAGTGTGCTGCAGACCAAAAATGTAGAAGCTTCACCTTCAAAGTAAAAGCTGTTCCTCAGCACTGCAGCCGACAAGTTTCAAAAGGAGCAACTTTTACTTTCAGAGGAAACTGTCTCCATTCCTGGTTTGTGTCACACTTTTTAAAGTTTTACTACCATTCGACAAGTAGTTAGCTCATATTTGCTGGCATTCTTTACTAGCTGTTTCACTCAGTGAGAGTCAGGAATCACAGTCAGCCAGTCAGAATGCACATCAAATATGGCATATGGAATAGGGAGGGCTAGAATGGGCAATAATGGCATTCACCCTGCTGGTAACCCAGTTGTTGCTTGAATGGTGTCTCTGCAACAAACCTTGTGGATGGATAGAGAAGGAAAAATAAAATGTAAAAAAAAAAAAAAAAAAAAAAAAAATTATATATATATATATATATATATATATATATATATATATATATATATATATATATATATATATATATATATATATATATATATATATATATATATATATATATATATATATATATATATCCTGGAATTCCCACCAGTGAAGTCATCAGATTCACCGTTACGTGTATGCTTCTGTTTCAAACTAAATCTGATTAGAAAAGGTGAAATATCTCAAATACTTATTTCAAACACTCAGAGTATTTAAATTATTTAAATATCTGAAATATGTTCTCATTTTGACAGTTTTCAATGTCCGTAATGTAAAACTGTCTGTCTTAGTGTCTGTTTGTGAAGCAGACTTTAAATAACTATTAATGGCTAGATGTTCACCGGACATCTTCTCCTGATTCTCTGGTCTTTGTTGCATAATTAGTTCATTTATTTTGTTGTTTTTTAGACTGTGGACAAAGTTGCATTTATTTATTTTAATAGAGTAACTTGTGTCTAAGGAGCTTGAAAAGAAAAGCTTCTTGAAGATGTTTCACCTCTCATCAGAGCTTCTTCAGTTCTAAGAGCAATTCATGGAGAGTCACGGATTTTTTTTTTAGCCCTATTGGGAGTGTCCTTACGAGGGCTGTGGACCCCCTATGGATCCTCTGCCTAATCACACGAGCCAAGGTGTGAAAACGGGCGTGGGTCACCATCAGCCAAAGTTTCGGGTGAACACATTGTGAGACCTTGCCCCACCCTATCATGTGACTTACTAAGATCAAATGACCCAAGATGTAAGCGGGTGTTAAGGTGTCTGGGAAGGTATCACAAAACTCGATTATAGATGGCAGACAGTTGGTGTCTTAAAGCCCCGCCCTCTTTTCAAAGATGATCATTCACAGTGGACATAGAGGACTGAAATTAGCCATCTATCTTTCACAACCCTCATAGGGACACTCTCAATAGGGCTTAAAAATCTGGGACCCTCCACCAGTTGCTCTTAGGACTGAAGAAGCTTCTAGGATGAGAGGTGAAACGTCTTCAAGAAACTTAAAGGAGTCCAGATGCTTTTCTTTCCAAGCTCCTTAGACTACAATGACCTGGATCACTGAGAACCTTCGCAGACAGTAACTTGTGTCAGCGGAGTCATTTTATCTATAACATTACGGGTGCTTCACAAGTTTTTGTACAAGAAAATGTGACAGTAACCATTCTCTCAGGATGTGTAAATCGGTGTTACACACATACTCTGTAGAGGTAGGGGGGAAAAAATTGATACAGCATAGTACCGCAATATTCTACATTGTAATATTGTATCAGTACAGGGACACCAAATATTGATATTTTATTAAATGAATTCTGGGAATACTACAAACAAGAGGGCTCATCCCACCTGATAGGAAGCAACCTTTCTGCAAACAGTTGCAGTCTGACTTGGACTGACTGCAATCACTCTGACAGATTGCGCTGAAGGCTTGCAAGTAGTTGCTGTCTAATTTATGCAATGCAAATGCGAAGAGACTGCCAAGATGTTGTCTTTAGTCTGAATGAGTTTTTGTTAATAAGAAACTCAACAAGACTCCATTCAGCTAGCTGACGGCTGGTTGCATTTTAGTTATATTTCTATAGAACAGGAAGGTGGCTGAGTGCAAATGTGATAGTTAAATGTGAATTTCTGTCTATGTAGACAGCAACACATGTTATATTTGATGATTTGATGATCCCCGATAATTATTGTATTATCAGAAATAGATTGCATGCAATTGCCAGCTTGACCCCATTTACTCCCAGACTGTTATCAGTTTGATATCGGTCTGATAACAGACTGATAGGAGACTGACTCTGTCTTATGGCAACATTTATGGCAGGTTTTTAGTGAACGTGTTGTTCTGCTTGACAATCTCTTTTTGCATCAAAAAAATAACTGAAGGGAGATAACGTTATCTTATTGGATAAAGCGGATATGGACAAAGTTTAACTTCGAGGATGTAATTTGCAGTTGAAGAAAGGTGATAAATCACAACATCTGTTATTGTAAAAACTCAGCATGTCGCAGAATGCTAAAAATTTCAATAACATAGTATCAGGAGTGAAATATTGTGATAGTATTATATTATCAGGTGAGACACTTGACAATATAATACTAGTCCCACCTCTAGTCATTGCACTTCAAACATAAACTTGACCTTCATTAAGTCAGTGAAGACCTTTAGACATGAACCAGTGAAGAACAGAACATCATCATCATCATCCTCCCCTGATGTGGTAGAAAGTCATCCTGGTGCATATCAGACCCAGCAATACCCACGTACAAAAACTGGCTTCTTGGGAGATTTAACCACCATTGCCACCTCAGCACTTGTGACCTTACTCATGAGATGGTAGGCTGGAAAGTGGCTTGAACCACATCAAAGGTGACGACCCCACTAGAGTTTATATAAGCCTGGCACTCCCCAACAGCTTTTAAAACTCAAGAAGCCTTTCAGATAAGAGGTGAAACATCTTCATGAACCTAAAAGAAATTGGGTGCCTTTGACTCGAGCACTTTCCATTCAACATGTTCTCACTCCCGAGGAGTAATATTTTACGCTAGGTGACAAATCGCCAACATGTTACGCTTCCAGGCACCCAGCACGTTCCTAAAGGACGAGATCAGAAAAATTAGGAAATATGAGAATTGTTTGGAATCAGTCAACACATGTACGTTCATTTTTCTCAAATCGCTTTGGAAAACACTATTTCACGTCATTAAAGCGCTGGTTATGGTTAGGAATAAGGTTATGGTTAGGGTTGGAATACATGGCTGGAACGTCAGTTGAATTCAATTATATTCATTAAATACCACATCATAACAACAGTTGCCTCAAGGCGCCTCATATTGTAAGGTAATGGCCCTACAATCAAACAGAGAAAACTTTCTTTGCTTCAGGTTTCTGTCAAGCTGAAGGCATTGGACTCAAATGGAAACTGTTTAGTACTGACAAAATTAAAACTCAAATAAATAAATAAAAAAAAAAAAAAAATAAAATAATATATATATATATATATATATATATATATATATATATATATATATATATATATATATATATATATATATATATATATATATATATATATATATATATATATATATATATATATATATATATATGATTTATTTTTTTTTTTT
Source organism: Copadichromis virginalis (assembly GCF_057382275.1). Classification (NCBI taxonomy): domain Eukaryota; kingdom Metazoa; phylum Chordata; class Actinopteri; order Cichliformes; family Cichlidae; genus Copadichromis; species Copadichromis virginalis. The sequence goes on from NC_140639.1 coordinate 25,516,899, forward strand.
CTTGAAAGGAGCATATATGGAAGGACTGATGAAAAGTTGAAATTCTCATAGCCATTAGCAGCCACTGAAGAAAATACCTTTAGCTCCTCACATGTGAGGAATTGCTGCTTGTTTCTGGCTTGTATCACTGCAAACTGAATACCTTTGGCTTTGTGGAAACATCTCTTGGGCACTGGGAACTTGTGATGGTGCTATTTTTCGACACAGACTACATTATTAATCATGTAATGAAAATAATCATTATCTACAGCCGCAGTTTGTCCTCTTTACGTAAGGAGCAAAAGCCTGCATAACAAAACCATGTACGTACAGTAGATCCTCCTGCGTCTTCTGTCAGTTGCGCACAGTTTCCACAGGGTTGTCCCTGATCTGGGTCTGTAATTAGGCCCTCTGTGGCCTGGCTGCTTCCTCCCTCTTCAGCTGCTGGTCTCTGGGCTGTGTCCCAGCCTGGACCGGCCGAGAGCAGCATCCCGCAAAGACATCACGAGCCTGCAAGCAACATGAGAGCAGGGGCACAAAACTCGGCAGCGGCAGAAGCAGTAGAGTTTATTGGCATGTGAACACATTGGGTGCAGTTTGCGACTGCTGACTCCTGCAGTTCATAAGCCCATTTAGAGCAGCATGGAGTAAGCATGCAAGGCATCAAGCTGGACCTGAAACGGCTCTAAATTGAGGAGCTTTCATCAAGAAAAAGAGTTTATGGTTCAGTATCAGCTTTTGTCAGGTGTGAGCTTGACTAATTCACTCCAAAACACTGAAACAAAAGTTGACTGATAGAGAATTCACGGGTCCGCTAGGGTTTTAAGCGACCTCTGACAATCGAAGGTATAAAATACATGAACCGGCAAACTCATCTACCGAGACATGCACTTTAATGCATCGGCTTTGCAGGCAGACTTGGAAAGATGTCTAATATTTGCTTGCAGCTGTGTTTGTGCATCTGCGAGCGAATGTACTCCCTATCATTGGACTCTGCTGATGGTGGAGAGAACAAAGTTGCTCTCTGAGGATTTTGGAGAGCCATACAGATATTTATACTTGAAAACATAAAAAAGAAAATCTGGCAAAATCTGATAAGATACTTCACTGTGCTTTAAAACTATTGAACATACAAGTTGTTAACTGAAAGGGGGGAAAAAAGTCCAGTCGATGAGTGTAAACATCTGAAAATATACAGAAAAGAGAGATTAAATTCCATCAACATAAATACTGCGTGTTTATTCAGGAGCCATATGCATGCATTCATGCGTCTTCCGGAAAGTCTTAATGGAAAGTTTGCATGAGCTCTTATGAGGAATCCAATTGAGTTTCCCAGCTGACAAATCAGTGTGAGTGTTCAGCTTTGTGTTAACTTTTAACATCAGCCTAAGGGGAGGCGTGACGACAGTGAGCGGTCACTGAGGACGTGCAGAGGTAAAAGGTAAATGAAGTGAAGGTGTGGATAATGTCAGAGCAGACAAGACCCTGGGATTTATGTAAAGCTGTACGATGCATTTATTTATTTTTTTTACCAGTAGGTTTTGGGCAAGATACTAGCCCCGAGGTGCTCTCCGATGCATTCATCTGACTGTGAATGTGTGTGAATGTTAGATAGAAAGCACTTAGGTAGAAAAGGCATATGAATGGGTGAATGAGGCATGTAGTATAAAGTGCTGTGAGTGCTCAAGCAGAATGGAAACACGCTTTCTGAGAACCAGTCCATTTATCATCTATTTGTTTCATTTCTATGTTGTTCTGTGCTTTTATTTCAACATATCAGCGGGAGAACCAAAATAAGGGTCAGAAGCTTTTGTGAAACGTTTTGACTGACATTCACAATCGGCACGACTGCTGAAAGGCTCAGATGACGCTTTACTTGTTGACTTCTCGCTATGTCATCATATTGGGCCTAACACTTGAGAAGTTGTTATTGCCCTTAAAGGTAACACGATGTCCTCATTACTCCGGCCTCTGTGTGTGCCACTCTGTGTGTGAGGAGATGCACTTAGAGCGAGATTGAGAGCATCCATCCATCCATCCATCCATTTTCTTCCGCTTATCCAGGGCCGGGTCGCAGGGGCAGCAGCCTAAGCAGAGAAGCCCAGACCTCCCTCTCCCCAGCCGCCACCTCCTCCAGCTTATCCGGGCCAGCCGAAACATGTAATCTCTCCAGCGTGTCCTGGGTCTGCCCGGGGCCTCATCCCAGAAAACCTTGCCCAGGAGGCACCCAGGGGGCATCCTTGTCAGATGCCTGAACCACCTCAACTGGCTCTTTTCGATGTAGAGGAGCAGCGGCTCTACTCTGAGCCCCTCCCGAATGGCCAAACTTCTCACCCTATCTCTAAGGGAGAGGCCAGCCGCTGCACCAATCAGTCTGTCGATCTCCCGCTCCCTTCTCCCATATCTCGCGAACAAGACCGCGAGATACTTAAACTCCTCCACTTGGGGCAGGAACTCATCCCTGACCCGGAGTGGGCACTCCACCCTTTTCCTTTACTGCAGATTTATTATTTATTTATTTAACAAAGTTATGCACATAAACACCTCAGTGAGGATTATACGTTAGTAATTTAGCTCGGGTGTCAGTAGACAAAGACAAGGACATTGTATTATTACCTGAAAAGATTCTATAAATGCATCCTTGTTATCAGCATGAGGGGAAACTGTAGAATGACTATGAAGGTCCAAATTTAGACCTGGAAAATTGAAAAAATAGAAAAATACGTAGACTTTAAGTAATTTCTTTGTGTGGACAGTAGTGCTTTAAGCAGATTTCAACAGTTGATATTAGTGTTTTAAGGGAGCCGGAGGGGAAAAAGGAGAGTCTGAAAGACTTTAGAAGAGCTCAGGCCAATTCGTTGTTACTTGTTTTGTTAGACGCCCAATTAGCAGAAATACCAGTGAATCACCTGACTTAGACGTCATTCTGTGCAGATCTTGAGATTGTAGTTGCAGCTTTTTAGATTTTATTTTCTTTCTTTCTTTTTCTTTTTTTTGCTGATTAGTCAGGACTCATTCATCAATTTAAATGTGCCTTTTGTTTCCAGAGGATGTGAGTGTGAGTGTTCAGGGTTCAAACATACGATTTCTGGGATTCGGGGCAGGAAGTTGAGGTCACGATGAGAGAAAACGAGGTCGAGAGGAATGAGGTGAGCGTAAACATGAGGTTGGGGAGGATGAGGGAGAGTGAGTGTGAGACTCTGAGGCACCATACCCCTCCTCTTAAAAAACAGCAGCAGCGACTTGTCTAAAATCAGAGCTGTTTACCTGCTAATAATGGAGAAACACCAGCACGCTGCCAACTCTTCCACCCGTCCTCTCATCGCCTTCCCCACACATGATGCTTTACTGTAGGGCAGCCATGGGGGAGGGGCTCAGGAGGCATGGCCTCCAGGTGAGCGTTCCTTCTCCTCGTGGACTTTGCTCTATCACAATAGCAGGGAGGAGCTTTCCCGAGCTTAGCTCTACAAAATGGTCAAGAGGTTATTGACCTGCTGTAATCTCCTTTTTTATTCCTCGTCTGCTGTTTTCTTTTCTTGCCAACAACAGAAGATAACAATCCTGTGGTTGCTGTGTTCACACCTCGGGAGTCACATTCGTGCCGTTCCTCAAATACAGAAGTATGGAAGCTAATTTGTACACACCAGAAATAAATCAATAACCCCCCCCCCCAAAAAAAAACAAACAAACAAAAAAAACAAACAAACAACTGCATTGACTTTGACTGAAAGCAATCAGTTATCATTAAGATAAGGTAAAAGGCACAGACCAAAAGACGGGTAAAAAAAGAAACTTTTTTAAAACACTCAATAAAATAAACAAAAGGACACAAAAGAGAACAAAGGAGGTGGAAAAGTGAAAGTTGGGACTGTTTTTAAACTGAGAACTTTTCAGGATTGGAAACAACAGGGGAACTAGAAACGGGTAATGGAAACTATTGGACATCGATTTAAAAAAAACATAGAAAGACGAGGCAGAGGAAGGAACAGACAGGGGACACTGAGGGAACTAAACGCATCAGAAATAAATTCAACTAAACAGGTTAATAAACCGAGAATTTAAACCTGAAAAAATATGTGAGTTTATGGGGACTGACTATTAGAGCTTCCAGTAGATATTAAAGGAACTGCAGATTTCAGTAGTTCTTCTTTTTTTCATAGAGGTTGCTGTTTGTGTTGTCCATCCATCCATCTTCATCCGCTTTATCTGAGGCCGGGTCGCGGGGGCAGCAGCCTAAGCTTGTGTTGTTTCTTTCCAATTTTCTTTTTTGACATACAAATGATCTGATATGAAATTGTCAACATCCATAGTTTATAACTCAGAATTTTAATAATATAATTTTCATTTAACATGACAGACTAAAACCATTTTTTGTAGCAGGCTGTAAAGATGTTTTTTTTTTTTCTGGTGTGAAGTTGAGCATTTTAACATGAGTCTATGGAGATTGATTCAATGTTTGGAGTCAGCTTCAGGTGGCCATTACAGGAATTGCAGCTTTTGACAGTTCAGTGTAAGTTTTACTTGTTTAAACGCTGGAGGCTTCTGCTTGATGAATAAAAATGAACACTTTAAGTGACAAGTGGCATCAGTACTGAATGTTTTAGTAAAGTTAGCAGCAATTTATTGCTTTATCACCAATCCAACAGGACTGTTAGTCTCTGTCTCTAATGATGTATAATATTATATAAAATGAAAATGTGCTGAGTCTCTATATTACAAGTAACTGGTGTGATAAGGACTCAAATCTCTGGTTGCATCAGGAAGGGCAGCTGAAAGAATCGTATATAAAAATGGTAAATATAGTTACATTTTTACTAACAACAAGTAAAATGTATATGAAGCAATGAAGCCACATTAAGTAAGGCTTTTAGCATCAATATTTTAGCATTTTATACACATCAGTTCTCGCAGTGTGCCATTAACACTTAGTGGTGGAGGCTGAAACTAAGCCTCTTTATGTTGACGCATTGTTCTGTTAAAATCGAATTAAAATTCATCTGCTTTTTGTGACACCTTCCATGGAGCAAAGAGGAGGGATTTAAACTAGTTTTAACATTTGATTTTGGCGCTTCGGGGCCTCCGGATCCAACAAATTGATTTCAGCATTTCACATCAATTAATATGAAGTGAGTTGGTTTGCAGCTTGAGAGGAGGAGGAAGAGGAGAAGGGAGGGAGAAGGTGAATAAAAAAGCAAGAGAATAAGGTCTGCTTTCTCCTGCTTTCTCTCCCCTCAGCACATTGGTTTCTCTGTGCCCAAAGCAGAAATAAGCCTCGCCAGAGTGTACATTTATTTTTACGATATTTAAACAAACAAATAACGAAAATAAATCAATGTGAAACCTCGAAACCTGACCAAAGTGTGTTTAGGAGCCCCTCTGCTCTGACAGCGAGCGGGGAGACCACCAATTTCTCCTGGTCAATATTTGAGGAGCTAATTTGGAGAGTTTGTCCTCCATTTGAGAGAAAAAGAAGGATTTATTGAATGGTGAGTGTTTTTCTATGTGCCAGCCGTGCGTTCGCATAATGTCACAGGAGTTTACCTGAAGCCTTATCTGTCAGACAGAGTGTGTGTGTTTGTGTGTGTGTTTCTGTTGTTACTGCTCGCCGCTCTACCTGCAGTCAGCTGGGCCAATAATGTAGCTTTGATTAGAGGCTTATCGCAACCCCGACACACCCTCAATCACACCTCAGACATGTGACTCCACACAGCAGGGCCATAAAGCAAATATGCCCCAAAGGCAGGGGCTGCAAGTCACTTCTATTGATTTATCAGCTTTAATTAATGGAAGGGGCAGGGTGAAAACTAACACCTGAAACTTGCAAAATCTCATCAGAGTCTAAAAATAAAGACACGTAACTGTGACTTGCCCTTCCAAGTTTGTTGTTGAGTAGGCTTAAAAGGTTTTAAGGTGGGAAAACTGAGTGTACTCCTGTAAAAGTAATATAAAGCATATTTAAGATTTACTGAAATAATAAATGGAGAATTAAAACTAATGACAAAATTTAAACTTCTTGGGGATCTTATGTTATATTAAGGAAAGCTAGTGGCAGGCAACAGGAAAATCAAAATAGAAATATAAAAATACCTGAGAAATGACTCAGATGTTCACTTTTTATTACTTTAAGCAGTCAGGAATTTAAAAAAAAACATATAAAATCATCCCCCTGGCACATAAAACCACTTCCAGTTTAAGAATTTCAGACTTTATGATCCATAAAACGCTGTTTAGTTGATTTTTAATTTAGTTATTTGGAATAAAAATTCCAAGTGAGGCACCTGACATGCTAGCTATACATGCAGAAAAACTGCATGTATTCAATGCCAGTTACTTAGCACCCTGTCACAAAAGCACATTATTTGTTCCCTTTTCCTTAGTTGAATTTCTGAAAAATGTCAAAGATAACACAATTTGACAGACATAAAATGCTATTTTTGCACCAACAAGGTGATTCCCAACGAGGTATTAGCTGAAAACTTGTCATATCTCAGCGTGGTGTGCACCAAAATTGAAGCAGGGAATTAGTCTGTAAACTGCATTTGTTTCTCAGTAAGAATAATTCTACATTTTCAAGCTAGTTATTGAGTACTAGCATTTCTCAGAATATAGCTGATATTTAGCTTTAGATCAGAGGAATATTTCAAAGAGTCTACATACTCTAAGTGAAGTGGCAGCATATCTTACTGATGAAGAAATGGGGAAATCTAGTATTGGATAAAGAGACTCTGTCAGAGAAACACTCTGATGGGTTCTCCATAAATTGAAGGCTTTACCTTAGTTTTAGTTATAACATTCACAACCTGGTGTCCAAGGTATGCGAGACATTGCTTAAAATCTCCAGCTTTACCTCATGAGACCCTAACCCTCTGCTTGATAATCAACCAGCTCATATTCCAAGCTCAGCCTTAAGGTAAACTCAGGCTGAGCAAAAAGAAAGTTTCTGTTTATTGGTTATGGTCCTTCATCAGTTAATACTAGACAGGACACTGTGGAGTTTGAAGCATCATTTGTGTACCTAGGGTCTGGAAACTGGGAAACTGTAGATATTTAAATATTTAGCTTCATGAGTTACGCAGACTGGAAACAAAACTGTTGATGGGATCGAACTACAGTGGCTTGCAAAAGTATTCGGCCCCCTTGAACTTTCCCACATTTTGTCACATTACAGCCACAAACATGAATCAATTTTATTGGAATTCCATGTGAAAGACCAACACAAAGTGGTGTACACTTGAGAAGTGGAACGAAAATCATACATGATTCCAAACATTTTTTTTCAAATAAATAACTGCAAAGTGGGGTGTGCGTAATTATTCAGCCCCTTTTGGTCTGAGTGCAGTCAGTTGCCCATAGACATTGCCTGATTAGTATTAGTATTTAGTATTTAGTATTTATTTATTTATTGTCATTGTCAAGAACAATGAAATTGCGTTTGGGGCTTCCATACAACCCCAAAAAAAAGAAGAAAATAATAAATACCCCTTAAAACCCAAGTGTACATATTTAACCCAGTGTGACTCCAATGCAATAAGACAATCCTTAGCAATAATGTTCGTAAAAATTCAGACAAAGACCTGAGAAACATGACAAAATACAACAATGCAACCCATTCAATATTATTGTACTGTGAGATATGATATCAGATATGATAGTTATCTATTTAAGAAAGAGGGGGGGGGGGGGGGGGGGGGCAGGAGGGGGAAGAGAATAAAGATATGATGCACCAATGCAGACCAGTTCATTGCTATTAAGAAGTTGGATATGGTTATTGTCCGTGAGAGGGGGGCAGAGAGTTCAGGAGCCTCACAGCCTGTGGATACAGGCTGTTGGCCAGTCTGGATGTTCTGGCCTGTATAGACCTGTACCTTCTCCCTGAGGGCAGCAGATGGAAAAGGTGGCGCGCAGGGTGATGTTGGTCCCGCAGGATACTGTGCACCCTCCTCAGACAGCGAGTGGGGAAGATATTACTGATCTCTGGCAGACTTGTTCCAATAATTCTGCCAGCTTCTTTCATCACCCGCTGGAGTGCTTGCTGATGATTAGTGCCAATGACTAAATAGAGTGCACCTGTGTGTAATCTAATGTCAGTACAAATATAGCTGCTCTGTGACGGCCTCAGAGGTTGTCTAAGAGAATATTGGGAGCAACAACACCATGAAGTCCAAAGAACACACCAGACAGGTCAGGGATAAAGTTATTAAGATATTTAAAGCAGGCTTATGCTACAAAAAGATTTCCCAAGCCTTGAACATCCCACGGAGCACTGTTCAAGCGATCATTTAGAAATGGAAGGAGTATGGCACAACTGTAAACCTACCAAGACAAGGCCGTCCACCTAAACTCACAGGCCGAACAAGGAGAGCGCTGATCAGAAATGCAGCCAAGAGGCCCATGGTGACTCTGGACGAGCTGCAGAGATCTACAGCTCAGGTGGGGGAATCTGTCCATAGGACAACTATTAGTCGTGCACTGCACAAAGTTGGCCTTTATGGAAGAGTGGCAAGAAGAAAGCCATTGTTAACAGAAAACCATAAGAAGTCCCGTTTGCAGTTTGCCACAAGCCATGTGGGCGACACAGCAAACATTAAAAAGAAGGTGCTCTGGTCAGATGAGACCAAAATGGAACTTTTTGGCCAAAATGCAAAACGCTATGTGTGGCAGAAAACTAACACTGCACATCACTCTGAACACACCATCCCCACTGTCATATATGGTGGTGGCAGCATCATGCTCTGAGGGTGCTTCTCTTCAGCGGGGACAGGGAAGCTGGTCAGAGTTGATGGGAAGATGGATGGAGCCAAATACAGGGCAATCTTGGAAGAAAACCTCTTGGAGTCTGCAAAAGACTTGAGACTGGGGCGGAGGTTCACCTTCCAGCAGGACAATGACCCTAAACATAAAGCCAGGGCAACAATGGAATGGTTTAAAAGAAAACATATCCATTTGTTAGAATGGCCCAGATGATATCCGACCTTAACTTGACATGTGAAAGCAGCTTCTGCTAAAAATATTCTCAGAGATAAATAGGATAGCTAGACAGAGTATATTTCTCAAACAGTGGTTCGTCCTCACTGACTTTCTGCTACATTCAGAATTTAATTTAAAGCTCGAAGCACTGAATCATCAGGTCCCATCTTAGTATGTTAAAGACTTACTAGTACTATATCACCCCAACAGAGCACTTCGCTCTCAGACTGCTGGCTTATTTGTGGTTAGAGTAAGTTTGAATGAATTTGAGTGAGTAGAATGGGAGGGAATGCCAGGGCGCTGTACTATGTAACAGACACCCTTTGTACTGTGATGATCCTGTGTCACATTTAGCCATCTTTTAATCAGTGTAACTGGGAGCATCTGGAGCATTTAGGTCTCTCGATCTATCCACCATAGTGTTGGTTTAGTCCTAGTGTTTTTAATTTTGCTTCTCTTGGTTAATAATTGGTACACTTTGTCTCTCTCTCCTGTTATTTGTCATGGCTCATGAGTTGCATTATGACAAATTTGGGGGCTTGTCCAGGATTCTTACATGGGAGTTTTTAAGGTTCAAACATCCCATTTTGGTAAATCTTCCATCAGTTATGGCCCTAGTCTTTTTTTTTTTCTATAGTTTGTTTTGTTCTTGCTCCCTCTTTGTGCTTCTTTTTCCTTTTCCACGTAACCAGTAACAGTAGATGGCTGCCTCTTTTTTTTAATCTCTGAGTGCATATTGCACTTTTTAAAACTACATTGCATCTAAAAGAGCAGCATCTTTTTGTTTTCTTTTTTTTCATGCATGGAGGTTAATTCCTGTTTTAATATATCCGTTATCACACCTTTCAGAGTTTGCATAAAGCCTTGTTGAAAGGTTCAAGGGTTTATAACACATTTAGGAAAATCTGGAGCTTGAACAATTTTTACCTCTGACAACACTGGAGAAATAATAAGACATATGAAACTTTTAAGTGCTTTGAATCTTTGCCAGTTTTTCACGCAGGTTTTGCCTCGTTCTGTTTCTCTCCATCAGGCTCTTCCTCTGCTCTGTTCTGAACAACAGGAAGCTCTGGGCTTCGATGGCGATCTTCAGGAGCTATACGCCGCCATCGTCACTCACGGAAGTGCACGAAAGCGCAAACTGTCGGAGCAGCACTCTGCTGAGGAGGTCGAACACGCCAACAAGGAGCCAGAACTCGTCTTAAACGCTTCAGGTGAACATTACAGCTTCACAACTGCGCTGAAGTTTAATGGTCAAATTTAAAGATTTAGTCAGGTTTATGTGAGCATTTAATATTTCCTCTTTATCTTCATCAAAGAAATTGCATTGTGATAGTTTTGGTTGTATATTTTTGATTTTGAATGCATACATCTGCACACTTTGCAGATGACAGTTTGCATATTGAGGCTGATATCCATTACAAAAATCTAAAAAGTAAATAAATGTGTTGAATCCAAGAGAAGAACTGCCCTACTGCATGAGGAGATCAGAAGTGGTAGAGAGGACTGTAAGAGAGTGGAAAGCCGTGTGATAGGAGTGACTGATGGGTTGAAGGTGGGTGTGGGTTTAGATCAAGGATCGACTCTGAGCCCCTTCTGTTTGCAGTAGTGATGGACAAGCTGATAGATGAGGTCAGGCAGGAGTCTGCATGGACTATGATGTTTGCAGATGACACCGTGATCTGTAATGACAGTAAGGAGCAAATGAAGGCGAGCCTGGATAGGTGGAGGTATGCACTGGAGAGAAAATGAATAAAAGTTGGTAGAAGCAAGATATGTGTGTGAATGAGAGGCAGACAGGTGTTACAGTGAAGGTAGATGAGCTTAAGTATCTGGGGTCAACCAGATACTTAAAAGCGTGTCAGGGGTGATTTGTAACAGAAAGCTGGCGGCAAGAATGAAAGGGGAAGTTTACAACATGCAAACGTAAAGGACAGGGCAACTAACAACTGTTCATATAAATAAATGTTCATAAATACAGAAGCAAAATAAATCAGAACACCAGTTTACATTTTCAGTTTCCTATTATGTGCTAAAACATCTGTCACAGCCTTCAGTTTGAACAGAAGTTAGTTTATAACAATGTGAAGCAGTGAGACATGGTTTCTAATAGATATTGGAGATAAAGGTTATTCAATGTAATAAATACATATGCCAGGTACAGAAGTTAAACCCCTGTATATGGGAGTCAGCTCAGGTCATAACAACCAGCTGCATTTGTTTTTAAAAACTCTCCTGTGTAAAAACAACAAACTGTATATAAAAGATGGACATAGCCACCCATAAGTTATCCAGTGGTTTTGCATTTTCAACTTTAGTGGGAAAAAAAAAGAAGAATAAAATCCCTTCAAATCATTTTTTGTTTTTTGTGTTTTTTCTCCCAATCAGCTGATATGTGTTGATGAGTTGATACATCATGAAAATGGGAGCAAATGATGTGTTTTTGTCACAGGCTGCTAGTAACAAAGTGTCTGAGGATGCAATTTAAAATGGTTTCTTCACTGAGTTGTCTGTTTAGTGCACTTTAGTTGCTTAAGATGATTCATAGGTCATAGTGTTAAATAGCTTAAGATACAAAATCATTCCTCTGAAAATCATCAGCTATAAGGACTCAACTGAAAATTGGTGAAAAGGGGGCCAGTGTCTTAAGAAAACCTTTGCCGGCAGAGCGACTGGTCAAAAGCACTTTTAAAAATTACAAATTGCAAGCCTGGCTGCTTGGAAGCAAAATATAAAGAAATGAGGAGTGGATCAAGACTTTTGCACAGCACTGTAACTTTGGAATGAAAACAATCAGTTTAAGCATCAGCAGTACAAACACACTCCAGTGGTCCAGTTTAGTGACTCCAGTTAGCTGTGATGAAGCCTTTAGGCAGCAAACCAGCTGCTGTCAATCAAAGAGGAAACGATGCTAAGTTTTAGCCTCAGCAAAATCCAAATGTGTGAGGTATGAGATCCATCTAATATCAAGGGTTAAACTATCTTTAGAGACTATGAAATTCTTTGCATCAGGCTGTAGACATGTTTATATCTGCTATAAAGAGTTGGACATTCGAAGATAGGAGTCTGTGGGCATACAGCCACGAGTGGACACTAGCAGGTGTTAGTGTCCACTCCTGCAGCAGGTCTTTTTTTTGTTTTCTTTTTTCTTTTTTGAAATCTCTAGAAATTGCTGATCGGTTGTAGTAGCAGCAAGTTTAATCCTGATTTACTGATGGCAGATTTGACATGTTGGTGCTTCTCTGAGTCATTATTTAGTTTAATAAACATCTTCATCCTCGTCCTTCAGCCGGCGGATCTGTCAGCAGTGAATCGGCTGATGGGAATGAAAAACAGACCAACAACGGGGAGCCGGAAACACGTGGAGCCAAGATGGTCAACAGACCCAAAATGCAGCAGGTACAACAGAAGACTTTTTTTTTTTTTTTTTTTTTTTTTTTTTTTTTTAAGATTTGACCAATTAGGGTTATTTGTAGGGGAACAAATGCAACAAAGCTGGAGATTAAAAGAGATTTTAAATCCAAATTCATCAGCTGGGATCTACAATATTCAAATTACAAGTCAGCAGATAAACTGTGAAATGCGTCTCCTGCTTAAATGCTTCCTTGGGGAAGAAAAAAGAAGAGATTGAGTGATTTTAAAAACAGGAAATTGGAAATAGACTATGAAAAACATTCCTCCTTTTGTGTTTTTTGTCTTCCTCAGTCTCTTCCTGTCACATCCACCGCTGCAGAGCGACCGGCCTCCAAACCGAAGAAGAAGAAAGTGGGCCTGTTCAGATGATCTCGAGCAGTAGGACGCACACACAATTACGAATTTAGAAAAAGTGCCGTCCTTTAAAAACACTTCTTATTGAATTTTTACACTCTTGAGGACATTTTTACAAACCTACTTTTAAAAATGTTTAGATTTTAGACTAAAAGTGTCATTAAATAAATACTTTTTTCTATTTTTACCATTTTTGTTAAAAATAGAAATAGAAAAACCACTGTGGGATCAGGTTTTCTTTTTGATGATTGTACTGATGACTGACAGCTGGTAGGTAGGTAATTTCTTGTTCTTTTTAGGTTTTAATAAACTATTAACCTTCATGTATCTTTAACTAGGTGTGAAATGTTTTTAAAGAAGTCATATTGCCAATTAAAGGTATACATGTATTTTTAATGGGTGTTTATGTTTGTTATTTGTTATGTAAACCACAGAATTTTTTTAAAAATTGAACATAATAAGAGATTAAACTCAAAAACAGCTTTCGAAGGAATATTAAGTTTTTAATGTTATAAAATAAAAGCTTCAACAACTTTTCACTAAAACTTCAGGCTTCTATTTTTCCGCCAATCTTAAGTAGTTGCTTTCTCCGTGACCCAGACAGTCGGAGCACAATGAGCAGACAGCGGTCGATAGAGGAGCCGCTCTCCTTTTTCAGGGCTCAGTGAGATGTTGACTCAAGGTGTTGCAGCATGTCGGGAATGCTATTGAAGTTTTAGTTTGAGAAGTCAGTGTTTGCTTGCATGGCTCCAAAGAGTTTCTGTGTGAGAGACATTTGTTAAAAAAAAAAATTGCAGTTTTCTCCACTGAAAGAGCAGATTATTGTTATTTATTTAAGTGACAAATGCTGCTTTTATGGTCAAAAGAAAGAAGGTGGTGAAACATGAGGATTGTGTAATTCCATTTCGGTTGTTTATTTGCAAAAATCAATCATATCACATCATGATTTTGTCTCTTTGATCACCTGTGTGTTCAGATTTGTTGATCAGAGATACCTGAGAGTAACTTTGGATACCAGCCAATCAGAATTGTCCCTCTTTCACGACTCTTTCACGACAGACAACACAGACAGATGTTTCTGAATGTAAATGAGGGTTTATTAAATTAATACAACCAGGAAATAGAATTAATGCTCTATAAGCTTCTCTAAGTTTAACATGGCAGAAAAACTGTTTTTGATCCACAGACTGTATATAGAAGATGGATGTAGCCACTATGGCATCACCCAAATGGTATTTGGACTCAATTTGGAAGCGTCAGTGTTAGCATTTTGGTTGCTGCATTGTTAGTTTTCTTGAGGCAGAAGTGATCACGTTTTTAAGAGGAAATTGAATAGATATTTCGAGAAACTATCCAGTAGTGTTATTTGATACTGCAAATGTTCCTATCAATCAGATATCAAGTAAATGCAGGGCCAAAATTGCTAATACCAATACCGGTCATTTCAGTTCTTAATTCAAATGAACCCAATTTAAAGGCTGTTATCTACAAAATCACTGCAGTAGAGCAAATTTTGGTATCGATCCAAAACCAAGTAAGTACAGAGTCAGTATTGCTGATAGCAAATATTTTTAACCCATAAAGGAGAGCAGTCTGTCATGACTTATGAGAAGACTCATCATTAATTTGCAGATTCTGAACACATTAATAAATATTCAATACAGAAAAATATAGTTTTTAGCTTTTCGTGTACTTTGAAACTGGATTTATTAGAGACCTGGAATGTAAATGTGTCTGTTTCTAAAGCACTTTGTGTCAACTTCTGTTGTTTAAATGTGCTGTAGGCTGTAAGTATAATAGACCGTGAACACAAAAAGGTTAAGACATGTTTCACAGGGTATGTTTTTTTTAATTTAAAAAAAATGTATTTAACACAATTCAGTGGTCTACATATTGATACTTTGTTTCTATCCTCTATCATTCTAGTATCGATCTGATACCAATACCAGCATTTGTATCGATACGATCGATCCGTCAAGCTCTACCATTCAAAAAGAGCAAAACTATTTTTTGCAATATGCTGTAGATGTTTGTTTTGTAAAGTTGGACATTTTAAATGGGAGCCTATGGGCATTGACTCATTTATGGTGAGATATTCTATTCTGTTTCCATAAAGCATTTCAACCACCATTTATTAAACAAAGCTTACAAATGTTTGATTCCAGCATTTTCTAAAATCCGCTTTTCTTTATCTTGTATATAGTAATTGAAGATCAAGAACAGTAACTTTGTCTCTAGATGGTCTTCTGGAGAAAAGTTTGAAGGAAATTGTTTAACCCTCAAAGTCTCTCTGCAGGGTGGGTGGGGGGTACATCAAAGTCCAGGATTAGTTAAGGAAGAATCCAGCCAGAGCCCGAGATGACGATCTGCAAAAACAAACCAAAAAACAGTCATCTGTGTAAAAATCATAGCTGCTGCTTTTTCTTGGGCCTAATTTTCATGATACTTTAAAAACAGTCAGCACAAGGGATTGAAATCCTTAAGTTTCTTCGATAGTTGCTAAAATTAAATTTTTGGTCAATACATGTTGCATCAGATGACAGTTTCCATGAGTTTCCTGATCTGGTGGAGGGTTGTTGGAAAGGTCTCCTGTTTTCTGGTTTATCTTGGGACCCCTCAGCAGGCCTCAGACTTCAGTTTGACCCCTGGTGATGGAGGGTGTGACATCAGCAGAGGGCTCAATGGGCTCTGAAACGGTGTTGGGTGGTTTGTGAAACCGGATCTGTCCAATAAGCCGCTCAGTTATCCTCAAGTGATCTCCCTGAATGTAGTCTCTGTAACCCCGACAACAAAGCAGCCGGTAAGCATGTCAGGGTTAATTTTGTTCCAGTGTCTCCAGTTAGCTACATTCGGTACCAGTGAAACCATCTGTGATGTGTGTAATCTCTGAATTTAAGAGAACCTTTCTCCTCAGCAAAGATTCACAAAAGATGCTATTCAGCCCAACTCTTTGAACTGTGTTGCTGGTTATACTGTAGCTTCTGAAAGCTCCAACAAGGCATTTAACAAAGAAATGAGTCAGAATCAAGAAAGAAGCACCTTTTGGAGCACTGTACCAAAGTAGATCATGTTCTTTGGTGATAAGGCAGGTAAAACTGCACTTAATGGCGTCAGCTTGTCACTGTTGAGCTTTTGCACTCATTTATGTAAACATTTGTCACCTTTAGGTTTGTTTTATGTTTAGTTTCTATGATTTCTGACTTTTTCCCCTCTCAGCAAGCCACTTATAAAAGAAAAGCCTGAAACATGGACGAAGGCAGTCACTCAAGGTAATCAAACCCAAATTTAAGCGTCCATCACCTTGAGGTGATCTCAGAATTCAGGGCCTTTATTAATGAGGCAGAATTATACGATTTTAGTCCTTTAAAGCCTGAACTATCGTCACGTGTTCGCTTTTAGTGTGTTTTTGTGTAAGTCGAGGTCTCTGTGTCGTCGAGGTCCCCCTGCTCTCGCTTGATGTGCTCACAGCTTCGTTGCCCACAGCAGAGCTGCTACCTGCACTGAGGAAGGAGGGGTCATGCGCGCACCTGCGCTCGCCCTCATGCGTCTCGCCTTGGGAACGCGGGTCCAAAGGACACCGGCCCTCGCGGGTCTCGTGGCTCTGTGTTTGCGTGTCCTCGGCGCAGGCCCGAGCCGACAATAAACGGATGAAGGCGGCCGCGATGGGAGGAGAGGACTGAGTAGAGGGCAGGTCCAGAAGGGCGCGGTCTCCTTCTCCTCCTCCCGCGGCACCTCGTGTGCACTGTAGCAGGCTTGCTTCCTGCCAGCATTTCTGCCAGCCGCCGCGCGCCACAGCGACGCATTGAGAGGAAAACCGAGAGACAGAAACCGCTGCGGGGACACCCCGTGACCGCCGTGTCCAACAGCCTACGCGCCGCGCGCCTCCGCGTCTGTCTCCGAGCCCGTTTCTCACAGTTTCAACGCAGAGGCACAGCTTTGAACCTGCTTGCCAAGATAAACTCACCTCTCCTATTTATGCCCCTGCACTCCGCGTGCACTCGGGACACGCAGTGCGTGAGCAGCGGCGCAGAGAACAGGTTCACTTCTCTCCAGCTGGGCTCCAGCGGCGCACTGGCCACTTTTACGCGCCGGGAATGGCGACTTCTGGGGACTCTGGGATGAGTCCTGCTCTGTTGTCTCCGCTCTAAGATTACAAAGGGGAACCCACGCGTGGAAGGAGGGGACACTCCAACAGAAATACAGCGGAGACATATTGGCCTCCCGCAGTAGGTGGGAGGGGGGTGACACACCGGCCGCCAGGCGGAATGCTGCTCTCGACGCTGGTGACGTGCCTCGCCGGGTGCGCGTTCCTCCTGTCACCGGTCAGCGAGGGGTGCGGACCGGGCAGAGGCAATGGCAAGAGGCGGCCGCCGCGGAAGCTGGTCCCTCTCGCCTACAAGCAGTTCACCCCCAACGTGGGCGAGAAGACGCTGGGAGCCAGCGGGAGATACGAAGGGAAAATTACCCGGAACTCCGAGCGCTTCAAGGAGCTCACCCCCAACTACAACCCCGACATCATCTTCAAGGATGAGGAGAACACAGGTGCAGACCGCCTGATGACGCAGGTAACCCTCCCAGCTGCTGTAGTGCCTTTAAGCCCGACTACAGTCCGGCTCAGAGAGAAGCAGGCATTTGTGCGCAGGAGGTCTGTGCACTTTGCCCCGTCTTTAAACCCGTGGACGCTGTTATCTTGTTGACTCAAAGCCCTTCAAAGAAAGACTCAAAGAAAAACGGTCTTTGCCAACAAAATAATTTTATCACATTCATCCCCTAATGATTTTAAATGAAAAAGATGCGCTTTAAAACAGATTTTCTCCAAGTTGGCACTGATTTAAATCACAGCAGCAGCTCTATTAAACTTTATCGTCCTTTTTTTAAAAAAATAAATAAAGCTACAAGTTTAACTCAGACATTTCTTGGGGGGCGAAGCACGGATTAGCTGAATAGAGTCTAAAAGTCCTGCGAAGGCTGAACAGTAGAGGTTGGAATCAGAGGTTCACTGTGGGCAGCTCATGCGTAAAAAAGTGGGCAACCCCTTCTAAAAATGTACGGCGAGCGGTCGCTCTTAATTAAAACACTATGTCCTCTGTTTCTACATCATGTTTTTTTGGTGGAGAAACAGCCAAAAGTCGTATTTGGTTAGAGCCCGGGGTCAAGCGTGTGCTCATGTTTACAGTTTTCGTTTTTAGCCTCACTGGTCGAGTTAACAGTCTCCTTTTTGGACTGTCAGAAATCTTTACGACACCGTCACTGATGTGGCTTCGCGTGGAATTTATTTGACTCCCTATTTCCCCAGGAATAAAGTATTTATATCTGGGTCTTGTGACCGCGGGCTTCCTCCCTGAGCGTTTGTGTCCACAGACCCACGTGGGGAATGAAAGCGCGCACTCCGGGCTGGAGCTGTCACCTCGCTGTACACGCTGCAAGAAGTAGAGGCTGAACAGACATGTGCAACACCTGCATGAGCGAACGAGTTCTTAACTGAACCCGATTTATAACGGTTATCTACAAAATCAGGACACTCGAGCGAATTCTGGAATGAACCATACCAAGTTAATACAGGGCCAGTATTGCCGATACCAATACCGATAGCTTTAACCTATAACGGCACCCTATAGGTGAGAGCAGTGTGTCATGATGTATGGGAATTTGTCATTGATTAGCGAATTTAATAACCATGAAATCACTTTTCGTGATTTGTTGTGTTAACTAATTATTGATTTTACTTTCAACAATAATTAGTTAATGCAACAAAAACACACCTTTTAGCTTTTTGTGAATTTTAAAATGTTGAAGCTTGAGTTATATTTTTAAATCTCTATAGAAAATTACAATTTAACATCAGTAAGCTGCTTGCTGAATGTAGAGGGTAGAAACAAAGAATGGACCCTATTGTACTACCATCATTGGTATCGATATTGTTGATATTTGCCTTGACCCAGCTGAGGTTTTTTTTTCTTACTCGTGTCACTTTGCCAGAAAATTGCTCTAAAGCTCAAAGCCTCCTTGGTGTGAGCTTGATTAATGAATTTAAGGCTCATAAAGGGGACAGGTCTTCTCCAAGCTGGACATTTTTTGCAGCACGCACTCGGAGCCGCTGCTCGTCACCGGCGCAGACCTGCACACAATTTATGAGCCCTAAGCCGCAGGAGACAGCCTCCTGTTTGTCTTTTACTATTCCGCGTTACTTTTTTGTTTGTTTTCGCAGTGCTCCTGTGCAAAAATAGCCCACTTCACTTGTGCTGAAGCCTTAATTATACGGATTTTCCCCCTGCCTCTTTAGATTTTATTCCTTTTTTCCTGGGCGCTCCTGAGCTGCTGCATACAGACGCGACTGTTCAGGGGTCGAAGCCGCACTGCAAAAAGTGGCACTTTAAAACTGCATTTATATCGTTTAATGTCATTTTAAAGGTCATGTGTTAAGCTAAGCAAAAGTGCAACAACGTTTTACCAACATACACGATAAATCTGCGCAGATTTTTGCGGATTATTTGGAGCTTTGACGCGTAAAAACTGATACACAAAAAGCGAGACTGTTCTTTAAAAAGTTGATTTTTGGAAACATTCACTTGCATTTTAGAACGTTTTCTTCAGTAGTTTTTTTTTTTTTTTATCTCTTTCATCCAGCTAAAACAGGACCCACAAGACTAAACAGAACCTTCTCAGACTCAGAGGGACACTTTTTGCAGCGCAGAGTTGTGCATAAGCGCATGTTGTCGGTCTGTGCGCCCAGTGTTTGTGCAGCCAGCGGTTTGGTGCTAAAACCGCTCCTACAGAAACCCCCCGTCGATCTGTACACCTTGAAAGGAAAACCAACAAAATCTATCGTCTGATTTATGAAGTTCAGCTCCTTGCTCTGACCGCAGAGAGAAAACACAAGACGTTTTTTTAAAAATCCACAGTGAACGCTGTGAAAAGGCATCTGTGGCCACCGAGCCACGAGCTATTCTTATCACAGCCAACATGGGGAAAAAAGACATTTATGGGGTTTAATCCCAGTTTGGAGCCTTAATGAGCCGAGATTCATGAAAGGCTGCATCACTGAGAGACGCTTTCAGTGGCAGCTGCGGAATGACAAGACTGCCTCCAGCCACACAGTTCATTTAATAAGATTTCTGCCACTTAAAACCAACAAAATCTCCTTCCATTCAAAACCAGAGCAGATGAAAAAAGTTTGACTGTTTAACCTTTCATTTGATGGGAGTGAGTGTAATCTTGGAGGGCAGATTTTCCATCAGATTTCATGCATGTGCAGTGCACTGGGAATGAAATTATTATGAAATTACTTTAATAGAATAAAAATGTGTTGTTTTGTTGGCAAATTTTGCTTAAAAATCTCCAGTTTGGTCAACAACTTGTATTTATTTGTATTAAAATTGGTGAAAATGTTGTTATTCAAGGCATCGTCCTTCAAGATTGCTTTAAAATCCGATAGTGGAGGAAATAATCGGCCAAACCACTGATGAATGACTCCTGATTGACAGGTTATCAGTCAATTTTGGATTTCTTTCTGACTTTCAATATAAACCACAATTTATGAACTTTAAAAATGAGCTTTATGGTGTATTGATTGAGAACTAAATCTAATGACCGAGCCCATAAACTCATCATGAAAGAGTTTAGTGAGGTCACACAGAGCAGGAGAGCTGGTGGTCCTCTTCCCATAGACTTCTATACAATCAAGTCTTCTTCTTTCTTTCTTTTTTTTTCTTTTTTTTTTCTTCAACAAAGGGAATCACCCCCTGGTGGTCATTAGAAAGACTGCAGATTTAAGGCAGTCTTCAGATTCAGAAGCTACTGTATCCTTTATATCGTTAAATCTGGTTTTATTAACATTTAAATGACAAACTCAACATAATCACAGACGGGGAGTCATTAATCACTACAAGTTTGTGATAGATAACCCTCTACGCTGCTCTTGGCTTCGCAAACACTAGAAACCACATTAAAACTAAACAGAGCGTATCTGAAATAAATCCCACAACCACGACTAAATTAGAGATTTGAAGTTAAACATGCCCACGAGCCTTTGTACTGGCTACTGAGGAAATGTTTCCTCCTTGGAGAAAATGTATCCAGAACTTTTATCCTCTGTGTGTGTGTGTGGGGGGGGGGGGGGGTTAATTAAAAAGAAAATACGCATTACTCAATATGAGTAATTTTTGGAAAAAAAAAACAGTTTTAAGTAAGTTCAATGAATAACAAAAGATTCATCCCCAAGTGTCTTTTTAAAACAAAACAAACAAAAAAACCCCATCAAAACCAATGAGGCCTGGAGTTGGCCAAGCCTGACCTAAAATTTCCACTTATTGATCAGCAATATTAGTTTTTTATTTTCTAATTACTCTTTGTCTTCATTTCATTTTGACTCAATTTAGCTTCAGTTTAGCTTCCTGAATAGATTTTTTTTGTTCCATTTTAGTTTTTAGTTGGAGTCTTTCAAATAATCATTATAAGCTGGACCTATACTAAAGGCAAGAATCAGGAAAATAAGTACAGTTATTACAATAAAACAGAACCTTTGAAAGCTGTTGACTCAGAGTCTTGTAGACATCTAGAGTCCCAATAAACACGTCTAACCTTCCCTCATCAGTAATTTTTAAATAAAATCTTTATCAAAGAAATGGTAAAACTAAGTATATTTTCTCTGTACTTTTTAAGTTTTATTTTAGTTTGTTTGCCAAGTTCACAAAATCATATCAGTTAATTTTAATTTTTCCCCCAAAAGTCTGGTTAACTTAAATATAAATAAAAACTAAAGTGTTTTTTCAGAGCTAGTTTTAGTTTTCACAAAGAGAAGACTGTATATAAAGGATGGACACAATGACCACAGTGTCATGTAGTTTGACGATTCAATGTTTGCATTTTGGACTCTGTTGTTCTTGCTTTTATGCAACCAGATGATAATGTTTGGGTAAAAAAAGGTGACTTACTAGGTTATCAAACTAAGTTAACACGCTGCATCACATGGACAGAGCGTACCGACTTCTTGGACGGTCTGTTTGCACAGTCCACTAATAATGCAAACTTTAAGCCT
The DNA here is from genome assembly GCF_057382275.1 of Copadichromis virginalis. NCBI lineage: Eukaryota > Metazoa > Chordata > Actinopteri > Cichliformes > Cichlidae > Copadichromis > Copadichromis virginalis. Next base: position 25,538,650 of record NC_140639.1, read on the forward strand.
TAATGCAATCTAAACTGGTGAGTTTGATCGATAGATCGATAGATCTCCTTCTCTACATTTGTCATGAAGAGGGAAACTAAAGCTGTCCACATGTATTTTTTTAACAAAGATTTTTCTATGATTGTTTTGAAAAAACAATACCCACGCAGAAATGTAACAAAGCGACATCGAGCAATGTCAGTAGTACGCCAAAACAGGTGGTGATGTAACCCTTACTGAATAGAAGTATTAGGCCATCAAAAGTCCACAAACAGTAACATGGCTCACAGTCTGACATCAGAAAGAAGATAAAGGCATGCACCTTTCACTCCACGTGTAAAAGCATAAATTTCTGAAAGTTTTCACCCTGGAAGTTTTTCAAAATCTCCCTTTTCACAGCATTTACACAGGAAAAAGCTCTTTTTACCAAAAGACCTCTGCACATATCCAAACGCACCAACTCTTCAGACTAAACATGTTTATTTCTGCTGCTTAAGCTTCATAAAAAAAAAAACAACCCAAATCCTCTTCAGGCCAGTAAGTGTCACAGCTGAAACCCGTCTATGAATTGGCCTCTGGTGACATCTGGAATTGGTTTACGCGTTAATAACCAAAAATATTCATCCTTAAATTAGGATCTTTAATTATCAGCCTCTTATAGTTGTGTTTTTAATTTTCTATAATTTAACCTCCTGGGACCTGGCATCCACATATGTGGTCATCACATTTTGGGTTGTCTAGATCAAAATACAAAATTTTGCTCTTTGTCTGATTTGCACTTAAGAGGACATTATACTTCCACTGTTCTATTGAAATTTAAAACAAATGTCCTTATAACTGGATCTCATTTTTCTCTGAAACAAAAAAGAAAAAACCTGGTAATTCTTTGTTTTAACATTCATCAGGTGCCAATCAGCACAAATAGCAAAGAGTAATTAAAAAAGCATGCCATGAAAGAGTTCGGGTGTTAGGAGGTTAATGTGACTAAAAATGTTCAAAAATTAGGGGTTTAAAAAAAATGAAATGGGGGGAGGAATATCTAAAATTCCTTAATTGTTGTCCATCTTTAAGTCTTTGACTGCTGTTAGTTACATTTACTCACAGTGAGACCAGGACTAGTGCCTGTCTGAGAGGTTATCCAAGACGCCGTGACTGCTGCCCTGACAATGCAGCTCGGGTGTGGATTAGATAAACGGGGCAGACTGGAAGGTGAGATTTGTGTATGCCGGAGCAATGGGAAGGGAGGGGAGGGGTCCTTCAATAGGCCCTCTCACCTCCTGTTTGCTCACCCTGACCAGACTCCAGGTTTAGAGGGACGCTGAGGACCTCTTGTTCTTGTAGCCGCCACCACATGTCACCCCCACCCAGCCACCCTGTAACCTCACAGTCCCCCCCTCCATCCGTCATAGCCTCCCTCCTCCGTTAGCTCACCACAGAGAGCAAACACCGGGCTGAGCTGGGACAGCAGGCTGGAGCCACAGACAAGGGGGAGAGGGGTGAGGCAAAGGGGGTTTGGTGAAGTCCACGAGAGAAGGGGTCTTTGTAAAGAGTCTGTGTTTTCCTGGTTGGTTTTAAAGCTGCGCAGCAGCAGAGGATGAGGCTTCAGTCCCCAGTGAACAAACATATTCACATAAAAAATGCAAATATATTGATCCAGACACGTCCTGTGTGCCTCCTCTGTTGCAGCGCTGCAAAGACAGGCTGAACTCTCTGGCCATCTCGGTGATGAACCTGTGGCCTGGGGTCCGGCTACGGGTCACCGAGGGCTGGGATGAGGACGGCCACCACTCGGAGGAGTCTCTGCACTACGAGGGCCGGGCGGTGGACATCACCACGTCGGACCGGGACAGGAACAAGTACGCCATGCTGGCACGGCTGGCAGTGGAGGCTGGATTCGACTGGGTCTACTACGAGTCCAAATATCACATCCACTGCAGTGTCAAGTCAGGTGAGCGAGTGCGCCAAATCACAGGAAGTAAGAAGCAAGGTGTTCCAGAAACATGGATAATATTAATATGTGTCTACAACAGGGGTGTCAAACATGAGGCCTGGGGGCCAGAACAGGCTCACCAAAAGGTCCAATCTCAACCCCTGGATGACTTTGGAAAATGTGAAAATTGTTAATGAGAAGAGCATCAATTTTTAACTGTTAGCTGTGTATTGTGTCAGTTTTACTCTTATTACTGACCAAACTAACATCACCCACACCCTGTTAGACACTAAAGCAAAGAAGCACTGGACTAACCATAGAAACATAAAAAAAAACAGGAGTTGAAGTCTTTTTTTATTTTTATTGTTAGTATTCAATTAAATACCAAAAAAGTTATGTTTTTTTTATTTTTAGAAGTCCATTAGTTAACAGAAAAGTTATTTTTTGTAGTAAGTTTTCTATTAAATAACAAAAACGTTCAATTTTTTTATTGTTAGTTGTCGCGTAACAGAAAAGTTCCTGTTTTTTTATTTTTAGTTGTCTGCAGTAAGTCATTAAAATGTTCTGTTAATTACATTAATTACAACAAGCTGCCAGTACTTTTCTTGTAACTTCTCACTTACAAGAAAAGACATGCTTACAGAGATATAAGATAAACAATTGAGAGGCAGTGACTTTTGCAGTCGTATCCACTTGGGACCAGATCGAGTTTGACACCCTGGGACCTAGAAGCAGGTAATTATTTCAGCCATTTATTCATGTACTGAGATTTCAGGCACCCTCTAGGTAAATTGCATGTAATTTTACTGCAGTTTTGTTAATAAAGCTTAAACTGCTCTATTTGGATTAGCTCTGGCAGCACAAAAATGTCCAAATGCAAGGATTCATATAATCGGAAGTGACTTCTGAAGCGCGGTGAAGTCTTTTATGCTTTAATCAAATATAAACTAAAGAAATCTAAATGTTTAAATACTCAAAGAAAACAGGATCATTTTTATTTCCTAATGACGTTAAATCTTTTTAAGACATTTCACAGTGAGCCACATTTTTTTTTAATTTTAGACCTCACAGAAAGGAACCGTGTTGAGTTCACTGCAAGGTTTGAAGGTTTTGTTTTTCAGCCTCCAGTCATGGCAACTAGTGATGCCACAGACACGATTAACTCAAAGTGCTTGGTGAAGGTTAGAAAAGGTTTGTGGTTTTGGTTAAATATTGTTCAGAAAGTCAACAAAACCATCGTCTTCCCCTGAATGATTTTGTAGCTTGAAACTGAACTCTTTCACGCTTGGGGGCAAATCTTCTAAAGCCTACAAATGCTTCATGAAAGCCAAGCGAGGTGTTATCCTTCTCTTTTTTTCAGTCTTTGTGTGAGCAGAAATGTAAAAATGCAAATACTAGGAATTGTTTTGTCAAGATAGATTTTTTTTTTTTTTAAAGAAAATGGACTCTAGATTTCTTGAAAACTGATTTCTCATATGTGCATCTGCTTTGCTTTACTTTCACTCTTCTGTCTTTGCCCACTAACTGTTTTATTGCATCTAAAGTAGGCACTATCTCTTACATTCTGTGTCTTCAGTTTATCTCACAACAACCACTCACCTTAGGCTTCCTCAAAAAACTCATCTTCGAGTTGTCTGTGGCTTTCTGCCTCTACTCACACAGCAGCCACCTCATCTGAACTTAATACAGCCGCACACACCTGGTTACCTAACTCTTTACCGCTTGGATACCTGCTGGGGGTAAAGCTAGTTTCTATTTTCTGAACTGAGTGGTTTATGCTATATTTTAGGCCTGCTTCCAGAACAGGAATTATGCAGGACGTCTGCCTCTGTAGCTTAGGCAGAGATCTCCTTGGAAAAAAAACCCTGGGAAACATATTCTAATGGTCGTCAAACCAGGTCTGTACTGATATATTTTGAAGTGTCAAGACTTGAGGGTTCATGGGAGGTCGTCAGATGTTGTCTTTATGGGGAAAAGAATTAAGAAGACTAAAATTCATAATTGCTTCATCTTATCTACAAACAAAACATGATCAAAATGATTTGCAGTGGTCCAGAGGTGCACAAGGAGGTGACCTTGAAGAGGTTAATGGGCAAATTTAAAGCAGGTTTCTATTTTTGTGGGATGAACTTTTTTGATTAAACCACCTGCAAACAAAATGTCAGTCTTAATTCACAGATGGCAAAGTTTGGGGGGAAAAAACAGGCGTCTGTATGCTGCGTTTTGGAAACTGTGGACACAGAGAACTGGAAACTCAACATACACGAAGGGCGTGTGCATAGTTGGCGCATTGGAACATTGCATTCTCCATAGACGAGTCTGCCTTGTCACAAAATTTGTAATCATAAGTAATATTACAAAAGTATTAAAAAAATGTAAGGACACAAGTGGACCCTAGCAGACTTAGAAAAACTGCAAAAAACTATAACTTACCTAAAAAAGTCAAAGGATAATATTTTGCAATCAGAAATCTTAGTTCGGAAACCTGACTTCCTAAAGGTCTTTCAAAGTTCTTCTATGCACAATTGTCTGCTTTTTTACTCATCTTCATTCCATTTCTTGAACTGGAGACTTTATGATAAATGTTTTTGTTGCAAAGCTACTTAACACTGAGTTATGAATTGTTGAAGCAAAAAAAAGTTTCCTAATTCAATGGATGAACCCGTGTTGTGTCTACACTTACCAAAAAACGTAGCAAAGAATCAATTTTATATTGTATCTTACGACACTTTGTTGCAAGCAGCCTGTCACAAAAATACATAGTTAAATACATAGTTTGTTCTTATTTCTTCAGTTGAATCTATGAAAAAAAGTCTCACGGGTATTAAACAGTATCTTTTCACCGAAAAGGTGACTTCAAAGACACATCACATACAGATTTGAGTGTCTCATTGGGCGAAAAACATTAAAATGAATCAAGACCATACATATAAACTTTACATTTAAATTAAATGTAACTTACTTAGCTTTTAAAAAGTATCTCTCATCTTTTGCTCCTATCCTCTCTCTCTCCAGCACCACATTAATATTCCCCTAATGTAACGTTAGCTCACAAGCATATTTTGACTTAAACTGAACGGGGACAGCTTGTGTGTTTGCTGACATTTGTTCACATTCAGTAGGTGCGAACACAGCTTTATGGACTTTTGCATGAAAGAAGTGGAGACCATAAAATGCCTGACAGACTATTCATCATTTATTACTGAGCTGTAATGTTAAATGCTGTCCACAAATATCTGATAGATGGACTACTGAGACCTTGCAGTGCTTTACTTCACTGCACCAAGAAACCGTGAAGAAAAGCAGCTAATTAACCTACCTGAACTTTTTATTTCGCATGCCAAACTTTCTTGAAAACTTTTAGGTATTTTTGCTGGAAATGCAACTCGTAATACTTGACTCCATCAGGATGTATAAAGAAGAGACTGCACGTTCTCATCATGGTTCAAACTTCTCCACATAGCCACTGTTCTCAGGGTGTCTGTTATGAAAAGTTACAGTTAAAAGTAACACAGATGTGCTGAGAGTTGCACCCTCTTATTAAAATGCATCCACTTTAAACCCCCAGTGACACATTTTACACTGAGTGGTAACTGAGATTTTCCTTTTCTTTCTCCCTTTTCCAACCTTACCTCTCTTTTCCCTTCCTCTTTCTCCTGCTCCTCTCTCCTTCCCTCCCAGATCGGGTTGCGAGGGCCCAGAACTTGACTTGATCAGAAGGGCAACCAATCAAGTTGGTATTTTTTTTCATGTTTTTGATTTCTTCTTCTTCTTTTTTCTCCTAATTTTCTTCAAAATTCTTCAAAATATGACAAAGAAAAGAAACTGGGAAGATGAACTCTTTGACAACAAACACCCCTGCCCCCCAAATCCCTTTAAATGCAATTAAAAGCGGGGCAGCAACAAGAGGAAACAACCACTAGAGGGCAGCAAAGTGCTGGACCGCTATAGATGAAAGACTGGACTGAAAAATTGGGGGTGGACGTGAGAAAAGGAGGAAACGGAGGGATTGATGGAGCATTTTAACTCCTACTGATGCACATTTCACCTCATACTTGAGCTGTTCCCACTGTGCTCATGTCATGAAGCAGTTAGGAAGGTAATATTTTGGGTGAAAGACGTGGACTTTTTTGTTCTTTTATTGCTCTCAGTATAAGGTACGCTCAACAAATGATAGAAAATTCAGAATAGATATATCATGAGATTACTGAAACTAGAAAAGGTATAGTTTGTTTTAACGTTTAGCTACACTGATTCCATATTTAGCCAAAACTTTCACCACAAATTATATTTAATTATTTACCCTTCTCTTCCCTAACACTACTGTTTTTACTTTCAGCTCACAATTTACATCATTATCCCATGTTAACGTTCAAAATTGCTCATCAAGTTTATTTAAAATCTTAAAGCAGACGTATTATTTTGGATTTCATGTCATGGCATTTTTCTATATTACAGAATTTAATCTTGAATAAAGAGCAAGACAAGATAGAGCAACATGTGCGATGTTTTTAGTCTGGAAAACATGAACGAGTACAAGGTTCATGTTTTGAAATTACTAGAATCAAAATGTGTAATTTTAAAGTCATAATTAGGACAGAAGTGGTTAAAAAAATTCAGAGGTTATGAAAAAAATGTAAAAAATAATGTATTAAATAAATACTGAATTAAACTTACATACTGATCCACAAATATAAGCTGTCAAGTCAACATTTTGTCTTATTTATTTCAAATGTTTTGGGTTACTAATAAGCTACAAATTAATTTTACTTGCTTTTTCAAAAGTATGTTACCAGTTTAGTCTAAGAAATGGTTGTTTCTTTATTTCAAAAGTCAGGATATGACTGGCTGGTTTTCTTGCTCTGCTCCTTCCTCCTTCAGGTGACTTATCTTATCACTTGGCCTTGGCTTTCCTACCTTCTCCAAATATTTATCCCCAGATAGACTTGAGCCCTCAGGGGTTACTTTCAAGTGCCTGAACTCATTGCCACGAACACAATCTGGGCTGGGGACACATGTACGACCCAACATGCACCTTTATGAAGGAGGTTGTGTTTGACAGGCTGGTTATTGTTCTTTTATGTGCAGCGATTGAAAGGAAAGAGTCAATATTTGGCTAAAGGGAGGTGGAGAGATTTATTATGTTATCAAGAACTTTAGTATGGAAGTCTATTACTGCCCCCCCCCCCCAAAAAACTGCACATGCAACACGATTGGGAGTTAGAAATGTAATAAAAAAACAAAAACAAACAGTTATAGTTATGAATTTATAAATCCAAATTGTAAAAATAAATTGTATCTAAGTAGCTTAACAATTTGGGTTATTAGTTGTTTTTTGGGGGGGGGGGGTTCAAGGAAAGACAAGAACAGTGACCTCATGGGTCTAAACTATGAGACGGATCCGAAGTGTTAGAAATTAAATAAATTTTTACTCAAAACTATAAGACGTTAGATTAAAAGTGTTACTTCTAAAAGCCAATTTTGTGCTGTTTATTCAAATGTATAACAAATCCTGAAGGTATTTGTGTCTCTGATTTTAACCAGCTGCCTTTCATTTGCCAAGCAAATGTGTTAAACACCAACTATGGAGCCACCAGCTGAAAAATAACATAACATATTAAGACACAAGTCATTACTATGAGATAAGGTTCGAATTGTGATGTTTTTTGCAAATATTTTATTAACAGAAAATCTCAAACATTTATTGGCATCTTTAGTCTAAAAATTGTGTCAAACTTTGGGATTGTGAGTGTGATAAATAATGTAAAAAAATAAATAAAAACATTGTTTATAAGATGTTGGTTTTTTTTAATTAAAATATTGTTCGTGATGAAATATAATCCCTCACACAAAAGAAAATATGCTTTTTTTGTTGTTGTTTTTTTACAATAAAATTTGAAATTATGGAAAAGCATTTTAAAAACTTGTTGTAAATAAAGATTTTTATCTTGATAATGCAGATTAACAAAATATCTTCACTTTCTTTCAAAATATCAGAAGCTTTCACATTTTCTTTCAAATGTATAATTAAAAAAAAATAAAAAATTACGAGCCCCACACGGAACCCGACGTATTAGCCAGAGGTCCCTTTATTACCGTTCGGAGCCGCGGACCTGTTTTATATAGCCGCAGAATAGTTTTCTATACGAGATTGCTGCAAAAAATGCAGCCTTACCTAATGTCCAACCTACTGTTACTCATTTATATTACGATTTAAAAATCTAGTTAGTGTTGGTATGGCGAGTAACCTTCAGTAATAGTAATAAATCACACAGCAATAGTACATTCATGTAGTTATAAAAAGCATGATAATATATTAGGTAATCCAAAGTATTCAGAATACGTTACTCTCATTGAGTAACGTAATGGAATACAGTACTACATACATTTTGGGGCATGTATTCTGTAATCTGTAGTGGAATACATTTTAAACACTGTCCAAACCTGATGGCTATCTTTTATCTCTGTCTCTGTCTTCAGACCACTCAGTGGCGGCTAAGTCTGGAGGTTGTTTCCCTGGTGAGGCCTTGGTCATATTGGAAAGTGGAAGTCAGAAGCCCGTCAGCGATCTGCGACCCGGTGAGCGAGTCCTCGTCTCGTCAGGCAGTGACGGTAGCGGTGAGCTTGTGTTCAGTGAGGTCCTGACTTTCCTCGATCGGGACCCCAAGACCCGGAAACTCTTTTACACCCTGCAGACTGAAGCTGGAGCTCAGCTCTCACTCACTGCCGCCCACCTGATATTTGTATCCAAAGAGAACTGCTCAGAAGGGATGGTGCCAGCCCGCAATGCCCTCAGGACTGTGTACGCCAGCAATGCCCAGCCGGGACAGTGTGTGCTGGTGTCAGAGGGTAAAGCGGGACAGAAGCACAGGGAGGGGCGTCTGTCTCGGATCAGCCGGGTGACAGTAAAGGAGATGAAAGGGGTGTTTGCGCCGCTGACCCAGCAGGGGACGGTGGTGGTGGACGGGGTGGTGGTGTCCTGCTACGCAGTGGTGGACCAGCACTCCCTTGCTCACTGGGCCTTTGCCCCACTCAGGCTGATCCACAGCTGGACTCGGACCACTGGGGGCCACAGTGATGGGATCCACTGGTACTCGCAGCTTTTACACTGGCTGGGGAGGAAGTTGTTGGACTCAGGACGCCTCCACCCGCTGGGAGTGGCTCAGGACAACAGGTGAGGAAGCTGAACTGCAAAGTAAGAGCCAAATAAGACCCTAATGAACTTCCTGCGGCGATGGGAGACATTTGGCTTCCTGCTGAGGCCTGATGGGAAGAATAAAAAAACTCGAAGTGACACAGATGAGACCAAATGAACATTCAGATTTAAAAAACTGCACAAACAAATGTTTTTTTTGTTTGACATTTATATTTGTAAAACACTATGAAGCAATAATCCCTTAAAACATCCTTATTTAACTCTAAAAACACGTAAATTGAAAAATCCATTAATTATAAAATTAAGACGATGGTAAGGTTGACATGAGTCTCCCTTAAATTGGTTGGTTATATGTTGGTGGGTCAAGATACTTATAGGTTGAAAATGATTATAATTTTAGAGGTTTCTACTTTGAAAGCTGTTTATGGTAAACTGTTGATATTTTCTGGATTATGGGAATTTTAATGTGATTTTTAAACAACACAACAAATCCCATGAGGGGAAAAAAGTGATGTATTTTAAGGGTTTCCTTTAAGATACTGTTAAAATACAGACATATATTAAAAAGACTTGTAACCATTAAACATAGTTTTAGAAATAGAAAAGTTATTTGGTTTTATTAACGTTTTAAAGGGGTTTGAGCCTCCTGTAATTTCAGATAATCTCTTAATTTATCCCATAATTTGTCCTTAATCTGGTGTAAACCTCGAAACTCCCTGATTACGGAAATTGTATCTGTTTTCACCTGACCCCAAACCAAACCTCTAACCCTGAAAAACTCCTTTTTTGTTAATTAATGGATGTTTCCAGTTTTCAAATGAGCTACTCGTACTACACTATGAAATCTGGGCAGATTAGTGTGAGATTTAAGGTGTAATTTTAAAGGATTTTGTTTCATAGTGGAGCCTGGGTTGGGGTGGAGGGCTGTGCTCTTTGTAAAAGGACAAAATGTTGTTTTTTTTTCTCCAACACTTGTACTTTCCTGCTTTAATACAGAGATTTTAGAATGAATAATAGAATGTATTTATGATATTATTTGTTTACAGAAAATCTAATAATGTTTATGAAGTTATTATTATGGGAAAAGAGATATTAAAAAGATTTATTTTTGAAATTAAATTATATGGAAATGAGCCGAGTGGTGCTGCCTCATTTCTGTCCCTGTGACTATATTCTAAAGTGGGTTACAAGCTGCGGTCCAAGTGAGCAGGGTATTTTTGACATAGCGACACAGAAGTGAAACTGAAATGTTTCAGAAAAACAAAACAAAACAAAAAATAATATATTACTAGGCTCAGTGTTATTAGCCCCCTTGAAAAACTGACCTGACCTGGGGATTTTCTTCTGATTTACACAGGGTATAAAAACAAAGTTGTCACAGTGTTAAGGAGTTGCTAATGTTTGAAGAAAGTGTAGTGAAGCAACAGCAGTGGTGGGAGTATTATGCTGTGGAGATGCTTCAGCATGTCTGGAACTGAGAATCTTGTCAAGGTGGCAGGAATCATGAAGAAAGAAGGAGATGTGGCGATTTTGAAAGAAAATATCTTTTGGTGGTGCAGCGGTTAGCACCATCGCCTCACAGCATGAAGGCCCGGTCCTTTTCTGTCTGGAGTTTGCATGTTCTCTCCAGGTAATCTGGATTATTTCCTCAGACATGCATAGAGTTAGGTTAACTGGTGTTTCTAAATGATAAAATTATAGACTGTGGTAGCCCTGTGATGGATTGGTGACCTTTCCAGAGTGTACACCACCTCTCGCCTTCTGACAACTGGGATAAGCTCCAGAAGAAAATGGATGGATGGATGCTGAGGTCTCAGTTTTCCAATCTTCATGTGCGTTTATCCTGTACTCTGAGCTCTTGGATTACCAGGGTGTAAACAGGTTTTCAAACTCTGATATGATGCCCTTTGCCATCCTGATCTGTGCTGGTCTAGTAATAAAAATATGCTTCATGAAACGTCTCAGGTGGAGATATTTACACATATTTTATGTTCAGACACAATTCGTGCCCCCTTTCTTCAAAAGATGTCATAAACTCATATTTTTATTTAAGGTCATTATAATAACACTGCCAAAACTTACAATTACCCAGAAAAAAAGAGGACAAAAAACACTCCGAGAGACTAAATTAGATGCACAACACATCCTCAAGACACCTGTCTTCAGGTGCGGAGGTTTTACCTGGACGTGCCTTTACTGACACCTGCTGGCTGCTCACAAAAGAAGCAGGTGAGTTTTGTCAGCTCTCGTGTCTGTCGGTGTATTTCTGCCGCTGATGAATGTGCGGCCTTCCGAGGGGGCATCGGGGTTGATTTAGCGCTCGCATCTGATATAAAACCCGCTTCGTGCGCATAAATAGGGCCGTGCGTAAAGACGGCAACACAACTGTTGCGCGTATGCAACAGTTGTCGGCTAATAATATCAGCCTGCTGCGCCTTTAAGAGGATGACTGAGGGGAAACTTAATATCTCTCCATATCGAGCCCAAGTGTGTCTGTCAATTACCAGTTAGAATCGAGAGCAGGACGATTTCTGAATCTGTTCCTCCTTGTTCACCAAACTCTGTTAAGTTTTTCTGTTTTGGTTTTACTTAACGCAAATAGGATTAAATTACGCATTGCACCTTTAAGAAGCTGTCAGCAGGATTAGAGTTACGCACAGCGAGCCAAGTGTCCCTCCGGAGGGGTTTTACGCACCGTCGGCATCCAGAAGAGGCACAACTTAAGCCGCACTCCTTCTTCGCTGGTCCTGACACCAAAGGGGAGTCCTCCACGCCACGCGCGACATGGCCGAGATAGGGAAAGGGGTCACCGCCGGGAAACTGGCCATCAACGTCCAGAAGAGGCTTACCAGAGCGCAGGAGAAGGTAAGAATGGTCAACTTTTCATTCAGCCGATCAGCATAGGAGGCTCGCATGGCAGCGGGACACAGTGTCCTGGCGTGAAACTGGATCCCATAACTTTGTACCTTCAAACGAGGGAGAGTTAACGGACTACAAAAAAGGTTTTCTCTAAGGAAAGTTTCAGTTTGGATCAGCCTGTCCCATTAAATCGACTGCAGCGTCGTAATATATTCACCAAACATCCAAACCGCATGTAACTGTATTTCATAAAATATTCAGAGATTTAAAACCTTTTTAATAGCATCTTAAATTCCACAGTATTAATAAATGAAAACCTTGAGTTAAAAGTAGGGCCTGGGATGGCCCTCCCCCTGAAGTATGATTTGAAATTTGATTGCTCCCCCTCAAACTTTTGTTGTCATGTCAGGGCAACTTAGCCACAAGTTACAGAAGGACAAATGGTCCAAATCCCCCTTTTTTGTTTTGGTGCATCATTTTAAATGCTCTTTTCCGGATTATAAAAGCAAAACAATAAGTTTCTAGGCTTGAATGTGGCACAGTAACATTATTTTACCACTCAATGGAACAAAATGTATTTCCAGGTGGAACCAGACTGCTCTTTGTTCCTTTGCTCCTCCAGGTTGAATCTTTACTTTTGCCCTGTTTCCTGAATTACTAAAAAAGCACTTTAAATAGTTTTTACAGTATATGAGGTAAAATCTCCAGTAGCATGAAAGATCTCTTAAAAGGCTTTTAACTCTTAATTAGGTGGAAACTATAAACTGTAGATAAAAGATGGATGCAACCACTTTGACATCACCCAATTGTTTGGAGCCTTTTGAACCCTGAAAGTTAGCATTTAAGCTGTTTCCATGGTGTTTTTAGGAGGCCAGAATTACCATATATGGATGAGAAGTTTGAATGCTGGTGTTATTATCAAACACTGGCAAGCTATGTAGAGTTTAAGGTGGTTTTAAGGGGTAAAAATGTCATATATCATGGAAGCCATCTGTGATTTGTAGTGCTCTAAGATCTTTAACTAATGTGAAAGTCCAGTGTAGCCAATGAATGGGTTTAAAAAGGGTCCAAGATCATATACAAGGGTGCTCTTTGTGGTTAACACCCATTACAATAAATGTCAATCGGCTAATCATTTACTTACTATATTTATCACTCAACTGTTTGCTATTAATGACAAACAGCAGAGTTATATTAAGAGTCTGTAACATATCAAATTGGATCCACTGTACTGTAGAATTTAAAAAGAGTTTAAAATAAACCCCAGAGGTGATTCTCGTGGTTAAAACCCATTTAAATTCCTCACAGTAGATTGAGGGGTTTTCCAAATATTAGCAAGTTAATCCCTTATTTATCAGTCATGGGTCGATTTATGGCACAGTTAGAATACAGTTCAGTGATAGTCTTAAAGACATTTGAAATTAAGGTAAAAATGAGGTGGTTGTGGTATTTAAATAACAATTATCAAACTGCAATATCTCAAAAGTACTTTCAATGGTTTAAACTATAGTTTAAATGGGCTTAAGGGGTAAACTGTCAATAGTTTGGAAGCCACCAGTTACTTAATTAAAGACAATATAGCATTTTGAGATAAAAACAATGTGGATCCAATAGACTGCTTCATATTTAAGTATTTTAGATAAAGGGGTTTAAGGCACAGAAGAAAGTTGAAGTATGAAGTATTTTAAATCAAAGAAATTATTTATACATGCCAGCTACCAGACTGTAATATATCAGAGTGCTTTAAATATACTTAAGGCACAATTGAAAGTGTTTTATGGGGTAAAATCTGAGCCATTGGGATAAATTCCTTATTTTGGGGGAACTAATAGATTGTTTTATATAAGCGTGTTTTCATTAGGTTTTAAACAAGTTAAAGGTCAATTTTACATTTAGAAATGCCCCTTTATGATTAAAATCCTTTAAAATTCCTTAAAATAGATTGAGGGGTTTGTCACATATAAACCCCTCAGCTCGGAATTTATGGAATGTGACATGTCCTAACATTTAATAATATTAAAATATTTTAAATAAAGAAAGTTGTAAAGTATTTCTAAAATATGTCAAATCTGTCTTTTAAGGAGGTTAACAGTATTTCATTGTGATAATTTTTTGTCACCGTGCTTGTAATTGGTTTTTGGGGAGCAATCTAGGTGCCACTTTAAAAGGCTTTAAAGTCTTTCATTAAAAACAGAAAGAAAAGAGGAGAGAAAATAGTTGTAAAAGTGACCAAATGAAACCTGATCAACAGTCTGTGTTCAGCTCTGAGTTATTATTGTCTGCACTAATCACTCTTCTTACTTAAGCCTGCTGAGGTCTTAACCTCTAATCACCTCAGGGCCACACCAGGAGTGCTGTCAGTCAGTCAGTCATAGAGATTTCACATATACTGCAAATCTCAGCTGCTGAGTCTTCAAGATTGCCTCCCCAAAATGACACAAGCGTGCAGCCACGGTCACTTTTAAATCTAGCCACCACAAACCTTTTGAAGCCATTTTAGTTTTTGAGTCCTAAAAGTTAAAATTTCCTCAAAATATAAACACAACAAATTGTTCTTGAAAATCAGGACCAGAAATTGGGTGAAGAAGTTGTTCAGTGTTGGTAGTAGGGAACTGTGTTAGCTTAGCATAAAGAATAAGGACACAGGCCAACAACAATTTATTCAGTTGAGCAACACAGATCACACATTTTTATTGTCAGGTTTGACTTTGCTTAATCTTCTGCTGAGTGTTACGTGCCAGTGGTGAGAAAAATATAATGTATAGTCCTGGAAAAGCAACAGGAGTTCTCCAGAAAGACCGTAGCTTTCAGTTTTCTGCATTTTTGTTTGCATATTTGTGACACTTTAATGTTTCAGATCATCCAAAACATTTTAATATCAGACAAAGATAACCAGAGCAATTACAAAATGCAGTTTTTAAATGTTGACTTCATAAGGGAAAAATATTTTCCAAACCTACCTGCCCCAGTGTGCAAAAGTAATTGTCCCCAATACCTGATAACTTGTCGCACCACACTTGGTAGCAAGAACTGCAATAAATTGTTTTCATCAGGTAAAGATTTTAAAAGCTGTGGAAGTATAGAAAAAAAAGCTTATAATGTTTCATAAGTAAATATTGCGCTAAGTGAAAGTGGGTAAATTGGCATACAAATAAAACTCATATCTGGAAAGAGCCTAATCTTCATTTGTTTATGTTCTGTCATGTTCTCCTGTTGCAGTGGTGGATGTTTATATTAATCATGCTCAAAGTTTCAGATAATGAGATCAGTCTATGCATAAGTAGCTCTGAAAACCAAAAGCTCAGATGACAGACTACCCTAATTTCTACATTTCACACAGTTATTTTCTGCTTATGGATCCGTGTGATGTAACAGAGAGCACATACCATGGTCATCTAAACCACAGAAGCCCCACCCACTTGCTGTTTGAACCTTCTGTTTGTGAGGAGTAACAAGTCAGAAGAAAACTTTCTTAAAGAGGGAGGAGCTCAAATGACTTGTTTCAGACAGAGGATGCACTGAGGGAGTATGGAATAAGATGAATAAGGATTATTTCAAACCGGGACTCATGCAAAGCCCAGGTAAAAAGGATAAAGAGCTGGAAATGATCAGAATAGGTCCTGATCTTTCTTCTTCTGCAGTGGTTTAATGACACGGACCTATAGCTCGCATGTTCTGTTCTGCTTTGGGATGCCACCCAAGATTAGCTGTCCTGACTCCTCGGGAAATAAAGGAGCAGCTGAAAATTTGGATGAAATATGACTATTTGAGGCTCAAGGAAATGTGTTTAGCTTTGCTAGAGTGTGCATAAAGTGCACCTGAAGATCATGGGATCCAAAACATAAACCAGTTTAACCTGAGGGGAACATAAATGTGTAATTAAATCTGTTGTTATTTTGTCTAGTAGACGCCAACATCAAGCAGCTGGAGTCAGTAGGAGTCCTCCACAGGGGAACACGAATAGAATAACAAAATAACTTCTTATGTTGGGAAAAAGTTTGTCTCATATAACAAGAAAGTTTAAAATGAAATTACATGTCATTATATTAAAAATGGAGCAAATATGTTTTTCGTACTTTTTCATAGCAACACTGGCTATATGGATGCATAATTTAAATGGTGCTGCCCTTCTGCTGTTTGAGCCACCAGAGCCTGATTGATCATTTCTCTTGAATGGACTTTAAATAGCAGCCGCTGCCACTGTCGCTCGCTGCTGAATGAAGTGGCATCCATGTCCTATGTTCCCCGTGTCTGAATGGGAGAGCTTATTTAGGTGGAGGGTACTCTTTAAAATGAGAGAGAGAGATAAAGTCCGGCATGTTCAAGAGAGCTTTCACCTATCAGGCTTCACTTGTGTTAAAGTCATCAATCGGGCAAAGAGTAATCAAGTTAAAATATCAGCACAGGGGTTTTTTATCCAGCTGCAGCAAACTTGATTTGATTGATAAAGTGGCTTTAATTTCTAAAGCTGTAGTCTGTGAATACACCTGATCAGCGACTGAAATTTTATTATATCCAGATCCAACATTCAGCTCAAACACCAATAAATGAAGCAAGCAGACAATGAATTATACCTCAAAGTCAAATTAATCAAATCAAGAGTATTTGTTAAATTGTTTAAAATGGTTTAATAACTATTTTTTATGATTTTATTTTCTAAAAAACTAAAATACCAGCACATATGAAAGTCCAATCAACTTTCTTAATAATATTTCTGGTACACCAGGTACCAGAAATATTACCAAAAAGTCTTTGGCTGATTTCAGTGTCCAAGAGGAAAACATAGTGGATTGCATTTTAAAACACAGGAAATACGTAGTTTGTTTTCTGGAAATTCATCTTGGCATTCATGCAGCAGAAGAAATCAGAAAGACCGCAGCTTTTTCTGTCCCTGAGCTTTCAGTCTTTGAGCTGTGGTGCGGTGAGTAAAGAGGAAGGTCAGAGTATCATCTTCCCGCTGAAGGCTGGCAGCCGAGGCGGAGGGGAGGTGGGGAGGAGGGAGGGGCTGGCTTCAGCTGTCTGTCTGCTGGCACGCTGCCCTCCACGCTCGCTTTACGTTGTTAAACTCCAGTGTCTGTCCTCCCATCCACAGCAGAGAGATCAGCCTGTTTTTAAATATGCAGACCAAAATCCTGCAGATTGAAACTTTACCTGAAGCAAAGGAAGAAGAGACGCTTGTAAAACTGAGTGATTCTTATACACTCAAAAAATATGAATGTCCAAATCGGTTACTTTGTACGTGTAAATTTTACATCTAATATTGTTACATATGTACAACTTAATGGAATTTGGTATATATTCAGTTTATAACAAGCATATTCTCTTTAATTATTCATTATTTAAAACAAATAAATAAAACCTTGATTTAATATATTTCAAATGCATTTTACTTAAATGTTTATGTTTTAAAAAATGTTTTTTTTGATGTACTATAGAAATACATAAACCTCAAATGTATACACCGACAGAATACCACCTGTTGCATTAGCATTATGAGCATGCTAGATACGATTAAAGCTTACTACAGTTAATCAAGCCATTAACCATGTGAAAATGGTGCAGAGCTTTACAGAAATGACCCCTTAAGTTGTCCTTTCTGCTGCAGACAAAGCTATGGAAGATTTAAAGCTAAAAAAGCAAAACACAGGCACTTTTTGCCATTGATGAATCAAGATTTTGCACTTTTATCTCAAACTTTTGAGGGACTAACTGAAAATTCTGAGAAAATACTGCTTAAAAGCTCAAATTTAAAGACACACACACACACTCTACTGCTGCACTTTGGGTTCGACTCGGGTACCGGCCGGGTGCACAGTAATAATTTGATTCGGACCAGCTGGCCCAACAATCCGGAGACTTTCCTGGGTGCCGCCATGACTGTCATAGTGATATAATATCATCCAGTCAGCTGTGATGCATAGCATGCTGGGAAAATTCTCCACAGATGAATCTGTGAGCGTAGTGGCAGTGGAGGTGGTGCTCTTTAGAAAACAGCTGGAGACCTGTTGTGGCACTTGGAGTCAAAGAGGACGCAACCTGTGACACCAACCAGTGCCCTAATGTTTTGTCGACGCCCCCACCTGAGCTCCCTTCTCCTCACCGAATGAAAACTTTATCCCAAATTTCTTCCTAAACTGCTCTACATGGATAGTTATTCCCACCTTTAAGTAATTTTGTCAAACTGCCTGAACTACAAAGTTCAGCGCTACTTTAGTTTAAAAAACAGGCTAAATACTGATCATTGGTTCAGTTTTTTTCCATAGTGGTACCATAACCATACCAACTCTATTTAAGGCGAAGAAAAGATTTATTCATCACTTTTATTCATCACAGTTATTCTAGCATTTATTCAATTTAAAACATCAGCTACTCACTCTGTGATTTGAAAGTTTGTTGGTTTTCTGAACTGTCTGCTTGTACGTGGTTACTTTAAAGACCTGAGTCACCATTTTCTTGTGAATGCTTGAGGCTCAGGTTTCAAAAGCCTTATTGCAGGATCTGGGCTATGATTGAAAATGCTGTTTTCAGGTTTTGAGGCTCTGGACTTGAAAAAACAAAAGATTTGACTCTAAATTGCATTTGGAGTTGGGAAGCAGACTGACAACCAATTTAGTCAAAAGGAAAAGATACAGCAAAATACTGTGATTACACAATTGGCAATAAGGATGAGGAAAAGCATTTTAATTTCCATGAAACTGCTTAAAAAATGCAATGTTAATAGAACTGTTACCTAATGATAACCTAATAATGTGGTTATTCATAATAATAATAACAAGAAGAACTAGAATAATTACTTCATGTGCACCTCCATCAAGTAGTCATGTCCAGAACTTTAGGATCTAAAATATAATTTTTCATTCTTTTCTACATTTGTGCTTCTTATCAGCAAATCAGCCCTTACCTTTTGGCCTTCATCATGGTCGTCTTCATCTTTGGCTTTTGGCCATGAAATTCTAATCAGTTCACCCTCCGGTCTAAAGAGTAAATTTAAAATGTTTACATCGGACTGAAGAAAGACAAACATACTCTGATTTTTATTTTCATATTTTTAAAATATGAAATTTAGAGTTGTTATAAGAAATAATGGGGAAATAATACAAAAATTATTTTAAGAGTGTTTTCATATTTATTTATAGTTTCCTTCCTTCTATTGAATTTTAAGGAATAATGAAAATGGTATCAACAATAAATAAATCACAGTAATTAAAAGACGAAATTCAAAATATACTAAAAATTTAGAGACACTAAATGTTTTAAAATGTGTTTTTCTTTTGCTAAAATGTTACAAAAAATAAAACCAGAATGTGAGATTTTTAAATGAAGTATTTAAATGTTAAAGTCATTTATCTAGATAAAAATGACTAAACAAAATTAGTTTATCTTACAAATTAATGCCTAATAATAAGTCCACTAATTTTAGCTCTCTAAAATTAGTAATTTGATTCCAAACTTACCAAACCTCAAAGTTGCCCTGCTTGGCTTGAACACTTGTCCTCCCTCCCACAACTCCCAGCATGCCTTGCTGCTATGGGTGGGGCTCATGGGAGGGTGAATCTATATTTAGCTGCCCCTGGACCTCCTCTTCGTCACTCTTAATACCCCTCAAACTCCCTCTGTGTGTGCTCCGGGTGTATTTTGGGGAGGTTGAAACTCGACACCAATATGCAGTGGACAGTAATGACACACATTTGTACATCTGTCTTTGCGAGGACGTTATGCTGCCGTGATTATGAGCCGAAACCTAAGACTGTGTCCTGAAACAGGTCTTTGGAGGTTTGTCCCACTATGAGGACTGACCAAAGTGTCCTGATGTAGTTGGAGATTTGCACAGGTCCTCGCAAAGATAGATAAACCAGCACAGTCACGAACCATTACAGAGCAAAACTCGGGTTTGATTCATGATTTTTTTCTCTACTGACCTGAATGGACCATGACTTTTACGCTTTTCTTCAGCGTGCATGTTTTAGATGAAGAACAAGTTTTTCCTGATGTGTGATGATTATATTCTTGGAGAGTTATAAACAGACTAGTGGGGAAGTCCCCTCTGAGTGTTGATGTTGGTTTGTGTATCCGTCAGAGGATTAGGGCGGCAGGTGGCAGAGGTGTAGGTGTTGTGGATGCTCGTCCATGTGCTTGCAGTCAGTCATCTGATCAGATTAGCTGCTGACCTTCAACTAACAACAGAACAAAAAAACTGAAGCCAAAAGATGTCACTTATACTTATCATTACTAAGAAATTCAGTAAATAAATTGTTTAAATTACCTTTTGAACAAAATAAGAAATTATAAAATGAAAGCACTTGTAGAAACAAATTCAGAAAGTAAGGGAAACCTTTAAAAACTATCTAGAAAATATAACTGAACAATAGTAGAAACTGTTTAGAAAAGATCAAACAACCCAAAACATACAAAAATCCAGAAATTCAATTATTATTAATATTAAAATTAATTAAAAAAACATTTTAATTTTATTAAAATCATTAGAAAATAAAACTAAAAATATATTTATATGAAACATAAAACAATACATAACTAAAAAGTAGCAAACATCATATAGAAAGAAAATTGAAAAACGTCATTTCAAAAAACTGTCGGGTCACAGGACACAGAGGCTTTGACCTTTGACCTCACACCTGCTGACTCTGCCCTAATTTTAAAAGATGCCATAGATGAAGTGAATTCTCTTCTAAAGATGTCTCACACACAGCACTCAGATGTATTGTGATACAGCTGGTTCATGACTTATAGAAGGACTGGAACATGAATCTGTTCTCACTGTTTTGTTGCCATCAGTTTGCTTCCATCTGTGTTCAATTTCAGCTTTTTGTTTCTTTTGTCTGGGTTTTTTTTTTCACTGCTTTGCATTTACATTTAGTTGTTTTTTTGTTTTTTTTCATTGGTTTGTGTCATTTGCAGTTTATTTTTAGTCCATTTATTTCTCTGTCTGTGCTCAGCTTGAATCTCTCTTGGGTTATTATGTGTCTCTTTCCTGTCATTTAGTTTCTGTTTGCTGTAGTTTTTGAATCTGTGTCTATTTTTTCATATTTTTAGTTGTTTTGTAAAAAGTTTTCTTCACTTTGCGCTTGTTTAGTATTTTGATGTGCATCTCTTTTTGTTGTTTTGCATCCTTTGTGAATTTTTCTGGACATTTTTCTTTTCTTTCTGGTTATTATCTTTCGCTTCATTTTTGCACCTCTTCTCTTGCTTTGGGTGTTTTTCGTATTCTGGCATGCTGTTAGGCTTTGGCAGCAAACATTTGGCAGGTTTTTCATGAGCACAAACACACATACTCAAGTCTACTGGTCAACCTCAAATGCATCTTCCTTACAAATGTGGCACCATCTAAACAGGCCATGAAGCAAAGTTACAACAAATAAATAATCGACCAAACAGTAATGTCCGTAATTCTTACATGTGGTCCCTTTGTGTCTCTGCTTCTGCTTTTGCACCTGTCTTTAAAATTTTCTCTGTCCTTTTTGGTCATTTTTCATTTTTATTCTGGCT
Source organism: Copadichromis virginalis (assembly GCF_057382275.1). Taxonomy (NCBI): domain Eukaryota; kingdom Metazoa; phylum Chordata; class Actinopteri; order Cichliformes; family Cichlidae; genus Copadichromis; species Copadichromis virginalis. Next base: position 25,560,078 of record NC_140639.1, read on the forward strand.
ACTAAACATTTTTTTTCTTTACAGTTATTTAGTTTGTACTTTAGTTTTCTTGGTTATTTTCTGTTTGTTTTTTTCAGTTTCAAATGTGGTCATGTTTTGTGTCCATGAAAAAAATTCATATCTTCTTTTTTGGGTTATTTTGCATTTCATCTAAACAGGAACTATTTGGCTTAACTTTTCTTCATGTTTGTTTGTGGGTGTTTTTGCCTCTTTCTATTTATGATAAATGTATAGTTTTGCATGTTTTTGTATCGTACTGTGATGCATTTGCATCTCTTCCAGGTTGTTTTGTGCTCATTTTATACGTGTTTATGTGTATTTTGGGGGTTTTTTGGTGTGTAACTTCCAGAGGGTGCATTAGGGAATCCTGTACTACCCAATTCTTACCTGGGTACATTGCCATGGTAACTAATGGTGTGCATACCTAATCTTCTTGGAGCAGGTTGTAATGAGCATGATATCACTGCGTACTGTGCAATCAAGTCCCAGGTGTAATATTACCTGGAGAATATTTTGGATCTCTTTACAATTAACTGTGAGGGTCTAAAGTTTTTTTCAATAGCATCTAATGTCTTTGTGTTTCCCTGATGAGCATCAGTAACAAAGGTAAAATCATTCATTTGTACTTGTGGACTTTCTGTCAAATTTGCACATTGAGCCTATATTTGAAAACTGTTGTATTCTTTACCATTAAACACCACAAAGGCTGCAACTGAATGAATTTATGGGTATATGGTATGTTGAACCTACTATTTAGTAAACTGCTTTCCAACTTGAAATTTAAAGAGATTCACTGGCACACAGGTCCCCTTAAGTCCTTGGGCTCCATGGATTTGCTGTGTAAACCTGTTTTAGTCCTTCAGGACTAAATACCCTAATCCTAATTCTGAGTTCAAGCTGAAATTTAAAAACAAGTTTTAACTCAGATGTCCTCGCTGAAGCTGACACACACAGCTGGTGTTAACCACAGACGTCAACTGGCTATGACAGTGGCCTGAAAATAGACCGCTACATACCTCCACTTATAGATCTAAAATAGCCACAGAAATAAAATGTGTGACTAGATCAATCACCGTGTCCTCTTGTGTTCTCTGCAGGTCTTGCAGAAGCTTGGCAAAGCAGATGAGACCCGAGATGTTGTCTTTGAGGAGATGGTGGCCAACTTCAACAAGCAGATGGTTTGGAGACATTTTTAACTTCCGCACCTCTGATGCTGCTGATGCCCATAAACTGCACTTGTTAATGTCGTAACATATTTTATCATAGTGCTTTATTTTAGTTTATCCTCTAATTAGCATTTATAAATAAATCTGCTTAGTAGTATTTTAATTAGATTAATAATAGTTGTTGCAACTCTTGTAATTTTCCAGTTAATATTAGTGCTAGGCAGCATAGAAGAAACATAACATATTAAACTAAAGTTAAACCAAAGGTCATATGCTTTTTAGCATCCCTAGCACCTCAACAGTGACTTCCTGTGTGATTTACCCTTCACAATAAAGTAACATTAAAGGAACGCATTGTACTTTGTTTCAGTGGGGTTTTTTTTTTTTTTTTGCTTGAATTTTATAATTGCTTTTACTAATTGTAGTTTTCATTTTTATTTCCATTCAATTTTTGTTTTAAACGTTGTTGTTGTTGCTCACTGTGCTTCCTGTTTCAGGGAGAAGGCACCAAACTGCAGAAGGACCTGAAAGCATACCTGGCAGCAGTGAAAAGTAAGTTAGCAAAAAGGCTACAAGCTGTGCTTTAACATGTATCATAGCGAAGCAGCTAGTTTGTTTGATGCTGAATTCTCCAGTCGGTTCATATTACTTTTTAAGTCAATTGTAACCAAAACATGCTGCACACAGACACATTTATTATGGTTTCTTGAAGCTTTCATATAGTCTGTCTTTACAAACATTTGTGAAAGAATGGGTCGTTCTAAAGAGCTCACTGAATTTGAGCCTGGCTGCAACAGCATGTCACCATTACAACAACTCAGTTTGTAGATACTCCACAATCAACTGTGAGTGCGGTTACTGCAAACCGGAAGTGTGTAGGAACAACAGAACTCAGCCACAAGGAGACGGTATTTAATTGACTAGTGGACTAGTTGTGCATGTTTCTACTACAAAGAGATGTTAAGTGACCAAAAAATATGGATCAAAGTGATAATAAAGACACAAAAAACAGACTCAACACGAGAACACTGCAAAACAACAAGAGACAAGCAATACTATGAGAAACGAAACAAAATGTAAAATTACAATCAAGAGCGTAAATTATTTTTCTCTGGTCATCTTGTGTGTAATTATGTGTGTTTTTTCTGTTTGTGTTTCAGCCATGCATGACGCGTCGCGGAGGTTGCAGGACTGTCTGGCGGACATGTACGAACCGGACTGGTTTGGCAAAGAGGAGATAGACGCGCTGGCTGAGGTGAGACAGGAAATAAAAACATCTCACCCGAACTGCTCTCTTCTCTGTAACAGCATCCGTTCATTAGCTAAATGATATAGCTGTTTGATTATAACAAAAATATCATAAAAACTTCAGTCTATGGAGGGCCATAACCACCAAAATAACACAAATAAACAATAAAGTTGCTATTCCACCAAATATGAAAAAGAAATATAAAACACTTGTGTTCCTGTTTATCTATTTATTTACTTATTTATGTGTTCAATAATTTTTAAAAGGTGGCTGTGGTCCTCCATACATTACTGTATTTCTCTTGTGTGACTCTTCGATTTCTTTTTCTTCTTTTTCTTCCCGCTAACATACTTAATTTCTTTTTCTTAACTGCATGGCTCTCTCCTTCCACCCTGAAGGAGTTGATAGAGAAGGAGATGGACATTAACCTGGAGGTAAAATATAGAAAACTTTGAGTGTGTCCCACAGATCTCATCAGGACAGATTGTTTTAAGAATCAAAACAGAGAGAAAATGTCTTTACTTCTACCAAAAAGCTCAGACTGGTGAGCATTCTTGAATTTTTAAACATATGACCGATGGAAAGTAAAAGCTTAAAACTAATTCTGGTGATCATTGTGGGACACGCTGGTGAAGTAGGGGCTTTTAGTTTGGTTTTAGTGTAGACTCTTTAACAGACTTTACTGTAGCGACATATCCAGAAACAACCTAGAATAGCTGTCTTAAAAGCATTTAGGATCACTTTATTCTGGTCGGTAGCAGATATTTAAAAGTATGCAAATCATCAGAACGACTGAAAAACAACGGCCAATAACCATTTTAACAGGCAAAACAACAACAACTAAACACTGTGTAAAAACTGTGAGCAGCACTCTAAACTGTAGCTGTTCAATGAACAGGATTTCAAGGAAGTACAGGAAACAGTCAGGAAAAGCTGGGAGTTGATATGGATTTCCAGTTTACTTTAGTTTTACAAGCCGAGAAAGCTGGAAGCTCATGGGTCCAGGTGAGCCTTTCAAAGTAAATGAGCAGTGACCTACATAAATGCAAGGCAGTTCACAGGTTGTTAACCTCTGGAAATCAGATCAATTTTACACTTGTTTACAGGTTAAAAAATGGTCTTTTCATGCAATAAATAGACACAGGGGACACCAAATTAAGTGCCAACCTTTGGAGCGGCAGTACTTCCGATAGCCACTAGAGACTGGCTCCAAAGTGAGTCAGTCCCCAGAGCATGTTAAAATGTGCACCTTCACAGCAGAAATGAGCATGTTTGCAGCCCTCTACCAATGGCATTTTGGTCTTTGTCTTAATATTAATTTAAAAAAGGCCACAGTTACAGTTACTATTATACCACTATAAAAGAAAATAAGTAGGTCCCCCTGAATCATCTACAAATTAAAATGTCAGAAAAAATAGAAGAATAAGTGCCGTGGAGGATGTATGAGTGAGTAAAAAAAAAAGAAAAAGAAAGGTAGATGTTTATGTAATTGTGTTATGTGTTTCAGGATACAGACACAATGTGGTTGGATTACCACCAGAGCATCACGGACAAATCTCTGCAGGACATGGACATGTACCTCTCTCAGTTTCCTGACATCAAGGTGAGCATGTTTCTGAAAATTAACCACAGGACAAAAACAACTGCTCATGTTGGCTTTTCTAAATAAAAGGTGTTTGTCATACTGTGTTTGAATAAAACGCAGTGTTTGAAAGATGTAATCAAACACCCACTAAACTTGCAAGTGGATAATAAAAATCTGTTGAGTGTGTAGACGCACTGGGATTTAATTTGAAAATCCGCTTTTCTTGAAACTTTAAAAAACTGATAATTTGCTCCTATATTAAAGACATCTCTTACACATGTAAACACTACTTGATGTTGCATGGTGTGCAGTGTGTCCTTAAAAAAATTGAGGAAACTGGACAAGTCGAGGACAAAAGAACAAGTCTCAGATCTAAAAACTGTCTCTGTCCTGTCCGTAAGTTCACTGTTCACTGAAGCCTCATCAGAAATGGTCTCAGTGGAAGGCTGGCTGTCAAGAAGCCATTTTTAATGAAGGCAAACAGGGAGAAAAGGCTGAGGTATGAAAATTACACAAGAGCTGGACTGGACTGAAAATCAGTGGAAACCGATCTGATGGAGTGATTAATCCAAAGCATTGTCAGTATGTTTGGAGAAGATCAGCAGAGAGGTACAACAGTGCGTGTCTACAGCCATCTGTAAAACACGGTGGAGGCTCTGTCATGGTTTGAGCTGCATTTCAGTCTGTGGTGTTGGAGATCTTGTTAAAATTGATGAATTAAGAACTCAGAAATGTACCATCAGATTTTAATCCACTATGCAAAACCATCTGAAAGCATTTGATTGGCAACAGCTTCATTTTCAGCATGATAGTGATATAGTAGTAGTAAAATCATATCTGGAAATAAAAACACACAGTGGAGCACTATCAGTCATGGATTGGCCTCGACAGAGCACGGACCTCAACATTATTGAAGCAGTGTGGGATCATGCTGACAGAGAGCAGAACAAATGTTGACATAGAATTGTACAAACTCTGTTTTTGCCCTATATGCTGTATTTACATGTATGTTTGCATGTTTCAATAAACATGTCTCTATTTCCTCACAAAATATAAATAAAATAAGGGCTGAGTTGATACTTTTGCACAGTATTGTATGACATTACACCCTTTAAACATATTTAAAGCTGTGTTCTCCTGCAGGCTCGTATAGCAAAGCGCGACAGGAAGTTGGTGGACTTTGACAGCGCCCGCCATCACTTCACCTCCTTGCAGAAAGGCAAAAAGAAGGATGAGGCCAAGATCGCCAAGGTAACCGTCACTGAGAGTGTGTGCACGTTTGTGTGTGTTTGAGCATGTTTAATGGAACAGTTCAGAGTCTTTGGCTGAAGGTGGACTGACTTTTTTATGTTATATGTAATGGCATCATCAATGTGTGAAGGCAAAAAAGAAATCTTGTATTTCAGCTGGTAAAACAAAACATAAAATTTCATTTGACCTAATCATATTTTACTGATGTGCTAATCAGCAAAAGTTCCTCATCATACTGCAGGAGCACAGCCTTCACAGAGGGTTGAAAAAACACTGGTCTTTACACCACCTCGAGTCAAAGGATCAAAATGACTGTTTAACTAAATAGCGTTTGTTAAACTCGTGGAACCTCTCGCTAACTAAATCCTAATTAACATGTTTGCATTTGTCTTGAATTCTGGTTTGCTTTCTTCTCCTCCCTCCCTCCCTCTCTCTCTTGCATGGTGTGTGTGGTTAGCCAGCAGCCCTGTTGGAGATGGCGGCTCCCAGCTGGGCTCAGGGTTTGATATCAGCTCACCAGGTGGCTCAGACTAACCTCTCCTACAACCAGGTGAAACTCTGGTTCATCACTGACAACCCCCTCCTCACCTTGAAAACTGTAACCCAGGTCCTTTGACATGATCAGCATTGTGAAGCGTGGAGTTATTTCACAGCAACTTGTGACAGACAAGTCGTCAGCCAGTGAGTCAGCTGGGATTCTCCCAGCATCAGATCGATGCTGCCAGATCTGTCGGATACTGCCGGAGTACAAGAAAAGCAGAGGCCTCTGAGAAAAGTAAACAAAGTCGCAGAACTTGTTACTGTTGCTGCATTTCTCGTCCTCTTAGCACAGTATTGTAGATGGCGTAAAAGATTGAGACCTCAGGTCCTATCCACATAGGTCTTTTGAGAAATGCCACTTCTTTAAATGTTTTACCCTGCATCATCATTGTGTAAAACAAGGATTTTCTCAAAAGTGTATGTGTTTATCTTCTTTTTATACATCAGTCTGTGTGTTGTGTTATTGTTTTTATGCTTCTGATTGGCCAACATTTATATACAGCTTGATTTAGATGGGCACACAGTGCATTGGTGTGCTCTTGTCAGTTCAAATAGCAATTCTTTAGCCAACAGGCATATCCTGGGTGTCTCTTCTTTCTGACTCTAATAGTGACCATAATTTACAATTAATTTGGTGTTTTATGCAGTATGACCTGAGACTAGCGACTGAGACCTCAGACTCACCAGGAAAGTGACTTAGTGAGGTCATAAAGGCCCCGTCCCCCCCGTCCCCCTCCGTTCTAGAACAAAAACAGGTTTAAGACTCTTCCGTGGTGGTTTCACTTTTCAGACCTGGAAGCTACATTGATCTGTGGTTACTCATTAAAATGACTCTGCTGATCATGTCTGCAGGCCTTCATTTTAATTTGATTCCCAGTCAGCAGTGTTTGCATTCTGCTTGTGTCATCTACACCCTCGCAGTAGCTCCTGTATGAAACCCTGTACTTGCCTGCATGCTTGTGTGCTTATGGAAAACTCTATTTATTTAGAGATGTGTTAAAGACATTGAAATTTGCCATTATTAACTGTGTGTGTGTGTGTGTGTGTGTGTGTGTGTGTGTGTGTGTGTGTGTGTGTAGGCGGAGGAGGATTTGGGCCGAGCTCAGAAAATTTTTGAGGAGCTGAATGTGGAGTTACAGGACGAGCTTCCGGCACTCTGGGACAGGTCAAAAACTGTCGATCTTCTTCATCTAAATCTTTTTTGACACCTTAGATCAAATTTTTAAAAATGTGCGTGTGTGCGTGTTTGTAGGCGTGTTGGCGTCTATGTTAACACATTCCAGAGCCTGGCAGGTCATCAGGAGAAGTTCCACAAAGAAATGAGCAAAGTGAGTCAAACTAACTGATCAAATTGAAGTGAACGCTGATCAGTTTGTAATCTACACGCCCTCTGTGCGTCTCCACAGCTCAGTGAAAACCTGAATGACATCATGACCAAACTGGAGGAGCAGAGGCAAATCAAGTAAGCTTATAATATAAAGTTATAATAATAATTTAAAAAAAAAATCAACAACATGCAAAGGAAAGGAGAGTAATGTCCATCACGATGCCCCCTGCTGCAGAAAAGGTGCTACTGCAGCGTCAAAGACAGAAGACTGTGCAAAGAGGTAAAATCTGTTGCTCTTTAAGGCGTCACCTGGTGGGAAACAAGCTGATGAGCATGAGTGTTTTTCATGCAACCACCTGCTTCATGTCTGAAGATTGAAGTGATGCATGTGCTTGATTTTGGCTACAGACTGTATATAAAAGATGGGCACAACATCCTCCTGCTTTTCTGGTTGATTATCATTGTCACTGACTCAGAGGTGCTAAAATATAGAATAATAACATATAGTATCTATATAGTACAAAAGCATTCATCTAAGCTGTGCAGGAGTTATCAGGTGCTTCCACCAGCCTAGATTGGAACCTGTATGTGGGCATTCCTCCATCTCTACATTGCAAGTAGGGCTGGGCCATATTATACCGTTCACGGTAATACCGGTATAATGTTAGGCAACGATAGGAAAATGAAATATCACGATAGAATATGAGTAAAACGCGCATGCGCAGTGCCTTTGTTTTCATACGCACATGGCCGATTGTTGAGTGAAACAGATGAACCAGAATTGGTTTGTAAAAATGGTGCAACTTCAGTGATGTGGAACTGGTTTGGTGTTTGTCCGTCAGATACACGACAAAGCACATTTTTTTGCAGAACATGCAAGCGGCCGTCGTTATTGTTGTATTTGTCGGACTAAGATGCTCCTAAATCTGGGAGTAATCTGGGTTCTGAACTCCGTATGCTTCAGGTCAAACAACACTGCAGCATCACTGAGAGTTAAAAACTGTCTAAATTCTTTCATCTTTAATAAAACGATCAGCATTGCTGCTTTACCAGGTGTAACTATGAAGTTTAACTCCCAGGCATCCATGAAAACAAAATGTATTACATTAAACGGAGTTAGAAGTTAGCAGGAAGCTAGCGGAAGTTAGCTCGCTAGTTACCTAAGCATGATATTGCATGTTCTGACTGAGAGATTTCTGAAAAAATTCAAAAGTACAACTCTGCTATCACTTCCAACATAAATGAAGACAGGAAACTAAACAGCAGTGACGTTTGTAGGGTTACTGAAGTTGGGCTAGCTGGTATATAATGATGTGCTACGTGATCGCTAGCGACACAGCTATGTTAGCATAACATAAACAGTGAAGCTGGAGGACGAACACTAACACTTTTCCACTTATAAAAGTTAACGTTAAGGTTCCTGATAGTTAGAGACAAATTCAGTCACATGGCAGGATGCTGTAAACGGGGCGATCGTGGCTCAGGGGGTTGGGAAGCGTATCCGTAACCGGAAGGTCGCCGGTTCGATCCCCGGGCTCTCTCTCCTGGTCGTTGTGTCCTTGGTGTACTGGTGTTGGCCAGAGGGGCCGATGGCGCGATATGGCAGCCTCGCCTCTGTCAGTCTGCCCCAGGGCAGCTGTGGCTACAACCATAGCTTGCCTCCACCAGTGTGTGAATGCGAGAGTGAATGAATAGTGCCTTGAAAAGCGCTATATAAATCCAATCCATTATTATTATTATTATTATTATTATTATTAAACGGACCAAACTTCAGTCAGGAGAACAACTGAGATAATCCATCCACAATACAAGGTTAGTCATTAATATACTGCAACAACATGGGAATAGAGCAGCTACCAGAGAATTCAACATTAATGAATCACTGGTACAGAAGTGGAGGAAGCAAGAAGAATGAGTTTAATAAAGTTTGATTTATCTGACTGCTTTGTTTCGCTTAATGTGCCTTATAATCCCGTGCACCTTATGGTCCAAAAAATACGTATTGCACACTGCAGTTTAATGTTACAAAGCACCTCTTTTTAACTTCAGTGGATATTATACATGGTTATGCTCAGGATATGTCAGCCCATTTCTACTGGAAATGCCTTTTGGTTAAACTTTCAGCAAGGAATTTGCATTTGCACTGTTACATTTTTATAAAGCTTTAATGTACATAAAAACCAGCTTCTTGTTTAAGTGAAAATAAATGGTAGGTTGTCTTTTTGCGCTAGTAATGTTGTGGAGTTGTATTTTGTCTCGCATCAATTATATTGTTATCGCAAATTTTCAAATATATATCGTGATAAATATTTTTGGCCATATCGCCCTGCTCTAATTGCAAGTACACATTAGAAATTCAGCCAAACTGTTAGTAATAATGAACAAGCTGTGACCTTTTAAATCACATTAAATACTTCCTATTTGTGTTGTTTGATACCCGATAACCAAAGTCTGTGATGTCATGTGCACGCTTTTGAAATCGTGATACAGAGGTTCGTTTAAAGTTCATTGCTGCCTTCTTGTGGACATACCTCAGAACTGCATGTATGGTTTAAATGGTTTTAATGTTTTATTATTTGTGCAGAGTAATTTCCTGCTCAGGTCCTCCCTTGTTTTTCCTCTCCCCTTCATTTTTCTCTCTCTTTCTCTGTCTCTTTCTGTCTTCTCTCAGTGAGGGAGCCAACCACAATGAGTCGGCCAGCTCAGCACCAAAGGTAAAATGAAAAAATAAACAACTAAATAATCCCCAAACACCCTAAACTGAATGTTAAAAGGTTTCATAAAATCCTAAAATGTCAAAAAATAAGATTAATCCTTTTTTTTTTTTTTTAATGTAACAAATCATTAGAGGAAGTTTTGCTGTAAACGTCTCTTTAAAATCAACTTAAAATGTGATTAAAATGATAATTGTCTCTATGAATGTTTGAATGTGTTTGCACTTTAATTAGATTGTCAGTTGTTAGTTAGTATTTCATTTTTATGATGATTAACAAACAAATTTGTGAAAAAATGAATTCCCTAACCTCTAAAGCAACATCATATTACACGCACACGCACGCACACACACACACACACACACACACATTACTTCTGTTTACTACCATGCCTGTGTCTCCCTCACTGCTTTTGCATGTGTGCGGTGCTGTGTGATTTCGATTTAACGCCTCCTGGATGTACAGAGGTCTGCTCCGCCTCCTGGCCCACCTCCCAGTCGGCCTCCACCAAGAATGACGCCATCTCCGAACCAGCAACAGCAAAATGTCAGCCCATTTGAGGATGAGCCCTCAGTGCACGACACTAACACAGACTCCACGACCACGACGCTGCAGGTCAGGCTGACTGCAAATGTCTATGTTCTGGGTACTTATAAAAAGATCCTGTATGACTTTGACAGAAATACCTTGTTAGACTAGGTCCGGGAAGATAGGAAGATAAAGTCACTACTGAGTAAAACACACTGATATGTGTTTCCATTATTAACAGGAAACTCGAGTTTTACAGTATCTGAGTGAGGAAAAAAAGGCCTGGGGTAAAGCCCTGAGGAACGCTGTAATCCCAAACCTGATTCAAAATCACTGTTAATTTAGTCTTAATGTTAGTGTTATCTTTGGTAATAAAGTGTATCCCTGCAGAAAGACAAATGCAGACTGAAAATGACAATGTCAAAATGGCACCTTATTTACTAATCTAATAAAAAAAACAACACAGAGCGCTGCACAAAGAAGGAAGGAAAAGTTTAAATCTACAAACACAGAGAATCAGTAGAAGAAAACAAAGCATATACAACAATGGCCTGATAAAGACTGACATAAAAACACCAGAATCTAACCTTCAAAATAAAACAGGAAGTAAAGTGAAATAGGGAATAAGGTTTAACTTTAGAGTGACCCTGACAGACGGGCACATCGGAGGTACATGAAAAAGGAAAAAAGTTCAGTCTTTGTAATTCATCAGTATTCATAATTTTAAAGTTTGAAATTACAAATGCATTCATTATAAAGTACCCCTCATGGCCCACCTGCAGTAACTTTAAGATCCTCTAGGGTGCAGCAGCAGCATAGACTTGAGGAGTCGCTGGTTTAAAAGAACATCAGCATCACTTAAATTATCAGACGCTAGCAAATGTAAACAGTCTCCACTTTTACACCTTCCTAACATGGATTTGGTGTGTGTGTATATATATGTGTGTGTGTGTGTGTGTGTGTGTGTGTGAAGCAGTGTGAGCCCTGGTCAGGGGTGAACCTGCTGGACTGGGATGTGGATGTATTTCAGGCCGTTACCTGTCCAGCTCCCCAGGTGGGTGTGCTTTGCCCAGGTAAAGGGATTGTGTTTAAGTTAAACCCAAGCTCAACCTGAGGCCCTTTGCCTCCACTTTCCACCCCAACACTATCTAAGGCAAAAGACTCAAAAAGTTTATGTAAAAACAAATACATTAATTAATGGTGCAAAAAGAAAAATGTAGGGTACCGTTCAGAAGTGCAGCTGTTGTAATTCCCACTTACAGCTAAATCTGAAAAGCTTAGAAGTAAAAAATATAAATAAATAAAATTCTGACTGCATGTAACTGCAGTCTCTTGGTGTGTGTTTGGGCTTTATTTGGAAAGATCTAACCTCTTCACTGCATGTCTAAGTTCTTCCAGCTTCGCTTTGCATGCAGATCGACTGACTGGTGATGTTCATTGATTTTTGACAATAGACGGATATCCTGGAAATGTCTTTGCTGTTCTGTAAACATTTTCATGCATTCAGCTGGTTCTCCTTTGCTGTCTTTGTTTTGGATTTAGTATTTATTAGCTCTTTCCCATCAAACAAAAACAGGCTGAGAAGACTTTGAGATGACTTTGATTAAAAGTGGTTAAAAAGCGACGATTGAAAAAAACCTCGAATGGCAATACCAGATTTATCCCAAAAACAGTGATTGGTGCTTATATGGTTCTCTCAAGGTTCATAATGCAAGCAAATAATTGATTAGTGCATCAACAGTTTACGCAATGTGTTTGGTTTTTGAAGTTTGGCTTAGTTTATTCTTTTAAAAAGGGGCTAAATCACATGAATTGTGCACTTGAATGAATCGTTATGAAAAAGATTCTTTGTACTCTTCTGTCTCACTACTTGTCTCAATTCTTACTGCTCCATGCAAGGAGGCATCATGGGACTCCTGGGTAAGCATGGGTTCTTTATGTTTTAATTAAGGGCTCTCTTAGAAAACCACAACTACACCTTTTTTCTTACATTTTTCTGTATTTGTGGACTTTGAAATAAGCTCTTCAATTCTTCCTTTCATGCTTTAAAACCTCCTTCCTTTTTAATACCCTGCACAACCCTGGGTCGTGACTCTTGTTACACTCTTTAAACCCAAATGCTCCTCTGCCACCCTCATCCATCCACCTACCCAACCTTTATGCTTACAAACCTGTCACAATGCTCCACAACGCTTGACCTTTATAGCAAGAACAGACTGCCACAGAGGTTGAACAGCAGTATGACGATGACCAGTATCAAGAAGAAGCCCAAGGTGGATGGGATTACAGCCAAAGCAACACCCAAAGTTATAGTCAGCCTGGCTGGGATGAGGCAGAGACGGCGGTGGGTGAGGAGGGCTGGATTGACGACACAGACTATGAGGCTCAGCCATACACCGAGCCCAACTGGGACAACGACGGTGCCAATGTGGAACAGGGGGGCTGGGGTGATGATCAATACACACAGGTAGAGTTTGATGGATTGGGGCAGGTGGGACCTCAGCTAGATGCTGAAAAGTCAAGAATCCCTCAAATCTGGGGAAAGCACCCTAAAAAGCCATCAACCTGATCTTCTTTTCTTCCACTTTGATCTACTTTTTACTCTATCATTAACCAAATGGAGCATTTCAAAGACTTCCTGAATTATATATCTTGATTTTTCTGTGTATTGTTGGTCCAGAGTGCGGTGACCAATGGTTCAGATGGCGAACTCCCTCCAGGGTTCCTCTACAAGGTAAGTGAACCAAATTTTTATGCTTAATTACAGGAAGGTAACATCCTGCACCTTCTAAAAAGATTCAGTTTTACAGACTTCATATGCAAATCAGATGTAAATGGGAAACGTTTGTTTTGTTTTCTCCAGGTGAAAGCGGTACACGACTATGCTGCTACTGATGGTGATGAGCTGGAACTGAAGATGGGAGACGTTGTGTTGGTTTTGGCCTTTGACAACCCAGATGAACAGGTCAGTTTAAGTGGACTCATTCTGCTTATTTTAGCTTCTTGTTTTTATTCTTGCACTACACTAGAGTAGCTTTGCATGATCCACAGTTCAAAATAACTTCTTTTTTTTTAATCCTATACCGGAACCCATCAGTTTGCTCTCTGTCTGAAACAAGCTGATTTAGATCCTCCTCCATGTGTCATCTTTCTTTCGTTAGCAGCCCCTCGTAAACAAAAGGTTTGAACAGCAGATGGTGTGCCTGAGATGACTATATAGCACACATGGGCAAAATACAGCTTGTCCTGCTATTGAGCTCCTCATCTTGTGAAATTGACTCCAACGCCACCATGTTGAACTGCAGCTCATAGCATCAATAAGCTCAGCTTAGCGGCACATTATCAAACATTTTCTGGAAAAAAACATTCAAGTTTGATTTAAAGTGACTAGCCACGTCTACTCAAACTTGAGGATTTAAAAGCATCTCACCACATCTTTTACTCTAGAACACTTTAGTGGTTCATGGTCGACTTGATGACTGTAAGGTGTCCAGGTCCTGTGGGCGGCAACAGTTGCTTCTCTGTGATCATTGCTGATGTCTTTCTCTCTTTGGCATTGTGTTAACACACTCCTGAATGCTCATGAGTAAAGCAGCAAACTACCCAAACTTCTGCGTTCATAGAGATGTTCATACTTATTGGTTGAATTTTAGATGTACTTTTTTTTCTTAGATAAATGACTTGTAAAATTGTTATTATTTATGTAGTTTACTAATAATAATAACAATTTTACAAGTCATTTATCTAAGTAAAAATTTTTTTAAATTATTATTTATGTAGTTTACCTGGCAGCACGGTGGCACGGTGGTTAGCACTGTTGCCGCACAGCAAGAAGGTCCTGAGTTCAATTCCAACATCAGGCCGGGGTCTTTCTGTGTGGAGTTTGCATGTTCTCCCCGTGTCTGCGTGGGTTCCCTCCGGGTACTCCGGCTTCCTCCCACCGTCCAAAGACATGCAGCTTGAGGGGATAGGTTAATTGGATAATCCAAATTGTCACTAGGTGTGAATGTGCAAATGAATGTGAGTGCGAATGGTTGTTTGTCCCTGTGTGTTAGCCTTGCGACAGACTGGCGACCTGTCCAGGGTGTACCCCGCCTCTCGCCCTATGACAGCTGGGATAGGCTCCAGCGCTCCCCGCGACCCTGAAAAGGATAAGCGGAAGTGAATGGATGGATATGTAGTTTACCTGAGGCTGTAATTACCAAATGTTAAATCTTTGATTGTACTGTGTGTGTCTGTAGGATGATGGCTGGCTCATGGGCTTGAAGGAGTCTCACTGGTTTCAGAAGAAAGATATTTCAGCCAAAGGCGTTTTCCCCGAAAACTTCACCCAGAGGGTTTGAGGTTTACGCCACATGCAAAGTCTGCTATTCATACAATTTCCTCAGATATCTTATCTGAGACAGAAGAAGTCATGTTGTCTTTACGTATCTACCTACACACCAAAATGTATTAGCAAAACATAATTGGGTGCAAAAGTGTGTATTTAAAAAATTAATATATGTTAAAAGATGATGAAGAATTAGGCTTTATCCTTTATTGTGACAGTTTGGTAAACGATGTGCTAACATCTCAATCGAAATGTTGTCCTGAAATTTCTTTTTGTTTTGATTTTTAACTTATTGATTTCTTCTACTTTCGGTGAATCCAAACAAAACACAAAGTGGTGTGTTACTCATATTTAAGTAAGTTAACATAAGTCATGGATGTACTGTACGGATGTCAAAATGTTTTCTTGTTTTTGGAAAAGTATGTTTTTAAAACATACTCCCTTGCATGAAGTGTTTCTTTGTATTTTCATTTTGTTTGTAATACAGCAAACACTGTGACACCAGGCGGGGACCCTCCTCTGTGAAAACAAGGCTGTGATTATTCTAAAGTTACAGGAGTCCTCAAAGAGCCCTGGAGAACACCACAAGGTTTATTTGCAGGGTTTCTGTCTTGCCTTGTCAAAATCTGTTTCAGTTTCTTGAGCTTGTAGGATTTTCAAAGGGAACAGTAGCTTTTAATTTATATTACTGGCCATTTTGAGGACACGAGATGACGTGAAGCTTACATTTTCTAATTCCCACATGGTTTTGTTTTGGGGGGTTTTTTCTCTCTTCAATGATGAATGAAATGGTGAACCTTGCTATCAAACTCGGCTGTTTTTGTTTTTTTCCCTTAATGACACATTTTTTTTTCATATAAATTTGATTCTGAATGTCTGTGCTATCCGGACTTCACTTTGTTGCTGCTTAAGCACGTTTTCTTTCATCTTTTTTGAAGTATAAATTTGTGTCCATGGAGTTCACAGAAAACTGAAAGGTTTAAAGTTTGAAAACTCTGAGCCTTTCAGAAATCTGTGCAAAAGATATTTTTACACTGTGGAATAAATAAGGAACATTTAATAATGCAGCATTTGAAGGACGGAATCAGCGTCATTAAAGGCCAATTAAACAATGTGTGTCCTGTTGTGTGTTGCTTATTAGCCCTTTATTTAAAACCGCTCTGATGCCACTCACTGGTTTGGAGCTTTGTGTTTTGTGTGTTGTTGTGGAAATTTTAAATAAACCGCAAAACCCCCAGTGTCATCATATTAACCTTTTGAAACCAGAGACACAGGCTGCTAACAAAAATAATAATTATTTATAAATAATAATTATTTTTACTTTGATATCTTATGCACAATTTTCCAATAATACAGTTTTATGTGTACTTAAGTGTTTTGAAAAAGTTTTAGTCCTTCTTTTCCTAAAGCAATGATTTGAAATGTTCCTCCACCACTTTTCTCACTCGCAAATTATTTTTAGTAACGTAGTGTATAATTATGGAAGTAATTATATTTACACTTCTTCAGCCAGGAAGGAGTGCAGAAAGGTGTAGACGTCTATGGAAAGTGCAGACAAGCATCTCAAATGATATGTTTTGATCAGACACGTTTGCTTGGAAACAATATTTTTGTGTTTCTTTGCAAATACTATTCTGACCTCTTAAACTGAAGAAAATCACACCCCTAATAATGCAAACTTTAAGCTGTAATTAAAACAGGTGAGCTATAAAAACAAAATTTCAAGCCTACAGATCTTTTCCCCTCCCCCACCTGAGTATGTCTGACCACCTCTCTCTGCTCGTTGTCCCGGCATACACACCACTCAGGAAAAGGACAAAGCCCATCATCAGAACCATTAGCACCTTTTCTGAGGAAGCTCTCGCTCAGTTGCAGGAGTGTTTTGCCCTCGCAGAGTGGAGTGTCTTCGAGCATGATGACCTAGAGCAGGGGTCCCCAACTCCAGGCCTCAAGTCCTGCAGTTTTTAGATGTGTCTGTGATCCAACACAGCTGATTCAAATGGCTAAATGACCTCCTCAACATGTCTTGCAGTTCTCCAGAGGACTGGTAATGAACTAATCATTTGATTCAGGAGTGTTGATCCAGGGTGAGATCTAAAAACTGCAGGACACCGGCCCTCGAGGCCTGGAGTTGGGGACCCCTGACCTAGAGACTCACACAACCGCAGTGCTAGGTTACATCACGCACTGCATGGACACTGTCACCATGGAAAAGCGTGTCCGGGTCTACCCCAACTGTAAACCCTGGATGACAAGTTAGGTTGGGGCATTGTTAAAGGCACACAACTCGGCATACAAATCTGGGGACCAGGATATGTACAGCAGAGCAAGAGCAGACCTTAAAAAAGGCATCAGAGCAGCAAAACTGGACTTCTCGAACAAGCTATTGGATCACCTCTCTGATAACAACTCCAGAAAGGTATGGGAGGCCCTGAAACATATCACAAGGCAAAGGGACAAATACAGATAATATAGACATCTCATTAGCAGAGGAACTTAACCGCTTCTTTGCCCGCTTTGAGAAAACTGCAGACACCCCCACCATGCACACCGCCCTGCCCTGCCCACAGCCTCCTCTGAGCACAGCCCTCACACCTTTAGTCTCCAAGAACACCAGGTTCGCAATGTGTAAAGAGCAGTAAATCAGAGGAAAGCTGCTGGCCCTGACAGAATATCTGGGAGAATGCTCAAAGCCTGGGCTGTCCAGCTGGCTCCTGTGTTCACCATTATTCAACCTCTCCCTGTCACATGCCACTGTCCCTCACTGCCTGAAATCAGCAACAATAGTCCCAGTCCCCAAGTCCACCACCATCAGTAGCCTCAGCGACTACAGACTCATCACTCTGACTCCAGTGGTTGCAAAGTGCTTCGAGAAGCTGGTCCTAAAGCACATAAAGGACTGCCTCCCACCCAGCTTCGACCCCCAGCAGTTTTCCTATAAGGCAAACAGGTCCACTGAGGATGCAGTTTCCACCGCCCTCCACTCTGCTCTGCATCACCTGGAGAATCCTGGAACATCAGTGAGGATGCTCTTCGTTGACTTCAGCTCGGCCTTCAATACCATCATCCCAGGCCTTCTTATAGCCAAGGTGGTAAATTTGGACTCCCTCCTCCCCCCCCCCCCCCCTCCCACGCCACATGTGCATGGATCAAAAACGTTCTCACAGACCGTTCACAATCAGTCAAGGTTGTGAACGGTCTCCCTGGACATCTCGACCGTGCCAGCTAGAGATGTCTCTCCAGAGCCAGGGCAATTATAAAAGACTACCTCCATCCTGCCCTCTGGAAAAAGGTTCAGATCCATCAGGTGCAAAACCAATAGACTGAAAGGATATTATATAACTGGACTTGTATACAGCCCCACAATGTTTCTGTTTCAATGTTTCACCTTTGTGTTCCAGCTACCCAATTTCGCTGTGCAAGAAACAGCACAATGACAATAAAAGCTCTAAAGTCAAAGTCAAAAGCAAATTAATATTTCAATTTTTTTAATTATCAAAAGGCTGAATAAATGCTCCATTTTCAAAAGGATTAAAGCTGTGCAAGCCATTTTAGATAAAACAGACACAGTTAAGAAAAGAATAAGTAAAAGCTTCTTTCTTAGGCGTAATAGTGTGGCAGATCAAACCACCAGAATCGTCCTGGTATTAATTCCGTTTCTTCAGAAGGGACACGAGTCTGACATAAGTCAGAGAAATACTCTGTGGGGTCTTCACTTCTGTTACACATCTGGACGTGGATGTGCGAGGTGATCCCTTGGTAAACGCTCTGCATGGGCAGCATTGTGCCAATCTTCTCACCCTTATCCACCGTTCCTGAGGTTTTGATCGGCTTCACATAGAAAAGTTTGAAACAAAGACCTGCAGGACACAAACACAACCACTCAGTCATTAAATCGAAACCAGGATCAATAACACAATCAGTAACAAGATGGGCGGTGGACTGACCTTCTCCTGAGAGGTTGATGCCCTCGTCGATAGCTTTCTTATTGGGGTCATTATAGACAATCAGGCTCCCTTTGATTGTCACATCAAACGGGGCTAAGACATCTGAGCCGTCACTGCACTCGATGTCCACACCTTTGTGAAGTCTCCCACCCCTGAAATCCAGCAGACATCCAGCTGTGAGCAGCTGCTTCACATCATCCAGCCTTACATTAAAAACAAAAATGTGTTCACAGCTTACCGCGAGGCTCCGTAGTGTCCCTCTCCCCAGCTGTCTGATGTCCTCTGGGTGTTGCATACATTGTCACTGCAGAGCTGACCGAACTTAACAGCATCACACATCCACACCACAGCTGGAGATACACAGAAATACTCAGACTTTCATAGATGCAACCTTAACGTTTTATTTTAAATCTTATCAATAAACTAAATTTGGTCATCTAAAAACAATTTTATTAGCTGATTGGTTAAAGTTTTACTTAAACAGTTTATAAATATGCTAATTAAATGTGCATTCAGGTAAACAGACACAAGCCCAAATGTAAGTTTATGTTTTTACTGACGAAAGTTGTGTTTTAAGTTCATTTTTTCTTCTGCTCTCGTGTCATTCGCAGTGAATTTTTATACGTTATATGTTGTTGGTAGAAAAAATTGAATGCATAAAACCACCAAAACATTGAGAAATATTGACCTCTAACAGGTTTAACATGTAAACGGCTAAATCGCTGTTGGGATTTCCTCACCCAGTAAAACGAGGATGCGTCTCATCTTTAGACCTTCAGCTTTGATCCAGATACTGAGTTTCTGCTGTTACTCTCACAGCATTTATAGCCTTCAGTTTGAATGTGTCAGCAGCTGAAAACAAACACATTCTGGAGTTTTGATTATTCAAATGTTTGGCCAAGACCAAAGAGCTTTCGAAGGACACCAGGAAAAATATTGTAGACCTGCACCAGACTGGGAAGAGTGAATCTACAATAGGCAAGCAGCTTGGTGTGAAAAAATCAACTGTGGGAGCAATCATCAGAAAATGGAAGACATACAAGACCACTGATAATCTCCCTCGATCTGGGGCTCCACGCAAGATCTCATCCCGTGGGGTCAAAATGATCATGAGAACGGTGAGCAAAGATCCCAGAACCACACGGGGGGACCTGGTGAATGACCTGCAGAGAGCTGGGACCAAAGTAACAAAGGTCACCATCAGTAACACACTACAACGGCAGGGAATCAAATCCCGCAGTGCCAGACGTGTTCCGCTGCTGAAGCCAGTGCATGTCCAGGCCCGTCTGAAGTTTGCCAGAGAGCACATGGATGATACAGCAGAGGATTGGGAGAATGTCATGTGGTCAGATGAAACCAACTGGGACAAAAAAATCGGCCGGGCATTTTAACTAGAGACCGGCCCACCAGGATAAAGATTGAAAATGTGACGTCATTCAGGGGTAAAACCGCAAAGGATTCTGGGAACTTGTGGCAAGAGGTACTAGCGCACGCAGGCTTTCAATTGAACTCAGTTACACAGCGATAAAAAGAAACACAAAAAATGGCAAGAAGCTGTTGTATTATTAACTGCAATAGCCGGTCGCATGACAGCCACGGGAAGCCGATCGTTTTTTATCGGATTACGTCGTTGAAGAGAAATTTTTTAAGCCATGTTTCCGAAGTAAGAGCCGACGGATGGTCTGGATATACCAAATATAACGTCTCAGAACACTCCAGCTCACATGTTAGTCTGCTCCAACCATTCCCACAAAGGTCAGAGTTTTGTAGTAGTTAATGCGTCATTTTTCTTAACATAATTGGTGATATAGGTTACAAACAAGTCTGGCGCTGAACAGAAATTGTCGCGCTATGCTCCTTTGTTTATTGTGTTTATTGTGCATAAATAGTGAATTGTCCTGACACAATATTGCGTTTCGCTTCTGTTATTATGGTACATTGACAAAAACATATACTTTTATTCACAGGATAAAACAGGTTTTTTGTATCACTAATTGCCCAGTACGATTACAGCATACAGTATTATTGTCACTGCTACATTTCTGTAATGCTACCAGAAATTATTTCCACTACTAATTAATTACCGTTGAGCTCAAAGGTTATATTAATAAACGGTTAACGAATGTGTATTTATGACAACGATTTGTGAGACTGGTAAACTTATGATATGTACGATGGTCTTTCGTTCTACACGGTGCGTTTCAAGGTCCTGTACCCATCCGTCGGTAAACTGTACCTGGGCTTGTTGCAGTGACCTGAAGTTACTAAACTTCATGAGTGTATGCACTCACTCCAAGAACCGTATGATTATAAATCTGAGCGTGGTGAAAGTTGGGCAGCACGCTAACGTCTTTTGTCCACTCTGTGTGCTCCTAAGGGTCTGACCCTTTCACACCTTTGAGTTTTTTTCCTCGTATCTTTTCTTTGTCTTTTCGTCGAGTCTGTCTTTGTACGGACCGGCATTGTTCTCCTTCGTTTTGTACATTCCTTTTTTGTGCGGCAAAGAAAAAACAAGAAGGTGTTGGAACCGGAGAATGAACGTTTTGCGGTGCTGCAAATGCTTGCATTTGATGCAGTACTTGGATTGTTTTGCCACGAGTTCCCGGCATGCAATGCGCGAAAATCACGTGATTGCTAAACAAGGGGGCGGGTGCATTCGGCCTCCTCGGCTGTAATTGGTCCAGCCCAGAGTCGATCATGACCAATTGGCCAATCCAACACCTTTCATTATATATACCCTTCCAAAAAAAAAAAAAAAAAAAATCCATCGGCCCATAAAAACAAAAAATCGCCAGCGGCCCACTGGGCATATGCCCGGTATGCCCGATGGCCAGTCCAGCTATGGATGAAACCAAAGTAGAACTTTTTGGTATAAACTCAACTCGTCGTGTTTGGAGGAAGAAGAATACTGAGTTGCATCCCAAGAACACCATACCTACTGTGAAGCATGGGGGTGGAAACATCATGCTATGGGGCTGTTTTTCTGCCAAGGGGACAGGACCACTGATCCGTGTTAAGGACAGAATGAATGGGGCCATGTATCGTGAGATTTTGAGCCAAAACCTCCTTCCATCAGTGAGAACTTTGAAGATGAAACGAGGCTGGGTCTTCCAACATGACAATGATCCAAAACACACCGCCCGGGCAACAAAGGAGTGGCTCCGTAAGAAGCATTTGAAAGTCCTGGAGTGGCCTAGCCAGTCTCCAGACCTCAACCCCATAGAAAATCTGTGGCGGGAGTTGAAAGTCCGTGTTGCTCGGCGACAGCCCCAAAACATCACTGCTCTCGAGAAGATCTGCATGGAGGAATGGGCCAAAATACCAGCTACTGTGTGTGCAAACCTGGTAAAGACCTATAGTAAACGTTTGACCTCTGTTATTGCCAACAAAGGTTATGTTACAAAGTATTGAGTTGTATTTTTGTTATTGACCAAATACTTATTTTCCACCCAGATTTACGAATAAATTCTTTACAAATCCTACCATGTGGATTCATGGATTTTTTTTTCACATTCTGTCTCTCACAGTTGAAGTGTACCTCTGGTGCAAATTACTGACCTCTGTCATCATTTTAGGTGGGGGAACTTGCACAATCGGTGGCTGACTAAATACCTTTTTGCCCCACTGTATTTGATTACCCAAAAAATAGGTTTTGAAGATTTGCAGAAAAAAGTTCCTCATTCTGTGGGTTCATTATTTCAGGTTTTGCTACCTGATAATTAAAGACTGCCCAAAATTTTATCTGAAAATTTTTGGGCAGATGTAGATATTTTATTCAGGAGTAAAAAATATCTGCAAGCCGAATCATGTTTATAATTAGCTGTATTAGGTAGAATTTTACAATTATAATGCAAACGAGATGCCCCCCCCCCCCCCCCCCCAACATAAATACAAACACAGGAACACACACACACGCTTTCTATTCATCTGCTGATCAGATGAACCTAGGAAAGAGAATCAACGCACTGAGATCTGAGTCCTCATTAGTGAAATTGTTAATAATACTGCCAAGCTAAATAATTTTACTCTATTCATAACCTTTTTGTGTTTTTGATATAAGTTAAATTTATTATTATGCATAAATATTTGTATACACCTGATGGTGTTCTCCCTTCTGTTGTAACACTCGGATGTTGACACAGAGGGGTTCCATAAACGCTTGTTTGGATGTCCTTGAAAGCTAATAGTTACATCTGGGCACGGTTAATTATTACTACTTTTAGCAGGTTCAGGTAGACATGTCGCGAAACAAGACACACTGGAAACATGTTTAAAAACAGAGTGAAAGAACAACGGTCAGGGAAGGTCTGTTTTTTGTGTCTTTTGGACACCTGAAGGGTCTGACAGCTCTGCTGAAGCATAAGAACTGCATCTTTGCTGCTTTAGCTCAGCAGTGTCTGTTCAATAAAAAGAAAAGAAAACATTACTCCTTATGCTGCTTTTGGATATATAATTAAAACCAAAATTAAAAACTAAAGAGCAATTAAAACTTTCATAGATCAGAAGTCAATCCACAATATTTTATCACTACAGTTTGATTCTTCATCAACAGAATGACCGTTACTTAGTGTAAGTGATCCTGATGGTCTGGACATTCAGGGTCATTTTGAAGACCCAGACCCTGAACCATGGTGCTCATCTTGAGCATCTTGGCAAGGCTGGACTCCAGGATATTAAAGTAGACTTTGATGGCAGGCAGGAATGGCAAAAATGGTCATCTAAAGTTTCTACTCAGAACATCTAATACAAACACTGTACAAGCATTCTGTTGTGTCTGATGTTCCCAGTTATAAAATCTGATTATATAAAAGATTTTTGAGATTTGTTTGCCGCAATGTCCTCTGCAAAGTTTACTCTTCACACATAGGGGTGGAGCTCACCTTCAGCTTGAAGCCCTGCAGGCTATTGGTGTAGCCAACCACCGTGCCCCTCCAAACTCTCACCAGGCAGACTGTGTGAGACAACAGCTCGATGCAGTACTTGGGTTTGTCCAACTCCCCAAAGACAACACAGGCAAAGAAACAGTTCATTATTCAGACACCGACAGAGCACTGTGTAAAGTCTGACACGGGGAAACGTGCTAACATCAAAATAGCACTGGTTTCCACTATAAAACATGATTACAGTGATGGACTCTGACTTATGATAAAGTGCACCAGGATGATAAGTAATACTGAAAATACTCAGAATTGATTGGATCTACTCTGACCTGCTTTTTTTTGTGCCAAAAAACTTAGTTCAGGGTTAGACCTAAGTTTAACCAGGTGTCTGAGCACTGGCAAACGTTCATGTTCAGTTAATCTGTAAAAGGTCATTAAAATGTTCTTCCTGTTGATTCTTTCTGACAATCTCAGATGAGCTCACACTGAAATTAAATCTTTGTCTATGCCATGAGGAAGGACTATGAAGAGAACAAATCAGGGAGTGCTGAGGCTAAACCTTGGCCTCTCCCCATTGGACAGCCAATCACAAATATTTATTTATTTATTTATTTATGTTTGGGGTTTCTTTGCCTGTCCTTTACAGCGCTGTAGCAAACAGAATTATTGTCTAATATTTATTTTCCTAAGTGCTCTTTTGCTATACTGGACCACTTGATTGTCATATTTAGAAGTTTTTTATCAGGATTGTTTATTTATTTATTTGTATTTTATTTTAAGTATTTATAATCAGAACTGAGAGGACCGGGGGACTGGAAAGAAAAGACAGACAGAGCCGGGGGGCAGACTGAGATATTGCACAGGCCCTGCCAAGCAGTCACCAGGAGTGAGCCAGTGCACACCCGAGCACTCAGCCCTGGACGCAGAGAACCACCAATGTACCAGCAGGTGGGGCACCAGCCACTGGCAGGGAGTATGGTGGGGGTAGATAAACCCCCATACCTAGGGGGAGAGAGGAGTGGAATCTAAGACCCGACCTGACACAGACACAAACATTTATTCCCATCCTTACGTACACATACACAAACACTCAGCTCTCGCCCAACACAGACACACACAGACATGAACCATACACACACTCCAGAGTCCAGACTCTGGAGTGGAGATGAGCAGACCACCCCAATCACAAATATTCCCAAGACCACTGCCTTACAATCCTTTACATTATATCTTTCTGATGTGGCTGCTTATTATTATTATGCATATTATTTCCGATTTATGTGCTCCCTCTACTGAACATTTTAAGCACTTTTAAAGATATCTCATATCACTGCTACTGGAATGATTCAGTTATATGTTTCTTTTTTAAGCCTCATGAGGTATCACAACTGCGTGTCTTACACAAGTGCTTAGACAGTGCAAAAAGCTGGATTAGCATCTCATGCTAAACCTTCCATCAAATTTTGACTCTGGTTTTACTTTAGATGGTCATTACTGTTTCTTCGAGATTGGATTACTGTAGCTCATTATTCACCTTCCTAAAGCATCATTGGACCATCTGCAGACTGTACAGAACACTGCTTCCAGAATTCTGGCCAAATCAAAGAGATTTTCTAATGTCACAGCACTACTCGTCCAGCTCCAGTTAGGTCAGTTAGCTTGGCAAAAAAAAAAAAAAAACGCTGGTGGAAATCTCCTAAAGGGCTTACTTTGGACCACTAATTACTTTCAACTTGAATACAGATGTTGAGTCAGTACCTCAGTGTTTACCAGAGTCGTTTTAAAAACAGATGTCTATACTTCTACTTAAGCAAAGAATGTCTGCACTTTTGCCACCCCTATCTGTTTGACAGTGACGGTCCTTCCCTGTACTTTGCAAGTTTCAGTGACTAGTTGACATTTGGGTGCCCTCCAGCGACAAAGAAATATATAATTCATATAATCTGTTGACTCCAATCTGCATTTTACATGTGCATGTGGAAAGCCTTAAAAAAAACTCCTGGTTAGACCTGCACAGTCACCAGATCTCATTCCAATAGAGCACATTTGGGTTATGGTAACAGGGGAGATTCCCATTATGGAATTGTAGCAACACAGTTAACCAGTGTAAAGACCACGGGCCAAATGAGGATGGCTGCAATTCATTGCGCTCTGGGTTGAGGGCCCACTTCAACAGCTGGAAATCCCCACATATGAGACTCAAACCCACAATCCTGGCTTAGGAGGCCAGTGCCTTATCCATTAGGCCACTGGGGTTACATGCTGTGATGCATGTGTGTAACCTGAACTGTGTGGGACACTGTCATGTTAATATGGATAATCTCTGAGGAATGTTTCCAGCACCTTGTTGAATCTATGCAATGAAAATTAAGGTAGTTCTAAAGGCAAAATGGGCTCCCACCTGGTTCTAGTAGTACCTAATAAAGTGGCCAGTGGGTATACACTGTAGGCTTGTCTCCCTGACTGTTTATGTTCCCTTTTCTGTGGTTTTCTAATTTAGTCCCTGGCTCTTTGTGGTCTTATGGTACTTCATAACAAAATGCAAATATGCAAACATTTAAATGTAGTCAGAAAAAAGGGCTTAAATGAAATAGCCAAAGTCAAATCCTAAAACTAATTAGGCTACATTTCACATATGTAACTGGATAAAGCTTATAAAAAGCTATTTTATACATTATCACTGAAGCCCATGAGTTGTTAAATTTCTTGTTAAAATTACTTACGTTGCTTACATTAAAGAACAGACTTTATAGTTTCTCTTCTTATCAGTTTCAGTAAATAACATTGATCCTATAAGCTCAACTTGCTGAAGTGCCCACAAATGTAACTTACATCTGGGCAACGTACAAACAGGCTGTGAGGGGGGCTGTTAAAAATATTCTGTTTACAAATATTTGGGGAATGTAGAATTCCTTTGACTCTCTCACATGGAGCTTTGAGCCCCCCTCAGAGCTTTGAGTTTATTAACCACTCTGTGCTTTTTCCTTAGGTGCTTGTGAGTTAAATGAGTTTTGTGTGCCTGATGTATGGGCTCAGGGTTATACATTATCTTTCCACAGGAAAAGTGGTCATGGATGTGTGACCGAGCGTGTCGGGACAATGATTTTGCCCTCTGGTAAACTCAGTTAACCCCCATTTGTGAACAACAAGACCCGTTACTATAGAGTTTGGAGATACTATAAGTACCAGAGAGATCTTGAGAGAGAGCAGATTTCGCCTGCAGATCCTCGCAGTCAGCAGCAGGAATTTAGAACCATGGTAAGTTTCTGCAGTGTCTTACAGACTCTGTAATGTCCACTTTTAAAGGTGTGATAGTGTTGCCTATTAGATTCCACAAAGCCTTTTCTAATGTTGATGTGGCCTGGTCTTGCAGCGGGAGTGCCTCTCTGTTCATGTTGGCCAGGCAGGCGTCCAGATGGGAAACGCATGCTGGGAGCTGTACTGCCTGGAGCACGGCATCCAGCCGGATGGTCAGACGCCCAGTGACAAGACAATCGGGGGAGGAGACGACTCCTTCAACACCTTCTTCAGTGAAACCGGGGCTGGAAAACATGTTCCCAGGGCTGTCTTTGTGGACCTGGAACCAACTGTCATTGGTAAAATTTCAATTTTTTAATATAAATTTAAATATATTTATACGTAAAGGATTTGAAAAGTTTTCTCATATACTCATATACAGTTATTTTTCGTGAATATAGATGAAGTCCGTACAGGAACCTACCGGCAGCTCTTCCACCCCGAGCAGCTTATCACTGGAAAAGAAGATGCAGCCAACAACTACGCCCGAGGTCACTACACCATCGGCAAAGAGATCATTGACCTGGTTCTTGACAGAATTCGTAAACTGGTAAGTTTATCTACATGTATTAGTTTAGAGTGTAGTTATGTATGGAGAAAATAGTGCTGTTTTGTTCCCCTGCAGGCTGACCAGTGCACAGGGCTGCAGGGTTTCCTCATCTTCCACTCCTTTGGAGGAGGAACTGGCTCCGGTTTCACCTCTCTGCTCATGGAGCGTCTCTCCGTTGACTACGGCAAGAAGTCAAAGTTGGAGTTCGCAGTTTACCCAGCTCCTCAAGTGTCCACAGCTGTGGTGGAGCCCTACAACTCCATCCTGACCACCCACACCACCCTGGAGCACTCTGACTGTGCATTCATGGTGGACAATGAGGCCATCTATGACATCTGCCGCAGGAACCTGGACATCGAGCGTCCCACCTACACCAACCTCAACAGGCTGATTGGTCAGATCGTCTCCTCCATCACCGCCTCCCTTCGCTTTGATGGAGCCTTGAATGTGGACCTGACAGAGTTCCAGACCAACCTGGTGCCCTACCCTCGCATCCACTTCCCTCTGGCCACCTATGCCCCTGTTATCTCAGCAGAGAAGGCCTATCACGAGCAGCTCTCTGTAGCTGAGATCACCAATGCCTGCTTCGAGCCAGCCAATCAGATGGTGAAGTGTGACCCTCGCCATGGAAAGTACATGGCCTGCTGCCTTCTGTACCGTGGTGACGTGGTTCCTAAAGAAGTGAACGCCGCCATTGCCACCATCAAGACGAAACGCACCATTCAGTTTGTGGACTGGTGTCCTACAGGTTTCAAGGTGGGCATCAACTACCAGCCCCCCACCGTGGTTCCTGGAGGAGACCTGGCCAAGGTGCAGAGAGCAGTGTGCATGCTGAGCAACACCACTGCCATCGCAGAGGCCTGGGCTCGACTCGACCACAAGTTCGATCTGATGTACGCCAAGAGGGCCTTCGTCCACTGGTATGTGGGAGAGGGAATGGAGGAGGGAGAGTTCTCAGAGGCCAGAGAGGACATGGCTGCCCTGGAGAAGGATTATGAGGAGGTGGGAACCGACAGCATCGGCGATGAGGGAGAGGGGGAGGAGTAATACGTTTTAGTTTTGCATAATGATATCATTATTGTATTTCAGCAGTGAGCAATGCCATATTGGTTTTTTATATATATGTGTGTGCATGTGTGTGCAAAAATAAACCAAGAGTGCAAAGCATTTGTCTGTCTGTGCATTTCAGTTTCTCCCACTATATGTGTCTCCTCCAGCAATGTGCATGTTTGCTGTTGAACTATAATGACTTGTCTGTTGTTGTCAGCTGACACCTGAAAACAAACAAGGCCTGAGAGAACAGTAACTAGGGAAACCAAGTGTGAGCATGTTCTTGGAAACCTTAGGTGGTAGTTTGTGGTTACAGCTCTAGGGTTACCAGCAGATGCACGGGTGAAAGATTTAACAGTTCCCAACAATAGATTACACGGGTAATAGCACACAAGGTTTACACAAAAACATCTTCTAAGGAAAACAGGTTTCTGAAAAGGCATCAGTAGACAGTAAATCTGTACTTTAGAGGATTGGTTCTGAAATTCATTTTGGGTTATAAACTTCCTAAAGCACTTTAGTCAATATAATATGTCCATTTAGAAACTGGGGAAGTTCTTGTTAAACCTAACCTGTTAACTTCCTCCAGTTCACCAACAACCCTCTTAGGTGTAGGGTTACACTGTATAGTTTTATTTAATTCAATCTTATTTATATAGCACCAAATCACAATCGCCTGATGATACTTTAGATTGTTCCTTCAGAACAAGCTGTGGGTGATGGGAGGAAGACATTCTAGTTTCAGAAACTAAAAGATATTACTTTTTAGATCTTACATATTCTGGCCTACTGGCAAATGATTTCTATCTGGGTAAAAGAAACTACCTCTACCACAAACAGGTTACTGGTGACCTGGTGGTTTTTAAGAAATTAATCTTTTGAGGAAAATTCCTTAGGAAAACATAATCCTTTGTTAATCTCCAGCCTCAGGTATTGCATTTATCCGGTTTTCTCAATAGTACCACCATACTCCCCTTTTCTTTCTCCTGTGTACATAGCTGAAAGCTCTGAACTGAGACCTACTGGAAAAGAAACGGTGATCTCAAATGTCAGCTGGCTTTGAGGAAAGCGTGTTGCAATGTTTTCCTTGGGGAATATGCTGCCTTTGCATTGCAAATGAATCTTGACTAAAGTGGTGATGCAACGGTGAGCTGTAACAAAAGCCTATTCATTCACTCTGGGGAGGTATCCGTTATCATTCATTTGCAAGATTAGAAAACCCAGGCTGCCAATGTGTCACTTCAACATGACCAAACTTCTAATTTGAGCAGTATTTCATTAAAGAAGTAATGCTTGACACAGAAACTTTTTTTTAAATTAAAGAGTTATGAGTTAGAGCCATCCACAGATAAATGTTTCCATCATATTTAAATTTTTCATTCAGATCTGAACCACAAGGTACTGACTGCACAGACAGAACAGCAGATTTACCTTAAATCTAACATGAAAAATTAGGTGAGGTGACACAGTTATGGGCCAAATATTTCACTGTTGGTTACTTGTGTGTATAACAACAGCTTTAGTACCTTCTGTTTGTACAGTGGGTTTTCTTTTTTGTGTTCTGCACCCTCATTTGTTATTGAAGGAGCTGGTGTTTGCTTCTTCAGCTCCTCCAGTTACCACAACATTGCAGGCTGTTGCTTGGTGATGCTTGGCTATAAAGCAGCTTACTGCACTCGCATTTCACACACAATATCCCCAGCCACTCCTCTCAAGTGAACAAGGGACTCCTCAAAGCTCCAAAAATATGGTGAGAAGCCTTTCATTTTCTGTTTAAGTTCCTCTGTTGAACAGCTTCGGATGATTTCTGAGAGAAAAAAACCTCTCACAGGGACATTGGGTGTATAAAATGGAGTGTGATTTTTTATTTATTTATTTATTAGTTTATCTCTTTCTTGGAGTATTTATTCTTTCCAAATGCCTCCTGTATTTTTCTGCATCTTACTAAGTTTGGACCCCCTTTCAGTTTACTTCCTGTTTTATTTTGAAGGTTATATTCTGGTGTGGTTTTCTTTGTTTCCCATTCCTTTCTTTGTTCTTTTCTGATCTTTCTTAAATGTCTGATTAAATTCACCTCTTCCTTTTAGCCAATAAAAATAAGTTAAAAAAAAAAAAACTATTCTGAAACCAAAACTGATTCAAATGATATTTTTTTATTAACCAAGTAACAAAAATTAAATCCAAATGTATAGGAAATGTCTTTAGTTTTCTTCTTTAGTTTCAAATTTGGTCAAATGTGTCAACATATCAAGCACTGAAACTGGCATGTCTACATGACAGTATTCATGATGGTATGAGAGTGGTTTATTTTAATACGCTTTCTAAACTTCTTAAACCCCCACTACAATAAATGCCCCAGTTAATTTGTGAAAAAACTAAAACACTGAAACAAAAAATTTAAAAACAATAAAGACTAAACTGAAATGAGCAGGCCATTCTAAAGACTAACTGCAAATAAAGTGAATTGAAAACAAAAAAAGATGAAAACATAAATAAATAACAGTAAGTAGTGATAAATTTGTACATCTATAATAACTCTGATATATAGTCTGTGCATATGCCTTTGTCAGTTCATTTGAGATGTTTTTCCTGCCATTGTAGTACAGACCTTTGTGTTCTTTAAGTTACCAATAAAAAGTCCCCTTTTGATGCTACAAAATACAACAGAATTTCTGTCTGCCATTGGGGTTGTTTTCTGTTGAATAATCTCCTCTGATTAGTGTATTAAAGCTGGAAAGAAAATCTGTGACAAAGACATTAAAATGTAGCTTTTACTTCAGATCTTTGTTTGACATTTGAACCACTTGTTCTTGCAGCGTGAGTGTATCTCTGTCCATGTTGGCCAAGCCGGTGCCCAGATAGGCAATGCATGCTGGGAGCTGTACTGCCTGGAGCACGGCATCCAGCCGGATGGTCAGATGCCCAGTGACAAGACCATTGGAGGAGGAGATGACTCCTTCAACACCTTCTTCAGTGAAACGGGAGCTGGAAAACATGTTCCCAGGGCTGTCTTTGTGGACCTGGAACCAACTGTCATTGGTAAGAATGCAGGAATAACTAGAGAGTGATAAATTAAGTGTCAAACCAAACCACCATTCCTAATCTTTGAGTATACTCTCAATGTCTTCCAAATACAGACGAAGTCCGTACAGGAACCTACCGCCAGCTCTTCCACCCTGAGCAGCTCATCACTGGAAAGGAAGATGCAGCCAACAACTACGCCCGAGGTCACTACACCATCGGGAAAGAGATCATTGACCTGGTTCTTGACAGAATTCGTAAACTGGTGAGTTTATCACTTGTAATGTCATGAGTTAAAATTTCCAGTGTAACTAGTAACAATAAAAAGATTTATTTTCTACCACCAGGCTGACCAGTGCACAGGGCTGCAGGGTTTCCTCATCTTCCACTCCTTTGGAGGAGGAACTGGCTCGGGTTTCACCTCTCTGCTCATGGAGCGTCTCTCTGTTGACTACGGCAAGAAGTCAAAGCTAGAATTCGCCATCTATCCAGCTCCTCAAGTGTCCACAGCTGTGGTGGAGCCCTACAACTCCATCCTGACCACCCACACCACCCTGGAGCACTCTGACTGTGCCTTCATGGTGGACAATGAGGCCATCTATGACATCTGCCGCAGGAACCTGGACATCGAGCGTCCCACCTACACCAACCTCAACAGGCTGATTGGTCAGATCGTCTCCTCCATCACCGCCTCCCTTCGCTTCGATGGAGCCTTGAACGTGGACCTGACAGAGTTCCAGACCAACCTGGTGCCCTACCCTCGCATCCACTTCCCTCTAGCCACCTATGCCCCTGTTATCTCAGCAGAGAAGGCCTATCACGAGCAGCTCTCTGTAGCTGAGATCACCAATGCCTGCTTCGAGCCGGCCAATCAGATGGTGAAGTGTGACCCTCGCCATGGGAAGTACATGGCCTGCTGCCTTCTGTACCGTGGTGATGTGGTACCCAAAGATGTGAATGCCGCCATTGCCACCATCAAGACGAAACGCACCATTCAGTTTGTGGACTGGTGTCCTACAGGTTTCAAGGTGGGCATCAACTACCAGCCCCCCACCGTGGTTCCTGGAGGAGACCTGGCCAAAGTGCAGAGAGCCGTGTGCATGCTGAGCAACACCACTGCCATCGCAGAGGCCTGGGCTCGACTTGACCACAAGTTCGATCTGATGTACGCCAAGAGGGCCTTCGTCCACTGGTATGTGGGAGAGGGAATGGAGGAGGGAGAGTTCTCAGAGGCCAGAGAGGACATGGCTGCCCTGGAGAAGGATTATGAGGAGGTGGGAACTGACAGCATCGGCGATGATGGAGAGGAAGAGGGGGAGGAGTTTTAAAGCTAAATTAATCAATGAGATCAAGTCTAAGTTTCTTTCAAACAAACTGAGCTGCACATTCCTGTAGGTTTTAGACAATAATCTGACAAAAGCTTTGTTTGTAGCACAGTAAAGCCTTTTGTTGCTCCTTCAGTTCTGTGAAATTAAAACTACTACCTATAAGCCTTTCAAAGTTGGCAAGCACCTCGACATTTGCATTGTTGTATAATATTCTTAGACCCTAGTTTCCACTCTACAATCCTCTGTTTGCAGTGACAAGATATCATGTTTACCGTGTGTCTTTTTCTTGAGACATTAAACTGACAAGTCTTTGTCTAATCATGCTGCACAACTCAAGCTTTATTTGCCCTTCCTGAATAGCCTGAATATCTAAATCTTACGCACCAAAAAAACAACGACCCAGGATTAGACCTGCTTTCCCTGTAGTGTTTGCTCTTCATCCATAAAGAATAAATGTGAGGTAATCACTTGTTGCAGTTTATTTATTCATATGTTTTGGAACAAATATGTCATTATGTTGTCTTAAGGAGGTTTTCTTTGTCATTATTTGAAAGGGAAGCTGAACGAAAGAATGCATGTTTGCGAGCTTTTTACATTTTATATGACATATCTCAGAAATAAGTTTAAAAACCCTTAAATGACTGCAATTAAAAATAGTATAAAAATATATTTTTTTTAATCGCTAAAATTAACAACGGGATGTGAAGAAACAACCACTTAGAATTCACGTCCTAGTTGTGTTCATTTTGGTGAGAAGATATTAAGTGAGTGTTTCAGTGTAACCTTTGTTTTACAAGGTAATTCATGAACAACACGTCCTGAGTTGAAATGGCAGCCTGGCAAAAGACAAAGGTTATTGGGAAAAAGGGGGTAAGAATCAAAGGAAAAAAGTAAACACTTTTTAAAAGCATTTTTTTTTAAAGTTAAAAGTGTCTAGGTATAAGACACACTTGTATGAATGTGTTTGTGGGTGAAGCTTATAGCAGAAAAGCACTTTGAGTGCTCAAAGTAGATACCAGAGAATGTCTCATAACACCCACTTTACCTGGTGGTAAAAGTTTTAATCAAATTCTTTAGAGGGTAATTACAACAAAAGTTAAAAAGTCACAGTTATATGTCATCACTACAATAACGTCAGTTCAACTTTCTTTGTTTTCCCTAAAGAAAAAAAATCAAGAGTTAATGCACCTTAATTTCAGTTTTTCAAATTATTTAAAGTATTTTTCATCTGGCTCTCTGAGCCCAACTAATATTTAAAACTTTATTTCAAAGCCTGATGGACAATTATTGTAGGCAACGGTGGCTTTTAATTCACCTTTTATCCAGACTATCTTTTTTGTTTCTGTCTTAACACGAAATGTGAAGACACGTTTAGAGCTGAAAAGACGACATACTGAAAGACGAGATACAAAATCGGACCGTATGTGAATGCAGCACTACCCAACGTTCGTTCCCGCCAACAGGAAATTCAAACCTTCGGTTTGGCTACGCCCCCTCAAAAAGTATAAATAAGACCGGCTGCTCTTCCGCTCTTCAGTCCTGCCTTCACCAACCGATTCTTCAACGTCGGGTCGAAGGAGAAAACAGCACAAAAATGGTAAGCTTAGTAAACGTTTGTCGGTTTTTTTTTTTTTTAAATAACGTTGCTTGCTTTCTTTTTAAGTCACATAATGACGGGTGTTACAATAAACGCAAGGTTTTTGTTAAAAAAAATAAATGATTAAAAAAAACTGCCAAGCGCTATGGACTAATTTATTTAAATCTTAAAATATAGCTCTAAGTAAAAGTATTTTGAATATATTTTTTTTAAAAATTCTGTTTTGTGTACGCATGTGCGCACTTAACATTATGTGACGTGGAAGCAGGCCAAACTGCTGGCGCAGTTAAAACTAAAGAGACAAAAAAAGGAGTGCAGATCAAACCCCACGAGTTCGTAATAAAAAAGACGTTTTAAAGAAATAGAAATGGCCTGTAACGGTCGTGTGCACACGTGTCATGTCTTTCTGTAAGCCGTCGTGCTGAAACTGAAACTTCTGGGTTTTTTTTTTTTTTTTTTTTTAACTGGCGCCATTAGATAACGCCCTGTCCGTGAACGTTACACAGAGGTGGGGATCAGAGTGGGGGCAGGGAGCAGAGCTGCTTCCGCTCTGAATGGATTTTTTTTTTTTTTTCAAAACTCCTCTGCCCGCAGGGTGATTTTTAGTGATCTGCTGTTTTTGGGAGGGGTCACCCTGCCATGTTGGAGCTCATCAGGCATGCGGAAAGCCCTACCTAAGGGTAAAACTGCTGCTCGGATGTTCCGGTGTTGTGCCAAAAAGTGATTGTCTGCCAAAAACTGATTTCCAGTGTTTCTGTGTATTTTTTATGTGTAATATCTTTACGTATGTTCGTAAATAGACTTCGGTGAACAGGGGATACAAAGGGGTTGCATAAAGAATTAAAAAATTATCTGTTTTTTAAGTATCTTTACAACTTGTACTTACATTATAGCCAATCCGGTCCTTTATCCCCATTTAAAATATTTTTACAGAACTATTGTAATATTTGCTGCCATTTCTGCTGTCCTGTTGGGCAACTTACTCTTACAAAATACATTTTTAATGTTAATGAGATTTTTTTTATTTTTTTATTTACTGCATAAATAAAGGTTATATAAAAGTCGCTGCCAAAAACTGATTGCGGCTTGTATCTTGTTACACGAATGTTGTTTGTGGCTCAAGATGACTTTATGTCAAGGGATGCATTTGACATATGTTTAACATATTATAGCCCAACAAGTTACTTATAGCACTTTAAATATGAGCAATTGCGTTTTGGCAAATACCGGAAATCAGTTTTTGGCAGACAATCACTTTTTGGCACAACACCGGCATGTCCTGACACTGCACTGAAGTTAATCTTTTTTCCTTTCACACTCTACAATTGAATGTGTCTTGTTTCCAAAAATCTTACAAATGAAATTACTAAGTCTTCTGAATTAAACATTTTTAAATAAATGTTAATGTTTTATGTCATTAAACATTCAGACACTTATCTCTAACCACCTACACCACTTTGTTTTTCATTTCAGAATTATTATTTTTTGATCGTACTTTAACCCACGAGTTTACTCACTATATAGAGGGTAATATTCTCAACGCCTTTGTTACTTGCTTTAATAAAGAACCTAAACCTTCAATAAGACTAATGGGAGGTTAGTTTTTTAAATCGGGTCTAGATACTTACAGAAACTTTAAAGTTCAGTCAAATTGATTAGTACAATTAGTTACACCTTTGTTAGTATCACATTCAACTCTCTTTTTGCTTCTGAGGGTTCTTGATTAAAAAGACTTTGAGAAACAACCACACGAAGGATGGAAATGGACATAACCAGGAAACCACTTTAATCTGGATTCCAACAGCTCATTTCCAAATATAGGAAAATAAAACTGTCGGTTCACCTTTTTAGACTTTCTGTTGGATTAAAATCTTTCAGTGTTTGGAAATGGTGCAAATATTTACAAAGCCCTGTTGTTCACGAGAACATGCAAGTTTATTACTACCTTAAAAAGCTTTGACCTTCCTCAAAAGTAAAATAATCTGGACTGTAATTAGAGTAATAGTATACTTTCCTGTTTATGATCTGCTGTGTATTTGCTAACCAAGATCAAAATATTAAAGCTGATATGGTGCCCTATTAACCAGGGTTTTTCATGCACTCACCCAAATGCAAATAACCAGTTTTGGCAACAAGGTTACTTATTCAAACATACATGACAGTCATAAATATTTGATCATTTATAGACTGCCTTAAAATGCAGTTCTGTGATAAACATTGTAAATGCAAAGCAAGAGCTAGGCTAACTCATCTTTTCCTCTGCTCTTCCACAGCGTGAGTGTATTTCAATGCACGTCGGCCAGGCCGGAGCCCAAATGGGCAATGCATGCTGGGAGCTGTACTGCCTGGAGCATGGCATCCAGCCGGACGGTCAAATGCCCAGTGACAAAACTATCGGAGGAGGCGACGACTCCTTCAACACCTTCTTCAGTGAGACTGGCGCTGGCAAACATGTTCCCAGAGCAATCTTTGTGGACTTGGAGCCGACAGTCATTGGTAAATATTTCTAAATGTGCAGCTTGGTCCCTTATTTTAAAACCAGTTGTGTATGAGAAAGTTTAAATTAATGTTGAAGTTCCCCACAAATGACTACAGATGAGCAAAAAGTCAGTAAGGTACACATCATTCTCCAGTATATTTGCAACTTCACCAGATAACAAGAGATCGATCCCCTTTCTGTGCCATTTTCTTCAATCTGCTTTGATCCTTTCCCTGTTGATACCAACACTGCTGGCTCTGAGCTCTGGATTACATTAGCCACTTTACTTTTGTTGCCGTCATTAGGAACATTTTTGTCATGTTCTCTGACTTCGTATCACTCAATCAGTGGAACAGCCTCTTGATGTTTATCGAAGTTTCCCCTAACTGTCAAATTCATATTTGGTCAGACAGGTTTTACTACAAAAATCTGGCTTTCTTCTGACTAATGCTACCAATCTTCCATTTGCTATTTATTCGTGATGTCATTTCCATTTTGTTAAACTCCTGCACAGTTGGTGTGGAGCACTCATAATTTTGTTGTACATGTACCATGACAATAAAGGGCTATTCTAATAGAATAGAACAGAATAGCTAGTTGGCTGCTCACTGTTGGTGCTAGCAGCACAAGTGAGGCACTTGAAAGCAAAACTAAGATCCACATGCTTTGGTTTTAGCCTTCACATAGGAATTGGTCCAAAGGCTCTTGGAGGCAGTTGCAAAAGTCAGAGTTTTTCATTTTTAAGTTGGGTTGCCATCCATTATGACTTGGGCAATAAAAGTGAGTGTTGACTCACAATTTTTTCAAATTAAATAAATGTGGTCGAGTTACTTTAAGTTTCTTGTAGGAAGCCACTTCATAACCCCTCAGTAAATGGTCTAAAATAGGCTTAAATATAGCTTCATTCTGAATAAATGATTTTACTCATAGCATAAATTTTTGCAGCTTTGGACACAAATATAAGAAAGGCGCCCAGTGTTTCATGATGAAGTGGAGCCACCACTAAAGGTCTATTTGTTTGTTCCTCAGATGAAGTCCGTACAGGAACCTACCGCCAGCTTTTCCACCCCGAGCAGCTCATCACTGGAAAGGAAGACGCAGCCAACAACTACGCCCGAGGTCACTACACAGTGGGTAAAGAGATCATTGACCTGGTTCTTGACAGGACTCGC
This sequence comes from Copadichromis virginalis, assembly GCF_057382275.1. Taxonomy (NCBI): domain Eukaryota; kingdom Metazoa; phylum Chordata; class Actinopteri; order Cichliformes; family Cichlidae; genus Copadichromis; species Copadichromis virginalis. The sequence goes on from NC_140639.1 coordinate 25,598,089, forward strand.
AAACTGGTGAGCACAAATCTTTGGAACAAGTTAAAGCTGGTGCTTTTAATAAGACTTGAGGGTTAACGTTTCAGACACTTTTATTTTCCAGGCTGACCAGTGCACAGGGCTGCAGGGTTTCCTCATCTTCCACTCCTTTGGAGGAGGAACCGGCTCCGGTTTCACCTCTCTGCTCATGGAGCGTCTCTCTGTTGACTACGGCAAGAAGTCAAAGTTGGAGTTTGCAGTTTACCCAGCTCCACAAGTGTCCACAGCCGTGGTGGAGCCCTACAACTCCATCCTGACCACCCACACCACCCTGGAGCACTCTGACTGTGCCTTCATGGTGGACAATGAGGCCATCTATGACATCTGCCGCAGGAACCTGGACATCGAGCGTCCCACCTACACCAACCTCAACAGGCTGATTGGTCAGATCGTCTCCTCCATCACCGCCTCCCTTCGCTTCGATGGAGCCTTGAACGTGGACCTGACAGAGTTCCAGACCAACTTGGTGCCCTACCCTCGCATCCACTTCCCTCTGGCCACCTATGCCCCTGTTATCTCAGCAGAGAAGGCCTATCACGAGCAGCTCTCTGTGGCTGATATCACCAATGCCTGCTTCGAGCCGGCCAATCAGATGGTGAAGTGTGACCCTCGCCATGGAAAGTACATGGCCTGCTGCCTCCTGTACCGTGGTGATGTAGTACCCAAAGATGTCAATTCAGCCATTGCCACCATCAAGACAAAACGCACCATTCAGTTTGTGGACTGGTGTCCTACAGGCTTCAAGGTGGGCATCAACTACCAGCCCCCCACCGTGGTTCCTGGAGGAGACCTGGCCAAGGTGCAGAGAGCAGTGTGCATGCTGAGCAACACCACTGCCATCGCAGAGGCCTGGGCTCGACTCGACCACAAGTTCGATCTGATGTACGCCAAGAGGGCCTTCGTCCACTGGTATGTGGGAGAGGGAATGGAGGAGGGAGAGTTCTCAGAGGCCAGAGAGGACATGGCTGCCCTGGAGAAGGATTATGAGGAGGTGGGAACCGACAGTGTTGGAGAGGAGGACGAAGGCGAGGAGTACTAGGCTTCTGGAAGGTCCATTTGCTGATTGCTGTAGTTCAGTGTTTACAAAGCAATATTGGACTTGTATCTTTCTGCAGTTCTGCACATTCCAGCCAGCAATGCATTTATTCCAAATAAAACCACAATAAAGTTATACTTTGTCTGTGTTTACTTTGGGTCGGAATGAATGCAATCTCTCAAGTTGTAATGTGTACATTCTATGAAACATGAAGTTCAGAGAATTAGAGTTTAAGTTTTGTGTGAATTATTTTAGTTATTTATTTTGTTTTGTTAAATGTAATCAAAGTAAATGCTTGGAAATGAGTGACTCAAACCTGGTTAGCTGGAAGAAAACTTGCAGAAAAATTAATTTAAACATTTGTAGCTCCAGCTAATCAAATTGAAGAGTCTATAAAAAGCTATTAAAACATGTGAAGAGATCTAAATTTAAAGGATTAAAATGGTGCAAGTATAGCTAAGTGGTATGCATGGATGTAGTTCTACAAAACCGCAATAAAGAACTGGCTGTCGTGAAGCCTCAGACAAAGTCAGAACTCGCATGAAGTATTTGCAGCACTTACACACGAAAAGATTTATTTAAGGTCTTACAGATACAAAATAGCTTTTATTTTTTTCTCTTAGAATAGTTTCTTTTTTTAAGATTTTCTTTTATCTTGCGTGAGGCAACAAACAATATTCAGAGACACAAAACAATCCAAATGGCACAAAGGATGTTAGTCGTGTGAGGAGAGGAAATTAAATGTCAGTCTTCACACTGCATTACAACACTTTTAGAGCATTCAGATGCTTTCAAATACATGTAGACGTAAATATGCATTTTAAATTTAGCTTATTCCTTGAGGCAAAAGTCAATTCATTTCAACAGCTACAACACTTTCAGATTGGATTTCAACAGGTAACAATCAGATTTAAAACTGAAAACCACTTTCAATAGCCACATGATCCAGGTTTAATTTTCATTACTTCTTTCTCCTGAAGGTCCCTGGACACACCCGTGTCAACTATCGAAACAGATTAACTCCTTGCTAAAATCTTCAGTCTCTGTGACTCCTATTAATGCTGTCGTTTGTCAGTAGACAGAAAGAGAAAGGTAGGTTACAAGTCAAGCGCGTGGGTCAAGTCGTTGGGGTCCGTTCATCAGAGCCCTGCTCGATACTGGTTTCACTGGGGCAGAGCTTTGAGAATGGCATTCACCTCCTCAGCAACTGCAGTCAGTGCAAACTCAAACTGGTCCTGGAAAAGAGAAAAGGCCAATTTTCCATTGGTACTCCCCGAAGTTAAAGGAACTTAGCGTAAAGTAGAAAATACTGGAAGCTAAGAAATGCTCAAGTCTGTCTGCAAAAGTATTGTACTCTTATATGCATTTAATGTAAGACTGAAAGACATATCACTGAACACAAAGACTAGTAGCAAAACATCCCATCAAAAGTTTTTGCAACAATAACTGCCCACATTTGAATGAAGTGTGTGGTTAAAACTAGTCCACCAATCAGAGAAAGAACAAAGACATATTTGGACCTAATTGTTCAATTAGAATCATCAAAATGATTTGATGTGACTAACTGATATTACCTTTTATAGAGCTATGATTTTGCTCTATAAAAACCAAGTTAAAATATTAAAACTCCTTCCAACACTAGTTTCAATTAATGTTGGAAACCAGAATAAAACTGAAACCAATTAAAACTAGAAACCTAAATCTAGTTTAAAGTCATGAAGCAGTCTAAAACCAGCTAAAAACTAAAAGTCAAAGCTATGCCATAAACCAGTCTAAAACCAGTTAAAATAATGTAGTCACCAAATTCAGATAAAGCTTCTTTTTTTAAACTAGTTTAAGACAGATTTTTTCTTTATTTCTTATTATTCTTCAGAAAAACAAAAAAATGAACCGCAAGTAAATGAAAAGAGAGAAGAGAAACTCACCTTGGTGCGGACCATCCCAGGCCTCTGATCTCGGACATGCTCCAGTGTAGCAGCGATGTCTATCTCTTTCACGCCTGCAAAAAGAGATAGACTGGTTAAACTTTTATTACAAGATTGTTTTTTGTAAGGACTGAGGAAAAGGGCAGACAGACTTTACATACTCTAGAATTATATTACTACAGATGCTGTTGACAGTGATCTGATGGCTTTAAACTACAATGTCCTGAAGATGGAATACAAAAAGAAAATCTTAGATACTACAACCCAGCAGTTCTAGATCCCCAAGAATTCTAGATAATAATACCACAAGTGTTCATCTGTGAAGGCTCTCAGTCTTCCAGGTCATCGTAGTCTAAGGAGCTTGGAAAGAAAAGTGTCTGGACTTCTTTAAGTTTTCTTGAACTTAAAGAAAACTTAATAAAGCCTCTCATCCGAGAAACTTCTTTAGTTCTAAGCGCAATTGGTGGACAGTCCCGGATTTTAAGCCCCCCTACTGATCCTCTACCTAATCACATGAGCCAAGGTGTGAAAATGGGTGTGGGTTCCAATCAGCCAAGGTTTCGGGTGAACCCATAGTAAAACCTAGCCCAACCCTATCGTGATTTATTGAGGTCAAATGGCCCAGGATGTGAGTGGGCGTTAAGGCGTCTGGGAAGGGATCTCATAACTGAATTTTAGATAGCAGACAGTTGGTGTCGTAAAGCCCCGCTCTCTGTTCAAAGATGGTCATTCACAGTGGACATAGATGGCTTATATATAAGTGTTCCAGATAGGGGAGCCCAAGAGTTCTTAGACTATAAATGTGGACAACCCAGTAAAAGACAGAGTTCTCCAATTAGAGATTATGAACTGTATTAAAAATGATCAAGGGGAGTTTAAGTTTTGCGCTAATTTGGTTTGCATTCGTTTGTCTACACTCGTGGAACGGCTTAATTTCCTTTTCTTTCAAAAAGGATGGTCAGTGTATACTCTGCTCAAGGAGATAACAAAGGAATCATCTTTCTTTGGGTCACTTACCTCAGTTAGGCCCCAGTTGCACAGGCCTAGAGATCAATTTATGACTCCCTGAAAAACACTGGTTGGTAGGGGAAAATGTATATTCCCTTTCTAGCTGGAGAGTGGTTGTTGGAGGCAGTTGCCAGGTGAAATCACTCTGCAACACAACCCTCTTTGAGACTGATTTAATTATAAGCAGACTGCTGGGGGGCAAAGTGAAAGTTTTGCCTTTTCACACGTTTTAACTCCAGTGATAAGGCACGACTACTTTAAAGGCAAACAAACATGTTTCCAGTTTGTGTCTCACTTATTCTTTTGTAAGAAAGACTTTAACAAACTACAGGGGACTGCTACAGTCTACTAGTGATCCCTGCAAAGCAAATGCAAGGAGTGTTTTATTCCAGCAACCAGTGTCTAGCACTTCATGACTGTAGCTTTAGAAAATCTATGGGAAAATTTTGTAACATCAACGAAAAAGATTTACTGCTTACAGACAATGACTATGCAGAGAGCCATAGGAAATTTTTTTAGACTAGATCACCAAACCTTTGCAGCAGTTTTATCACATTTGATTGGTAATTCTGCAAATGCAGTTTTTATGTTGTAGTGGTCATTGACATAAACAGCTCTCTCTCCATTTGTATAGATCAGGGCTTTAAAATAACTGCCTGGACGTGTTACACACTACATTCTCATGGAACAAAAACCCACGTGCAGTCATAAATATAAGTGTTTACCTTTAGCCATGCGATTCAGAACCATATCAATCAGTATGTAAGTCCCGGTCCGTCCTGTACCATCACTGTAAGCAAAGAAGAACAAAGGTAAATATTAGACACCACAAAATAAATATGAGAATTTCTTCAATTTACTCAGATAACATCAAACAAAACATCAAACTAGCACCATTCTAGCTTACTGACTACTGTCTACTTAATTAAAGACTAACTACAGATGATAATAAACTCTTTAAAAAGTACTAAAACTAATTGTTTATACTACAGAAGTTCCATGAAAGTTGGTCAAGTGTATACATATGTCACACCGTTTGTGGTATTCAGGGGCAGATTTTAGCAAATATTTACATATCTTGGCATTTGTGTAGTACCTGCAGTGCACGATGATGGGGCAGGATCGTCCTCTGTAGCACTTATTCACCTTCCTGAGGAGAGAGATCATATAGGGAAGTGGGGAAGGAAAGGTTAATAGGATGTAGCAAATGGCCTTTGGTACATGGGGTGCAGGTGGTTATGATTGTGTGGCACACCCAAAATGCATGGCCACTTTTGTGTTAATCATTTAATTTAATTTATTTAATTTGTTTATCAGTTATTTTCTGTGGCTATTAATATCCAAAATGACTTTGACAACATGACCAACCTAACCAGTGCATTATTTTGTCACATAAACTGTATAGAAGGTACAAAGAAATGGAGCAACACCCCAGGCGGAACTATTATTCCAAGACAGGTGCAACCCGGTTGCTTTAGGGGGATGGACTTCCGCCCACGAGTCAGATGCAATCTGAGAGGCAAACCGAGTGCACTGTCTTCATTGATCCTGAACTTTACCTGTGTTTGCAGGAATTTCTTCTTTGTTATTGTGGCACCATTCCTGGGGCCCGTAACAAATTGAATTGTGGGGGCTCGTCCGGGATCCACTTCCTGTTGAGTCTTCTAAGGAAGAGGGTCCAGAGATACTAGAACCAGAAAGTCAACGTGAGATGGCATCGCTGTAGCCGAGACGACAGCTGGTGGGTGTCCACAAAGAGAAGTCAAGATCTGTACGAGGGTCTTCACTCCACCAACGGAACTGCACCTCTGTGTCTCATTAGTCGAAGCTCATCATGGCAGCAGCGCGCAAGGAGCTGGTTTGGAGCATCAAAAAGAACTTGTATAAGCTTTCAGGTGCAGAAGCCTATCAGCTCGCAAGGGACCTGGTCACAGACAGCCAGAGTAGTGAATTAGAGTCCACTGATGAAGAAGGTTGTGTGGATTGCATTATCAACTATATGCAGTCAGATGCTTTGTTAAATTCTGAGGATGAGGGAATGAGTCAGTTGCTGGTGCTAAATGATCTTGTATGCAGTATGGTTGAAAATCGTGGCCTATTGAACACTGCTAATGGGGTGGCGCAGCCACTGGAGTCACCAGTTGTTAGTGCTAAGACAGTCGAGCGCACTACAGTGACACATGCTACCTTAGGCCAGTTACCACCAGTTACTAACACTCAACAGCATACCACCCCCTTACTTCTCGTCCCCAGAGAGCCTACAACATCACAGCAGACTGACTTTGGTGCACAGGCTCGCACCACCAATCTGAGTCCAACCCAGCCTAGAATCATAAATGATGAGCGGGGTGGAGAGCCACAGCATTTTAGAAATGCAAGTAACACACATCCTAGTGGGGCACACAGTATAGGTGACCCAGTAACACATGCAGCAATACCTCACCCCTCATCACATGTAACCACTGAGAGAATGGTTTCCTTAAAGGACCTCTCTTACCTCCAACGGAGGGAATTTAAGGTACATGGTGGCCAGATTGGGGACCACAATGCTGACATAACTTATAGCAGCATGTGTAAACAGATAGATGAAGGCATTAGAGAGGGTTTCACAGAGACTGAGGTTATCCGGGGTGTACTGAGAATTGTAAAGCCAGGTGTCTTCAAGGATATGCTCATCAACAAAGATGAAATCACTGTGAATGAACTCAAGGGCTTTCTCAGATCACACCTGGGTGAAAAGGCCAGCACTGAATTGTTCCAAGAGCTTATGTGTGCAAGACAGAGTGAACAAGAAACCCCACAACAGTTCTTGTACCGCATGATTGGACTCAAACAGAAGATCCTGTTCCAATCAAAACAGGTCAGTACAGACATTCGTTATGAACCCAAAACTATTCAGGAAGTCTTTCTTCACAGTATCTACCAAGGCCTGGGCACAAAACATACTGACATCAGACAGCAACTAAGGCCACTCCTTTCAAACAGCAACGTCACTGATGAGGAGATTCTCAGACAGGTTATGAAGATGATTAGCGATGAAAATGAACACCAGCGTAGGTTAGGTCATGCCCCCCGTCAAAAAACAACACATACACATAGTGTCCAGGTGGAAGGAGGAGATGTGAGTGCAAACAGTGGGGATAATGATGCGATCCAACAGCTTAGTGCACAAGTAGAGGCTTTGACTAACATGGTTGCGACTTTAATGGGCCAACAAGCGGCAGCTATTCATACAACCCAATCAAAGACTGCACCTTTCCAAACGCCAGGCCAGGACCAATTCCATGGCACCCAACCTCTTGTTAACCAGGCACTCACTCCTCCACCAAGTCAACCTTCAGCTGCAAGGAGAGGTAAAATACCCAGCTGCACCAAATGTATGCAGCAAGGCTCAGAAAACTGTAATCACTGCTTTGTGTGTGGGGATGCCGGGCATAGGGCAATTGGCTGTTTAAAACGAACCAACCAGCCGGGAAACGGGAGCTGGTCTCTGTTGAGGGACAGACAGAGACCATCCCAAATCCCCAGTCCCACTCAGTAATGCCCACTAGCAAACTGAGACGTCTGAAGGGAAAGGGAAAAAAACGCTGCAAAGAAAGCCAGCCCTCCCCACCGAAAAGCCAAGCAGTTACTGACAGTACAGCCCGAACAGTGCCATTGATTGGTAAAAGGAGCCTACTAAATTGTTTTGTCAACGGCTATGCTGTGACAGTACTATTTGATACTGGCTCACAAGTGAGCATCATTGATAGATCCTGGAAGGAGACGTTCATTCCCCAATATGCAGTGAGGCCCTTACAAGAACTTCTTGATCCTGGGGAAAGCCTTGACCTGTGTGCAGCAAATGGACAGCCAATCCCATATGATGGGTGGGTGGAGCTAACAGTTAATCTCCCGGGGAACACCGATCCCAACCTTACAATGGAAGTACCCTTCCTAATCAGCCAGCTCCCCCTCCCCCAGCCACTACTGGGAGCCAATGTCCTCCAAGGGATGATTAATAGTCATAAGTGTGATGCAGATGCACACACTATGATCCTCAGCCTTCTCCGCAAAGCCCTAGGAGTGGAGGAAGAACAGGCAAGAGCCATGGTCAACTTTATCAATCTGCAGAAAGAGTCAAACCACAGTATAACCACCATTAGGGTAGGGAAGGAAAATGTTTATGTTCCACCTGGTAAAACGGTAAATGTGCGATGTAAAGTACCATCTACCTTTGACATTTCCAACCCTGTTGTCCTGTATGAGCCACTAGAGGATAGCGCCACGCTAGAGCAGCTGAGTGTGGGGGAAGGATTGTTGGAAATCAGTAACACCAAACAACCATTTGTTAGAGTGCCAATTTCCAACCACACAAACCAAGTAATCACTCTGCCAAAGAGGTCCCAACTTGGCTCCATCCAACATGTTGCCAAAGTTCTGGAGCCAGGCGAACAGGACGTTGGAGATGGGGGTCCAACACAAGCTTGTGTATTGAAGGCTGAAGTTAATGTGGCCTCTCCTGGTACTCCCCTGCTGACCTGTGGCGACCACCGGTTGACCTCAGTCACCTTAGTTCAGAACAGCAGAGAATAGTCGAGAAAATGTTGAATGAGGAATCAGCTGCTTTTGCACGGGACGGCAGTGACATTGGATGTATACCCTCTCTCCAAATGTCAGTTAGACTCAAAGATGACACCCCAGTCCAAAAGGCTTATGCGTCAGTCCCAAAGCCATTGTACAGGGAGGTTAAAGAATATATACAGGAGCTGCTTGTGAAGGGGTGGATTGTAAAATCACACTCGCCATATGCTGCCCCTATTGTTTGTGTGAGAAAGAAAGACGGATCATTGCGCCTGTGCATTGATTACCGGCTTCTCAACAAAAAGACTGTGCCAGATCGGCACCCCCTCCCCCGCATACAGGACCTGATTGACTCACTCGGAGGCTACAGGTGGTTTTCCATCCTAGATCAGGGCAAGGCTTACCACCAAGGCTTTATCGCGGAGGGGTCCAGGCACCTGACTGCATTCACCACCCCATGGGGCTTATATGAGTGGGTCAGGATCCCGTTTGGCCTTTCTAATGCACCAGCAGCCTTCCAAAGAAGCATGGAGGAAATGTTGGACACACTCAGGGATGAGTGTTGCATCCCTTATCTGGATGATGTGCTATGTTTCTCCAGGTCCTTTGAGGAACATGTTGAGGTCTTGCGGCGTGTACTTCAAGCTCTGCAACGCCATGGAGTTAAGCTCCGCCCTGAGAAATGTGAGCTACTCCGCAAAGAGGTCAGGTATGTAGGCCGCCTGGTGTCGGCAGATGGAGTGAGGATAGACCCAAAGGACCTAGAGGCAGTACAGGCGCTAAAGCAAAAAGCCCCTCAAACAGTCGGTGATGTCAGGCAGCTACTGGGTTTTCTGAGCTACTACCGGGCTTATGTGCAGGACTTCTCCCGCATAGCCAGACCGCTTTATGAATTGCTCAAGACAAACCCCAGCCCACCTCTAACTAACCTTGTAAGAGAAAAGGGGAAGGGGCCGCAGTTATCTTCACGGACTCCAGTAGAGTGGGGCAGCCAACACCAACAGATTCTTGAGCGTCTCATAGACATTCTAACAAGCCCACCAGTGCTAGCCTACCCAGACTTTGATCACCCTTTCATACTGCACACAGACGCGTCCCAACAGGGCCTGGGGGCGGTCCTGTACCAGAAACAAGATGATAAGATGAGGGTGATAGGTTATGGGTCACGCACACTGACCCCAGCAGAACAGAATTACCACCTCCATAGTGGGAAACTGGAGTTTCTGGCCTTGAAATGGGCAGTATGTGAAAAATTTGTCGACTACCTGTACTATGCGCCCCATTTCACGGTCTTCACGGACAACAACCCCCTGACCTACATTATGAGCACAGCCAAGCTCAATGCTGTGGGTCATCGCTGGGTGGGGCAGCTTGCCGATTTCCATTTTGAAATCAGGTATCGGCCAGGCAAACAGAACATTGATGCAGACACGCTTTCGCGCTGTCCACTTGATATCAGTGTTTTTATGGATCAGTGCTCAGAAAGACTACCAGAAGAGGCAGTGTGTGCCACCTGGGAGGGAACTAGGACTGCAGAAAAAGGGGATGTAGCATGGGTGGCAGCCCTCAACATAACATCACAACACCAGACACATGCAGACACTGGAACATTTCCAGTCATCAGCTGCAAAGAGCTCTCAGATGAGCAGCGGAAAGATCCTGTTATCAGCAAAATGTTAGAGTTAAAGGAGAATAACAGAGATCTAACTGATGAGGTTCGTAGAACATTGGACAAGTCCACAAGGAAATTGTCACGAGAATGGAGTAGGCTGCAGGTGGAAAATGGCTTACTCTATAGGAAGACTCCCAGCCGAAAGCAGTTAGTCCTGCCTGCCATCTACAAACAAACTGTCCTCTCACACCTCCATGACAACATGGGACATGTTGGTGTGGAAAGAGTCCTTAGCCTAGTAAGAGATCGCTTTTATTGGCCCTTTATGAAGAGAGAGGTTGAGGAATATATCACCAGACGATGTCGTTGCATTAAGCAAAAAAAGCCAGCCTTACCTGACAGGGCACCTATGGGGAGCCTTACATCGAGCTCGCCGCTAGAGCTCGTATGCATTGACTTTCTGCAGCTTGAGACCAGCCGGGGTGGGTACGAATACATACTGGTTGTAGTCGACCACTTCACCAGATTCACACAAGCATACCCCACTAAAAACAAGGCTGGAAAGACAGCTGCGGAGCGAATCTTCGGTGACTTCATCCTACGGTTTGGCTATCCAGCTAAGCTTCACCATGATCAGGGCCGGGAGTTTGAGAATGAGTTGTTTAGGACTCTCAGGCAACTGGCCGGTGTAAACCATTCTAGGACTTCCCCATACCACCCACAGGGCAACCCTGCAGAGAGGTTCAATCGGACTCTGCTACAAATGCTCAGGACGTTGGGCGAGAAAGAGAGAGAGAACTGGAAAGATCACCTGTCTCACGTTGTGCACGCATACAACTGCACCAAACATGAGTCCACTGGGTTTTCTCCATATTACCTCCTTTATGGTCGCCATCCACGTCTCCCCGTCGATCTCCTCTTTGGGTTGGTAGCTGCACACTCCAAGTGGATATGCAAAACGATGGAAGGAGAAAATGATCGAAGCGTACAAGATAGCCAGCACGAACAGCCAACATTCGAGTGCCAAAGGCACTATTATGACAAACGGAACAGGGGTGTAACCCTACAACCAGGTGACAGGGTTCTTGTTCGCAACGTTGCAGAAAGGGGAGGTCCATGCAAACTGAAACCCTATTGGGAGAAAACTATCTACATTGTCAGAGAGCAGGTTGGTGACAACCCAGTTTATAAGGTCAGCCCTGAAAACAGAGGTCACCATACTCGCACCCTCCACAGAAATTTGTTGCTTCAAGTTAATGATCTACCAGCAGACATTACAGATGATCGCATGCCTGATAGACCGCCAAGGGCAAAAGGAAAGTCAAATCAGCCACGTGAAACGGTCGACCAAATAGAGGCTGGTGATGTAAGTGGATCTGAAACAGATGAGGAGGCACCTTGTTACTGGCTGCGGGTACCCAGAGAATCATTAAGGACCAATCGGGACATTCCTAATCAGGTCCCAGTGAGCGGGTCATTGGTTAGTCCTGAGACACCTGGTGACATGCAGGGTGGCGATGTTCCTATGGGATCAGAGTTTGACCGAGTGAGTGTAGGAGAGATGGAGCAGGAGAGAGAGAATGACATTTCGCCCCCTGTGGAGGAACCAGAGTTTGGCGAAGAGCAGCTGGCGCCCCAGACCAATGACTCCAGTGAAAACACTCAAGGGTCTCAACCTGGACCTCAGCCCGTACTAAGGAGATCTACAAGGCAGAGGAGACCTGGCCAGATACTGACCTATTCTTCCCTTGGCCAGCCAACGTATCAGCCACGTCTTGCTGTTAGTTCTGTGGGTGTACAGCCAGTGTTCTATATGCACCAGTGTCCACAATCGTACTGGCATTCAGTCCAACCCATCCATATTATGCCTGGTGTACACTCCGCTGTCACTTACCCGATCTGCTGCTGAGTTTAAGACGGGCATAGGACCTTGGGTACATATAGTGTTGGGTATTCAGAAAATGTAGAAAATCATTGCACACCCATATGTATTTGTAATTTGTGAGTATATTGAGTGAAGAGTTAAAGTTTGATTCAGAGTTAATGGAAGTTTACACTGTTAATTGCAAGTGTCGGGAGCCACTTTTGGTTTGTAGGGGAGTGTGTGGCACACCCAAAATGCATGGCCACTTTTGTGTTAATCATTTAATTTAATTTATTTAATTTGTTTATCAGTTATTTTCTGTGGCTATTAATATCCAAAATGACTTTGACAACATGACCAACCTAACCAGTGCATTATTTTGTCACATAAACTGTATAGAAGGTACAAAGAAATGGAGCAACACCCCAGGCGGAACTATTATTCCAAGACAGGTGCAACCCGGTTGCTTTAGGGGGATGGACTTCCGCCCACGAGTCAGATGCAATCTGAGAGGCAAACCGAGTGCACTGTCTTCATTGATCCTGAACTTTACCTGTGTTTGCAGGGATTTCTTCTTTGTTATTGTGGCACCATTCCTGGGGCCCGTAACAATTGTATTATTAAGCTCTGCACTTTATAAGGTAAAAATTATAAATTTTGCTTGAGAGCAGTAATAAATATCATAACAGGATTTGGAGAATACAGGACCACATTATTATCTGAATACTGGAGTTAGCAGCACAGGTGTTTTGAATGAGCTGGTTCATGGGCCATACTTATTTTAATTCTAATATCTCACAAATAATCGAGTTTGCTGTTTGGCAAAGGATTTCCAGGAGGTTTGTGCATCAATTTTGGGAGGGTTTTTTTTTTGTATTTCATTATTTTGCTTCTTGCTAATTAAGTTACTTAGCACTGGATGATAATTTAGAACTCTGACCTAACCACAAATTAGGAATCTGTGCATAGCCATAATTTACCTATCACTGTACAAACAAAAATGTTGTCCTTTTTCATGTGTTTAAAAATGTTTTATAGACAGATATTTTTTAAATACAAGCTTTTGTAGGTTAAGAAAGAAATAGATAAATGTTGAAGATGGATAGAGAGAGACAGAGATAAGAAGTGGGTTTTCTGCGATGGACCTCCTGCTGCAGCCACATCAGTCAATGATCATTTTTGTGACTATGCAACTGGACCCAGACTACTAGCTGCAAACCACAAGAATGACACAGACAGATGTGTTCAAAATTAAACCAGGGGCCCGCTGACCTCCATCGCACAGGGTGGGAGGAGAGGAGGGAGTGAGGCGGATGGCTGAAAGACTGAGATGGGGGAATCTATAGTGTTTATTTATCAGGTAACGTCTTTAAGTTACCTTATTGTTAGTTTGCATGACTTTGTTCCTTCTGGGTCAGAGGGAGGATAGCTGGGTGCTTCTTTTGAAGGAAGATTTTGTCATCTTTTCTTATTTTCTAGACTCCTCCAAAGCATGCACATCAAGTATTACTTGATATGCATGCTTGATTTGCTGCTTGTGTGAGCTCTTGCTGTTTTACATTATATAGAAGTCATCATCATGGATAAGCTGGTGAAGTCAATTGGCAAGCTAGCCAACTAGCACTTTGACCAACATGACATCAGCTAGCGGTTAGTGGATTACTGTTATGAAGCCTTGAGTTCTTGGTGTTTTGAAATCAAATAATAACCATAATTTAGAAATTGACTTCATGTATCGTCATGGACAAATTGCTTCTTACAAAACATGGCACCTAGGTGACAAACCACACATGATAGCTAGTGGAGCCCTTGTTATAAGTTAATCAAGTACGTGCTAATGTTCTCAGTGGTTCTACAGCAGCACTGCTTTTGGCCCTTATGTGGACTTTGTTTTTGAGTCTATGTAGTGAAGGTAGCCTATAGTTAGTTCACATTCGTTAAGCTATTATCAGCTAGTGTTGGTCAGGAACACATCCTTTGGACTGTTGGAGTACTTCACATAGAAATCAATCGACAAGCTGTTAGAGGCAATGTGAGACTCAAGGAAACTCAAATTTTAAAGTTTATTTTAATCTCTTCAGACACTGGCAATAAAAAGCAATTTAAAGTATGTAATTATGTTATGTAAAGCACTTTTAATTTACAGTTGAATGAAAAGAAAGCTTTCACAGGACTCTGCAGTCCTGTTAAAATCTAAGTACACCCCATGATTCAGTAGTTAGTAGAACCACCTTCAGCAGCAATACCTTCAAGTAATTATTTTCTGTATGACTTTATCAGGATTCTCATTGTTGTGGAGGAATTCTGGCCCACTCGTCTTTACAACATTGCTTTGGTTTATTGAGGTTCCTGCACAGCTCTCTTACGGTCCCATCAGAGCATTGCAGTCAGGTTGAGATCTGGACCATTGCATCACCTTAATTCTTTTTCAGCCATTCTGTTATAGATTTGCTGCTGAGTTGGTATCATTGTCCTGCTGCATGACCCAGTTTGGGCCAAGCTTTATCTGTCAGAGCTGACTCTAGAATACTTTGGTATAGACAGAAATTCATTGTTGACTCAATGACTGTAAGCTGCTCAGCTCCTGTGGCTGCAAAACAAGTCCAAATCATCTCCCCTCCTCCACTGTGTGGTATTTGTGCAGATGTGCTGGTTTTGGTTATTGCCAAGCATCTCTACTTTGGTCTCGTCTGTCCAAGGGACATTGTTTCAGAAGTGTTGTGCTTTGTTCAGATTCCCCTTTGCAAACCTAAACTGCGCTGCCATGTTCTTTTCAAATAAAAGAGGCTTTCTCTAGGCAATCTTTCCAAACAAGCTATACTTGTTTAGTCATTTTCTAATTGTAGTGTCATGAACTTTAACATGCTAATTGAGGCCTGTAGAGCCTAAGGTGTAGTTCTTGGGTTTTTTGCAGTTTCTCTGAGCATTGCACAGCATTGACCTTGGGGTGAATTTACTGGGACGTCCACACCTGGGAACACTGTTGCATTGTGTTAACACACAACTAAATGCTACAGATAAACTGCCAAAATTTCTGATTTTATAGAGGTGCTTACACTCACTAATGATCAGTTAATCATGGGCATCTGATTAGTGACACCTCACTGCTACTTATGTTGTTAATTCCAATGGAAGCAGTCAGGGTGTACTAGTTTCTCACAGAACTATACAGTGTCCTTTCAAAGCTTTCTTCTTCACAAGACCATAAATAAGAAAGTCAATCCACCTCCCATTCAAACCTTGTTTGAATGGGATTTAACTCTCTCAGTTTGGCATTTAACTGCAGTACCTGCGGAAGTCCAGCAGGGGGCGTGTGGAGGTAGGGATGCCCTGAGCTGGCCAGCTGAGGAAGTGAAACTGAGTGAGCGTCCGGGTCTCTTGCGTCTGCACGTTCTTTAGGTAGAAACTTCGAACCAGGAAGTCGTTACACCAGATGTGCTCCGACACCAGGTTCACCTGGACGAACACACAATAAGAATAAAATCACCCCTGCTGCTGCTGCACACGCACACAGACTCACACCCTCTCACGCACTCATCACCTCATAGATATGGTAGAGGGACGAGCCTTCATCAGGCCAGTAGCGGTCACACTGTTTCTCTCCATCCTCCACCAGAGCTGTCATCATCACGATCACAGTGCATCCATTCTCCCACACCATCTAACACAAAGTACACAGGTGCTGATTAACATACACATTTAAAACCGATCTGATACAAATTATTCACATATGTCTGCACACTGTTCTGATCAGCAGCTAAACTGACCTGCCAGAAGTCAGAGATGGTGTGAGACAGAGGGCCCTGGGTGGCAATGTAGGCCGGCATACGGGGATCGTGCTCGATCTGTAGAAGAGGACAGAAATGAACGGGGGGTCAAGAGTGTGGACAGACACATCTACTGGATGGACTGCATTTTCCTGGGAGACTTATTTTGTTGTTTTTGCTTCATTGACCAGGACCAGACCATTGGGAGAGTCTTTGATCTACAAATGATATTTGGACAATTCCATAATAGTCTGCAAGACCAAAGCTGGCCAGAAGGCCTTAATTTTTCTCTAACAGGACAACATTTTGATTTGCTTAGGTGAAAGTGGAGGGTCAGACTTACTATAGTGCTGGCATTGATGTAGTCTGACCGCGAAGGGTTGATCTCTGCCTTCAGCTTCACCCTTGCGTGGTCATCTAAAGGACAACAGTCACAGAAATAAGTATTCAAAACGTATTTATCTTAAATTTGTGTGTGACTTCAGAGGTCAGACAGGTTGCAATAGCCAGAATAAACTGGTAAAATTCAGATTTGTCAACATTTTATTGAAGTTTTGTGCATGTTCTAACTGTTTCACTTTGAGTAGTCAATTTTTTGAACTGCATTTTCCTTTCGATGGGCAATTATACTAAAAATTCCCTGTAAAAAGTTACCCTGCTCCCTCATATTCTCCATTCATAAGCTCCTCAAAATACTTCTTTCATCTTTTCAATGTGTTCTATGCATTCGTTAGCACATTTCTCTTTCTTTCTTAATTACCCTAATCTGCTCCACATCCTTGAAACTCTTCTTCTTTTTACTTTGTGTTTGCTACAGCTCTGTATACCTAGTCTCCAAGTATGCCTGTCTAATTTTTATAGATTTTCCTGACTTTCTCTTTGCTATCCTGTTCCCTTGAAGTTTTAGTTTAAGTAAATAAGTAAACAATCTAAGCTAAAAAAAAAAAAAAAAAAGTAAAACCATTACTAATTCAAGCCTAGAATGAGAAACCAGAAATCAACACAGATGCATCTTGATGCATTCTCAATCATCCAGGAAAGTAAATCTCCAAAAAGTTGATTCTGTTCATCTGGACGTAGCATTTTGTGGGAGAAACGTTTCGTCACTCATCAAAGTGACTGCAGGTGTCCCCAATCTTATAAACAGTACATTTGCATAATGACTGAAACCAGCCCACTGAAGGAACAATGGGCTGGGAGGTCAGTTCCTTAATCTTAATTATGCAAATTCTCATGACCATTGACCAACAATCACTGACCAAAACACCGGGTCTCTGTGGCTTTTAAACCCCAAAACACGCTGCGCCAAAAACTGTTCCACCCCAAGGATCGGGTCCCCTAACACAGAGTAACATAGTGTACGCTGTTAAGTGCCAGGAGGATTGCCAGGATTTATACATCGGGGAAACCAAACAACCTCTGGCGAAACGGATGGCACAACACAGAAGAGCTACCTCGTCAGGCCAGGACTCTGCAGTCTATTCACACCTACAGGCCAGTGGACACTCTTTCAAGGTTGAGGAAGTACACATCTTGGACAGGGAGGAACGCTGGTTTGAGCGCGGAGTCAAGGAGGTCATTTATGTGAAAAGGGAAAGACCATCTCTGAATCGAGGAGGGGGCCTAAGGGTACATCTTTCGCCATCTTACAATGCTGTGATTGCGGCCATTCCGCAACTCTCTGTAAATGGTACTCATGGCCATTGATCAATGGTCTTTGATTAGTGGGTTTTGGTCAGTGGTTGTTGATCAATGGTCATGAGAATTTGCATAATTAAGATTAAGGAACTGACCTCCCAGCCCATTGTTCCTTCAGTGGGCTGGTTTCAGTCATTATGCAAATGTACTGTTTATAAGATTGGGGAAACCTGCAGTCAGCTGAGACTGAAGAAGTCACTTTGATGAGTGACGAAACGTTTCTCCCACAAAACACTACGTCCAGATGAACAGAATCAACTTTTTGGAGAACACAGATACACTTAAAATCTTGATATAATTCAATATTAAGCAGCCTCAAACTCTCAGGGTGTTTCAGACAGCTTTTTTGCCCCGTGTTTTAACAGAGCAACTTTTACAGGATACTTAATGCTGATGGGAGTGAAGTTGCTGAGGAACTCACAGGGCACCGAGTCAGGACAGCGATTCTTCTTCACGTTGGTGTCGCTCTGAGCCACGGAGACAGCGCTGGGTTCGGCCTGGTAGGAACACAGAGCCTCCCACTCCTTCAGCAGCCTGTCCTTGTTCCTTAAGTGGTCCTCCATGTAAGCCTTTAGGAGTATAGGACATTCAGTCCTATCTTTCCATTATATGAAGAACCATGTATGTGTTGTCTAGACCTTTTAACAAACTGACCCAAAGTTTAGGATTTTAAAAATAATAAAGCAAATTAAAACTAAATTTATCCCAGTTTTAGAGTAAGCATCTAACACTTTAGATGTGCCCAAACTCATGTGCAGTTTAACTCTGGGAAAAATCTTACCAATGCCAGTATGTACACTGTATATAAAAGCCTTAAACCTGCATTCTTTCTAATGGCCAGCAGGGGGCGCTTGAAGAAGTCTGACTGTATAGAAATCTATTTGAAAATCAGCCTACTTCTCACGTTATTAATGACCTCAGTCAACACTTGTCTAATGTGTTTATGGGCTCAACTGTTATTTTAAGTTTTCTTTAATATAACAATGTTAATTTTGTAAATCAATTTCCATTTTAGAGTAAAATAGAGAATAACGTAGAGTATCCTTCATCCTGTAGCTACCTGGTGATCCTACAACTGAGACAAATGGCGTCAAAAAAATGAAGAGCCAGCAAAATATTTACACACAAGTCCTGTCGTTATGAGTATTTGGCGACTGTTTATAAATGTTTTTAACATCAAAATGAGCAGTGAGGCAAAGATACTCTTTAAGTAAATTTGACTTTATCTAATTTTTCAATTTTTCATAAATCTTCTTGTGAACCTTTTGACAGATCCCTTTCTAAGGTTTTACCTATTAAATTTGGCTTCCTCACTTCCTCACAGCACTTACGTGTCATCGAGTACTAACCAGTATCATGTGACCAGTAGAGATGTCCATGTTGGCCTGAGCTGGCTCCTCACACCAGGAGGGCGTGCTGCTATGGGAGCTGGGGCTTGGCTGGGCGCCGTCGCTGAACTGGGATGAAACGCTGCTCACCCTCGAGTCTGTACCTCCGCCTCCCACTGCACCTCCCGCAACACTTCCTCCACCTCCTCCTCCACTTCCTCCACTTGCTCCTCCACTTGCTCCTCCCACAGCACCTAGGGCGGCAGCTTCAAGGCGTCCAAAGGCACCTTTGGAGGCCATATGCTGGCGACACAGGTCCTGGTGAGCCAGTTATGCATGCACTGTTACACTGCACTCCTCTCACTGTGTTGTGCCTCTTAAGTGTTTATATAGATTTGTATTTGTATAAAGCATCTGAATGGACTATTTTGTCACTAAAAAAGGTGATTGGAGGCAGCTGAGAGAGTTGGGGAAAGCCTCATTTTACATTAAAGCAAGTTACATTAAAGTCAGTTCATACATTGGGAATAAAAAGCAGAACCTGGACATTCGCTTCTCACATATACAGGGAGTGCAGAATTATTAGGCAAATGAGTATTTTGTCCACATCATCCTCTTCATGCATGCTGTCTTACTCCAAGCTGTATAGGCTCGAAAGCCTACTACCAATTAAGCATATTAGGTGATGTGCATCTCTGTAATGAGAAGGGGTGTGGTCTAATGACATCAACACCCTATATCAGGTGTGCATAATTATTAGGCAACGTCCTTTCCTTTGGCAAAATGGGTCAAAAGAAGGACTTGACAGGCTCAGAAAAGTCAAAAATAGTGAGATATCTTGCAGAGGGATGCAGCAGTCTCAAAATTGCAAAGCTTCTGAAGCGTGATCATCGAACAATCAAGCGTTTCATTCAAAATAGTCAACAGGGTCGCAAGAAGCGTGTGGAAAAACCAAGGCGCAAAATAACTGCCCATGAACTGAGAAAAGTCAAGCGTGCAGCTGCCAAGATGCCACTTGCCACCAGTTTGGCCATATTTCAGAGCTGCAACATCACTGGAGTGCCCAAAAGCACAAGGTGTGCAATACTCAGAGACATGGCCAAGGTAAGAAAGGCTGAAAGACGACCACCACTGAACAAGACACACAAGCTGAAACGTCAAGACTGGGCCAAGAAATATCTCAAGACTGGTTTTTCTAAGGTTTTATGGACTGATGACATGAGAGTGAGTCTTGATGGGCCAGATGGATGGGCCCGTGGCTGGATTGGTAAAGGGCAGAGAGCTCCAGTCCGACTCAGACGCCAGCAAGGTGGAGGTGGAGTACTGGTTTGGGCTGGTATCATCAAAGATGAGCTTGTGGGGCCTTTTCGGGTTGAGGATGGAGTCAAGCTCAACTCCCAGTCCTACTGCCAGTTTCTGGAAGACACCTTCTTCAAGCAGTGGTACAGGAAGAAGTCTGCATCCTTCAAGAAAAACATGATTTTCATGCAGGACAATGCTCCATCACACGCGTCCAAGTACTCCACAGCGTGGCTGGCAAGAAAGGGTATAAAAGAAGAAAAACTAATGACATGGCCACCTTGTTCACCTGATCTGAACCCCATTGAGAACCTGTGGTCCATCATCAAATGTGAGATTTACAAGGAGGGACAACAGTACACCTCTCTGAACAGTGTCTGGGAGGCTGTGGTTGCTGCTGCACGCAGTGTTGATGGTGAACAGATCAAAACACTGACAGAATCCATGGATGGCAGGCTTTTGAGTGTCCTTGCAAAGAAAGGTGGCTATATTGGTTGCTGATTTGTTTTTGTTTTGTTTTTGAATGTCAGAAATGTATATTTGTGAATGTGGAGATGTTATATTGGTTTCACTGGTAAAAATAAATAATTGAAATGGGTATATATTTGTTTTTTGTTAAGTTGCCTAATAATTATGCACAGTAATAGTCACCTGCACACACAGATATCCCCCTAAAATAGCTAAAACTAAAAACAAACTAAAAACTACTTCCAAAAACATTCAGCTTTGATATTAATGAGTTTTTTGGGTTCATTGAGAACATGGTTGTTGTTCAATAATAAAATTATTCCTCAAAAATACAACTTGCCTAATAATTCTGCACTCCCTGTACATCATATTTCCATTTTATTGACTTTAGCGGACTGTTAGAATTTTTATTGCCTATACTGGTTATAACCTTTTGTTATTGCCTATTATTCTTTCCATCTTGGCCATTTATCCAAATATTTCAACGTCCATCTGCTAGCACTATTACTTTCAACTATCAGTTAATTAAAATTTCAACCACATGGTGCCAATGCAGTAACATTCATTGAAATTTCATTTCTGTACACCTGCTGTATCCTGAGGTACGCCCTCACCTGGTACTCCTGGTGGCTGAAGCTGCCTCCTTCTGGTCCCAGACCCAGCTTCTTTGCCGCCAGTCGGTGTGCATGGTGGCGCAGGCAGGTGATGGTCATGGCCGCCACCAGGATGCCGCCGATGCAGGCCATGGCCACCAGCATTGCAAACACCCAGCGGGAGCGGGGCTGGACTCTGGTCGCCAAGGGCAAAGACTTCCCATTATTCTTCTGTAACAAGTGGGCAGAAAAAAGCCTAAATTCAGCTTCCTTTTTGTTAGCCTCTGACCACTCGTATCAGCAACAGTGAATACCTACAGAACTGATTTTAAGATGAACGTAGATAAATGTGTAAATGCACTCACCTCTCCAACACCGCTCTGCAGCACCTTCAAGCCCGTCTCAGACTCCAGGAAGTTCTTCTCTGCAACTGATTCAACCAGCCAATCAACAATAAACCAAAGTTTAAAGATGCTCCCTCATCAGCTGGCTTTATAAACCTCTGTTAGTGTAAATGATGGAGAAACCAGATGATAATATGTTTTGGATAATAGCAGGAAAAAGTACTTTACACCTGTGATGTTTGTGACACAAAACCGCCTTTGCATCTTTCCTACTTTTTAAGCTTCCTTTCGTCCAGTTTTGTTCTCTTCTTAGTTTCTTTACATTTAAAACCTTTTCATATGTTTTCTTGCATTCTTTCCTCTGTCAGTCCTTCTTTGTTTCACTGTCCTGAACACACTATACAGTTCCTACCTTCCTATTTTTTCTTCCTTTGCTATTTTTTCTTTTTCAATTAGTTTATTCTTCCTTACCATCCTTCCTTTCTCTTTTAATCATTTTTCTTTCTACCTTATTTTTCTTACATTTCTTCCTTCAATTCTTTATTTTTCTTCAAGCCTGTCTTAATTCTTTCCTTTGTCTTTGATTCCTTCCTTTGTTCTTTTGTTCCCTTTCCTGTCTGATCTTCTTTTCTTTTACCTTTCTTCTTTTTTCTTTCCTTCCTTCCTTTCCTTTGTCCTTCATTCTTAAATTTTCTTCCTTTATTTCTTCCTTCCTCCTTCCTTCCTCACTTCCATTCTTCTCTGTTTTCTTCCTCAGTTCCCTTCCTTATCATCCATCATTACGTAGTTCCTCAATTCATCCTTTCTTCATTCCTTCATCCTTCCTTTTCATATTCCTCATCACTTCCTTCCTTCAGTTTCTTTTCTTTTCCTTCACTTCTGCTTTTATTTTTTCCTTCGTTTGTCTTTCCTTACTCACTTTTTTTGTTCCTTCACCTTTTCTATCCTTCTTTCTTCCTTCCTACCATCCATCTTTCCTACCTCCCTCCTTCCTTAGTTTCTTTCTTCCTTCCTTCCTTTTATCCTACCTTACTTAGTTCCTCAGTTTCATCCCTTATTCCTTCTGTCCTTCCGTTGTCTTCTTCCTTTTGTTCTTTTTCCCTTCCTCCTTGCTTCCAACATTTCTTCTTTCTTATCTTTTCTTCCTTCCCTTCCTTCTTTCTTCTTTCCTGCCATCCATCTTTCCTACCTCCCTCCCTTCCTCAGTTTCTTCCTTCCTTTCATCCTACCTTACTTAGTCCCTTAATTTCATCCCTTATTCCTTCTGTCCTTCCATTTTGTTCCCCCCTTCCTTCTTTCCTGGTCTTCTCCTCTGTGACTGCTTTGATTGAACACACAGCACTGAAATAACTGAAGCGTTGCAGCGGGCAGCGCTAAAAAGTGAACAGGTGGCGTACCAGCTTTGTCGGCCACATCTGCGGCTGTCAGGTTCTTGGCATTGGGTCTGATCCTGAAGGTGATTGCAGGTCCGACCACACTGCAGAGAGGCAGAGAATGCCCAGCAGGTGAGTTTTACACTGAATTAAAACACCAGCTGAACATAAGTTACCTAATCTAATAGTTTGTGCAACAGGAGAACAAAGAGCACTTTTACTTTTTACAGACACTTTGCAGAAATCTCCTCAGGTCAGTTCTTCTCTAAACGAGTCTCATTTTCTTCTAAGAAGCGAAAATCTGCAACAGCGTCCTCAATATTTTCATGTTTAATTTAATTTAAGTAAAAATGAATGTTTACTCATTCTAGAGCAGCAACCTGCTCTAATATTTACTTTATCCAGATACATGGAAACGATTTTAATATAATAACGACTCTTTGAGATGTTTCTTTGGGATGAACTCAGTATTTTACTTTCAATTTCATTAAAATTACTTACAGTTCTCCTGTATCTGAGGTACAGCGGCGTATTTTTGTGCATATTAATTTTTTTATTGCATTTATTACTTCTTCAATTGAATGGGTTTTTTTTCTGTTGTTCATTGAAATGTCCTGAATAAACTGTAACTGCTACTATTTTATTAAATCTTGTGAAGACATGGAGTTTATGCCGATGTTAATAAAGAAATCCGCTTGGATAAGAAGGAGATTTCTGCAGGCCGGAACTTTCTGCAGGGTCAGGAAGAAGGAGGAGCAGGAGGAGAAGCAGGTCAAAGAATCACTTCCACGAGCAGAAAGTTAGTGCAGCTTGCCGTCCAGCTTCACCAGGTCTGGGGAACCTCATGAACCAAAGAGCGAGGATCCAGAGGCTGAAGCCAGAAAGGACGTCTCCTTTTCTTTTAGATTTTTCGTTCTTATTTTTTGTGCGGGTTGAGGAGCAGTGACGTCCTCGCTCCTACCTGATTCTGATGAAGGAGTTGGTGGAGAGGCCGATCCTCTCCGACAGCAGCTCCAGCAGTCGCACCCCGTCGTTCAGACTGAGGGGGCTGACAAAACACACACATTTAAACACACACATGAACAGACACTCTCTCACACATACACACAGCAGCGTTCAAAGATTTAAAGAAGACCTTTGACCTCTGAATCTGAGTCCATCTGACAGTCACTTTATCAGCTTCTGCTTCTGATTTCCTGATCTGAGCTCAGGGTCGGCGCTTTTACTTTCTTCCTCTTCGTTTACTCCCTCCTTCCTTCCTGTCTTTAGGTGTCTTTCCTTCTTTTAATTTCAATATCTCAGTTTCTTTCCTTTCTTCATTCTTTTTAATTTTCTTACCTCCTTCCTTTTTATTTCTTCACTTATTTTATTAAGCCTTCCTTACTTCTTTCTAGTCTTCTTCCCTATAGTTTTTTTCCTTGTTGTTTATTCAACACAGTTTTCTCTGTTAATCCTTTTGGTTTAATTTCTCTTGACATACATTCCCCCCTTTCCTCGTTTTCCTTTTTCCATTTTTTAATACCTCTGTTTCTTTCTTTTCTTCCATTTTCCTTCTGTCAGTTCTTTTACATCCTTCCATTTTCACACTGCTCTGTGTTTACTTATTTCCTTCCTTGATTTTTTCATTTCCTTTATTTCCCTCCTTGTATGTTCAAGTGTTTCCTTCCTGCCTTTTCTTCTTTTAGTCATCAGTTTCTTCTTTGCTTCTTTCTCACAGCACAGAGCAGTTTAATCACTTAAGGACAAGGTCACAGATAATAGCCTTCAACACAACTTTGCTATATATTAGATTATGGTTTTTGTGAACTGTCTGCTACATTTCACAGGAGCAAATAATAACCTTCTTTGGTCACATTACAAGAAATTTTAGACTAATGGATGGACAGCCCTGTTATCTGTCCAGGATGTATCCTGCCTCTGGCCCTAACGACTACTGGCTGAAGCACCACTGCAAGCCTGAAATGGATAAGCAGACAGATGGGTGGAAAGACAGACTGATGGATTGCAAGACTGGTGGTGAATGGATGAAAGGCAGATGGATGGACAGATATCTTTTATTCATTTCCTTCTTTGCTTTCTTCGGTCATTTTCCTTTCTTTCCTTTTTTCCTTCATTCTTGTTTATTTTCTTCCTTTTCTAAATTTCATCACTCCAGTTTCTTCATTTCGCTCCTTCTTTCATTCCTTTCCACTTCTTCTTTTCATTTCTTTTCTGTTCTACTGTTTCTTTCTTTCTTTATTTGTTCAGTTATCTTTCATTATTTCTTTCCAGTCGTCTTTCCTTTAGTTCCTTCCTTTTATTTCAACACCCGTGTCTCTATCCTTTTCTTCCATTTTTCAGTGTTTGTCCTTCAGCATTAGTTGTCCTGCTGCGTCCACATTAGTGAGCAGCATGTGGACTCCTTTCACCACAAACATGAAAGCAACACATAACGAGATGTCTGTCCACTCACACCTTCAGGCGTCCTGATTGGCCAGACACTCAGGAAGCATACCTCTGATTGGTGACGATGTAGCCAAATTCGTCCACCTGACCTACTGGATCCTTCTTCCCCAGTTTGTCCTGATTGACTGTTGTGGTGGGTGTTGCCTCTTTCTGGACTCCCTCTGGTGTCGGAGGCTTGGCGTTGGAGGGTGGAGCCTCCTGGGCAGACATTTTATAGGCCATTGAGCCCTCTGAGACCTGATAGAAGAAGATAAATGAACACATTTGATTGGAAATAGATAATGAAGGAGTATTTTTGCTTATTTACTTGTTGATTTATGAGATTTATAAACAAATTAATTTAGCTTGAAATTATTGCCTTAGATTAATTTTTCTCTAAATGCAGGCAACGTTTTGAGCCCCTGAACAAGAAGAGATTAGCTCTGATGTGACAACCAGAGACTGTGAAGCACTGACAGGCAAAATGTACACGACTGTGTTTTTGCTGTATTCTGATATGTTTTTGTTTTTTTTAATAAACAGATAAACCATCACATCGTTTATGGTGGGAAG
Source organism: Copadichromis virginalis (assembly GCF_057382275.1). Taxonomy (NCBI): domain Eukaryota; kingdom Metazoa; phylum Chordata; class Actinopteri; order Cichliformes; family Cichlidae; genus Copadichromis; species Copadichromis virginalis. Next base: position 25,623,991 of record NC_140639.1, read on the forward strand.
CAACGTATTTACCTTCTTTCCTGTAGCAGCATTGTTCCCGTATTTATCTGAAGAATAAACAAAAAGAAAACATGCTGAAGAGACTTTTTTTTCAACCCTTTAAATGCAAATGGTGGACAGGTTTGTTTATCTGATTGGATCTTTACTTTATTGGAGGTACAAATTTCGAATGTGTCCTTCAAAGATCAGCATATCTGTTGATGTTGTTGCCTGTCTGCAGCTTTAAAGAAGGCAGTGAAGTTTGTGATGTTAGTGAAGTGAAAAGATCGACCTTTGGATTCCTTTTGGGCGTAGGAGCTCTCCAGCTGCAACTGCTTCAGAGCGGCGGGCAGATCTTCTTTCTGTTCGGGGGACAAGTCCTTCATGTCGAGACCGTAGTGATCGAGCAGCAGAGCCAGTCTCTGCAGTGAACGCTCTACGAATACAGCACAGAGCACTTTAACCACTGAAGGACACATCTACAGATAACAGCCTTCAACACAGCTTTACTACTGTGGATTTTTTTAATTAGGTGAACTATCAGTTTTTTCCTCTGCTACATTTCACAAGAGCAAAGTTTTGCCTTTCTTTGGTTACATTATAATAAATGTAAGTTAGATAATGGATAGCCCCGAGACAGCCACGTGATCTGTGCAGGATGTATCCTGCCTCTCGCCCAATAACGACTGAGACAGGCTCTGAACTGAATAAAGAGTTGGAGGGATGGAACAGGAGTATGGATAGCCCAATGGATGGATGAAAAATGAAAAAAATTGTAAAAATTTACAAACATTTCCCTGAAAAAGGGAAAAAAAAGAGTAAAAAGTGAGCAGAAAGACACACACACACACACACACACACACACACACACACACACAATATTTAAAAAAGAAATACACAAAAAATAAACACGATGGACAAAAGAAATAATGACTTGTCTTCTTTTCTCGTCTCGCTCACCATCCAGTTCTGACAGGGCATCGTACTCATCCTGTGCCTTCTTCTCTGCTGGGTCCTGCTGTGCAACCTGGGAAACGTAGTCCTCACCATAGTCCAGAGGGAAGTCCAGCTCCGGGAAAAAGGAGGAAGAAGATGAGGAGGACAGTGAGGATGGGAGGCCAGCTGCTGCTGCTACTGCTCCTCTGTGGCGGGGAAGAGACTGAACAGGTGAGGAAGAGGAAGAAGAAGAGGAGGAAGGAGAAGTGAGGTAAAAGGACACTAGATCCTGGAGGAGCTGCCGGTCTCGGTCCAGAGGACTTCCTCGAGATCTGGAGCGATAGGAGGAGGGATGGAGCGGGAGGGCCGGGTTATCATCCAGAGAGTTGAGGGAGCGCTCCTCCTCCTCCTGGTAGCCGTACTGCTGCTGCAACAACACACACACACACAACAGACATGTGCTGCTTTGGCCACTAGGGGGCAGAGAAACACAAAAGTAGAATAACAATGTATTGCTTTCAGAGATGTTCTGGTTTAAACGTGTCCGGCACATTGGGGATTTCTCCCTGCATAATAAAATATTGCCGCAGGGTTTCAGTAAACTATTTTGAAGTGTTTGTCTGAACATTCCTCCCACCTTGTGGTAGGTGTATGGGTCCAGCAGGGGTGTCTGCATGTGGACAGAAGACCGGGAGGGGTTGAGGACCATGTAGTCCACATACTGCTGCATCATCTTGGGGTCAGCTTGATCTTCAGGACCCTGATCCCTCTGTGGACTGGGGCCCAGCAACCTGGAGGACCTAAGAAATAAAACAGCTCAGTCTTGTCTAAGATGCTACCCTCCCATTTTTAATGATAGTAAAGCTCTTCTTACAGTTTGGGTGACTTCTCATTAAGTTTAGAGTGGGTTTCAACGGTGGGAACTTGGCTCAGCTCTCGGCTGATGATTGCCTGGGTCATGTCGTCCTTCCAGTTAAGACCTGTGCAGCCACATGTAGAAATATCACCAAGAGTGACAGCACAAAGAAAAAAACAACTGCAATGAGGGAGCAAGAATTGCTAAAAGAACAAAATGAAACCATTAAAGAACAAAAAGTGATGACACAAAATGTCCAAAAGGTGACTAGAAGATGCAGAATTACTAAAAAGAACCAAAGGATAATCACAGCATAATACAAAATGAAGGCAAAAGGCAAAAATGATGACAAAAAAGATCAAACATCCACTTGCAGATGCCAAATTAATACAGATAGAGAAAAAATGTGTAAAAATGACATAAAATGACTACAACATGACCACAAAAGATACTAAACCACCAGAAAAACAATCTGTAAATATAAAGAGAGACAAGATGAGGAAGGGCAAAATTAGCACAAAGCACCAAAAAAAGCCCCAAATAACTTTAAAAATGGCAAAGCTACATGAAATGGACAAAAAAGGACTACAAAAAGAAAAAAAAGACCACTTAATGACAAAAAGTGATGACTTTAAGACAAAAATAACCAGAACCGATGGCCACAGAAAGCAAAATACAAGAAATAAATCCCAATTAACAGAGGATTTTTTTAGACCAATGGTAATACTGATATGTGGTGATTGTTAAAAACAATCCAATATATCGACAGATATTTTCCTTCTTTCAAACACATAAACAGAGTTCCCTAACATTTGTTATGCATAGTTATTTATTTACTTATTTATGCGAGACTCTGTGATGTTAACGGGGTATTTGCAGCTATGGTGAACAAAATGAGCATTTATTGGCTGTTACAAATGTAGACGTGGATATTTGCAAATACCCAAAATATAGCTCAATTATAACAAATAAAAAAAACTAATACTGAGCCAAAAAATTGTTACACATGCAATGATCACGAAGACATAAAAGAGGAAACCATATTCCCCCCTCTGTTTTAGTGCACATGAGCTGAATTAAAAGTGTGCCGCTGTATTCAGAGACTCACCCTGAACCATCAGGTCTTTGAGGACTTCCTGCAGTTTGTGCAGGACGGGTACAGACACCTGATACTGGACGGGTTCCTGATGAGGAGCCTGGCACTGTCCAAACAAACCATCTGCACAGAAAGAGATTCTACTGTTGCCAAACATGACAGCAACCACAAAACTCCACATATCAACACACCATAAAAAATGTTTGTGCATTTTTAAAGCAGGAGCCATAAGGTGGTTTGTTTGTCTGTCAGCAAAGATCTACTAAACTGAACTTACTGAAGAGGCAGGGCAATGGAAGAACCCATGAAAAATGAAACCAGCAGTTCTTCAATGTCCGCGTCAGCATGGCTCCAAAAGCCAGTCAATCCCCATAGACTCAATAAATTAATTCAATTCAGCTTTATTTATATACCACCAAATCAGAACAACAGTCTCCTCTATGTTCTTTGGCTTGTAAGGCAAAGACCCTACAATGACACAGATGTAAACCCAGCAATCAGTTGCCCCCTATGAGCAAGCACTTGGTGACAATGGGAAGGGAAAACTCCATTATAAAGGAACAGCCAAAAGTAGCTTTACAGCATGGATTACTGTGAGAGCCAATGTTGGCTGTTTTGCCCAAATATGTTCACTTCTAGCCCTAAAAACCCCTACCATGGTGACTAATATAAAGGTGAAATTTTGTGGGCTCCTTCCCGTCACATAGTCCAGTTTGGTACCCATGGACCAGAGGACTGACCTGCTGACCATTAAAAAGAATGTAGGTTTAAGGTACTTCAGCATTGCTTGTCCGTTCACACCCAGAAGCTACATCGGGTTAAACATTCTTTCAATGCTTCAGCATTTTGCAATTTTCTCACTTCAGATTTCTTAGCTTGTGTTTTTCTCAGCTGGGTTTGTTTTGAGCCCTCAGGGCCACCGTACTTTGCAGTTTAAATGCTGTTTTCTTTCCTTGTAGAAGAAGAATGAGAAGAACAAAAACAAGCAACTGCTCTGAGTTTACCAGGACAGCAGCAGCAGTATGAGTGCTCATCAATAATTTACACTACACATGCTGTATGTAATGCATGTAAACACGAACACAGCACATGCACACACACGTGTACACACAAACACACACTTGGCTTCATACACACACACTCACTGTGGTGGTGGTTTTGTGTGTGAGTGTGGGCTGTGGTGAGTCATCACCTCTGTCTCCATCTCACACACACACACAAGGGAGACACACGGTCGTCAGGCAAGTGATGTCACTGTTGTCATAGAGACGGCTCTCAGCCAATCGACCTGCGATTGGCTGGGAGCCGTCTGACGGAGGGAGACCTCGTTTACTCTTTTCCTCTTGCATTACTCTGTTTATCTTCATCTCTTTCTCCATCTTGACGTCGCTTCCCTCACTTCCTGTAAATCTTATTGCCCAACTGACGCAGCTCATAGAAAAATAATTTTTACACTCATCCTTCAGCACAACACTCACAAACATCCATCAGCTGCTCAAATTGAACGGTGACATCTGCAGAGGTGCAGGCAGTTACATGGGTGAAGTTTTTTCTTTTTTAAGATTACAGATGTTACAAGATAAGAAGTGTAACACAAGTTACAAATACTTAAAGCTACAAAAGATGTCTTTGTCTTACACAGTCCTGAATCACATTTAGTAAACTCAAAATGCACAACTACAGATGTTTAAGTGCAGTGAAATGTTCTCTCCCATTGAAGCTTTTAAACAAACATGATCAAAGCTTTAAAGCAGTCTGTCTATTTTTAGAGTCTTGAAACACTTTTCTTTGATTTCATCACTACAGAGACTGAAAACATATTGCAGATGTTTAAGGACACAAATCTGCATTCAAGCTTTTCCGTCCATCCTTTTTCTACCACTTATCCAGGTTGTGGGGGCAGCAGCCTAATCAGAACAGAGGCTTTCCAAGTCCAGCCAGGAGATGCAATTATTGATCTCTGGCTTTCATCCTGTCTCCCCTTCCTCACCCCCAACCAGTTGCAGTACGGTTGGAGCAGATGACCGTCCCTCCCTGAGCCTGGTTCTCCTTATATGTTTCTTCCTGTTAAAATGGAGTTTTCCTTCCAACTGTCGCCAAGTGCTTGCGCAAAGGGGGGAATTTGATTGTCTGGGTTATTGTAGGGTGTTTACATCACTATATAAAGTGACTTGAAATGACTGTTGTTGTGATTTGGTGCCATATAAATAAAATTGAAATGGATTGAATTAATCCAGCCTGTCCTTGGGCCTGCTCTAGGTCTCGTCCTTTACCAGCACAAGTCCCTACTGTCATCTCCACACTCTTTCCTTTCCTTCTCTCTCGCTACCTCCTAACGTGCACAGTTTCCACCAGCACAGCACTGAAAGCGGTCATTATTAATCCATGTCCTGACTGATGACCCGGTATGGAAATCTCATTCTTGACAATCTGCATGTTTGATTTGACTTTGATTTGATGTCGGTCGCCCTTCATGAAACAGCCACCCTCATTTATGCAGCCACTTAACCAGAACTAGTTAGGATTATACTGGCTTGGAGTTGCTGTGAAAACTCAGACAGCAAATGAATAAAGCTTCTATTGTTTTTTGGCGAGACTGCAGCTTGTTTTATTTACACACAGCAGAAGTTGCACACAGTGTGTCTTTTTCCATCCATCCACTCTCGCTTATGCAATCCAGGACAAGTGTCTGAAAGGCAGCGGCCACTCCGGACAGATCGCCAGTTCAGAATCACCAGTTAACCTAACAAACCTTTCTTTTCAGGTACACACGAAGAACCCAGGCAGACTGACATTGGATTCAAACCCAGGACCGGGACTTTGTTAAGGACAATTAAACAACCCAGGGTGCGCTAATGCTAATGCACTGACAACATTCAACCCTACTTTTAGTCTTTCAGTCTGCATCACTTTATTACTTTACTGCGAAATATTTTCATCTGACCTCATAAGAAAAACTCAAAATGACCTTTTCATGAATGAAATCTAGAGAACGTGTGTGTGTGTGTGTGTGTGTGTGTGTGTGTGTGTGTGTGTTATTCAAGCATTTTAGCCCAGATTAGAAATGATTAAAGCTTTTAAAGATGTCTTTTTGTACACTCTAAATACTGCACGTCTATGGACACAGAAATGATCATTTTTATGCATAAGAAAATATTGTGAGCACAGTTTGGGTGAAGATTCGTTTTGAGGCATGGATATGTGATGGAAAGCACACAAAATGGGCAGTGTGCAAAATTCAGTCTGGCCATTTCTGCACAGATTACAGATGCCTTCTGCAATCCTTTTACCTCAGAATGGAGCTAAACCTGTTTTATTCAAACCCTCCAGATGGTGAACACAAACTGTAGGTGTTTAATAAAGACATACCAAATGGGTTATTTTGTTCATTTTTAACTATTTTATGCATCTTCACAAGAAAAAGCACCAAAATGAAACCACTGGGGTGAGTCACTTTTGATGTATTCAGAAATAATTTTGTGCATCTTCATGAAGTCTGGAAATGTGTGTTTACAGATGCTTAAGCACATAAAATGGGCTGTTTTTAAAATGCAGTCTGGGTGTTTTCCTCTTATACATGATGACACAGGCTGAAATAATTACATCTTCAAAAAAAGGACCTTCAAAGTGGGTGTTTTTTTTTTGAAGACTCCTACATTTTTGATGAATCTTAATGTTGTAAGACTACAAATGGTCAGACACACAAAATGAGAGGATTTTTGAATGAAGTTTGGTAGCAAATTGATTCGTAATCATTATTCCAAACTGCAAATGTTGAAGGACATAAAAAATGAAAATCATTAAGCAGTCTAGAATAACTTTAAACATGTTTAAATCCATCAGATTTGTTCTTTTTTCCCCCCAAAGGTCTTGAAATTATTTCAATTACGTGAATATTCAGTTCAGATGTGCCAGGCTGAGAAAACGAGCTGCGTGTTCTCACAAAGCCTCGTTCTTGGATTCATCAAATGTTTGGCACGGCATGTTCCACCTCAAGGTAAAAACAAGGAACAAAACATCCTCAGGGAGGAAGGGGTAACATGCCATCAATAATGCAGGCGCCCCTTTCAGGTGCACGCCCGTGTGCCTGCTCTCGTAATGACAACCTCAAAACGTTTGAAAAGGCATGGAGGAAACAGGAAACCCAGCGAGCGATTATAAGCAGAGCCGTCAAAGGCGTGACATCTGATGGGCTCCAGGCTGCGTGATGGACAGGGGACGTGCCAGAGCTTGCTGAAGCGTGCCGCGGTAACGGGAGCCTGCTGGGATCACTCACTTTCACTCAATTTACTATTCCCATTAAGCTGCATTCAGGTTATCGTAAATATGAGCTCCCTACTGAGGAGGAAGTTTGAGCTCTAATTTAACTCGTGGAAAAAACTGGATGTTTAAAGGGTCAGGTAACCCAAGCAGAAGAATTAAAAAGAATTATGAAAATAAATAAATAAATATAGACTGGCCACTGCCACGATGGTTTGTCCTGGTAAACATGCCTTTTATCTGAGTTTCATTACAAAAATTAATGATGTACTTTAGGGAATATTCTGATTGTTTATTAACAATTTAATACTCTAAGTATTCTTTTTATTCTTTTTATTAATAGCAGTATTTATAGTATCCAAAATGTTCCTTTAATAGGATTGTATCTGATGACTTAAAGTTGGACTTTCAATACCGTGTAGGCGACCATGGATCACTGATTATGTTCATGGATGCATGTAAACTCCCGTCCCCAAGAAATAGCAGATCTGTGATCGTAGCTTTGAAATGCCACCAGTTTACATCAGCGACCCAGAATGCAATGCAAAATAACAGCAGCCTTCGCGGGTCAAGTTATGTATTAAGAATTTAAAAACTTTGAAACGATGAAAACATTAAGACCTACAAGCTGAAACAGTCTAGCTTCATTTTTAACTAAAACAAGACTGGGTTTGTAGTTTTAAATTTGTAGTGTCTGAGTTTAAAGTAAAGGAACTTATTTAGTATTCACAGTATTCATGTTGAAAGTGGAAGTACAATAATACTCTACATTAAGATAAAGTGAAAGTGCTGAAAGTGAAAACACAGCACCGTAAATAGAAATATGAATCTCAAACTGCAGAACAGCAGCTTTGACCTGAAATCAATCTTTTACGTATAAGAGAACGAGTTTGTTACTTCTTCATAATGTTGCACAGTTTTGATTTATGGGATAACAACTGGAAATACAGTGACCTGATATAAGTAAAAGATTTCATCACCTGTTGGTTTCTCAAAGAGTCAAAGTTAGTGTTCTGGCCACCAGAGAGCATGGAGTGCTAAGTTATCAGTGAAGGCTAATTAACTTGGTTAGTGAGCTGGATTCATAGACTATATTGATACAATGCTTGGACACAGATAACAGCTAATTGGTGCGACATGTTCATCCATTATATTATCTGAAGGTGAGCAGGTGTTCCACGCTCCCCAGGAACTCTTGCCACTTCCACACAAGACAGTATGTATATATAATGTCTCCAGTAGGTTCTTCTGGATCTATCAGTGGCCGTGCCTCAGCATTGCTCTAAATACAGATCAATAAAATTCTACCATTTCACTCACCAAAACAGCAGCACAGAGATTTTGGACCGTCTGTATCAACAAGCAGACAGCGAGAAGCTACAGCCGCCTGTGTCAACACTCACCTGTCAATCAAAGAGCCCGCGACTTTAAGCCTTAATAAAATTCAAAGTGGAGGATTATAAGTAATCGTTTAAAAAATCACCCAGTGCAATGTTGCTATGAAGAAAGAATGTATCCAAACCTGTTTCCTGTAAAGTTGGACAATTTAACATGGGGGTCTATGGGGGTTGACTCACTTTAGGTGGTGGCCTCAAGTGGCTGTTAGAGGACCTGCAGTTTTTTGGTACTTCTGCATTTTCCAGCCCAGCTTGAAGATGATGAGATATTGCAGTGAAATTTTGCCCCAACTCCACATCGTCCAGACTTTTGTGATAAACCCTTTTGAACCAAAGAGCTGCAAAACCTATGAAACTCCATTTATATGAATATAAAGCACCTTGAGGCAACTGCTGTTGTGATTTGGCGCTATATAAATAAAAAGAATTGAACAGAACAGTAACTGATCTAACGGGTGTAAGGTGTTGTATGAACTTGGATTAAAGAGCTGATACTCACCATCATTGCACAGCTGATCTCTGGGACACAGCTTCTTCTCAAACAAGCAACCTGCAGACACAAATTTAGAAGATGCATAAGAATTCAAAGACAACCAGCCTATAAAACTGACTATTTCTGTCAGTTCTTCACGTTTTCCTAACCTTTGATGGCTGTTTCAAGACTTTAAGAACTCTTAAATAGGGTTATCAGTTCCAGTTTGTCACACTACAAGCAAAAAGACAAACATGAACTCATTTGCGTTTCTGTAAAACTCTTTTTTTTTTTCTTTTTAATTGCAGGACTCAAACAGAGCCAGAAATGAGGCAGGGAAACCCCCTGGGACAGAGAGCTACATTGTGTTGGACATCAATATTGTGTTGCTAAGAGTCCGGATGGATCTGTGTGCATGTGTGTACGTTACAGTTGACCTTTTCCCGGGCTTAATCTGTTGCGAGGCAGTAAACAGCTGCAGACGTGAAGCTACTCGCTCTGCTCTGTTTATTTATGTGTTTGAGTTGGATATTCATTAAGGATTTATATAATCCTCTATACAGTACCCATTTATAACTTGAGAAAATGCACATTGTCATGCAGCGTACTGCCTGCGTGCCCACCAACTTAGCTTCCACCGTCTGAGCTGTCAGGACAAATAAAAATTCAGACTTTAATAGCTTTCTCAGCTCTCGAGTGACAAAATGAAACTTCCAATGTCAGAAACGGCATTCAAAATCCCACAGACGTTTGCAGCAGCTCTGATAAACACAAAGCCTTAGAACAGGGTATGGCACGTGGGTCGGTTCAGATAAGAATAGCAGAGTTATTTTCCATCAGCCCAAAAAGTTTGTGACCTAATTGTCATTAGAGGTCGGGTAGATTAGCGGCAAAGCTTCTGCAATTGCTTCTTTCATATAGGCTTTTTGTTTTTTTGTTCAGTGCTCACAAATTAAACATTTAACCTTCATTTTTAACTCATATTTTGTCAGCATCAGTAGACTGCATTGAGTTGTAAATACAAATGGCTTAAGCCACAGCCTTAAAGCTACATTCTTCCTAATGTCCAGCAGGGGGCGACTCATGTGGTGTGATTAAAGAAAAAGCCTGTAAGAAAATGGGCAAACTTCTCCCTTGATCTATGGCTTCATCAAACATTTTACTGCTGAGATAAAAGTCTCAGTTGCAAGTTTTGAGGTTAATTTTTTACAGTGTTTATATTGTAAACTGTGATTAATATAAAAAAATAGCAAATAAGTTTTGAAACCAATAAGAAATTTTTGCGAGCCCAGTCACACCGGCTACTGCTGCTTTAATGCATCGTTCCAATAAATGGCAAACAACCAAAGCTGCACATACAAATGCACATCTGCAAGCCACTTTGTGAGCCCACGCCATATATATTTCTACAGATAACAGCATCAAATAACATCAATCTTTTCTGGTGTTGTTGAACTACTTATTTTCTTTTTTTGTGTTTCAAGCTTCTGGTGTTTCCTGGTGGGAGTGTTTTTGCATCTAGCAGAGAAGACGACTGCCCACTGTGGTATTTCTGTTTTTGCTACGACTTGAGGCCAATGCCGGAGGAAACAAAAAAAAATACCATCTATAAGGAGGATGTCAGTATCACACAGCAGGAAAGCGACAATGAAACTGTGCAAAAGGACCCTTTAGGTAAATGTCAGTGTTATTTTGCTATTTTCTTAAATCCCAAGGCTTTTCTTCTGCTTCACCTTTAATCTATACAAAGTCTGCCTGAGTATTGACTACATGACGACACAAACAAGCCACCTCTGCAGCAGATATCACAGAGGGAATCTCCATTAAAGCAGAAATCTGACACAGGGCTAAACATAGAGCGGAGAGATCTCCATCCGTCCATCCATCTGTTCGCCACCCCTCTGACCAAACTCCACACTGATGACTAATCTCTGCTTTGTCCTTTCTCCACCACCCACACACCCATCCATCCATTCATCCATCCATAACCTCCTTTCGACTGTTTCATGAAGATTTCAGTCACTCAATCAGCGCCTCTGAAATGCGACGTTGCTGGCTAATAAGAAGGAATTTCAGTGTAATTAAGTCTGTAATGAGCAGAGTGATGGATGCACTGTCAAAAATCTCCACCCTGACCAGTTTGTTTAGTTTCATGTGAGGAAATTAAATTTAGTAAAAAACAACAACAATAACAACAACAACAAAAATCAAAAATCAAATCAGCTTAAAATGAGAGAAGAATAAGAAATCCACACAGAGGAGAAACCAGAACAAGAGAATAAATTAAACTATGAATTAATCATCCAGAATGGGTGGCTGATTGCCATCATTGATATGGAAGTACTAAAAAGATAAATAAATGAACTTTCAAAGTAAGTCAAACTTTTTAAAAGAGGGGATGTTTTTTAGCTTTCATGCATCAGAAAATCCTTTTTATTTTTTTTTTTACAAATGATTTGTTGATGCTTATTTCACAACATTATTTTTGCTTGTTGAGGTTTTGTTTCAAATACACAGGTAATACTATTCTTTTTAAAAAAAGACATGCTCTATTATCATTAGCTGAATACACAGACAATGAGTTAACCATAAAATACTCCTACCGAACTGAAAATTTGTAGTACTACAAAGTCTGGATTGACTTTGCTGGCGAATTGCTGGTAACGCTCTAGATGCTAAGTAGCCAGCAGGTTAATAATTACAGTGAAGGTTAGAGACACTCAACACTGCAAAAGCCTCCATCCACTTAAAGCTGCGGTAGGAAGAAACACAGCACTAAAACTTCTTGGTTACGGCAAAAATCATAATCACCATTGCCTTAGTCAATACTACATACAATCTTAAAACGTGTTTTTACAGTAGATTTTCTTGTGTCTTACTGTGCTCTGGAAAAGTCTTGAGCCACCCCTCATTTATTTGTTAGGAAAACAGGAAATAGGTACTGCATTTTATTGAAACATGTGCAAACATACATGGGAGTACAGTATATAAGAGTTCTTTCTCCCCACTGTCGTCAACTGTTTCTCGTATGGTCTTATTCATATTGAATAAGTATAATATTGAATAATATTGACTGAATATTGAATTCAATATTGAATATTGAATAATAATGAATATTGAATAATATTCATAATGAATAAGACCATATTCATATGGTCTTATTCATTCGTATGGTCTTATTCGTTGCTCGTATGGGATCGTCTGATTGTTGGGGTTTTGTCTGTGTTATTGTAGGTTCTTTACTCCAAAGTACAGAGCATTTTGAGATGACTCTTGCTGTGAGCTGGTACTGTTTAAATAAAACTAAAGTGAGGTGAAATATCCATGAAATTATGTTATGTCATGTGTGCCTAAAACGTTATGTGTGGAGAAGGCCGACATGAAGACAAACTTGAACAAAAAACAAGCCTTTTATTGGGCTGAAATTAAAGGCCAAAAGGAAAGCATAAATAGAAATACTGGAATAAATAAGATAAAAATGATAAATCCAAATAAACAAGAGGAGCTTCAACAATTATCTTGATAAGAGTAAAAAGGAAGGCATGATGGTCTATACAGCATAGACTGAAAAACAGGAGGGAAATGAGACAAAATGAAAGTAATTCCTCTCAGGTGATGGTGGGCAGCCCCAGAGGTAAACCTAATAGAAAACAAGCAAGAAAATAGCTATTTATAGTAAAACAGGCAATAAACAAAAGACAGCTAACACTACAGACAGCACAAATCCTGATGGGTAGAGCCACAGCACTATTTGTGTTTTTCCTGCAATGAATAGTATTCAGCTGACTCTTCTGATACAGTGATCGCTGTTTTTACACAGGTGACTTTAGAAAAATGTCTTACTTGTGTTTCTGTTTATAGAAACAGGCACTAGGTAATATCTCGCCTCCATCTATTTTATTCTGCTCGCTTACGGCCAATCTGTTTCTTTTTTATTAGAAGCAGAAATTTCTTAGTTCTCTGTGTTAGAGTTTGTATTGTTGATTGTCATTTATGCTTAGAAATATTTACTTATATATGCTTAGAGTTTTGTAATTAGTTGTAGATTGGTAGAGGTTTTGATCCTTGATAGTCTGCAAACTTTGTGTGTATTAGACAGCACTTTGGGAGCATGAGAGGTCATACCGTGTCTTATTATTTTATGGTAGGATTAACGTAGTTGCGTCTGTTCTAGTCTAAGTGCTCTTTGTTTAGATGAACTGCAGGACTTCCTCACCGTGTTATCTAGGATGAACCATCTAGGGTGAGGGGGAGGCTACCCTCTTCCTGACCAAGGATGTTTGACCCTTTGATCAGCAGTCCACACACACACACACACACACACACACACACACACACACACACACACACACACACACAGGCAAGGTACTCTTTGTTTGTATGTAGACGTCATATGTTAATGAACTTATGCATATTCATGTAACCTCAATAAAAGGACAGTGTATGGGAGAACGGACGAGACCAACTGGAGTCAAGCGGTTGTCCGGTTCTCTCCCGTGCACGAGTAACATGAAGAAGTTTGCCTACTTGTGTCTTGCTTAGCAGTGTAATTATATTGTCTTAACGTTCCAGCGAATAGGTTCAAGCTACAAACCTATCACTCTGTTTCATCTCGATCACTTTCTAGCTCGCTCTGTGGCTCAGCCATCGCTCTCTCCCTTTCACTGACGCATCATCTCTGTGGACTTCATCAGTGGCACAATAAACCAAAGAGGGAAAAAAAGATCGATCGATTCTTTTGTTTTTCATCTCCTTTTTTATTTGTACTACTGCTGTTTCATATGGCTAAAAAACGTGTACTCCTTGTAGGTTAAGCAGTGAGAGTTGAGCCCCACCCATGGCCCGTTCAGCAGCATCTCCTGCCTGGAATCAGAAGGGTGGAGCCAAGTTTAATTACAAATGCAAATCAAATTGAAAGCACTGCACAAAACAGACAGATGAATAAGGTGATATAACAGAAGGCTAAACTAGAGGCAAGTGTGGAAAAACTGCAGGACACTTATTTGGAAAACAGGTGGATGAACAATCTTTGATGGCAAGCATAGCAACTAGTGACATAGCAACTTGTAAAAAGCTTCATGGCCAAGTAAGGCTTGTTCCCTCTTTATTCCATGACAAACTGAGGAAATACAAGACCTGGATTAGTAGGTTACTGGAATTCTATAAATGATGCCCAAAAAGCAGGAAGTAAGTAAGTAAATTTATTTAATAGCACCCTTTAAGATATCCCAAGGTGTTTTGGATCAAAATAAAATTAACAACAACAAAAAAATAAATAAATGTGGAATGAAATTTTACCCAAACACTATTTTAAAAAGATGGGACTTCAGCTGCTTTTTGAGTTCACAGAGCTCACAGATCGTAGACTGGAGGGCAGAGGGTTTGAGAGAGTGGGGGCCACAAAATACAAAGGCTCTGTCACCTTCTTCAGCTTTTAGGTAAGATCTGGGAATGGCAAATAACCGCTGATCAGAAGATGCTGGTGACATATCGTTGCAAAAGTTTACTAATATATATTTTGCCAGGCACATAACACCAGAAATTTGAGTTTAATTCTAAACTTGATGGGGAGCCAGCGCAGTGAGATCAGCAGAGATGTGACACGGGAACATTTGATCTGATGAGGAACCAAAGCTAGAGACACTCCGAGGAGGTTTGGTGAGTTCCAGTGGTCAAGGACGAGCATGAAAAACAATCTCCATCTCAGATTTGGATATAATAGGATGTCAAAATGTATCCCTGGTGGATGGGTTAAAATAAAAGGAGGGTGAACTCAGACTTCTAAGGACTTGGGTGGACCAGGCTTGCAATAAAGATCTCTATTTTATTCTTGTTAAACTGACATCCAAGATTTTATAAAATTCAAACAATTCAGTACAATTAAAACTTGATTAACTCACTGAGGTTTAAAAAGTGATATAAAACAGAATATCATCAGCACAACAGTGATAAGAAATATCTCTAAATGATCTTGAAAGCTGACGTGAAGGAAGTAAATACAGTAAAAGAAAAAAAAGGAAGACACGCACAAAGAGGTGTTCAAAGGGGTGCACCCGAACCTGCCTGACAGGTGAGATTTTATGGATTAGCTAGAACCCAGGAAACGTGGAGGCTTTCCAATTTTCCTCTCACATCACCCAAATATGCTGGTTATAAAGCATTTTTAAAAATTTTGATCCCTGCCCCAGCTGTAACTCAGCTAAGGCCTGCAAAAGCTGCTTTTTTTACAGATTTAAGAAAAAGAAGCTCCGTGTCTCATTTACAGACAGAAAGCACTCATAGATTTTAAGGAGATTTTCTGCAGCTGAACTGATTTAGAAGCTGTGCCCCTGGAAAGCGTTTTAACCCACGGAGTCATAGAAACAGACTCTGCCATACGCTCTCCTGCATGATTCAGTTTCAGCAGAAAAGCCTGTCACACTCACAGTAGCACGTTTCTCCAGGGAAACTCCTCGTTTCTCTGGCAAACTTCTCCCCTCAGCTCACATTAATTAAACAGAGTACATGCTGTGTAAAGTCGCCGTCTGGCTTTCTACTGTACATCACATAGTATCTCTCCTCCGAGGCCACATACAGCTCCGGCTCCATCTTGGCATCTGTACAGGAGCGCAGCCATCAGAACCAAAGCTCCTTTCTGATCAGCTAATTTCCAAAGAAGACACTAGAAACCACACTGCTATCTGTGGTTTCCCTGGTGGGTGAGGATGAAATGCATTCATGTGAGTTTTGATCTATTCCACAAGAAATCATTTGCTCTCACATCTGGAAGCAACTCAAGAAAACAAACAACCATAGAAAACAACATCAAAACAACCCAGTTCAAATAATGATGGTTGGGGAAAACAGTATCACAGTGTCACGGTATGATGGCAGAAAACTGCACTGTAGATGGGCATCTCAGCAAACCATTCAATGCTGATTAACTGCCGGATGAATGTTTTTTCTCAATGTCTCATCTTCGTTTGAGAAAAAAGGCCCAAAATGTTAGAAAGGTGACATTAATCTCTGTTGGACATAAAATGATCTTTATTGATTCAAGCAAAATAAAACAAAGCATTCACACCTGTGAACAAGAGATCTGACAAAGAATTTACCCCTCTGAGCTCTGAGGCCTATTTCTTCATTTCTGACTGACTGACACTGAACTACACCTAAAGTTTATAAAGGTGATTATAATCAGGAGAACTGTGAGGAAGATTAACTCTAACAGATGATTTTCTATAAACTGGTTCTTATATAGTGCCTTTTTACTCCACTGAGCACTCAAAGCACTCACTTGCCTCATTAGCCCATTCATACAAGCACTTTTTTCTATGCGCAAATGCTTCTTATCCAACATTCACACACCAATGGATGCATCGGAGAGCAACTTGGGGTTAGTATCTTGCCCAAGAATATTAACTGGAAAGTTGTCAGTAACATGATTGGGTATAAAAAGAGCATCTTAGAGAGGCAGAGTTTCTCAGAAGTAAAGATAGGCAGAGGTTCACCAATCTGCAAAAAACCCAAAACAAACAAAACAAAAACAAAAATCTTGGAACAGGAAATTTTGGAGCAGCTTGCACATCTGGAAAGGCACCATCAATGCTGAAAGGTATAAACATATGTTCCCGTCCAGTCAATGTCTTTTTTAGAGAAGGCCTTACATATCTCACCAAGACAATACTTAGCAACCTTCTACAGGGTGGGCCATTTATATGGATACACCGTAATAAAATGGGAATGGTTGGTGATATTAAAGTTCTGTTTGTGGCACATTAGTATATGTGAGGGGGCAAACTCCTCAAGATGGGTGGTGACCATGGTGGCCATTTAGAAGTCGGCCATCTTGGATACAACTTTTGTTTTTTCAATAGGAAGAGGGCCATGTGACACATCAAACTTATTGGTAATGTCACAAGAAAAACAATGGTGTGCTTGGTTTCAACGTAACTTTATTCTTTCATGAGTTATTTACAAGTTTCTGACCACTTATAAAATGTGTTCAATGTGCTGGCCATTGTGTTGGATTGTCAATGCAACCTTCTTCTTTCACTCTTCACACACTGATAGCAACACCGCAGGAGAAATGCCAGCACAGGCATCCAGTATCCGTAGTTTCAGGTGCTGCACATCTCGTATCTTCACACCATAGACAAATGCCTTCAGATGACCCCAAAGATAAAAGTCTAAGGGGGTCAGATCGGGAGACCTTGGGGGCCATTCAACTGGCCCACGATGACCAATCCCCTTTCCAGGAAACTGTTCATCTAGGAATGCTCGGACCTGGCACCCATAATGTGGTGGTGCTCCATCTTGCTGGAAAAACTCAGGGAACGTGCCAGCTTCAGTGCATAAAGAGGGAAACACATCATCGTGTAGCAATTTCAAATATCCAGTGGCCTTGAGGTTTCCATTGATGAAGAATGGACCCACTATCGTTGTACCCCATATACCACACCAAACCATCACTTTTGTTGTTCCAACAGTCTTGGAGGGATCCATCCAATGTGGGTTAGTGTCAGACCAATAGCGGTGGTTTTGTTTGTTAACTTCACCATTCACATAAAAGTTTGCCTCATCACTGAACAAAATCTTCTGCGTGAACTGAGGGTCCTGTTCCAATTTTTGTTTTGCCCATTCTGCAGATTCTGTGCGCCGATCTGGGTCATCCTCGTTGAGATGCTGCAGCAGCTGGAGTTTGTAAGGTTGCCATTTGTGAATGGCTAATATCTGCCGAAGGGATGTTCGACTAATGCCACGCTCCAGTGACATGCGACGAGTGCTACGCTGTGGACTCTTGTTGAATGAAGCTAGGACAGCCACTGATGTTTCTTCATTAGTGACAGTTTTCTTGCGTCCGCATTTTGGCAAATCCAACACTGAACCAGTTTCTTAGCAAGCAGTTTGCTAACTGTAGCATGGGAGATGGGTGGTCTCGTAGGGTATCTTGCATTGAAATCTGCTGCAATGACCCAGTTACTGCGTTCACCAGATATCAACACAATTTTGATCCGCTCCTCATGTGTTAACCTCTTCGACATGTCAATGGCTGTGAACAAAGAGAAACTTGTAAATAACTCATGAAAGAATAAAGTTACGTTGAAACCAAGCACACCATTGTTTTTCTTGTGACATTACCAATAAGTTCGATGTGTCACATGGCCCTCTTCCTATTGAAAAAACAAAAGTTGTATCCAAGATGGCCGACTTCTAAATGGCCACCATGGTCACCACCCATCTTGAGGAGTTTGCCCCCTCACATATACTAATGTGCCACAAACAGGACTTTAATATCACCAACCATTCCCATTTTATTATATAGTGTATCCATATAAATGGCCCACCCTGTAGAATTGACCTGCCTGCAGTCCAGCATAAACTGAGAATGTTTGGAGCATCATGAAATAAAAAAAAAAGTGAGACCTAGGACTGTTGAGCAGCTAGAATCCTCAATTAAACAAGAATGGGACAACATTCCTCTCCCAAAAGTCCAGCAGCTGTTTCCCTGTCCCAACTTTATGAGATATATTGATGCCATTTAATTTTTTAAAAAGTCCTAATTTTCTTCTTAAAATTATACATTTTAAAAGTTTTCTGTGTTCTATTGTTAATAAAATATGGGTTCAAGAGATTTTCAGTCACTGCATTTTGGGTTTTTTTTTTTACATTTACACGGCAGCCCAACTGTTTTGGAAACAGGTTTGTACGTTTCGTAGTTTCCCAGGCGCTTCTCTCCTTTAATCTATTCAGTGTCACGGTTCTGGGTCAGTTTGACCCAGTATTTTGAGTTGTTATGTTTTGGTGTGTTTTTTCATTATGGATTGTTTTCTTATTCTCTTGTAGCGCTTGTATTGGTGATGGTGGTGATGATGATGATGATGATTAGAGTTTCATGTTTCTGTTTATCCGTGTTTAAGGAATTGTGGTCCCATGTATTGTTTGAGAGCCATGTGTTATATTCTGCCTCTCAGTCTGCGTCTTTGTTTAGTGGTTTATTGTTTCCTGTTTTATTTTGAAGGATTGTGTCTTATGTTAGTGTGTCCAGCTTTGCTCCCCTGTCTCGTTAGCCCTAATCTCTCCCAGCTGTGTCTCCCTCCTGTTTTCCATTCCCTTGATCCTGCCCCAAGTGGAGGAGTTCAAGTATCTCGGGGTCTTGTTCGCGAGTGATGGGAGAAGGGAGCCGGAGATCGACAGACAGATTGGGGCTGCAGCTGCAGTAATGCAGACGCTGCACCGGTCCGTCGTGGTGAAGAGGGAGCTGAGTGTAAAAGCGAAGCTCTCAATTCACCGGTCGATCTACGTCCCTACCCTCACCTATGGCCACGAGCTGTGGGTAGTGACTGAAAGAATGAGATCGCAGATACAAGCGGCAGAAATGAGCTTCCTCCGAAGGGTGGCTGGCCTCTCCCTTAGAGATAGGGTGAGAAGTTCTGCCATCCGGGAGGGGCTCGGAGTAGAGCAGCTGCTGCTCCACATCGAAAGGAGCCAGCTGAGGTGGTTCGGGCATCTGACAAGGATGCCCCCTGGGCGCCTCCTGGGTGAGGTGTTCCAGGCATGTCCCACCGGGAGGAGGCCCCGGGGCAGACCCAGGACACGTTGGAGAGATTATATCTCTCGGCTGGTATTCCCCCGGATAAGCTGGAGGAGGTGGCTGGGGAGAGGGAGGTCTGGGCCTCTTTGCTTAGGCTGCTGCCCCCGTGACCCGGCCTCGGATAAAGCGGATGAAGATGGATGGATGATTACTGCCGTGTGTATATAAGCCCTGTGTTTCCTTTGTTTTCTGTCGCGTCGTTAACGGCTGTTCATCCTCATATCACCCTGTGTGGTCTGTTTGCCTGCTTGCTAGTTTATTTGCATTCCAGGCTAGTTAGTTCTTTGTTCAGTCTGCAATCCCACAATAAAGCTGAGGGTTTTGAGTTCACCAGTTCCTCTGTGAGTCCTGCTCTTGAGTCCACCTTTCCTGCCTGCCTTCACACAGCCATGACAGAACGACGCGACCATAACCTGGACCCAGCGGGCTCATCCCGGGAGAGCGATCTCACCCGCATCATGGGCTTAAAAAAGTGGATTTCCCACACGAAGGATACTAAGGCAATGGCGATCGGATTAAATGCTATCGGAGCAATCCTCCAGGGAAATCCCCATCTTTGCCAACTTAAAGGATTTATGGGTGTAATGAACGAGTTGCACGAAGCCTGGGAGGTTCTTCAAGCTCAGGAGCTAGCAGCCTTTGCTCGCTCACAGTACTCCATGCCAAGGCCTCAGCAGCAGCAGCAACAGCAACAGCGGACGGAGCTCACTGTGAAGCAGCGTAAGCTCCCTGCGACGCAGCAGCAGAACGCGGAGCTGTCTGCAACGCCACAGCGGTCGCCACAGCAGGATGTCAATCCCTTGCCGCTGCCACAGAATGATCTACTGACTCCGGTCTGCTCCTACTATCGCTCACCTGCGTCTTTGCTGGCAGCAATGTGGTCGGGGAATGAGGAGCTGGCCCCAACCACTCCGCTGTTACCGGTCTCCTCTACACTCTCCGCTCCTGCCTCCAAGAGAAAGCGGCGTACACGCCGCCAGCATTTCACCCCTCAGCCGGATTCCAGAGCCTCTGAGCCGCCGGTGGTGAGTGAGAAAGACTCTCTCTGTTCACTTTCTGAGCCTAGAGGTCAGCAGGTGCGCCAGAAGCCGTGCGCCTACTGGTTCTGCCCTGTGTGTTCCAGGGGCCCCTGTGCCTACTGGTCCTGTGACTGCACCTGCTGGAGGGCCCAAGGAGCCCGTCCAGCCACCAGCAGCTTCATCTGCCTCGCCTGGTCCAGCTTCACCCTCGCCTGCAGCTGCAGCGTCACCCGCAGCTGCAGCGTCACCCGCAGCTGCAGCAGCCTCATCATCCGCTTCGCCTGCAGCAGCAGCTTCTTCAGCTTCACCTGGCCCTGCAGTTGTTGCACCGCCGACCAAGGTACGTCCAGTACCTCAGCATTGCTGGCCACTTTCTGGGCCACCAGCCGGACGTCATCACCGTCGCGGGAGACCTCCGGATTGGCTTCGTCTGCATCGTTGCCGTCCGCATGGTCAGCCCCCTGAACTGTTTGCCCGTCGCCGCCGTTGCCGTCCGCACGGTCGGCCCCCAGAACTGTTTGCTTGCCCGTTGCCGCCGCAGCCTTTCGCACGGTCGGCCTCCGGAACTGAACTGTTTTGGCCTCCTGCGCTGTCGGCCTACGGGTCGGCCCCCTGAACTGTTTGTTGGGTTTAGTTTTTCTTGACCATCGGGGGTTTTAGTTTGTTTTTGGACTCTGTCCGTCCTTGTTTGGTGACATTTCTTCTTTTTGTTGTTGTCCTGTCTGGAGCCAGCCCTTGGGGGGGGGGGGGGGGGTACTGTCAGCGTTCTGGGTCAGTTTGACCCAGAATTTTGAGTTATGTTTTGGTGTGTTTTTTCATTATGGATTGTTTTCTTATTCTCTTGTAGCGCTTGTATTGATGATGATGATGATGATGATGATTAGAGTTTCATGTTTCTGTTTATCCGTGTTTAAGGAATTGTGGTCCCATGTATTGTTTGAGAGCCATGTGTTATATTCTGCCTCTCAGTCTGCGTCTTTGTTTAGTGGTTTATTGTTTCCTGTTTTATTTTGAAGGATTGTGTCTTATGTTAGTGTGTCCGGCTTTGCTCCCCTGTCTCGTTAGCCCTAATCTCTCCCAGCTGTGTCTCCCTCCTGTTTTCCATTCCCTTGATTACTGCCGTGTGTGTATATAAGCCCTGTGTTTCCTTTGTTTTCGGTCGCGTCGTTAATGTCTGTTCATCCTCATACCACCCTGTGTGGTCTGTTTGCCTGCCTGCTAGTTTATTTGCATTCCAGGCTAGTTAGTTCTTTGTTCAGTCTGCAATCCCAAATAAAGCCGAGGGTTTTGAGTTCACCTGTGCCTCCGTGAGTCCTGCTCTTGGGTCCACCTTTCCTGCCTGCCTTCACACAGCCATTCAGAATTTATCTTAAAATTTTACTCACTTAAATTGGACTTAAATCTCAGCTTCAGCTTAAAGACTTACTAAATTATGCTCTAAATACTATAAGCATACTATAAATTTAACCATTCCTGGAGGTGTAAGGTGAGAACATGGCTCATCATGGAGGGTGTGATGTAGCATAACTTAAGCAGCAAGGAAGGTGATAAGTAAATAGCATTAGCAGACAATTGAAGTTCTTTTTAAGCATACTTTATTGCTAGCATCTCCCTTTTACCATAAAACAATCAATCAGGCATGCAAAAATCCCACTGGCTTTATACAAGACTTTGCCCACACCTGACCTCGTTAGCCCCTACCATTGAACAAAATAGGTCAAACCAAATAATACAATTCTAAACAAAGAACAGGAATAAAGTCATGCATGAAACTGACAAACTCATTTACTCAACTAAATGGTTTGTAAAGTAAAACACTGCATACAATATAACTCAAAAGGCTACTTTAAAGAAAACAAACAATACTATACAAAATGAAAAACCCTCCATTTGGTTACACCCAGTGATCCAATCATTGACCTCATGACCCTATATAAACAGGAAGTAGTGGGCGGCCCTTCCCATACACCCGTCTCACATACAGGACCTGAATGCACAACATGGACACCATGGTAAGTATAACCAAAGCAACATAAAGAAACATAATTTACTAGACATGTGCCTGTAAACAAAAGAAAATTCAGATGATCTGATGGTTAGTAGTGTTTGCTTTAAAACACATGCATGGATGTAAAGAATGTAACTACTGCTACCACAAACAAAACCCGGGATATTGTGTGTTAAGAGAAGTTACACCAGCACTGTCTAAATTAAAGCATTATGGCTGACTGTAAAATAACAGAACACAGAATAACAATATACGCAAGTGACAAATGGCAAATGAATTCTGTCCTAGCCACTTTGTCACATTTCTTCCCCCCCCCCCTTAAGTCCGTTACTCTTCATAGGAACGGGAAAGAAAGTCTGCCACAACATTCTTTTTCCCTGCCCTATATCGAATCTTAAAACAATATGGCTGCAATGAAAGATACCACCTCGTGATCCTTGCGTTGGTGTCTCTCATTCTGCTCATCCACTGTAAAGCTCGATGATCGGTTTCAAGCACAAATTCACCTCCCAGTAGATAGTATCTCAGTGTCCAAAGCCCATTTTATTGCCAAAGCTTCTTTTTCAATTGTGGAATACTTCATTTCTCTGGGGAAGAGCTTACGGCTTATGTACTGCACAGGTCTTTGGTCCTCTCCATCACCTTGCAGCAACACAGCTCCCAGCCCAACTCCTGAAGCATCAGTCTGTACAATAAACGGGCACGTAAAGTCTGGACACTGCAACACAGGCTCATTACACAAACAGTTTTTCAAATCCATGAATGCAGCCTCACACTCTGGAGTCCATTTAATTTTGTTGGGGCATGATTTACGAGTTAAATCACTAAGAATAGCTGATCTGGTAGAGAAATTAGGGATGAAACGACGATACCAGCCAGCTAAACCCAGGAAGGATCTCAACTTTTTCTTTGTAGTCGGAGGAGGACAAGAGGCAAGGTTCTCGACCTTACTCACCTGAGGGCGGATGACCCCACCCCCAATGACGTATCCCAGGTACTCCACCTCGGTCTGTGCAATGTGGCATTTCCCAGGGTTGATGACTAGTCCAGCTGTTCTGATGCGTTGCAGGACATCAGCCAGATGTTTCACATGGTCCTCCCATGTCTCGCTGAACACCACAATGTCGTCAATATACGCTGCTGCATAGCCATCAGCTCCTTTCAGAACCAAGTCCACCAGCCTCTGGAACGTGGCTGGAGCTCCATGTAGTCCGAAAGGCATAGTTCTGAAACGATAAAGTCCGCTGGGAACCCTGAATGTAGTTAAATCCCTTGAGGACTCTGTTAGGGGGACTTGCCAATAACCTTTACAAAGGTCGAGTGTTGTGAGGTACTTGGCATTACCCAAGCGCTCAATCAATTCATCCACTCTTGGCATAGGATATGCATCAAAAGCAGAGACAGCATTAAGTTTTGAGAAGTCAACACAAAATCTCTGTCTTGCATCATTTTTCTTGGGGACGAGTACCACAGGGCTACACCACTCACCTCTAGATGGCTCTATAATCCCTGTTGCAAGCATTTCTTCCACCTCCTGTTTCAATGCTGGCATTAGCTTTGCTGGAACTCTGGAGGTGGTATCCCTGATGGGTGGTTGATTCGAACAACGCAGGTGTATGTCATGCTGAATAAGATGGGTGTAGCCTGGCTTTGTGCTGAAAAGCTCCTGTGGCATTATGGCCGCGAGCTCCTCCTGCTGTTCTGGTGATAGATGGCTCAAATCCAGAAATAGCTTTTCTTCAGTACTGGTGGGAAAGAATTGCTCTTGAGGCTCTTCTTCCTGCAGTACAACACGAGCCCACAACTGAAGTGATTGCTCTGGCTTCTCAATCCACTCCCTCAACATGTTGACATGAAACACCTGTTGCTTTTTCCGACGATTCGGCATGTTGAGCTCATAAGTGACAGGACCTGCTTTCCTGTTTATCACAAATGGCCCCTGCCATTTGGCTAAGAGACTGCTTTCAGTGGTTGGCAAAAGGAGCAACACTTTTTGTCCTTCTTTAAAGGTCCTCCTGCGAGCTGTCTTATCATAGTTCTGTTTTTGACGTCGCTGGGCACTTACTAGGTGACAATGAGCCAGTTCCTGAAACTGTTCAAGCTTGTCCCTCATTTTCAACACATAAGAGAGGGAAGAGCACTGTTTTTCAGGGCTAGCTTCCTCCCAAGCTTCCCGAAGTACATCCAGTGGACCTCTGACATTATGGCCGTACAAGAGCTGAAACGGAGAAAATCCAGTTGATGCTTGTGGTACCTCTCTATAGGCGAAAAGCAAAAATGGAAGCCATTGGTCCCAGTCTTTTCCCGATTCTCTTACGAACCTCCTCAGCATTGATTTCAGGGTTTTATTAAACCTCTCAACAAGTCCATCAGTTTGTGGATGATAAGGGCTCGTTTTGATTCCGGTAATTCCCAGAAGTTTGTAGACTTCTT
This sequence comes from Copadichromis virginalis, assembly GCF_057382275.1. Lineage (NCBI taxonomy): Eukaryota > Metazoa > Chordata > Actinopteri > Cichliformes > Cichlidae > Copadichromis > Copadichromis virginalis. Next base: position 25,649,020 of record NC_140639.1, read on the forward strand.
TCAACAGGTTGGAAGTGAAGTTTGAGCCTTGGTCTGTCAAGATTTCTTTGGGAATACCCACCCTTGAAAACATCTGTATCAGACAATTAGCTATTTGGCGGGCTTTGACCCTTCTCAATGGGAAAGCTTCAGGATACCTTGTTGCATAGTCACAAATCACTAGAATGTACCTATGCCCTGAACCACTTCTCTCCAATGGGCCGACAATATCCATGGCAACACGAGAAAAGGGGACGTCTATTACAGGCATAGGAATGAGTGGGGCTCTGTCTCCTTTCCTACTTGGGGCTGTCAACTGACACTGTGGACATGATTTGCAAAACTGGGCAGTGTCTGAAAATTGCTGTGGCCAAAAAAAACGAGTTACCATTCTGGAAAAGGTTTTAAGATGTCCTAAGTGGCCTGCCCAAGGAACTGAATGAGCCAACTGCAAGACTACAGGCCTTAAGCTTTTGGGAACAACCAACTGGTCACCAACTTTGCTACGACGATATAGTCGTTCATTCTTAACAATGAATACTTCCCGTACTCTGTCTGTAATCTGTGCTGATTCTTGGGTGCTCTTAGCAAACAGAGGTGCTAAAGAGGGGTCCTCCCTTTGGAGTTGGACAATATTGCTCGGGACAACCAGGAGCTCATCGATCTCTGGTTCAGGAAGTGACTCAGCAATTTCAGTCCCCCTCACTTTTTCCTGTCTTCTCTGCATTTTACTTTTCTTTATATGCGGCCTACTTGGTCTGTCAATATCTGGAATTTCACTGTCTGCATAGGGCAACTCACTCAAACCTGGCTCTGACTGAGAAGCTTTATTACCAGACCTAGTGACTACTAGCAGACCTTCACATGCAACATGCAGATTCTTCTCTTCTCTGTCCTTCTCTGTCTTTGCTAATAACTCCCCAAGAATTGGCATGTCCCGGCCCAACACAATCTGGTAGGGAAGTTTATCCATTACTCCAACTGTAAGTACGTACTCCTTTTCATTAACTTGAAGGCAAACATTGGCAATAGGATAATCAACATTATCACCATGAACACACCAGACTTTAACTTTACCACAAAATGTGGTGTCGCTAGGGAGGCAATCTTGCCTGACAAGTGTGCGGCTACTGCCTGAATCCAAGAGGGCAACACACGGTTTTCCCTCAATGAAAACACAGATGGTGTGCTCCTGATCACTGGAGGGTACTAGAGACTCTGTTTCTTCCTCTAGCAAGTCAAAACACTGTGGTGAAAGACACATGTAAGTCTTACTGACTTGCTGACCTGGGCAATCTGCCTTAAAGTGACCTGCTTGACCACAGGCATGACACACCAACGGGCCTCTCTGCTTTACTTCTCTAGCGCGGCTACTGCTAGTGATTGGGGAACTTTGTTTAGGGCTTTTAGCTTTGTACCCATTCCCACCCCCTGACCTACCCACAAAAACATTGGCTGAACTGGGTTTTCCTACCATGTACCCTTTTTGTGGGCGTCGGGCTGCAAGAAAAGCCTCTGCCATCTCTGCAGCTTCTTTTGAAGTGGTGGGGTTGCGCTCTTTCACCCAGGTCCTCAGCTCTGGGTTAAGAACTCTGAGAAACTGTTCCATCACTATGACATCTCCTATTTGGTCCTTTGTCTTCTCCTTTGGAAGCATCCACTTTTCATATAGGTCTTTAAGGCGGGTTCGCAGCTCTTTGGGTGTCTCATCGTCCTTCACCGTCATGTTGCGAAATCTGGTTCGGTAAGTCTCAGCACTTATTTCAAATTTTTCAAGAACGGCGGTTTTTACCTTATCATAGTCCATTGTTTCTTCAGTGTCCATAGCAACATATGCCGCACGTGCTTTACCACTAAGAAGTGGAGCCAGATGCAGTGCCCATTCTTCTTGTGGCCACTGACATCCTGTTGCAATCCTCTCAAAAGTGGTTAAATAATGTTCAATATCTTCATCCTCACCATAGGGCTGCATCTTCGGGCCTTTCCAACCGCTTACTCTGCCCAGATTGGATGAATGTGGTGCTGCGGAAGATTCAGGGGGGTTTCCTCGCTGTTGAACAGGTTGCTGCACCTTTTGCCGCACTGAGGAACTCAGAGGCACTCCGGAATCAGCTACTGCACCTTCCCACAGCATCTGATGCTCCCGGCGCTCCGACTGGACCTCCTGCTGCAGTTGGCTGAACTGGTGTTGCATTCTATGCCACCGTTCATCCTGGCGTTGTCTGTCCTGCTCCCATTTTGCCTCACGGTCAGCCTGCTGTTGCATCAGGCCTTTTAATAAAGTTGAGAGCTCTGAGAGACTTTGTGCTTCCGTGCTGTGCTCACCCGTAGCTTCTGGCAGGTTGCCATCATCTTGGGCCTCCTCTGGGGGAAAATCTGTTGGCCCTTGAGGTTTCCTTGACTTGGCTGATTTCTGCATTGCTATAACCTATTGGCCTGGAGCCACTGCTGCCACCATTTGTGATGTAGCATAACTTAAGCAGCAAGGAAGGTGATAAGTAAATAGCATTAGCAGACAATTGAAGTTCTTTTTAAGCATACTTTATTGCTAGCATCTCCCTTTTACCATAAAACAATCAATCAGGCATGCAAAAATCCCACTGGCTTTATACAAGACTTTGCCCACACCTGACCTCGTTAGCCCCTACCATTGAACAAAATAGGTCAAACCAAATAATACAATTCTAAACAAAGAACAGGAATAAAGTCATGCATGAAACTGACAAACTCATTTACTCAACTAAATGGTTTGTAAAGTAAAACACTGCATACAATATAACTCAAAAGGCTACTTTAAAGAAAACAAACAATACTATACAAAATGAAAAACCCTCCATTTGGTTACACCCAGTGATCCAATCATTGACCTCATGACCCTATATAAACAGGAAGTAGTGGGCGGCCCTTCCCATACACCCGTCTCACATACAGGACCTGAATGCACAACATGGACACCATGGTAAGTATAACCAAAGCAACATAAAGAAACATAATTTACTAGACATGTGCCTGTAAACAAAAGAAAATTCAGATGATCTGATGGTTAGTAGTGTTTGCTTTAAAACACATGCATGGATGTAAAGAATGTAACTACTGCTACCACAAACAAAACCCGGGATATTGTGTGTTAAGAGAAGTTACACCAGCACTGTCTAAATTAAAGCATTATGGCTGACTGTAAAATAACAGAACACAGAATAACAATATACACAAGTGACAAATGGCAAATGAATTCTGTCCTAGCCACTTTGTCACCGAGGGCATCGCAGTAATAATACTAATTTCAAAGCAGCAGTAATTAGAAAAATCAACACAAAAATGTGGCTTCATATGAAAGGCTGTGGATCTACTGAACTCCAGCCTCTCATCACCATCGTCATCATCAGAGTGTCCATACTTTGCTTTTATCGTCCATTAGCCGGCTGTCAGACTGGATGAATTCAGTGTCGTTTTCATAATGGAGCTTCTGGCATTTGTGGCCGCTGCGGTGTGAGTGTGAACTCGTCCTCTGCTCTGCAGGCTGATGGGGTGGGATATTTAAGGTGGAATGAGTCAGCCTGGATGAAGCAGAGCAAACCTGAGGGCTGCTGCTTACCGGCAGCAGTGGAAGCCAGGTTGAGACCCTTCTTGGCTCCGTCGACCTGTGAACTTTTACACCGGCTTGCACTGATCACTCTGACTGGAGCTCGCGGCGCCGCATTTTAAAGGAAAGATTTACTGACAGTTTGAATAAAATCCAGTGAAAACAAGCAGAAAAATGCCTCCTTCTTACAAGCAGGGTGTGTGAAACAAAATCTGGCTCATATAGTTGGAAGAAAAATTATTCAACCCCTACTGCATATTAGCTTTATTGGTATAAATTACAATAATTGAGCTGTTTGTATGAATCCAATTACCTAAGAGTGGTTTAAATGTCTTTATTAAACCAATATTAAAAGGGTGTTTTTTCCCAAATTGAACATGATACTTTTACTGAATACTGCAGCCACAAAACTGCTTCAACCGAATTGACAAGTGTTATTAATCCTTTGCTGAGCTTCAACCTGCTCCAAACATGCTGGGTTGCCAGAACATCTATTGGCAGTGTTCCCTAGGAATTTCAGACCATTCCTCATTGGAAAAGGCTTCCAGTTCTGTCACATCCTTCTTCAAATCCAAACCAGAGACTTTCTATGCAAGATGTAAGTCATGCCTCCACAGTAGACACAATATTCCAGGGCTTCATCTGCAACCAGGTCTTGATGGATTTCGAGGTAAGCTTGGGGTAAATCGACACTCAAGCTTGAGCTCTGATGGTGTGATGTTTTCTTCCAGAAGCTCATGTTGGGTGCTACATGACAGGAGCAAAGTGGCACTGAGCCAGCACCATGCTTCACTGCAGAGGGAAAGCTCTTCATTCTTCCTCTTTCCAATATACTGCAGAGACACACAAAGCTATTGCAACACTTCACTGGCTTATCCAGATAGTTCACTTCTATTCAGTTTTATTCATGTAGCACCAAATCACAACAGCAGTCACCTCAACACACTTTATATTGTAAGTTAAAGACCCTATAATATTAGAGTGAAAACCCCAACAATCAGATGACCTTCTATGAGCAAGCACTTGACGAGACTGGGAAGAAAAAAACTACCTTTTAACAGGAAGACATAGAGATCTTCAGCATGTAGTGAGCACCTTACTGTATGAACTGAAACCTGCTGCCACAGAGTCCAATTGAAAGTTTTTTTGTAGTATTTCTTGTAGTTTTGTAGTGATCTGCCAGTGATAACTTCCTCTCTCTGCCTAATTTGGGTGGTGCAGCCACAGTAACTCTGACTTTAAGTCTGCAAACTATAATTCCAGCAGTGTCTCTGAAAACATTCAGTGTCTTTGCTATTTTATTTCTTCTCTTGTTTGTGCAATGCACAGTTTTCTTCTAACTATTTGAACCTCTTGTCTGTCAAATGCATATCCGGTTGTTCAGTGATGACGCGACGAATCCTACTTCCGGGTCTAAAGTAGTCTGCGTTTAATATGGCTTTTGTGTTGTTAACATGTTTAATGTTATGTATTTTCTTCTATTTGATCTCGAAAAGCTCCTAAAACAGTCAGTGATCCCTGTTGACCTCCCTCGGCTTTTATTACCATTAATCATTTATTTATTTAAGCTCAGTTTTTAAAACCTTAGGATGTAACTACAGCCCAGCCCATGCAGCAGTATATGAATGACTAACCTCGTATTGTGGATGGATTATCTCAGTTGTTCTCCTGGCTAAAGTTTGGTCCTTTTACAGCATCCTGCCATGCGATTACATTTGTTTCTGACCACCGAGAACACTCACGTTAACTTTTATCGAGTGGAAAAACAGTTAGCTTGTTTATATTATGCTAACATAGCTGTGTCGCTAGCGGTCACGTAGCACATCATTATATACCAGCTAGCCCAACTTCAGTAACCCTACAAACGTCACTGCTGTTTAGTTTTCTGTCTTCATTTATGCTGGAAGTGATAGCAGAGATGTACGTTTTAGTTTGTTTCCAAAACCCCGCAGTCAGGACATGCTATATTGTATTTAGATAGAAGCTAGCGAGCTAACTTCCTGCTAACTTCTAACTCCGTTAAATGTCATAAATTCCGTTTTCATGGATGCCTGGATGTTAAACTCAATTGTTACATCTGGTAGAGCAGAATGCTGATCATTTTATTAAAGATGAAAGACTTTAGACAGTTTTTCAACTCTCAGTAATGCCACAGTGATCGTTTGATATATGGACCTGCAGCGGAGTTTAGACCCAGACACGGCTAGTGACGTCAGACTGAACAATCGGATAGAAGTACATTTAATACCATCCATCCATCCATCCTCTGCTGCTTATTCAGATCTGGATCATGGGGCTAACTGTGTAAACAGAGATGCCACTCCCAAGCTTCCTCCTACAGCTGTTCTGGGGGGACACCGAAGCTTTATAATTAGGTGTAAATAATTAAAACCTTTACCACATGTGACATGCAGGAGTATATTTATGATTATCCGGTACTTTTTCATTACAAGAATACCCTTTTTTGTTACAGTTACGAAGCTACAGAGCTAAAATAACTGCCATTGTTTACTTTTTTAAATTACTAACAAAATGGAAGTAGAGTGAAAAATCTATCATCATGTTTATTTTCATACAGAGTACCTTTGTAATAATGTTGAAGTCCAGGCTCTGGGGAGGCCAATCCATGACTGATTGAGTTCCACTGTGTGTTTTTCTATCCAGGGATGATTTTACTGCACTGGCAGTGTGTTTGGGATCATTGTCAGGCTGAAAGATGAAGCTGTTGACAATCAGATGCTTTCCAGACGATGGATCAAAATGTCAAATCTCAAACTTGGATTCATCACCCCATCAGACTTGTTTCCACTGATTTTCAGTCCAGTTCTTGTGTAATTTTCATACCTCAGCCTTTTCTTCCTGTTTCCTTTCCATAAGAAAGCTTCCTGACAGTCGCCCTTCCACTGAGACCATTTCTGATGATGCTTCAGTGAACAGTTATGTTTTCTAAGGACACATTGCTCACCATGCTGATATATGCCAGGTTTTCAGCTAATAGCTCTTTGGGAATCACATTGTCGGTGCAAAAATACCATCTTATGTCAAACTAGGAAATGGGAACAAATTACTTTTTTTTTGACAGGCTGCTATTAACAAAGAGTCTAAAGATACAATTTAAATGGTCTGTTATGTGTAGACACAACATTGGTTAATCCCTTGAGTTGAGAAGGTGCCAGTTAATACACGCATGCTATAACATACACATTACGTTTTCTTTTCTAACTGAAGAAAGAGTCACTAACAACGAAATTTACATTTAAATCATAGCTCATTGCATCCATGCACAGCACCGCTCATCGTTGTCTACAAACTTTTTAGAAAAATCTATAAAACCACAACATAAATCCATCAACTCAACAGATCCCTTCAGGAACATCACACAGCATTTAGGATCTCTGCAGGGGTATGTGTCATGAGTCAAACTGCATGATGTCCTTTTCCTGGATTATGAGAAGATAAATAAGCCTGCGGACGGTGAGATGAGAAAGGTTTAACATTCTGTGCTGCTCTCTGCCCGCGGTGCTCAAACACTGCGTCGTGTTTAGTGCATCAAACAAACGGCGAGCTGTTGTAATTACAGCAAGCAGACGGAGCTGACGGAGGGGTTGGTTATGAGTCATAACTGTCAGAATGAGCTGCTTTTAAAGCTGCTTTATGTACAGATTTTATTTACGGTTCAGCGTCTACCTGACCCACATACTCTAGCACTAGTTTTGAAAATGTTTGAATGAAGCTTTCGGTTGTTATTCGTTTGTGATCAGACACAAAGAGGCCTGAGCTCAGGAACCCCAAAATGCTCCTACAAGAGCACATTTCAAGGACTTGTTTTTGTTTGGAGCCAATTTATGGACATCTGTCTATCTTTTAGGGGTGTCCATCATTTCTCTGGTCCTATTGAGTTTCCCAGTTGTCGACATCAGTGACGACAGATATGACAATGATTAAGTCAGAGACAACACGAAAAGCAGGCACTGGAGTGGAGGCGGGTTGCAAGGCGATTTGCAGTGACTGCACACAGGGTAAAGCAGCTTAATTGGCAGGTTTTTGAGTGGTTCTTAAATGAGAAGCACAGGAAGCAAGATTGGAACTTTGCATCATCCATCCCGACCTATTCAAAGTTGGATCGTGGTGGCAGCAGGCTAAGCTGCTATTCCAGGCATTTTTGTTTTCAGCAACACCTTCCACTTCCTCCTAAGGGGTCTTGGGGTATTCTCAGACAAGGTGAGATATATAATCTCCTCATCGAGGTCTGAGCTGTGCCTGGAAAACCTCCAAAAGGAGGCTCCCAAGAGGCATTATAAATAAATCCCAGAACCACCTACACTGACTGATTCTGACACAAGTAGCAAAGGAGCAGCCTGAGCTCTTCACCCTGCTACATAAGGGAAAACCCGGTGAGCCTATGGAGGGAGCTCATTTCAGCCACAATCATTTGTATCCATAGTCACCACTCAGAGCTCGTGACCATTGGTTATGGTAGGAGCGCAGATTGACCAGTAAATCTAAAAACAACACCCACGCCTGCATTACCACAGATGAAGCCCTAATCTACCTGTCAACCTCCACCCGTCCATCACTAATGAATATGGCACATACCATTAGCAGCAGATAATGGGTGCTGTCTCACACTCACAAATATAAAATATTACCACGCAAACTATAATAGAATAGCCTTTATTGTCATTGTACAGAGTACAACGAAATTGGAGTGCCACTCCCTTGGTGCAAGTTTCAATAATAAATATAAATGTAAAATATAAAAAGTACAAAAAAACAATCGTAAGTACTCAAACAATAGTATGTACAATATATACAGGATAGCAGCATTAATATAATGACAGTATGAATAGCAGCATAATATAATGACAGTGACAGTATGGAATAGGTTCAATTGTTTTTGTGCTTATTTACTACGGTGATAGCTCTGGGAAAGAAGCTATCCCTGAATCTGTTTGTCCTGGTTTTATGTGACCTGTACCGTCGGCCTGACGGTAATAGTTCAAACAGTTGGTTGCTGGGGTGAGAGTGGTCCTTGATGATATTGCCAGCTCTGCTGAGGTACCGAGAGTTTGCAGTGACCTCCAGGCTGGGCAGAGAGCAGCCAGTGATCTTCTGGGCTGTGTTGATGACCCTCTGCAGTACTTTCCTGTCTGCAGCTGAGCACCCTGCATACCATGTTGTTATGCCGTACGTTAGGATGCTCTCTATGGTGGCTCTGTAAAATGTCACCAGCAGCCTCTCCTCCAGGTTGTTCCTCCTGAGCACTCTCAGAAAGTGGAGACGCTGCTGGGCCTTTTTAACCACCGCTGTAGTATTTGCAGTCCAGGAGAGGTCATCAGATATCTGCACGCCCAGAAACCTCATGGAGTGTACCCTCTCTACACAGCTCCCGTGAATGTAAAGTGGGGCCGGGTCTGCTCTGCCCTTCCTGAAGTCCAAGATAAGTTCTTTAGTTTTCGTGGTGTTCAGTTGGAGGTTGTTAACTGAACACCACTCAGTCAGTCTGTTGACCTCATCTCTGTAGTCCGACTCATCCCCCCTTGAGATGAGTCCAACCACTGTGGTGTCATCCGCGAACTTTATGATGGTGTTTGAGAGATGGGTAGGGAGCAGTCGGATGTGTAGAGCGTAAACAGGAGGGGACTCAAAACACATCCTTGTGGAGACCCGGTGCTGAGTGTGATGGTGCTGGACCGGTGGGGGCCGAGTCTGACAGACTGTGGTCTATTTGTCAGGAAGTCCTTGATCCAGAGGCAGATGGGGGTGGAGAGTCCCAGGTGAGACAGTTTCTGGACCAGGATCTCCGGGATGATATGATTGAATGCTGAGCTGAAGTCCAGAAAGAGCATTCTCACATAGCTTCCTCGGTGCTCCAGGTGACTCAGCGCAGTGTGGAGCGCTATGGTGATAGCGTCCTCGGTGGAACGATTTGTCCTGTAGGCAAATTGGTGGGGGTCCAGAGTGGGAGGCAGACCGGCCCTGATGTGCTGACAGACCAGTCTCTCAAAGCACTTCATCACTACAGGCGTAAGTGCAACAGGCCTGTAGTCATTTGGGCTGGCCACAGCTGTCTTCTTGGCGATGGGGATGATGGTGGAGGTTTTGAGGCAGGGCGGGACGGTGTTTGATGACAAGGAAAGGTTGAAGATTTTAGTGAAGACTCCGGTCAGTTCGTCAGCACATGCTCTGAGAACCTTTCCATGTATTCCATCAGGACCTGCCGCCTTCCTGGGATTCACTGACCTTAGAACACACCTCACTTGGTGCTCCCTAAGTGTTAGTGTGCCAGTGCTGGGGGCGGGTGGAAGTGGTGTGGCAGCTGAGGGCTTGGTCGTCTCAAAGCGGGCGAAGAAACGGTTTAGATCCTCAGCCAGTGAGGCATCAGTCCTAGATGTTGCCTGGTTATTGCTTCTGTAGTTGGTAATGTGATTGATCCCCTGCCACATTTTTCTGGGGTCGTTGTCAGCAAAGTGATCTTCAATCCTCCTCCTATAGGCAGCCTTAGCTTTCCTGATGCCTCTACTCAGGTCTGCCCTGTCCCCTGACTTGAAGGCAGTGTTGCGGCTTTTTAGGAGGGATTGCACATAATAAATAAACACTCGGTTGATGTTACCCTCCCGTAACTGATAGAAGACGCTCCTGTCCAAACACGGTGACATACCAATGCTATTCCACTGTTTTTCACCACATTAGCACCACGCCACCTAACATTAGGTTTTTTTGCTAATTCCCAGATAGACACTGCTGTGTCATGAACATGTTACTCAACCAAACAGTTTTACTTACCTATACTAACCCTGGTATCCACGACAAACTTCATCAATATTTAATTTAATAGTTATTTTATACTTTTACTGAAACTTTCCAGGAAAAATGCTACCTGGGCTACTTTTGCACTTATATTTAATTAGGCTGTGCCTGTGGGTATAATGCTGCTGGCGCCTTGTTTCAATAGATTTATATTTCAAATTAGGAAGTGTATCATCTATTTATTTATTTATTCCTGCCTTGTCCCCTCTGCTGCTGTAACAATGTGAATTTCTGAACTCTGGGACTAATAAAGGCTATCTCATCTCATCTTATCTTATCTGCTTCATTAGCTCATTAGAAAAGAAGGATGGAAAATATGTAATTATCACACATTTTCTTGAAATGTTATTTAATTTTGAGGCCACATATCGCTGCTCCTACTACAATGACTACTTACTCGTGATGTCCACACAGGTTTGTTTCCATGTCCACAAACTGAATATAATCCCTGCCTTAAGCTCAGTCAGTAAAACTCTGGCTAAACAGAAAGCAGTAAAGAAAAATAGGATCTGCAGGCTCGCTTTGATGGTTTCCTGTACGTTTATGCACATTACTGACTTCATAATGTCTGATCTTAAGTCCCTAAATGCTTTTAAAGACATTTTCTTCATGAAGCACATCTTTATAGACCACAGTGCAAACAGCCCAAGCACCTGCAGGTGCTGCAGTCTGGATATGAATGTTTCTAACTGCTGCTTTATTAGATTCATGCTCAGCTTAATAAAACAGGCAGCAAACGTCTTGTCCATTTGGCTCTTTTTAAACTGCTCTGTTAGCAGACTGTGTGAACTCCTGCTGTTGCTATTTTTCACACTGTGGCAGTCACTCTACTTTGCATTTACAAGTCAGATGTTCGGCGTTGCCAAAACAATTTTCCACATAAAGACAATGAAGGGTGTTTTGATCCGGCTTTTAGCTCCTCTGGATTCTCATGGATCTTGCTGTGACCTCAGAGGCCCCTGCATGAAAATAACTCCCTGTCAGTTTCTACATCATCATCATGTTGGCTCCTTGTGAAGGCAAATTAACTGTGAACCAAAACAAACCAACCCAGCCCTCGCCCCTCCCTCTCTCTCTGCCTCTCCTGCTGCTGTTTTGGCTCTGTTTGTTTGTGATCAACAAAATGATTCATCTGAGCGCTCAGACACATCCGAGCCGACCCCTGGTCACAGCTTTTGCGTCACTCACGCAATTTAGCACCGAGGTAAACACCTCAGAGGCGGACAAACGGAAATGCAAGAACAGGCACTTCATGTGTTATTTCTATTCACTTTCTGCACTTTTTTATGCAGGAGTGTCAAAGCCGAGCAAAACTCGCTGAATCCAGATTATGTTCAACCGTATTTGAAAAACATCCAGTAGAGACAACGAGCAACTTTCACAAACCCCGCTGTGAATTTGAGTAAACGCCGATGAAAATAGGTTTTACACTCTTTAAAATATTTTGCAAAGAAAGTGAAACGTGAGCACAAAGTGCACCGAGGCGGCTCAGTGCTGCGGTCACTAACAGCGGGGAGCTCCTCTTCGGGGAAATCGTGATTTACGCACCGCGCGTCGCAGGGTGGACAGATCCACTTTATTAAGAGGGAAGTGCATCTGTCTCCATCACATCGCATCAGATCCACGTCCACTCTCTTACCGTGTCGGGTGGCCGAGCACAGCCGGCAAGAGGCGGTGAGGAGGAGGAGGCACAGAGCTGCCCAGAGCCGCGGTGACCGCATGGTACATCCAACATCCATCGGAGCGAGGAGGGGAGAGCCGCCGCCGCCGCTGCGCTTCTACCAGCTCTCCATGTCAGAGGAGAAGCTGCTGCTGGAGGAGGGATGGAGAGGAAGAGTGAGGCTGAGAGACAGAGACGCAGAGAGAAAGAGAGAGCGAGGAGGGATGGGTGGATAATCCGAGCCACAGGAGGCGCTAAACTGCAAAAACTAAAGGAAACATCATTAAAAGCGTCATTAAATCCAGAGTTTAAGTAGAAACAGCAGACGTAAAACTGCAAGAGGTGTCCGTAATATTTAGAAAATGTGCAAATTAGATGCATAATAAAAAAAATACAGGATGACTTAGTGGGGCTAACGTCATCATCTCTGACACTGTTTTTCAAACACACGCAAGTGTTTGCCATAGCCTGTATATAAAAGATGGACGTGGCCACGTGACATCAAACGTGGCTGTTTTGAACTCAATTTTTAAGCTTTAATTATGTTTTCAGCCCTGTTCTTTTGTTGTCTTTTTTAATGTCACCATAAGTGACCATATTTGGACAAGCAGGTGCAGTGCTACGTTATTAGCTAATGCTTGAAAGCTTGGTTAGCAAGGTGCCCACTCCACATCACATTTTTGATTTCCACGATCCTGCCTGACCTTCACAGCACTATTCACACACTCGTCCTTCAAAGTTACCCCTACTTCTCTTTTCTTTGTACTATCAATCACATCACAAGTGATTGTTTTAAATTCATTTAATCGAGGGCTAAAGTTTCTATCCAGAGCTTTTAAGGCTCATTTGCAAAAATATGTGAACGGTTTTAAAGTCATCTGAACCACTTGAGATGTTTAAGGGTTAGAAAAACACATAAATGCATAAACACTGAAAATATCCTCCTCTGTGTACCATGCATGTATTCGTTTGATCAAACTTGTTAAAATTATAAGTTTAAAAAGCTTTGAAAATTGTAATATTCAACAAAATGACAATAAAAACAACAAACTTATTCAATATGTTTTAACCAGCAGCCACAATTCTTTCTAATTTCACTTATTTCAGCATTCTTGCTTGTTTTTCACCTAATTTTTGTAATTTCAGGTGATTTATTTTGATGAATTCCCCAACAGGATTGTAATTGACTTTCTAACAGAGCCCATGAGACTAAAAGCAGGATTAAGGAGTGCCTTCTTCTTGCTGCATCTTGATATGGCTCATAAGTCCTCCTCATGCTGCCAAGAAACTGTCCGGCACTTGGCAGAGCGGCACATCCAGCTCCTCGCTGCATTTTATTAAAACAGAGGAGGTGAAATTCAATTACTGCAGCCTCTCCTGCAGCATGAAACATTCACATTTACCTCCACTCCGTGTTTACCGACTCCACCAACAAGAAAGTAATAAAAACAGGGCGAGACAGAAGAGATTTTAAACATTTTTTTCCAAAGTTTCTTCTACACAATTTCATTTCATAAGAAAGACATGAGGTCTTGAAGTAGTGCAGCTTTTTCGTCCGATATAATCGAACACAATTACAGCAAGATCAGATTTAAAACCTAGAATCATCCACACACAAGAAAAGACATTTTTATAAAAGGATTCAACCCACTCTCACTCCCACTCGATCACCTCAGAATCAGCTCATTTTATATAAAGTACAGTAACTTCAGTATATTTAATGTTACAGGTCCCTCGACGTGCATCATGGCATTATTTTTCCAGCATTTTTGATCTGTTCAAATTTCACAAGAACATATACACATTTAAGCTCTGCTCAGAACTGCAACAGAGCCAAATATACACCCAAAATCCAGTATCCCTGGAAAGCTCCAATCTGATTTAAATTGGTGACAAACATAAATAACATGTAAACATGATCAGGTGAGTCTGAGGTACAGGTGGGAACATCTGGTTCATATATCGCTAAGAGAGGACCACTGATCTCGATGCACTGAAAGTTAATTTGTTGCATTATTATATTTCTAAATCATTATACACAACATGTGAACTTCATGCGTCTCTGTTGGCATGTCGAAGTGTTCTTGGGCAAGACACTGAATCTCAAACTGCTCCCACACAGTACTGGAGTGTAAGTGTGTGAGATGGTGAAAAAGTGCTTAAAGGGGAGAGAATAAACCAATGTATGAATGTGGCTCAGAGTGTTAAAAGTTATTTCAACTGCAGAAGGAATCACGACTAGAAGACAAGCCTGGTATCCAAATGTAAGGAAAAAAGGAGACTTTTCATATCCTAAAACTTTTTTTAACAGGCCGCCTGTCACGCATGGTGATAATGTCCCTTAGAAGTTGACCCAAAGTGCACATTTGAAAGTTTTCACCAGCGAATCATCAGAAAACAGATCAATAGAAACAAGATTTACTCTTCAGATTTACACCCACTCAAAGTGCCACAAACTGATTTGGCTGCAGTTTTTAAAAAACTATTTAAATGTGCTTTTCAGCCCTGATAACGTCATGTGTACTCGAAGCTATGAAAGATCCAAAACACTAAAATACTGGTTGAATTTTGCCTGGTTTCATTAAATATACCAAAGTTACTATATACTTTAAGAAAGTGTTGATTCTGAGGGGGTCAGGTGATTTTAAAAGATATGTTTTTTTGGCATTTAAATCACAAATAAAGCACTGCAGATTTGCAGAAGATTTTAAAATAATGCAGTCGTTCACTGAGAATGACATGTCTGTATAATCCTTTATTCCCGATCAGCTGTGGCTGTCCCAGCTCTAGTCAACGACCAGCGTGCTCCTCACGGTGGGAAACAACTCGAAGAAACCCTGAAGAAGCGAGAAGAAGCAGAAAACAGGAAGTGACAGCAAAGTTTAATATCACTAAGATTTTTTAAAGTAGATGAAAAAGCACAATAACAGGTAAAAATATAACCTAAAAGAACTCTGTCAAATGCCAGCAATGAGATCACTTAATTTGATTCTAATGCCACAGCTGGACAGTTCAAACCTGACATATTCTGACTAGAACTGTGACAAACGGATATTTCGTTGTCAGCTCAGGCACTCATGACTATTTATCTCAGTAACTTAGGAGTTGACAAGTAGACATACATTAGTAAAGCACCATGGAGGTTCTCAAAATATTAACAATGTAAAGAGAAATGTAAGTTTATAAAATGTTCAATAATTGGCTTATACAGGCTTAAAAATGACTGAACAGGCCCCAGATTGAGAGCCTTGGTTTGAACAGACAGAAAGATAAAAAAATAGCATAAAGCGCTTTTCCAAACTCAAATAAACAACAGCAAATAAAACATGGCATAATCAATAAAAAAAGGTTTAAATCAATTTAATAAAATATGTAGCTTGTGCGGTGTAGCGAGGATGGGGGCGATGTGGTGTTTTGTTTCGATTGAGATAGCAGAGATGGATGGGCAGCGGCTCCAAACATGATGAGTCCAAAGCATGGAAGCATATATATATATAAAAACATAAAAACATAAAATGGGACCAAGGACTAAGCCTTGGGGAACTCCACATGAGAGGTGGCTGAGGATGAGGAAAATTCTGTCTTTACAAGATAAAGGGATCTGTTTGATAAGCAGGAGCAAGGCAAGAGACGTCTCCATTAAACAGAAACCAAAAAGCCAAAAGATGTAAGACAAAGTTAAAGTGTTACATCTGAGAAGTTGAGGCCAGTGTCTGTATGTTAAAGTTTATTTAAGCAACTTTCAAAAGTAGCTGCAGACTTACGACAAAGTACTGAAACAATGATAAGAACAATTAAAGTCAGTTGTGTTTTACCATGTAACCATCACTTTTGGTATTTATACTTCATTAATCACGTCCTTTATAGAAAACATAAATTTACAAGGTCATGAATTAGGGGAGACACACAAATCTTACCTAAGCAACAGAGAATGTTTGGATTAAACTGCTGATGAAGCTGCCAGATCTTGCAGGAAATCCAAACTTTATGAAGCTATTATGTGTGTGAATTCAAAAGTAAAACCAGCTGGTCTATTAATTAGCTCTACATAATTCACACCCAATTTGATCTGTTACCTTGAAAAGGGTGGTGCTCTGCAGGACACTGGATGTACAACACATCTCCCTGATGGAGTGCATGGAGAGCTGCGGGGAGCCGATGTCCACCACGGGGACGCCGAGACGGGCCGCCAGGATGGGACCGATGGTGGTTCCACAGGGGCTGTCGTTACGGACCATCACGTCCTACAAGAAGACCAACAGGAACGCTCAGACTATTAAGTTAGAGTAAAAATAAAAACTGCCTCTAGTGGGTATTAAGAGGCACTGCAGGTCAAGGAGCAAGGAAAGGTGAAACGAGTTACACTATATAAAACAGCAAAGTGCATTAATAACGCTCATGAATTGAAATGAGAATAGTGTAAATAAATTTGGTGTGACCACCTTTATTCTTCAGCACAGTCTGAACTCTCTTACTCATTTCTTTAAGTAATCGATAGTTTTTTATTCCTGCCAAGTCTTCTTTTGTCCTCCAATTCTCCAGTTTCCTCAGATTTTTTTAGTGTGTCCTTATATGTCAAGTTTTCAGCTAATAGCTCTTTAGGAATCACCTTGTTGGTACAAAAATATTATTTTATGTCCGTCAAACTGTGTTAACTTTGGTATTTCATAAATTCAAATAAAGAAAGGAGAACAAATAATGTGCTTTTGTGACAGGCTGCTAGTAACAGATTGCATTTAAACTCGGTCCTTTACCCAGTGGTCCTTTTGTCTGATTATTTTACAAATACATTCCACTTCAATAAAATGACATTCTTGGGTCGATCCATTTGTCACATTTTATTTTATTGTTTAAATCGAACCTGATGCTGCCACAGTCTCTTCCTCACAGTGAGGGATACAGCTTATTAACGTAACACTAGTATCCATTGGTATCAGTAATGGAACTGGAGAAGCTGGATCTTTGCAACTAATTCCAGGACATAACATGTAAACATCTGGAAAAATCTGGAAATGTGCTTTTATACAAATACTGGTATCACAGAAAACAAGCTGAGTTCTTCATGAATTACAGTGACATAAACGCCACCGTTTTAATTCCTGTTTCTTAACTTTTACTGCAAACAGTCTTCTACAATCACACAAATGCCATCACTCAGTTCTCAATTTACCTGCAGCGGCACGTTGACCTTGCTGGCCACCTCTCTGACAATGGAGGCGGTGACAGCCGTAGTTGCGTAACGCTGGTTGCTGTTGAACTTGATTACCGGGCCCTTAAACAAAAAAACAAACAAACAAAAAAAAAAAAAAAAAATCACACAGGAAATCAACCACCTGGTGAGTCTCCTAAACTTTAAATAGCAATTAAATTGACTCACCTTGTGAAAAGCCGGCCGGTGGTTCTCCTCATGTTTCTCCCTGAGAGGAAACAAAATTAAAAACATATCAAACTAGAATACAAATGAAGACCAGCGATTACAGGTTTTATCTGATCTTAATGATCTAAAACGCCTTCTTTTTCTCGAATGACCGTTTAGTGCAAATGTCTGAGAGCACGTAATCTCATGCTGATACTGACTGGTAGTTGGGGTGCACGGCGTGCGCCATGTCAGCGCTGATCATGAAGGAGAGCGGCGCCGCCTGCTGGAAGGCGGTGAGGTTGGAGGGGGAGGAGGCGAGGCGGCTGAGAATGAGCTCTGTCAGGTTGGACTGAGCGCCCTGAGCGCTCTCTGATCCCACCTACAGGAAACAGGCCACACTGTAAAAAATACACCCAGGTAGTTTCACCTGCAGGCGATGACATCATTCTTCATCGCTCTGCTGGTTGTTTTCACGTTTTTTCACGTGAGATATCCAGAGCAAACAGCAGCTTCGCATCATCTCAGAATCACCTGCAGAGGAGCTTTTAATTATTATTATTATTACTGTTTAATTATGAGACACTAAAGCTGCTGTTTGCCTGCTTCTCTGGTATTCTGGCTGCCCCACACTGGCCCAGTCTCCTCTCTAAAAGCTTGGTGGACTCACCTCCTCGTTGTCGTACAGAGTGATCATACGGACGTTGGGATCTTTAGCCAGAGAGTCTGCTGTGCAGGACTCCATCAGCCCCTGAGCAAGAAAGAGGAAGTGAGGACTGAGAAACGTGGCTCGGTGTGATTAAAAACCTCCGTCTGCTTTGTGAGATATGTGAAAAACATTTGGGAGAGTCTTTGTGAGGAAGAAATTAGCACGAGTTCATTTAACTGAATCCCAGCTTAATGCCAGTTATTTACATTTTCATTCAGAGCATTCAAATGTTAAAGCTTTTAAAGTAAATCTTTCCATTATTTTTAAACTAAACAACAGAACAAAACACATTTGCTGCATTTAATGTTGAAGAACTATAAATAAACTGAAAATATACATATAAAGGGTTTTTTTCAAGCAGTGGGAACAAAATGAAAGACACAAGAAGAAAAAGAGAAATAAATCCTTTTTCTTTTTCTGGCCTGGTAGTAAAAGTGAAATTGTGCTTGCAGCAGGTGGAAAAGCGACTGACCCGCAGGGCGCAGTAGCAGCTGTGCAGGTTGTCCAGACGAGGAGAGTAAATGAACTCCTCGTACACGCCTCCTAAAGCCTGCAGAGACAAGAGAGGAAGGCGCCGACTCATGTTTTGTTACTAGACTTACAGAACATAAACGGTCAGATTTAAAAAAAACTTTAAACTCTGTTCAATCTCATATACATAACTCACACTGGTACAAAGAGACTGTAAGTACCATCATAACTCTCCACTGTTTCAAAGGAGCTTGCAAAGAAAGGCGTCTGGACTTCTTTAAATTACTTGAAGACGTTTCACCTCTCATCCGAGAAGCTTCTTCAGTTCTAAGGTCAAATGGTGGAGAGTCCCAGATATAAACCTAGTGGGAGTGACCCCCCCACAGAGGGACAAAAGGACCCCCTGATGATCCTCTCAGTTCCTTAGAACTGAAGAAGCTTCTCGGATGAGAGGTGAAACGTCTTCAAGTAATTTAAAGAAGTCCAGACGCCTTTCATGCAAGCTCCTTTGACTACGATGACCTGGATGACTAAGAACCTTCACAGACATATCTCCACTGTTTCAAATATAGTCACCAACGCTGCACAAATTTTACTCCAGCAAGTAGTCCCTATCAAACATGCCTGGAATAAGTGAGCAGAATGAGAGTCTGCCCTTTCGACCCTCTTTCATAAAACTGTTGAGGAGTTTCATTTAAACCGAGGCTGGAAGTCTCACAGAGTCCTCGAGGTGAAAAACAGAGTGTGAGGAGAAGCTCCTGTATGCCTTATAGTGTGTTTGAATCTGGAAGACTGCTTTCTCTCATCTGATCAATATCACTAAAATTAGAAATCCTGTCTCAGAGTGATGCTGAAAAAAATAACTGGTACATTTATTACTTCATTGTAACATCTTATCATTATGAAGCTGTTCTAAAAGCTCTCTGAAAAGCCTCCGGTTGATCCCAAACACATCAAAGAACTGAATTTAAAATCCTTCTTCTCACACACACTACTCTGAAAAGCCTCGAGTCCCCATCATTTCTTTACATTTTGCTTCCAGACTTTGCTGTAATTTTGAAAGTGCTTGTAAGCAACAATTCTCCCAACTTTCTGAAGCTCTTTCAAAGTGTTTCTTTGGACAGCTGTTGCTTTTTCAGTCCAATCGTTGTACCTTACCATTTTTAGTTAATCCTTAACGCTGACCTATGAATCATTCAAGCATGAAAAGGGTACCTTACTCAATTATCAACTTAGCAAAGAGCCAATTTTGAATTGTATCTTCATGCAGAAAAACACAATTTGTTACCATTTCTTTAGTTGAATCTATGAAAAATCCCAAACACAACACAGTTTGACAGACATGAAATAGTATTTTTCACCAGCGAGGTGATTCCCAAAGAGCGGTTAGCTGAAAACTTGGTGTCTCTCAGCATGGTGTGCAGCGTGTCCTTAAAAAAAAACAATTGAGGGACCCGTACAAGTGGAGGACAAAAAAAAGAAAAAGAAAAAAAGAAGTGGCATATTTCTGCATGCTTCAATAAATTGCTGCGCGCATTTCATACGTTCTTAGCAAAAATATAAAGATATGAGGGGTGACTCAAGACTTTTGCACAGTACTGAATAATCAGAGCCCATCATTTCTTGTCTAAACTGTATCACATCAACAGAGCACTTCGCTCTCAGACTGCAGGCTTACTTGTAGTTCCTGGATATTTAAAAGTAGAATGGGAGGCAGAGGCTTCAGCTTTTAGGCCCCTCTTCTCTGGAATAAGCTCCCAGTTTGGACTCAGGAGACAGACACCATCTCTACTTATAAAATTAGGCTTACGTTTATAAGCTTCTCTCTCTCTATCGGTAGGTCTTTACAGTATGAAGCACACTGCTGAGAACCGGTGCTCTAAAAACTATACTCAAATTAATCTAACTTACTGGAATAAAATCAGAGCCATAGAAGCTCCATCTCAACTTGTTTTATTCACACATCTGAAATGAAACCTGACATAAGATGTTTTAGAGTTTTAGTCGCTTTAAGTTTCTCTGAAATGCCTGCAGAGTCAACCTGAGCTAACTGTGCAGACATCGCTCTCCTTCCTTTGTTGTGACAGATACTTAAGCCTACTAATGCAATTGATGGCATTTTCAAGCTAAATCTTGAGTGTGCCCAAGCCTCAGTCTGCCTTCATTTATCAGTTCGTCCACATTTCTCTTCATGCTGGTTCTTCTTGGCAGTCAAACACATGATCATTTTGGATCTACTGACCTGATTCAAACAAATTCTGCATGTGTTTGTCTTGGATTCTGTGCCAGCTGTCATAAAACTGATTAAACTAAAGACATCGGCCGACTTCCTGGGATCATCACTGCATTGAAAGTGACAGGAAGTCAATGGTTTACTCGCGGACTCACCGCAGGCTGCGTGTCAGCCAGACACAGCTCAAAGTCCAGCAGAGCTTCTGGCTCGACTCCCAGCTCCGAGCACAGCACCTTCACCAGCGCTGGGTGGTGTTTCTCCGCCTGAGGAAGGGACACAAAGCACAACGCAGCATCTTTAAGACTCATGTTTGTGATGTCAGCTGAAAGTACGCGGTTTATCTTTAGCTTTCAGACACCAAATCTGATAGATTATCTTTTCTTATTCCAGAGATTACTCAGGCCTCAAAATGATCTAAATATTTGGCATTTCCCAGCTTCTGCAGGCCAAGGTATCTCAGCATTTTAAGGTATCTGAAAGAGCTTTTAATACCAATTTTTTACCCAAATTTTGGATGAATGAATGTAATCCCATTCAGGGCTTTTTACAGATCTGTAGGTTGGGGTTACCGTGCTGGCAGCAGAGGAGGCGTCTCCAGAGGACGCCGAGCCTGTCTCCAGTTCCTCCTGGACGGCAGTGGCGATGATGGGCACACTGAGACAGATGAAACATACCGACTATAAACCAAAGCTCATCTCAAAGTCACATCAATGATGGACTAAAAATAGAACAAGAAAAGGCAATGACACACAGGCTTCCCTGCCTATCTATGACATCACGCAGATCCAAGGGTAGAATAGAAGCCCGAAATAAAGTGTTCACGGGGATTAGGTTTTATTATTTGTGCCTGTGTCCATGTTTAATATGAGCTTCCACTGTAACAAATTCAATAAAAGTGGTGCATTTCATAGAAGTGTTGCGTTTAGTAACTGACAGGTGGTTCTCCTTGTTGGGCCCGAAGGAGTCGTTGATGTCCCGCTGCAGGTGGATGGCCAGGTGAGGGATCCTGAGCAGAGGCCTGGAGACGTGAACGAGTCGATTCACCAGCTTCCCGCCACTCTGAAGTAAAAAATATGGAGTTTCCATCATATCAAAAGGACATTACATAAACTAACTGTGGGCCACATTTAGCTTGGAAAACAGGATCCCAGTTTACGGTTCTACATTGATTTGTTAATTATTTTCTGGCCAAAGTTGAACAGGGATTCCTGCATGCACACATTAAGAGGAAATCAACAGTATGGATCATGTAATCAGAAACAGTTGTGAATATGTCACTGTTGTCGAAGCTCCTACTGATTGTTATATTGTTTTTTTTCCCCTCAACGGACTCAACAGAAGATGATCCCACGCTGCTTCAATAATGTTAAGGTGACTGATAGTGGTCTTTGAAAAAGGTATTGCCTGTCTGAATTTTCTGAATCGTGCAGCTGCGTTTTTGTGATGTTTTGCTGTAAAAAGCGATTCGACTACTCATTTAAACGGGTTTACTGTTGTGTCACAGTCTGGCTCGAGCTGACAGCTGTAGGCGAGACATTTAGCCTCTCGTCCTCAGTGGTGCGCTCGATAAATGTCATCAAAAAAAGCAGCACCGAAGTTTGACATTTTATAGAGGAATGGGTCAAAGCTGATGGTCAGGCTCCGCATAGAAAGCAAACCAGTTTCCTGATTAGAAAGAAAATGGCTTCATGTTTTTGGTCATAAATTTACATACATTTTATTTTACAGAAAAATAGCTACATATTTATATCAAATTTAAGACCAAAACCTTACAATTGAGCCTTACAATGAATTTAACATTTCTGTAAGTTATATTCTGTACAGCTTAAAAAAAATAAAAAAAACAAACCCCAAAGAAAACCAGACAGCACAGATTTAATAGTAAGCCACAGAAGTAAACATAAAAACAATCACACTACCTTGACCATAACGCGGCCTGCGATGGTGAGATCACGGTCAAACCAGGTGTTCCAGATTCCGCCGCCGTAGCACTCCACGCCGACCTGCAGGCAGCCCTGCTTGGTCCTCTTAGACCTCGGCTTCACCTGGAAGCACAAACACAATCAATAATCTCACAATCAAAAAATAAACACAATCATGATTTTTCTTCCCTTCTTTTGGTACAAAGAATTTGGATGAGGTTGCCTCAGTTTTCAGATTATTCTAAGACCTTAAAATGACTAAAACAAAACCATGTTGGTTCTCCAGACAGACGCAGCATTTCCTTTGGCGTCCACCCTCCTAAACATGAGAGGAAGAAGCTGATAGTAAAATAAAAACCATTCCTCATGACTCTCGGCATCGGCTCAGCTTCACTCTCCTCATGTTTCAGCTCCTCCCCGCTATGGTTTGGCTTTGCATCCAGAGTGGAAGCAAAGAGCTGATACAGGTGAATGAGTGGGCGGAGTCTCACCCTGAGGCAGGGGCTGTCTGTGTGGGCGCCGATCATAGAGAAGCCGTTTCCCGGCAGGTAGCGTCCACCCACCGCAAAGGCAATGAGGCTGGAGAAGTTCCTGGTCACAAAGTACTGCAGAGAGAAGACGGGAAAGACGGCAAATTTATCCCCATTATGGTCTCCCTTGAAGCAAGTCCACCAATCAGAAACAACCTGCTTGTGATTGGTAGATTCAAATGGAGAGAGCAAATGGAAAACTATTTAAACAGCAGTTAACCTAACACGCATGTCTTTGCACTATAGGAGGAAACCTACAGATGCACATTTTTCAAAATAAAAGCTTCTGTTAGGAAGCTATTATGACAGGAAGCATCATGAAATTCAGCCATATGCAGATAAATTAAATACCCCCACTTTATTATAACTTAACAGAAATCTCAAACACAGTTTCAAAATAATGTGTTCTTATTCTTTTTCAAAATAAAAAATTCCGTTAGTTACAGTAACTTGTCAGGATGTGAAATGAAAGTCAGATATTCAAAGCAAAAGACCCTCAGCTGTTATAGAAATTCACCAGAATATCATAAAGGGTCATTTTTTCCTAAATAAAAGGTCCCCAGTTACTTTTGGGAAATTATGAGGACATTCAGACATATGCAAAACTTTGAAAATTAAATCCTTTGATTGTTGCAGAAAATGAATAAAATTATAGAAATTCACCAGGATAATTTTCCTTCGTATTAAAAGTCTACCTGACATACACATAACACACAAGGTAAAGGACTTCAGGATGTTAAAATACACATTTAATATTCAAAATAAAAGACCCTTAACTGTTATAGAAATTTACCAGGATACTTTAAAGGGTCTCTTTTTCCCAAAACAAAATCGAATGTCAGATTTTCAAAACAAAAGCCCCTAGACGTTTACAGACATTTATCATGATACTTCCAAAATAAAAGCCCTTGGATAGTTAGTGAACATGGTCAGATTTTACAAATACAAATTCTGAAATTTCAGCATATACAGGGAGTGCAGAATTATTAGGCAAATGAGTATTTTGTCCACATCATCCTCTTCATGCATGTTGTCTTACTCCAAGCTGTATAGGCTCGAAAGCCTACTACCAATTAAGCATATTAGGTGATGTGCATCTCTGTAATGAGAAGGGGTGTGGTCTAATGACATCAACACCCTATATCAGGTGTGCATAATTATTAGGCAACATCCTTTCCTTTGGCAAAATGGGTCAAAAGAAGGACTTGACAGGCTCAGAAAAGTCAAAAATAGTGAGATATCTTGCAGAGGGATGCAGCAGTCTCAAAATTGCAAAGCTTCTGAAGCGTGATCATCGAACAATCAAGCGTTTCATTCAAAATAGTCAACAGGGTCGCAAGAAGCGTGTGGAAAAACCAAGGCGCAAAATAACTGCCCATGAACTGAGAAAAGTCAAGCGTGCAGCTGCTAAGATGCCACTTGCCACCAGTTTGGCCATATTTCAGAGCTGCAACATCACTGGAGTGCCCAAAAGCACAAGGTGTGCAATACTCAGTGACATGGCCAAGGTAAGAAAGGCTGAAAGACGACCACCACTGAACAAGACACACAAGCTGAAACGTCAAGACTGGGCCAAGAAATATCTCAAGACTGGTTTTTCTAAGGTTTTATGGACTGATGAAATGAGAGTGAGTCTTGATGGGCCAGATGGATGGGCCCGTGGCTGGATTGGTAAAGGGCAGAGAGCTCCAGTCCGACTCAGACGCCAGCAAGGTGGAGGTGGAGTACTGGTTTGGGCTGGTATCATCAAAGAGGAGCTTGTGGGGCCTTTTCGGGTTGAGGATGGAGTCAAGCTCTACTCCCAGTCCTACTGCCAGTTTCTGGAAGACACCTTCTTCAAGCAGTGGTACAGGAAGAAGTCTGCATCCTTCAAGAAAAACATGATTTTCATGCAGGACAATGCTCCATCACACGCGTCCAAGTACTCCACAGCGTGGCTGGCAAGAAAGGGTATAAAAGAAGAAAAACTAATGACATGGCCACCTTGTTCACCTGATCTGAACCCCATTGAGAACCTGTGGGCCATCATCAAATGTGAGATTTACAAGGAGGGAAAACAGTACACCTCTCTGAACAGTGTCTGGGAGGCTGTGGTTGCTGCTGCACGCAATGTTGATGGTGAACAGATCAAAACACTGACAGAATCCATGGATGGCAGGCTTTTGAGTGTCCTTGCAAAGAAAGGTGGCTATATTGGTCGCTGATTTGTTTTTGTTTTGTTTTTGAATGTCAGAAATGTATATTTGTGAATGTGGAGATGTTAAATTGGTTTCACTGGTAAAAATAAATAATTGAAATGGGTATATATTTGTTTTTTGTTAAGTTGCCTAATAATTATGCACAGTAATAGTCACCTGCACACACAGATATCCCCCTAAAATAGCTAAAACTAAAAACAAACTAAAAACTACTTCCAAAAACATTCAGCTTTGATATTAATGAGTTTTTTGGGTTCATTGAGAACATGGTTGTTGTTCAATAATAAAATTATTCCTCAAAAATACAACTTGCCTAATAATTCTGCACTCCCTGTACAGTTGAGAGTGCAATCTTGTGCGAACCATTTAGATTTCTGTTCTACTACTTTTTACCCCACCTTGCTGGCTGGCTTGATGTCCCACTGCTCCGTCTCCTTGAGCTCGATGAACCCAGCCTCCAGCAGATGCCGGCGACATTCTTCAACCACTGCAGGGCGAGAAAGTGGAGGAAACATGAAGTTTATTTGGTTTTGTTAAAGTCAAACTGATCTATGCAGTCTGACTACATGCCTTACTGTCAGTTCTGGGCGTTGTTTGTCATGATTACTTTTCAACGCTGATTAAAGTACTGAGACAACAGAGACTGAGTTTTAGAGACCTCACTGTCACATTTAACTACTCCTCAGTAAATCAATGGGAGCCATTTTCTACTTTTCAGTTGTTTTTCAAACTAGTGAAAACTCAGATTTTGTTAAGCCTAAAATGAGGTAGAGATGAGTTTCAGAGCAAAGACATGACTTTAAAATGTCTATCTCTTCTCAACCAAGTGTGCGAAAGCTATTTAAAAGATGCTACCAATTCAATAATTAAATTACCAAAATAAACCAAAAAAAGTGCAAAACGTTATTACCTTTTGCACTTCATTCCCGTTAAGGAACTGAAAAATTATTTAAATTCTTTGGTTCTTTATTTGTTCTTGGGGATAGAGTTCAGAGGGCAAAGGCTGTAGACATGATGAAATATCTGTTCCATCTCAATCTTATCTCTCTGGCTCAAAGGTGATCTGAACTGCATCTCAGCTGGTTAATGCTGAAACATGAGGACCCGTTTATGCTCTGATTACAACAGAGAGACACTCGCCGTCTTTCCTATCAAACTCAACCTGCTGCCTTCTCTTCACTGATTCTCACTGGTTTTAAAGCACAAAAGCAACAAACTGTCAGCATAAAAAACTTGGTGGGAGGAAAAACAGGTGTCAAATTTAAAATTACACCACAAAGAAAAGAGTGGCATACCGTGGACTCCTATAATGCATGTGTCATGTACAACATACTGAACTGGATAGTATGTGACTGGAGCTGCTTTACTGAAGTTGTTTTACTTTCAGCTGCTTGTTAAACAAACTTTATTAAATGAGAAAACTTTCTCTTTAGAGACAGAAAATAAACCTCAGTTTCCAGCTGGGCATTTATTATAAGAGCAATGGTAAATTCAAATAACTGCTTAATTTTTCAATAATTTCAATAAAAATAATTTTCAATAATAATTTCAATAGATTTTTGTTAATTTAATGGTGTTTTTTCTTTATTACCTGTTTAAGTATTTTCCATGTATTTGTTTCAGTTTTTTGTAATTTTACCAGTTCTTTCTCAGAATTTTCCCCTTTTTTAATTTTGCCAATTTTCTTGTAAATGTCATCTTTTTCCTCATGAATTTGTAGGAGGATTTTTTTTCTAATGCATTTTTCATTTTTTTTCCATCTTGATAGAATTTTATTTATATCTTTTCTTATGAATTACAAGTTTTCCTTGTAAATTTGGTAGTTCTTTCCCTCAGAAATGGGTGGCAATGTTTACCACATGCACATTTTGTGTAAATTTGCAATATTAATCTTGAAATTTCCAAATTTATTTTCCTCAAATCTTTAGCCACCTCCAGCTCCTTCTTTTTTCCCCATTTATTCATTTTCCTTCTGTGGCTCTAATGTACTGCCAATACAAATATGCCAGTAAGACTCTCAATAAGCGAGCTACAACAGCCATGCACCAGTAACATTTTTAAGAAGTTGGACTTTTTCTTATTATGCTTACTAAGTACTGGACATGGTCGCCGAAGTAAAAGCCTGCCTCTGACAACACGGAGAAGGTTTGCAATAATACTTTACCTCATATAAACGGGTGCTGAGCTTCAACAGGACTTTAAATTCAAAGATTTATAAACGGAGTTTGGTTCGGTACAGTTTGGAACTTGGATAAAAAACATTCAACGCTGCCATGTACGTAAGTTCCGTATGATACATATTTTATTACATTTGAAGGGATAAATCCAGAGTTTTGCAGACTTTACCGTGATACGGAGACACTCCTCTGTTGACAAACTGCAGAAACTCTTTGGCTGCTGACTGCACGGCCTCTTTGGAGCTCTTCATGATCAGCGACTAAAGGGGGGAAAAGTATAAAAAGTGTGAAAACTGTGGGCAATAAAGAATAACTTGATCACAGTAAACGCGACAGCAAAGCTAGCAAGATCTTAGTAATCGTGACAAACAGCTAGCGCCTAATTTCAACTTCGGACTGTAAGTTGAGTTCTTATGTAGGATCTGTTTTTGTCCGATAATGGAACTAACTGTGTTTTGCTAGCTAACCTAATCGGGACACCCCGAGCTTTCAACGTCTTCTTCGTCACTCTTTTTTTCTTTTTCTTTTGCGACTAAAGTGAGGAAGCACCGCCTCCACGTGACGGCTCCACAGTAATCATTGTTATGGCACTTACCTGCATTAACCGGACTTTGATATTCTGAAATGGTACAAAGAAGACGAGCAACGACAGATTAGCTGACAGCGGCGGAGAAAGGAGCAGAGTCACAAACAGCGCAGCAGCGACACCCAGCGGCCAGGAGGCGCAATGGAACTCTCACAGGACTCCGCTTTCAGACTAATTCCTTCATTTAATTATTAATATCAGTCATTACACTTTGTACTGGGTCACTTTTGTGATATATTTTACTTTATTATACCCTGAATTGAAATTTTTAGGTACACTTTGCTAGTACCAAATTGGAGCCACTTTTTTTTGCCTTTGGAGCTGCTTCAATTCTTCATAGCATAGATTCAACAAGGTACTAAAAACATGACAGCATCACACAGATGCTGCAGATTTGTCAGCTGCACATCCATGATGACAATCTTTTGTTCCACCACATACCACAGGTGCTCTATTGTGGAGGTTATTTTAGTACAGTTAGCTTATGTTCAAGAAACTAGTTTGACATGATTTAAGCTTTGTGACATTTTCTCCCTCATAAATGCAGCTCACTGGATATTTTCTCCTTTTCTGACCATTCCCTGTAAACCCTAGAGATGGTTGTGTGGGAAAATCCCAGCAGATCAGCAGTTTGTGAAATACTCAAACCAAGAACCATGCCACATCCAAACTTAAATCACCTTTCTTCCTCATTCTGATGCTCAGTTTGAACCTCAGCAGGTCATCCTGACCGTGTTTAGATACATTTGGGAATTGCTTTAATATTATTGGCTGATCAGATATTTGTGTTAACACCCACACTGCTACAGAAAAAATCAGCACAGCAATCAGCTGTTTTAAAATAATACCAAAAGCAGCAGCATACAGAGGCTTCAGATACTGACAAGAGCTTAAACTAAATTCCTAAAATCCATCATTTTCTGTCTTTTTGCAGTGCCAATAACAGATTTAAAATTGCAATGCATTGTTGAGACTTGTGTGTTTCATTAGGCAGACTAACAGAGCCAAATCACCCTCTTTTTTGTTCTCATTTGGTTTTATTTTCTATCTGGAGACCTCTGTGTTTATGCTCCATCCCCCCACCATGCTGCCATTCATCACTGTATCACCAGGGGAACCATCCTTATATAGTCCTGAACACCAAGGGAGGAGGAGGAAGAGGAGGAAAGGCAGAAAATGCTGAAGAGAGGTTTACTTCAGCTGTCAGCTCTTGAGGAAGCCCAGAGGGATGAAAATACATACTCACACATTAGCATTCAGACTTTATTAATAGATGTGAGATCAGTGGAAGTGCTGAACACATTCAGATCGTATGGGATTTAGAATAGTCCTCACACAGAAAATCACAGGATAGATCAATTAGGGAAAGCTTACAGTTATGTTTTAAAGTTAGGCAACCTCTAGTGGCCAGAGTGACAAAGTGGTTGTGAAATATATGTAGAGTAGTTACCTTCAGACTGG
This sequence comes from Copadichromis virginalis, assembly GCF_057382275.1. NCBI lineage: Eukaryota > Metazoa > Chordata > Actinopteri > Cichliformes > Cichlidae > Copadichromis > Copadichromis virginalis. The sequence continues at coordinate 25,678,695 of NC_140639.1, forward strand.
ACTGGATAAGTGGTAGAAAATAGAATAACTACTGGTTCTTAGATAGTTGGTTCTTGTTCTAGTTGCACATTGCCAAAGTTCCTTCAAGGCCAAATTTGATCAAGTATTTTTTTGTGTAATCCTGCTGACAGACAATAAACAAACCAAACAAGCAAAAAACAAAAAAAAACTTAAACAAAAACTTAGAAAACTCCAAACAGCAGTAACGTCACTGAAGTCTTTCCACCGCTTATGCCTGAATGGTTGGATGGATGGTAAGATGCACTTGAAACTGTCATGAAATGGCAGGCAGCAGGAAGGACCCAAATGCAGAACTCAAAACACAGGGATGAACTGAAGGAGGCTGCTTTATTGCAGTGGCACAACTTACAATACCAAACTAAAACCTAGAAACTAATAACAAAAAACTGGGAAACCACAGCCGGTGATTCCAGGGGGCACAACAGGAGAAACCCAAAAACCAACACTGACAGAAAGAAACACAGGGCTAAAATACACTGAGGGATAACGAGGGAATGGGACACAGGAGGAGAGCACAGCTTGGACTGATCACACTTGACGAGACTAAATGGAGTCAAGGCTAGAAACACAGACGTGAGACTAAGGACCGTCAAAGTAAAATGACACGAACACAAGGGGAGCACAGAGAACACCTAAACACTGGAAGAAAAATAACAAAAAACAGAAATCTCTAAAATATTAATAAACACAAAACATAAACATGGAGTCACCAGACTCCGGACCATGACAGAAACACAGAAAACTGAGTTGTTTAACGTGTATTTAACATAGTAAAAACAAGTTTGTTCCAGTTCAAACCATGACAACATGAGCACTGAACTCCAGTTCCCTGCTAGAGATGCATGGCTCTCATCAATCAGGAATGCCTGCATGGAGAATCAAAAACTGCTGTGACTTTTCATTTGGAGGATTTGTTGTTGGAATAATTTCTTGGTATGAGCATCAGGCCTTAATTGCAATCACTTTATAACAATAATGATAATAACTAGACATGCTAGTGGACCTGAATAAACGAAGGCTTCATTGCCTTTAGTTTACAGTTTTGCTCTTGGAGAGGACACTAATGACCTACTAGAGGGATACATTTCCAGGTGCAAGTCAAGGTGCAGTATATTAAAATAAATACTCCAAAGGTGAGCAATGCCATGAACTATATAAACAAGATGTAGCACGTCCAGGTGGTGTTGTGTAGTTTGATGGCCACAGGTAGGAAAGATTTCCTGTAGTGCATCATGGTGTAAAGACTCTTTTGCTAAACTGTCCAGCACCTCATTGAGAGGGTGTGAAGGCTTATCAGTGTTTCTTACACCTGTAAATGGTAAATGGCCTGCATTTGTATAGCGCTTTTCTAGTCCATAGGACCCCAAAGCGCTTTACACTACATTCAGTCATCCACCCATTCACACACACATTCACACACTGGCGATAGCAAGCTACATTTGTAGCCACAGCTGCCCTGGGGCGCACTGACAGAGGCGAGGCTGCCGGACACAGGCGCCACCGGGCCCTCTGACCACCACCAGTAGGCAAACATGGGGTTATGTATTAAGGAGTCAAGCTCCATTTCCACAACCTTACTGACCTAGATAGGTTTGTTAGGTCTGTTAGCATCTGCACCGTCCACACCAGAGCATGGAGGGTGGTGCTGGCCATAAAAGACCCAACATTCAGCTACAGGAGGTTAAATGTCAGGTGGAAGGATGAGGATTAAGTCTATTTTCATGGCAATTCAGTGGACTGAAATAATCTAAATTGATTTATTTACAGGCTTGAAAGAAAACTTAAAAAAATAAATGGAAAAAAAATCATTCCCCCCCCCCCCCCCCCCCCCCAAAGCTGGTGGTAACTTGTGCTAACTGAGTCTACAAAAGACTATGAATTTGACTCATTTCATACAGCCACAATAGACATAATAATAAAAGTCTACAAGAATAATCATTAAAATGATTAATAAAAGCACATCTGAGAAATGTGTTTCTTCCTGTTAGCCTGGTCAGAAATGAATGTGTTAACTGTTTCTACATTGACGTCTGATTAGCTTAATTATCTGACAAAAAACATGATGGAATGACAGAACCTTTCCTAATCAAAGTTCATATGGTTATTAGACTTCTGCATAAGTGTTTGGTGACAGGGGAGGAAATGTCATTCCTGAAAAAACTACTAAACAGTAAAATACAAAAAGAACAACAAACCAAAACTATAACCAGGATCAAAGGAAAAGCAAACCATGATGCAACAAACAGAAAGAATAACCAGATAATATCTAAAACAAGAACACCCAGAGTGCGCACCTCCACCTGAAGGGCAAGGGTTATACTAAAACTGATGTTTTATGATGTTCTTATTGCAACATGCTGACGTTAGCCTGTTACAGTGTCATTGTCATGTTGTAGAGTGTCGTATTGAAAATAAAAAACATGTATTGTACAGCTCTCTTCATGCCCTTTCATATCATATTTTACTTGATATGGTTTACTTTGACCTTGGGCGCTAACAATGAAGGTCAAGGTCAAACGCTTAGCCAACCTCGGCATTCAAGTCCCCCAAGGAGTGTGAAGTTTGACAATGATCCAAAAAAATTGTGGGTAATATAAAGATTTTACAGATTTTGGTGTATTTGGTGTGACCTTGAGCTGAATTTCCCCAAAATTAAATTAGCTCGAGCTGATACCTTAAAAACACTTGACTGCTAACAAACAGACAAACAAACAAACAAATGGAACTGAAACTAGAACGTCCATAAGCTCAAGACTAGAGCTGGGCGATATATCGAGTTTTTAAAAAATATCGATATATTTTATACGAGATATAAGATGTGACAATATCCTTTATATCGATATAGTCTATGTTACGTTATAATTATACTTGTGGAGCCGCAAGTTTGCCTCTCTTTCGTCCACTTTCGTCTTTACGCAACGTTACTCGGCCTCGCCTCTCCTTCACTGAACACAACTCCCCCTCCTCCCCCATCGCTTCACCTGCAGGAAGCGACAAGATGGACACGGCAAATCTCCGTTAACGAGTTACTGCGCATCGCCCCGTGCGCGGGGCTGGACGGCGTCAACGTGTTAGCTAGCTAACCATGCTAACGAGCTAACCACGCTAACGCCATGCAGCCCAGAGGGGCTGCACGGACTAAAATCCTTTCATTTTCTCAAAAGTTGACAGCGCGCCTTATGTATGAATTCTGGTTGTGCTTGATGGCCGCGAACCGATTTTATGTGGAACACGGCGCTCAGCAATCTGTCAAAAAATGTTTTAGTACGACTTTGGTAAGCTACAGAGCTGCACCGCTTGATGGATTGTCGGAGCATTACGGCTGAGCCTCGCGGAGTGATACGTACTGTGCTTCAACGTAATATTACCCTGTGTATAAGGACCATAAATGGCACCTGTTAAGAGACGTGGTTGCGAAGCGGATTTCAAACTCCAGGCTGTCAGTACAAGTCAGTACAAGTTGGGAACAGAGCAGCTGTGAAATCTGTCTTTGTTACTATGCTCAGCGTCTTTTAGTTTACATTTTGACTGCACAATTGTGAGCTTTTTGTTATGCACAAAAACAACATTGTTTTCTTTTATTTATGGAGCATTATTATTTAATAAATGTTCATAATTTATTTTTGAGTAAATTTTATGTACATCTGCTCTATGTTAATAAAAGTGCCTGTGTGACTTCTGGGACACAGCTTTGACTAAGAACTCTCTTTTTGTTCTTACTTTATGGCTTTAAAAATATATATCGAGATATATATCTTATATCGCCATCCAGCTAAAAAATATCGAGATATGAATTTTGGGTCATATCGCCCAGCCCTACTCAAGACATTGGGTCAATGACCGAGGACCAGATGTGATAATCGTGATTTTATTTTGCACCTGCCGACATGAATTTGACATTTTGAGACTAAATTATACAAAGATACACCAGGGAACACAGGGGAATCCTACAATGACACAGAAAACAGATATCAATAAATAAGACTTCTATTTAAAAAGAAAAAGAATTTTGTCAGATAACCCAAATACTCATGTTAAACTCTCTTCTTACGAAGACAGCAAAAGAAGCTTGAGTGGATTAAACCAGCATCACATTTCACACTTGTAATGTCTGCTTTGCAACTACATCTAAACACTATTTTAAAAAAAATGTCAGCATTTCATCACCACAAGCTAAATATTCTACCTTTTTGTTTAGGCTTTAGATTTGGAAAGATTTAGCGTTATCCAGCTTAGGATCAGTCCACAGAAACCTTTTTAAACATTGATGAGGTGTGAGTTTTCACTGAGAGATTAGTGCAGTTGTACATAATCCCATTAATGAGGTGTCACAGAAAGCCCTGCAGGGCCCTTCAGCAGAAACACCTGAATGAACTGCAGCCTTTTTAATCTCATTATTAAAACCTGTCTGAGTCAAAGTGTCTGTGAGAGACTCGTCTGTGTGGCCTTTATTACCGCGGGATTTAAGAAAGTTACGACTGATTAATGTTGAAGAAACCTTTTAGTTTCTTGAGAAAAAGCTCCTGGAACCTAAAGCTTAAAGTACTTAGGGTGGAAATGCAGACTTATTTCCATTGTTTTGCTTACTGTTCACACTTTCTACCATCATCATAAAGAGGGAGACAACCAGCCAGGGTTCACTATAAATACAACTGAATATATCACATAAAAACAAAAGCGAGACATATAAAACAGCAATTTATAAACTGTTATCTAAAGTAGATGAAATTAAATTGTTGGACAGATCAAAGGTTCATACTACAGTAGCACTGTAGTATGAATATCTGGCTCAGTATGTTTTTGTGTTAGTAATTCCTTTAAAGTTTGACACGGCTCCAGATCTGCCACTTTAAATGCTGGCAGAGGGAAACCTCCCTTTAAATCCCCTTCACACTCACATGTAATGTTATCAGCATTAATGGCACATATTGTTTGTGAATGTGGTATTTCTTTGCTCTGGTATGTACTGCTGCACTCTGTGTCTCAGACTCTTGGGACGGGATAGTTTTCCTTTTTAAGGCAGGTTAGTCAGAGCTCTTCCCCCTCGAATGCTGTCATTAACAACCTGGGCCACCTCACCATGTGAGGACGAGGCTAAGTCTTGAAAGTTGCCTTGCATCCTCGCATTGTTATGATGTGAGATCACAGCGGCAGGGAAAGACGATGTTCGCATGAACCTCGACAGGTCTTCCTTGGAAGTTTATCCTTTTTGTAAAGGATCGGTTCTAGTTTTCATGGATCTGCAAGGATTGGTGTAGGCACAAACTGTAGGTATAGACTATAATTGTTGTCTATATTGAAAATAAAACATTGCTGAGCAAAAGTAGGAAATAAACACCCCCCAAATATCATCCTAAATACTCACAAAAAGATTAAAAATAACCCCAAAAGCATGCAGAACTACTACAAAAAGACTCAAACAACCATAAAAGAGTCATGGGGAACAAGATACGGAGAGCCTCAAAATTATTTTACTCCACGTTCTGCATGCAAAAAGTTTTGAGGCCATCTCGAATTTGGCTAGTCAGTGTACCCCACCATATTAAGAAGGAAGTGCAGACTGTTTGTGGTGGATGAATCGTCTCGAATTTTCTCTTGACTGAAGCTTGGACTTTCAAAGTTTCATTCAGCAGTATTGTGATAGTGTTTGTCTCTGCCCATCAAGAACTGTCAACATTAACCTTTATTAAGAATAGCTCAACCCTAATTTTCCATCTTCCTTGAGCTAATGTGTTTACATTAGCTTAACCATAGCTCTTTGGCTAGCAGACCATTATATGTTAGTCCAAATTCACTACCTACCAAATATTACTTCTATTTAGTTTTCTGTCTCTACTTACATCAAAGTTATAGCACTGCTGTATTTCCTTTTTCAGAACATGTTTTATCATCTATGGATGTATATCAGCTAGCTACCTAGCTTCCAGCTAAGTTCTAACTAAGCTAAACCTTAAATCCTCTTGTCAATAAACTTTATTGTAACACCTGGGAGAACAGCCACATTGATCATTCAACAGGAATCAAGGAAATTTGGACTATTTTGCTCTTGATTGTGCCTCTATTTTTGTTTGACTAATAAATGCAACACGTGTATTGGGCGAAATATAAACATTACTGCCCCCACTCAGCAGCAGGTCCTGATATGGAAGCTGGCTCCAGAGCAAATCTCATCAACTTTAAAAACCTGAAGTTTTAAATTTTGGGTCAATTTCAAACTATTTTCTCACAATTTTGAGTTAGTATAGCACTAACCCTAGATGACCTGTATGTAGACCTGTATGTTAGCTCTCTCTAACCCAGTAATCTTACCTAAACCTAACCAAGAGCTAGGTCAGCCTAGTTTAACTTAGGTAACTTAGTATGGACATTTAAGTGCCTTTCTCTCAGTTGAGTGACAAATAATTGGGAAGTCTAAAAGTTACATCCACCAGCCACTACAAACTAATATCTGTCGATCAAGTGTATCCAGCAGGGTGATTGAATTAATCCTGATTTTACCCTTAACTTAACTAAATATTTTGCAAGCGTAACCTGAATTTTTGACTTTGAAATGGCAAAAAGCTTTTATTCAGTGGGGAAAAAAAAGCTGCCATAGCCTGCTGCATGACTTCTTCTTGTTTTAACTATTACAGATGTGCCAAACACATGGATGTCCGTACTGATTGCAGACCCTTTTCGTACACTTAGATATGGAAATGCTACACATTGTTGGTTGACTGGTTTAAAAAAAATGAAACAGGTCTATTTTGTTTATGTCCAATATTTTGTTGACCTATCCACCCACCCCAACCTCACACTACACTGTGGCTTTAAAATTCACATGTTTTAAGGGACTTCCGCTCGTTAAACATGTTTTGTAATCATTTGCTTAAAATACTGATGAATACTCACATGACCACTCAAAGCCAATAAAAATATCAATATGTTATAAACAAATTGGAAAAAAACCTTATGTCAGCAACTCAAGTAACAGCTTGGACAATGGTTGTTTTTAATTCAGTTTAATTCAATTTTAATTAATTTATATAGTGCCAAATCACAACAATAGTTGCCTTAAATCACTTAGTGACAACAAATGCAGTGTGTTAAGCATGTCTGTTCCTTCCTTTGATCATAATTATGATTGTTTTGCCTTTTTCTTTATACATCCTGTCTTAAGGAAACAAATTTGTGGCTGCATAGAATATGAATGCCTGCAAAAGCAGAAGAAAGTGAAGAGAAAGGGCAGAGGGAGAAAGGAGAGACGGCAAGGGGGGAAAGGTAGCTGGAGAAGAAATGAAGGCAGGAAAGGAGAGAAGAAAGAAAAAGAATGTAACAAGAAGGGCTAAAGGAGAAAGACAGAGACAGAGGGAGGGCAGTTCCCAGGAAGGAGGGGGGAAAATTGAGGAAGGAGGTAACTACAAATAGTTGAGGGCTGCAGGTTCTTCTTCAGTGCTCCTCTCTGCTGCAGCTCTCGCCAGGCTCTCTGTGTCCTCCAACATGGCCTCCTACAGCTCCTCCGGTCAGACCGCCTCATCGTACCGCCGCACCTTCGGTCATGGCACCTACGCCTCACCATCACTCAACCGATCCCTGCTGGGCCACAGCGGCAGTGGCGGGGGTCATGTCACCTCCAGGGTCTATGAGGTGACCCGTACCAGCGCCACACCAGCTTACCGGGTCTCCTCAAGCTACTATGGCAGGCCGGTGACAACCTCCCGGGCATCCGTTGGGCGCTCTTATGCTGGCATGGGCGAGACGCTGGACTTTAGCCTGGCGGACGCCCTCAACCAGGAGTTTCTCACCACACGGACCAATGAGAAGGCCGAGCTGCAGCACCTGAATGATCGTTTTGCCAGCTACATTGAGAAGGTCCGCTTCTTGGAGCAGCAGAACCAGGCGCTAGTGGTGGAGGTGGAGCGCCTGCGAGGCCGTGAGCCCACGCGCATTGCCGACCTGTACGAGGAGGAGATGAGCGAGCTTAGGAGGCAGGTGGAGATCCTGACCAATCAGAGGTCACGCATAGAGGTGGAGCGGGACAACCTGCTCGATGACCTGGATAAACTCAAAATCAGGTGGGAGGAGCAAGAAGAGTCATGTGTCTTACTAGCTTGTTTATTCTTGTTTATTCTGACATGACCTTTATATATTATGACAAAAAAGAGCTTTACTTAATTTTAAAGTAAAAATCTTTATAGACTTATAGTGAGTCTTCAAACAAACAATTTTAAAAATAATTTTAAAATAAGTAAACTGAAAATATTTCTTAAAAACACAATATTATATATATATATACACAAGTACACAATATTACTTGTCCCATACACTTAACAGTTACAGAAATATTGATATTACCATAATTTAAGCAACAACCTGGAGCATTTACCCACTGTGTGGTGTATCTGGAACTAAAATGTGACAAAAACTCTGCAGGTTTTTGTATTTTATTGCACTTTTCTGTGAACACTTGCCAACTGCTCAACAAGCAGTAGTGAAAAATTGTGACGCAAAATGAAAAGAAGTGTGTGGAGTGGAATAATGAATGGAGGAATGAGGTGATACATAGGCTTGTGTGTGCTAGATTCAACCAGCCGTGTGGGAGATGATCTGCTGTTTGTTGCAGTTACAGGAAGTATTTTTAAACCCTGGTTCCTCTGTGCATCTTATTGGTTTCACAGATTGTGCTCTTTACAACAGATTACTTGATTATACGTTTGCTATTTTCAAGATATTTCCTAAATACTCTAAATATATTTTAAACATATTTTGTATAAATGCAAAGCTGTTTAAATCAAAATATAACAGGATCATTTATACATCATCACAGGAAGAAGATTACAGGTGAGTCATGAGGATGAGTGCCTTACAGGGGGTATTTTGGGTATAAGGATGTTAGAATGTAGAGGGGCGTATAATCAGATAAATCAAAGTAAAACATATATTTGACTGAAGCTTAACAATAATAATGCTGCTAAAATATTACAATCAGCAAAAATAAACCAAAGTATTTTATTAGGTCATCTAAAAAGTATAAATAATCTATGTAATCCTGCTAACAACATGTTTATGCTGTGGTAAAAAATCTCTGATAATAAAGGGTTATACCAAACATCGGAATATCAGTGAAATGTTATTTTTACTAACCTTGGCACAAAAGCTAAAAAGCTATCTGACTATTACAATGGACTCTTAAATGGTGTAGGGTGCAAGCTACTGAGGAACTAGCTGCCAAATGAGTTTTTCCCTCATTTGAACTAATGAGCAAGATTAGTGACCACATAATTAATCAATCTTTATCTAATTAAATGCATAGCTTAATAACATTAAGTCATGTGATTTTCATAAGCAAGTTATTTGGTAGTTACTGCTACTTTACTTGGCTATGCTAACTAGGCTAAACAGCAATAATTACTATCTATATAAATATTATGTAGATAGTAATTCTCTGTTATGATTAGATTCAATATTTGTTGTAATATAATAAATTACTTTATTTTTTTTAAACTAATATAGAAATAATGACCTAGGTTAATAAATTAGTATTGACTTAAAGAAATTTAATATTGAGCTTAACCGCTAGTAATAATAATAATAAAAGTAATAAAAATGTATACTTTATTGATCCCTGTGGGGAAATTACTCTCTCTGCATTTGACCCACTCGCTCAGTGAAGCAGTGGGCAGTCACTAAGCAGGTGCACCGGGGAGCAGTGTGTAAGGACGGCACCTTGCTCAGGGGTACCTCAGGGTAGCCGTTCAGTGGATTCAAACCCCTGACCGTCCGATCATGGGGCCACCACTCTACCTACTGAGCTAAACTTCTTGTTACTTTTTTCTCCATTATAGTTGATTTGGTTTGGTTGGTTTTTTATTTAATATAATACATTAACTTCCTAAAATATAAAAAAAAAAAATTAAACTGTTGATTAATGTGTCTGTTTGAATACCATTGAACTCGTAGGCTAATTACAGTAGTAATTAATAATTTCCAAATTAAGCATCCTTTATTACTTTCTTCTTTATTATGATTAGATTTAACTGGAATATTTATGGAATATAAAAAAACATTTTCTAATTTATCAACGAATATTGAACTTATGAACAGGATTAATTACTGTGTGTTTAATAAGATAAGTTTAAATATGTACCTTAATTTCTGTATTAGGACAGTTAGCTTATAGTGCCAACAACTAACTATTGTCTGGTGTTAAATTAGATACAACTCCATTATTTGAATAAAAAAGCTGTGTTTTTAATAACTGGAAAAGAAAATTTAATTTATTAATTTAATGAAAGACAAAGCTGGGAAATTATGTTAGTTTTAATATCTTATAATTAGCCTCATTGTAGTTGATTTTTATATATTTTGTTTAATTTATACAGCATTATAAAGTTTATATGAAAATATAAAATGTAACTTCATCAATATATATGTTTATTATAAAATAATTTTATATTGTAAGCTCTGTTACCACGCTTCTGACAAATTCAATTTGAGTTAAATGATAGAAATTGTAATTTTCTTTCCACGTAGCTCTTTATTTAATAATATTAATTATTAATATTATTACTGCATTGTTATTTACAGCATGACAAGTCTTGCTATTCATTTTACACCTGCAGAGATGATGAAAACATCAAAGCAGAGAAATGAGAGAAGTGTGATCCCCTGAAAACTCCAAAGCGAATAGGCGATGATTATAGAGGCATTTTGCAAAGCTCAAACCAGTCTGCATCGATAAATATACTTGTGTGCCATGATTTAACTTTAGGCCTGACATAATGATGAAGTGCTCCTGAGCATACAATTCTTCAATCAGTCCATTCAAAATGTGACATAAACTGCTGTTAACCCCTGGAGGATCTTAGAAAAATGCATACACTATTGGTCTTAGAGCCACAAATCGACCCAAGACTCTCCAGGGGTTAATCTCAGAGCTGAGCATAATTTTTCTCTGACTCCAAAAAGCATTGGCGACTGATTTGATGTGATTAATAGGCATGTGTGTGTCAGTGTGTGTGTTACTACTTGAGACTGACCAAAGTTAGTGCTAATCACACACTGTGTTTACATGGCTCTCTTCTATAAAAGGAGAGGAACAAGCTCACACATATCTGAAGGATCTGTCCTTTCTCTGTCTGCAGTTTACGTTTTTAACAAGCAAAAGTTCATTTCTTTCCTTGTGGTTGAGACTTAAAGGCGCTCTTCTGACACCTTAAATAATTAAATGTGGTAGGCAGTGTGTGTTTTGACTTTACTGGACAAAAAAAGTTGCCATGATAACCTATAAGCATTTTGTATTTCAAGAGTCAAAGATCAAACAAGCCTCCTAACCTCCTCAGGCTTTAGAAAATCTATTCCACAAGGGGAGTCTTTAACCGATCAGTGACCTTTACAGGGTATAAAAAGTGAACAAGTTCAAGTTAAAGTATGCACTTTCATCTTTTACTTTGGAAAAGTGTCCTTTTAAGCTCAGACTGTAAAGTAATGGACTTCCAAGTCTGAAGCCAATGTGGAATTGTGCTAAACCTGTATTGTTTCTAATTGCCAGCAGGGGGCGTCACCTCTGGATGTTAGTTTCAAATCTTATTTATTATAATATAATGTTTATTTTCTACATTTTTCAGACCATTTAAGGTTAGAAAGGATGATAAAGAAGGATGTGCAATCAGGCAGGCCACCTTGTGTGCAGTCACTTCTGGTTTAAAAACACCAAAATGAAAATGCTAAACCTGAGGCGTCACTAACCAATGGGTGAGAGCACACTGGCAACATCCATCTTTTATATACAGGCTATGAAATTATGCATCTTTGAACTTATTAGCCTAATTCAGCTTTAACGTCTTTCTGCAGAGCTCCCTGGTGTGTGGACAGCAGCTTCTACAGTGTGTTCAAACCAATCATTAATCCAGCTGCTCATTAATTAATGGCTCTCTGTCTGAAACCATGCTTTGTGTCTCACTGTCCTGCAGACTCCAGGAGGAGATTCTTCAAAAAGAAGAAGCAGAAAACAACCTGGCTGCTTTCAGAGCGGTATGTCCCACTCTCATTTCCTGTACTTTCCCCAATAAATACAGTGTTAGAGGGGAAAGGCTGAGATGGTTCAGACATGCAGAAGAGGGATAGTGGATATTTGTTACTGGACAAAGGATGTTGAAGATAGAGCTGCCAGGCAGGAGGAAAAGACAAGTTCATAGCGAAGAGTCATGGATGTAGTGAAGGAGGACACACAGGAGGAGGAGGATACTAGAAGATAGAAGAAGAATGCTGAAGATCATAGAAGCAAAAACATAAAAAAACAACTATAAACATAACAAAATAATATAATTATGATAATAATATTAATATAATAATATGAATGTGATAAATAAAATTTATCTTCGTTTTTTCTGTTACTTTTTGGTGTACTATGGCAGACTATGGATGTAAGAAGGCTATAAATCTGGGTTACAACATTTTAAAAGGGAAAATACTGTTAAAAGTTTTGTACTTCTAACATTTTCAAAGCCATCAAGTGGACTGGATTAGTTGGTCTGCATTTTGGCCCATGGGCCATATGTTTGCCATGTTTCACAATAATTAGCCTGCTGGTGTGGCAAACTTAATGGAAGGTTGTAATATATGCATTTTTTAAAATCATTATACACTTTGATTCAATGGAAAATATGTCGATAATTATTCCATGATTATCTAATTTTTACATAAAATGAACATTTTTAATGTTGCAGGATGTGGACGCTGCCACTCTGGCCCGTCTGGACCTGGAGAGACGCATCGAGACGCTGCAGGAGGAAATCGCTTTCTTGAAGAAGATCCATGAAGAGGTTTGTTCTTCACCCTCTTCCATCTTTACCAGTCGCTGATCCCAGCTCCTTTATCAGGGTTTAAAATGCATTCATAAGTGTTTTATTACACTGCTGCCATCAGCGTAGGTTCTTCATTTCAAATCAAATCAAATCAAATCAAATCACTTTTATTGTCACATCACATGTGCAGGCACACTGGCACAGCACATGCGAGTGAAATTCTTGTGTGCGAGCCCCACAAGCAACAGAGATGTGCAAACACAACAACACAAACGAGCAAAATACAAGAATGGCCAACCTGAAACTAATAAATATATGTACAATATATAATAGTGTATGCATTTCTGGATGTGTATACTAAATATTTTCCTACGTGTGTGTGTGTGTGTGTGTGTGTGTGTGTGTGTGTGTGTATACACATTTTTACAAATTAAATAGTAAAAAAAATAAAATAAAATAATAATAATAATAATAATAAAATATAAAAATATACAGAGTTGAATATGTGCAAAACAAGTGGCATTTATATACAGTGTGGAGTGCATAATGTTGAAGTTCCAGTAGTGAAGCTGAGGTGTCTATGACGTGTTCAGCAGTCTGATGGCCTGATGGAAGAAGCTGTCTCTCAGTCTGCTGGTTCGGGACCGGATGCTGCAGAACCTCCTTCCTGATGGAAGCAGTCTGAACAGTTTATGGCTGGGGTGACTGGAGTCCTTGATGATCCTCCCCGCTTTCCTCAGGCAGCGCTTCCTGTAGATGTCTTGGAGGGAGGGAAGCTCACCTCCAATTATCCGTTCAGAGCACCGCACTACTCTCTGGAGAGCTTTGCAGTTGTAGGCGGTGCTGTTGCCATACCAGGTGGTGATGCATCCAGTGAGGATGCTCTCAATGGCACAGTGATAGAAGGTCCTGAGGATGCGGGGGTTCATGCCGAATCTTTTCAGTCTCCTGAGAAAGAAGAGGCGCTGCTGTGCCTTCTTCACTGTTTTGTTTGTGTGTACTGACCACGTAAGATCCTCAGCCAGGTGTACACCAAGGAACCGGAAGCTGCTCACTCTCTCCACAGCAGCGCCGTTGATGGTGATGGGGGTGTGTACTTCTCTGCACCTCCGGAAGTCCACTATCAACTCCTTTGTCTTTGCGACGTTGAGGGTGAGATGGTTGTCTTGACACCAGTGGGTCAGGGCGCTGACCTCCTCCCTGTAAGCCGTCTCATCACCGTTGGTGATAAGACCCACCACTGTAGTGTCGTCCGCAAACTTCACAATGATGTTGGAGCTGTTAGTGGCTGTGCAGTCGTAGGTGTAGAGTGAGTACAGGAGAGGGCTCAGTACACACCCCTGTGGAGCACCAGTGTTCAGTGTGATGGGGGATGAGGTGATGCTGCCCAGTCTGACCACCTGGCGTCTGTCAGACAGGAAGCTAAGGATCCAGCTGCAGAGGGAGCTGCTCAGTCCTAGATCCTGCAGTTTCCTGTCCAGCTTCGAGGGAACGATGGTATTGAATGCTGAGCTGTAATCTACAAACAGCATCCTCACATACGTGTCTCTCTTCTCCAGGTGTGACAGGGCAGTATGTAGTGTCAGGGCTATGGCATCATCAGTGGACCTGTTGTGGCGGTATGCAAACTGTAGAGGGTCCAGTGAGTCGGGTAGTGCAGAGCAGATGAAGTCCCTGACCAGCTTCTCGAAGCATTTGCTTACGATGGGGGTCAGGGCTACAGGTCGCCAGTCGTTCAATGAGGAGATGGTGGAGGATTTGGGTACAGGGACGATGGTGGCCATTTTGAAGCAGGCTGGGACTACAGACAGAGAGAGGGAAAGGTTGAAGATGTGCGTGAACACTCCAGCCAGCTGAGCCGCGCATGACCTGAGGACGCGGCCGGGAATCCCGTCCGGACCAGTAGCTTTGCGTGCGTTCACCTTCCTGAAGCACTTCCGCACATTTAGTAATAAGTAGATTATAGAGGACTTTAGGGAGGAAAGGTGTCACAAATTGTTGCTTTAAAATAAATCTGTCAGTGAGGCACAAACAAGCTTCACAGGATTAAGAATGTGTGTTGAGCTGTGTGACAATGCTCTCGGTCTGTCTTAGCATCTGTTAGAACATCTGTCTCTGTGTGTGCGAGATGACAAACGAGAGGGTTTGGGGAGTTTTCACTTTCAAACACGCACAGAATTGCATTGTTGGCAGCAGGCCTGGGCAGCGTGGCAGTAGAGCTCTGAAATCTCCCACAGCAGATGTAAGGCTAAAATTACTCTGTGTACCAACCGGCGGACAAATCCTCGTCTCTGATCAGCATGGGCTTCGTTCTGTCTCCAGCCTGGAGCGATTACTACATGATGCCAAAGTAGTGTGCTCGACATGGCCTAGGGTTACTCAGAGTGGATTAAAGTGTTAGAAACAGTTTGGACTAAAATTAAGTCACTTTTTAGACAAAAGGAGGAATAAAACCTCAGAAGGTCTGATGACGGTGAATCTTGTTTTACTTCACATCTGCAAATTAATTTGCAACACTGTATAAAGAAAGAGGAAGAAAATCCTGATAACATCTTAAAGCGTCTTTAACTGGGATTCTTTAATTTCATACTCTTATTATCTCCTTGTACCACTTGTTTTTATTACTGTTCTTTTCCTTGTTCTTCCTGGTTTTCTTGTGGTAATTATTTTTCTTCCTCTCATTCTTGTTCTAGTTATTATTGTTGTTCTTTTATTCTTTTTATCTTCATTATTATTAGTCTTGTTTCTGTTGTTTTTCTTCTTCATGTTGTAATAATTAGCAGGTATGAAGCTCTGTGCTCACTTACTCAGATGTTTGTTCCTTGTGTTTTGTTTGTTTTGTTTTTTATTGGTATTTTATTTAATTTATTTTATAGCATTGCTAATAGTTCACCATCTGCACATTCTATAGCTTCATTTATCATTTTAGCTTCTGGGAGATGCCAACTTTTCTGGTCGTTCACTGCCAAGGCTTACTGTCACACATCAGGTCCTCATTAATCATATTTATGAACTACAGAAGGAATTTGGGGTTGATGGTGGCTTGGCTTTTTTCTGTATTAAGCCAGACTGGGTTTGTGTCCTAAACAACAAGGAGAGATAGTGATGTTTAAAACTACGTAAGGTTTGTTATGCTCTATAATTGGATAGCCATCCATTCATTTTCCTCAATTAAACTGGTGATGTTTAAGGCCTATCCCAGCTGTCATAGGGCCAGGGCACTGGTACATCTAGCACAGATGACTAATTTGTCATAGAGCTCACACAGAGAGCCGATGGGAAGAGGCGTGAGTTTCTAAAAATGGGCTCATTGAGTCAGCACGGATAAGATCTTGGAGAGACTACGGCTGCTGTGAACACTCAGAATAAGATCTCTGACTGCAGACTGGATTACATCTCGGAAGGGCTAGCTCGAAATAACATCTCTGTGCGCAAATTGGATGACATCTCGGGGAGGCACACTGCCGTGAGTTCTCAGAATCGGCTCTTTGAGCACAAGAATGACAATATCACAGAGCGCAAGTTTGATAACATCATGGCGAAGCTCGCGGCTCTCCAACGGGAGATTGAGAGACCAATGTTGGACTGTAGAACTGCTTTGAAATTCATATGAGCTGTTCGCACTAAAGTAAAAACCACCATCACTTATGCGGATACCCCTTTGGCGCCAGCTGCGGTCTCAAGGCTGGAGCCAAACAAAAACACCCTGATAACGACGGTGTTGAGTCTGTTCCTTCCCATTCCATGCAAGGCCACCTGGGTTGGCTGGAAGACTGTTTACTTAACCTAGCAGGGCGAAGGACACTGTCTCAGCTGAACTCTGGACACGCACACACATACATATACACTGATATGCACACACTCATCCCCACTCCCTTTCCAAATGCCTTCGACGCTTATTCCCTTCCGATGCTGACGGTGGATCAAGGAGACCAGCGCACAGGCTGCAGGCCCGGATGCACTGTCTAAATCGGCTGTCTCTCACCCTTTACCCACCCCTGTTGCTTGTCATGTGTTTCTTTGGTGTATTTGAGTTTTTTCATGTGCTATGTGCAGAGGTGTTTTTTTCTGTTCTCAAACTGATCTCCCTGTTGGAGCTCAGTCTGGGGGGAGTTATTTTTCTCTCCTTATCTTTCCTCGTGTGGTGCATTTTCCATTGTTATACCTCTCTGACCTGTCTTCCCCATGTGATGTTTTGTGTAATGTATGTAAGGTCGGAGGGTAAGTTGGCACCGCCATTGCGTGCAATAGGTCGGCAGCCTTATGAAATTTCCCCTTGTGGGACTAATAAAGGTATATCAAATTCAAATTCAAATATAACAGGCCAGTCAACCTTACGTTTCTCCTCCTCCCACAGGAGATCCGTGAGCTGCAGGCCCAGATGCAGGAGACTCAAGTCCAGATCCAGATGGACATGTCCAAGCCGGACCTGACGGCAGCACTACGAGACATCAGGGCTCAGTATGAGGGCATTGCTGCCAAGAACATCGCAGAGGCTGAGGAGTGGTACAAGTCCAAGGTCAGAGGGATGTTGTCTGTATTAACGACACTTAGAGATCGATTCTGACATCCAAGAGTTGGGGATTTAAAATAAATTGTGAAATCTATTTAACCTTTGACCCTGCAGGTGTCTGATCTGAACCAGGCGGTAAGTAAGAACAACGAGGCTCTGAAGCAGGCCCGTCAGGAGACCATGGAGTTCAGACACCAGATCCAGGCCTACACCTGTGAGATCGACTCCCTCAAAGGCACCGTAGGTCTCATAAACCTTCTTCGGTTTTTATTTAAACGTAATCTTCTCTGAGCTCGGTTTGATTTCAGACTCTCCTCTCTGATTAATCCAGAATGAGTCTCTGATGAGGCAGATGCGGGACATGGAGGACCGTCATGGACGAGAGGCCGGCAACTACCAGGATAGCATTGCCCGCCTGGAGGCGGAGATCGCCAACATGAAGGACGAGATGGCGCGCCACCTCCGTGAGTACCAGGACCTACTCAATGTCAAGATGGCGCTGGATGTGGAGATCGCCACCTACAGGAAGCTGCTGGAAGGAGAGGAGAGCAGGTAATTTATCAAACTATCCAACCAGGCCAAAATTCTTTTGTTTTAGTGTGCTGCCTTTACAATAAAGCTTTGGAAAAGAAAACTGCCTCAGAATGTCAATATTTTATCCAGATACACATAAAATAACATTTAAAATGATATTTTCTACACTTTCCCTTCTCCCGTTGCAGGATTGCCTTGCCTGTGCAAACCTACTCCACGCTGAGTTTCCGAGGTGCACACACAGCTGCAGTTACCTAAACATACCACCAGGGGCTAGGCTTCCTTTAACCAGGACACAGGCCTTATTCTGTTTGATTCCACAGTCTGTTCAGATGGAGCCTCCTTTACTGTTTGTTATACATTTCAATAATATTTTACTTTTTTACCACATTAAAACTATGTAAGATTAAAATTTTACTTAATTAAGAAAATGGGTGTTAATTAATGAATTGATTTCTAAATCAATTAACCTACAAATTAAATACAACCCCAGTGTTATGGGGTTGTATTTAATTTGTATTTCATAGGTCCAAGAGGCATCCACATAAAGTTTTCATTGATTTTTCAAAATAACATAACACATTTTACATATTAAATAAAAATTAAATGTATTCCGACCTTTGTTAATCAGAGACCAGCCCTGAGCAGCAGCGCTCCTCTGAGATGCATTCAAAGAAGACTGTCCTCATCAAGACCATCGAGACTCGCGATGGAGAGGTAAAACTGCTAAGATATAAAACTGCATTCATTAGCCTTGTAAGTTTTTAAGTTCCCTTCATAAGGATTTTTTCTTTTGTTTGTTTGCTTTTCTTTTGATGTGATCCACTCCAGCACCTTATTCAAGAAATTCATGAAAAATTTATTTAAGTTCTATAAATCACATTTTATCTTATCAAAGACCGGTAGAGCTTTATTCAACTGCACAAATGCTGCCTGGCACTGCTCTGTCCACTGGACCAGATCTGGGGCACACTTTTGAGTGAGATTAGTTACATGGCTGGTCAGCTCCACAAAGCCGGTCATGAACCGGCGGTCAGTATCTCTTTGGGGATGCCGACTCGGGAGATGATCTGAAACAGGGCCTGGAGGTGCCAGTGTTATGACTCGCTCTATGAAGCCTATCTTTAATCAATACAAATTACAGGTAGGTCAGTGCTGTGTCAGGGCAAACGTGTGACCATCAATTTTTATCACTTGATCAGAAGCTGAGGTTGCATAGAGTTTAGTCATGAGATTCCTCTAGTGGGAAATATCCTGTGGAGTGAATCGCTGGAGGCAGCAGGGCCTCATTAGATGGCCTCCTCCTCCTCCCTAGAGTCAGAGTTGAATAAACTAAAGGTCTCCGCTAAGCACAGCACAAACATCCCCCTTGCTAAAGCTCGTGATTGTATCCCCACACATTGCCCCAACAGGTTATTGAACACCAGCAAATCTGTACCCAGAATTAAGGGATGCCTCAGGTGCAAGCTAACTGCAGCCTTTACACCATGTGTTTTGCCCTTGTATTTAATTTGGAGCGGCACTATGGGATATTTGTGTATGTCCTCATGCACACATCTAACCTCCACCAACGCCCCGTGCCGTACCAGGGTTTGGAGGACCAGGGTCTGCATGCAGCCCAGACTCACCCTGCAGCCCGAGTCCACCAGAGCCTGGCGTATATCCACTGGCACCTTGACAGTGCATGTCCCTCTTGGACCTGGGGTAGGTGTTGGAGGGCCAGCAACACGGAACAGCTACCCCACATCCGTCAGTGGGCACTCCTAATGTCAGTGTCCTGGCCGCCCACACCTCCAACATACCTGCCTCAGCATTTGCACGGCTCCCTGTGAGTTGGGGGCAGCTTAGTTGCTGGAACCTGTGGGGAGACAGCGAGACTGGCTGTTGTGGTGGCTGCTCCATAACCAGCAAAGTTATAGTGGAGCTGGGGAACCTCCTCCTTGGGGCTGGGACCGGCCAATTCTCCACAACTGGCTGTGGTTGATCCAGCAGGTTTGCTGGCTGCACTGCCGGGTGGTTTTTGGCCAGTCATACAGCCATGTCACGGTTTGCTTGACATGACTGTGTGGGACAACAGAGGAGCCAGGGGGATGCCAGACCGAGACTAGGTGCACTCTCATCTGGCGCTCGGCCTAATTCTGTAGCCACTGGAGCTGATCTTGATGCACAGTCGCCTGTTCTTGGTGCACGATGGCCATCTCTGCCAGCATTGCTGTCAGCACTTCCACTGGCTGTACTGGTTGCACATCTGTCCTAGCGCATCTGGGTTTCGACAGCACTGTGACACGACGGACCAACACAAACACACTGTTAAAGAGCTGGGTAAGTATTAGTTGCAACTTTTCCAAATTGCTCTGTGCAGCTTTTCAGCCGACTTGTTTCTGGCACAGCCTTCCCCTCTACGTTACAGGTTGGCAACTGAAATACCAGGACTGATCATACCAATCAGTCCCAGCTACTCTGCCAGCCTTTTGGCACTGCCCACTGCCACACCACTCCTCTGAAGCAGAGCTGCAGAAAACACTCTTGCCACATCAGCAAATGCAATTGTCCCATATTTAGACAGAAAACAGTCCATTACCTTATTTACACCTAATATTTTAGAAACTTTAAATACAAATAAAGATTGCTTTAATGTAAGTAATTAACTGCTGAAGTGACTGCTGGTGTTTCTTAATCTGTTCTGTGTTCACCTGGGCTCTCTGACTGTAATCTTTCTGTCTCGACTGTTGTAGTTTGTATGGATTTGGGACAGTGTTCACTCATTTCCAGATATCTTACATTCATCCAGACAGAGAAGTCATCTGATAAGGCTTTTATGTTTCTGTCTCATGTTTTTCTCCTTCAGGTTGTCAGCGAGTCCACGCAGCACCAGCAAGACATCATGTAACAGCCTGCAGGACATAAGAAGAGAAGAAGAAACAAAAAGCTCTCATGTGTCCCTGCCTGAGACGGACACATGAAAACAATAAAGAAACAAGCAAAAGAAATAAAACTAAGAAATAAGACTTTACACACTCGTCTTTACGGCCTGCCCTGTGTTTGTTTGCAAGTTACTGAGATATGTGTATTTAAAGCAGAAATTCATCAGGATTTATTTATTTTTGGTTAAATGTAGGTTAACATGCAAAAACTGAAAAAAGGAAAAATCTCAATTTAATCAGGAAATTTCTGTGTTTACTGACCGTTTAAGACTTTATAATCTCTAATAAATGAGCAAAAAGAATATTAAGTAGAATAGTAGTCGTCTATCAGTTGTAGTCTGCAGCTAACTGAGTTGGTCAGATGGAGAATTTTGCAACATATTCAGCTCTGAAGTTTAAAATCACTTCAGATGCCCAATAAATAACAGATTCTGATCCATGGAGCCAAATCAGAGCTGAAACTGAAAAACAAAAAGTAGAAAGTGAACGTTGAACTCCCTCATCATGAGTATAGTTTTGATTACATTTTTAAGGAAACTATTTTTTTTCACTGATACTCATATTTGATCTTTTTTTCAGTTTCAGATTATATGATTGCAAATTTCTTAAGAAACCTGTCACATTGAATTATTTTAAGCTTCTTGCTCTTTGAGTTTCTGACCTTGATCTGGTGTTTACTGAAAGGTGGAAATGGAGGAAATAGGAACTGAACTTTACTGTATGTGTAGGATTACAAAGCAGTCTGTGAATGTGCTTAATAGACAATGGTTATTGGATGTGTGTAGCCCAAATGATGTTTAATAGGCTGAAAGTAAAGAATAAACAGTGGAGCACAATTCTCCCCAAAGGGCAAGGGCTATACTACCTATTTGATGATTTATGATGTTTTTATAACAACGTAAGGATGTCAGCCTGCTTTCATAACAACACGCTAATGTCTGACCTTTGACCTATGACCTTGAAGCATAAAATGGTGTATTTTATTATCTTTAGTCATCTGATTGGAGCTGAATTGGCTGAAATCTTTGGCTTCTATAAGCTGCACACCATGCTGAAATATGGCAAGTTTCACAAGTCCTGCAACTTCAAAAGCGTCCAACAGTGAATACGTATGGACAGTGTAGGCCAGTAAAAATGCCAATAGTTAACAGACTTATTAATATTGTTTTATCATTACATCATTATAATTGAGTATCCCATTAAATGGATGTTCAAATTTACATCAGACAGTTGGAGTTTTTGTTATTTCAGCTGTAGCCCTGATGGTGTTTAATGGTCTGAGAGAAAGTAAAGAATAAATACAAAAACAGAATTCAAATGTAGGCTTAATCTACTTTATAGTCCAGAATGAGTCCCTGATGAGGCAGATGGAAGTCCCGCATCTGCCTCTAGTTTAAAGTCCACAAGTACAAATAGGAGTCCTGATTTATATGTGAATGCTTATAACACAACAGAATGTTTGTAAAATTTAAAAAAAAAAATCAACAAACAAAAGAAGAAAAATCAAGGAATAAAATTGCCTATAAGAATCTATATTTATTACTGTTGCTGATTTGAAACATGGGAACCTGGGAAACATGGAATGTAGGGTGGATGTGCATAGATGGGGCAATTTGAGTTTAACAGCTGAATGCTAATGACAGACTCAGACTCTGTCTCAGTACCTGGTATTGGCCCACCGAGCTCCGGGTCGTCTCGAAGGGCTTGGTGGATGGTTTATTCTAGGTCCCAGGTCAAGGAGCCCATTTTGCATTAGGGTGGTAAGATGTTTCCTGGTTCCCATTGTTCAGCATTGCTGGAGAACTGGCAGGGACTGGCAGCATTTTATGTTTCTGGAACCTGGGAGATAGGATATAGAAAAGCTGAAACAACCGAAAAACAAAGACCATTGAGCATGCTGAACATTGAGTCTTTTAGCGATTCTTAAGTAAATCAGATTATAATGATCTGTCAAGATTATAAATGGTTATCTGGCTGCCAGTCCTCCAAGGCTAGCTTTACTGCCAGTAATTTGTGGTCTTGCACATCGTAATTGTGAGTTAAGCAGTGGGGGGGGGAAGCCACAAGGCTGCAGCTTACCATGCAGGCCAGAACACTGGATGAGAACTGCCCCCATCCCAGAATCAGTGTGCCTACCTAGACAGTAAACTATTTCTTTGTGTCAGGATCAGTGTTGGTCAAGTTACTTGAAAAAGGTAATCAGTGACTAATTACTGATTACTTCCCCCCAAAAGTAATCCCGTTACTTTACTGATTACTTATTTTCAAAAGTAATTAATTACTTAGTTACTTAGTTACTTTTTAAAAACACGATTTACAACCTGAAGTGGTGATAAAGCGATAGATCTTTCAGCCCAATTCTACTTTTTCTACATAATCCATCATACAAAATGTAATCAAACGGAAAAGTCCCTTTTTAAAACTTGTTTTATTAGTTTTAATCTTTTAACTTTATGCATCAAGCAAAAATTTAATTATATGCAACATTCTCTGACTGGAAGAAATTTGTTAAATATTTAAACCTATTTTCTGCACATTCCAGCACATAATTTTTTTTGTGTGTGTTTACACTCAGTCTTTCAAATAGATGCAAGTAAAACACAGCAGAAAATAAATAACATCAAAGACTAGCGGTCCTTTTGCTCTATTTTCACCTGTAAAGCAGGAGTAGGGTAGGCGGAGGTTTACCCTGGTGCAGGTGTGCCGCAGCGGTCAGTGGAAGAATCCACGAGTTTCTCTGTGAATTTCCCATTACGTCGTTGCGCACTCGGTGCTTGCTTGGAAGTTTAGGGGTTTTTTCACTGTAAAAAGAAGTTTTCTTCCCACGCACAACGGACGCTAATGTTTTTGTCACTTTTTATGGAATCAAACTTAAAGTAAGGTCAGTACTTCCACGCTTTAAATGCTGCACGCTCATACTCTCTCCGCACTCTATATGTGATCCATTGTTGATCTGCACACAGCTGTTGTCACGAACGTCGCACTCGCTTACGTCACTGTCATGAGACATTCTGGCAAAAAATCCCAGTTTTAGTAACGTAGTAACGCAGCGTTCCTATGGGAAAGTAACGGTAATCTAATTACCGTTTTTGCAATAGTAATCCCTTACTTTACTCGTTACTTGAAAAAGTAATTGGATTACAGTAACACGTTAACGCGTTACTGCCCATCTCTGGTCAGGATGAACCAAAATGGGTGCAACAGTGAATAGTTGTTTCACCTGCTTCAACTTGGCATTGGCTTCTGTGGACCAGATAAAAGGAACTTTTGTGTAGGTGTAACACACAGACATTAAAGCAGTCGCGCCAGAATGTCCTGCTAAAAAGAAAGATTCTTTAAAATACAAGGGGGAGCAAGCGGGTCAGATACCACGGGCACAGAGCTGAAGCAGGTCTGATCAGAAACAGTTTATTACTAGGCCAGGGAGCACAAATAAAAACACCCTTAAAATGTACGTAATAAAATGTTGTCAATCTTCTAAAACTAAATAAAACAATTCTAAAACCTGTAAGACTACCATTTTCTACATTCACTGCTATAATTATGCCACATGTTCATTATGGGTCCATCAGCAGGCCAGGAATTCCTTCTGTAGAGCAGAGTCCACGCCAGCCTCGTCTTTGGCAGACAAGGAAGAGCCTCCCATCTTCTTGTCCTTCCACTGGCCCATCACATCCCAGCCCAGCTTGCGTTCTGCACCCGAATCCATCATGCGACCACCGCCACAGCTCCCCTTGCGTCGGTGTCCTGTAAAATAACAAATAGGGGCCAGAACAAGGGTCCCAGAAGCGGCCCTGGCTCATGGCCATGGCGACCCTCTCCCAACCCAGCTGCACCCAGTAAACAACAGTAGAGGTAAACCTCTGCCCTGCTGCCAATCACACACGTTGTCTCCTACTGTTGCCTTTCCATGAGGTCATGACTGGGTCGCCGTGTCACGCAGGACATCTAGCATCAACCTTCCAGCCTCTCTCCTTCAGTGCTCAGCTAGCCTGCTTTAAAAGGTCTTTACACAGCTGATAGGCCACCTCTGGACACACCCATGCCTCAGCAGGTGGTCCCTATCAGCTAATTTGTCCCATGTGTAGCCAGTCCACAGTGGATTAAAACCTATGTCACATAAAAAACTAAAACCCATGCAATAGAAACAGAATAAAACCATGCAAATAAAACAACACTCATAAATAAACACTAAAAATCAGTATTAAAAAAATATACAAGATAAATACAAATTTCCACTGTGTGACATAGGTAAGGCGAGTAAAGTGGTGCTGCTCCTAACTGTGGTTGAGAATGAAGTGTTGGTAGAAGTTGGTGTAACCAAGTACATTCAAATTTTTCGGCTTTAAAGTATAGTCGGATCTCCAGAAGCCACTGTAGCACTCTGCGGATTGTGATCTTCTGCTCGTTCTAGGACTCCTAAGATCAATATGTCATTTGGATACACAAAAACGAACTGGTTCAAACAGGCTTTTAAAACGTTATTGACGAGGGCTTGGAAAACTGTGGGAGAATTAAGTCCCTTTTCTATTAGTACCTACTCAGCAGGCTCACCACGCCTTGCCACACTTTCAGAGTTTCCATCAGGTCATAGTACCTGGTACCAGGTACTTTTTTAGCACCTACTCTGCCAGGGTTCCAACCAATGTTCCCTCTAAGCTGCGCGTGTGCGCAATTGCGCACTGCTGGCACGGTCTCTGCGCACAGAAAATCTGCGGTTCGCACAGAAAAAAAATCTAACCTGAATTGTAATTAAAATTAATACTTTAACAATTCTGTTTTTGCAGTGGGAGTCAGTAAGTGACTGGCTGCTCCAGTATGGGATTAGAATGATGCCACCTTATCCCATAGTCCAGCCAATAATGCGATTCACGTTCGTGTACGCAGCTAATCAACGTTGACAGGCTACGACAGCGTCCTTGTGTGCCAACACCGGTGTTTTAGCTAGCAAAGCGGCGTGGCTGATGTGGAGTGAAGCCACGTTAATGACAACGTGCACAACCAATGGAGATGTGAGCAGGACAGACGAAACAATTGACAGAAAATGTGTGGATTTTATACCAGTTTTTAAATTGTGTTGATAGGACACAATTACAGCGGGAAGAAACGGTAAAAACAGCGTTTTATAAGGAAAGCGCTAAAAAGTACTCTCCGCCTGTGAGCAAAACCCCCCATCGTTTCCTATTGGTGGAAAAATCTAATCAAATCAAATCAAAATTTATTTATATAGCACATATTAAAAACAACAGTGTTGACCATAGTGCTTCACAGTCAATAAAAACATGAGACAGTTAAAACAAACAATAGAAGAGGACAACAAACAATAGGTAACAACGCAACAAGCGCATGCGCCAACCAGCGTGCAGCCTGTTACAGTCGCTCCTGCTTTTCTCTTAGTTTAGCTCTTTTTTCTTACGTATTCTTTTTTTTCTGACTTGTATTTTCCTCCGTTTTCTATCTCTTACTCAATCATGTGGATTGAGAGAGTTTTTGTTCTTCTGGTGGCCGTGGAACTGTTACTTTTATCATGGAACGGGACAGCGGCACATCTCCTACACGCACGGACTGTTTACTCCAGAGATCAGCTGATCGCCCTGATGCCGGCCGGCTCGCTGGCCAGGCCCGCAGAAGTGCCCGCAGAAGTACCAGCTGAAATTTGGAGGAAAACACATCGGGGATGCAGAGGTCAAGGACAGAAGAGAAGAAAAAAGGTGACGGTGAGACAGCGGAGGCTCGAAGCGAGGAGGAGGTTTAAACCGTGTCTGCCGTCTATCGTGATGGGAAATGTGCGATCGTTGGCAAGTAAAATCGACGAGCTCTCAGCACTGGTACGGAGTCAGAGGGAATACCGAGAGTGTAGCCTGATGTGTTTCACCGAATCATGGCTGCACCAGGTCATTCCCGATGAGAATGCTTCCGTGGAAGGCTTCCACACTGTTCGGGCGGACAGGGACAGCATCGCTAGCGGTAAGCGTAAAGGAGGTGGGCTTGCTGTTTTAGTTAACAACCGGTGCTGTAACCCTGCCAACATAACAATCAAAGAAAGGATTTGTTGCCCGGACACTGAACTGTGTGCTGTTGGACTCAGGCCATATTATTTACCCAGGGAATTCTCTCACGTCATCTTGGTGGCTGTTTATGTTCCCCCCTCTGCTAACCCCACAGCTGCATGTGACACTATCCACTCTGCCATAGCTCGGCTACAGACTCAGCACCCGAGTGCCTTTATTGTGATCTCGGGTGACTTCAACCATGTATCACTGGACAATACACTACCAACATTCAAACAATATGTGGACTGTCCCACCAGGGGAGAGAAAACTTTAGACTTACTGTATGCTAACGTCAAGGATGCATACAGCTCCTCCTCCCTCCCCCCACTTGGTAGGTCAGATCATAACCTGATTCACCTCACCCCCCGCTATGTGCCAATTGTGAGGAGGGAACCTGTGACCACCAGGACTGTCAGGAGGTGGTCAGAGGAGGCCTTAGCAGAACTACAAGGCTGTTTCGAGGTGACCGACTGGGAAACACTCTGTGAGCCTCACGCCGAGGACATCAATGGGCTTACTGAGTGTATCACAGACTACATAACTTTCTGCACCGACTCCATTGTTCCAGCTCAGACTGTTCATTGTTACCCAAATAACAAGCCGTGGGTGACTAAGGACATCAAAGCCCTCCTCAACAACAAGAAGAGGGCTTTCAGAGGGGGCAACAAAGAGGAGGTGAGGAAGGTCCAGGTGTTACTAAAGGACAAGATCAGAGAGGCTAAGGACAATTACAGGAGGAAGCTGGAGTGGAAACTCCAGCAGAACAGCATGAGAGAGGTGTGGAGGGGCATGAAGACCATCACTGGATTCAGGCCAACCAACAGCAGGGGAGCTGAGGGAGGTGAGAATAGAGCCGACGAGTTGAATCTGTTTTTCAATAGATTCGACACCACAGTGTCTGCTCCCACCCCCACAACCTCACCTGCAGTCAGCCTGGAATCCAGAGCCACACCACTGTGCCAGCCTCTCTCTTCACATGTTGCCTCCTGTGAGATTCCTGACACCCCTCCCCCACCCATCACCTTCACTCAATACCAGGTTGAGATGCAAATGAGGAGACTTCACTCAGGCAAGTCTGCTGGACCAGACGGAGTGAGTCCCCTTGTCCTCAAGGCCTGTGCCCCCCAGCTGTGTGGAGTCTTTCATAAACTGTTTATGCTGAGTCTGAGTCTGCAGAGGGTCCCGGTGATGTGGAAGACATCATGCCTCGTCCCTGTACCAAAGACGCCTCGTCCCAGTGGCCCCCAGGATTACAGGCCCGTGGCACTGACCTCCCACATCATGAAGACCCTGGAAAGGCTCATCCTGGACCAGCTGCGACCCATAGTAAGACCACATCTGGATCCCCTTCAGTTCGCTTATCAGCCTCGTCTCGGAACAGAGGACGCCATCATCTACCTGCTCAATCGTGTCTACACCCATCTGGACCAGCCGGCGAGCACTGTGAGGGTCATGTTTTTTGACTTTTCCAGTGCTTTCAACACCATCAGGCCGACCCTCCTGGGTGATAAGTTAGCAGCGATGCAGGTGGATGCTTCTCTGGTGTCCTGGATTGTTGATTACCTGACAGGAAGACCACAATATGTACGTCTCCCACAGTGTGTGTCTGACAAGGTGATCAGCAACACAGGGGCACCACAGGGGACTGTCCTCTCCCCCTTCCTCTTCACCCTCTACACCACAGACTTCAGCCACTGCACAGAGACCTGCCATCTTCAGAAGTTTTCTGATGACTCTGCGGTGGTTGGATGCATCAGCAGGGATGATGAGACAGAGTACCGGGCTGTGGTCGACTCCTTTGTCACGTGGTGTGAGCAGAATCATCTGCAGCTCAACGTGGCAAAGACCAAGGAACTGATCGTGGACTTCAGGAAGACCAGGAAACACTTGACCCCTGTTTCAATCCAGGGGGTCAGTGTTGACATTGTGGAGGACTATAAATACCTTGGAGTACACATTGACAATAAACTGGACTGGGCTAAAAACACCACAGCACTTTACAGGAAGGGCCAGAGTCGTCTCTATTTTTTGAGGCGACTGAGGTCCTTCAACATCTGCCAGAAAATGCTGAGGATTTTCTATGAGTCTGTGGTGGCCAGTGCGATCCTCTATGCTGTTGCATGCTGGGGGAGCAGGCTGAGGGTCGCAGATGCCAACAGACTTAATAAACTGATCCGTAAGGCCAGCAATGTTGTGGGGATGGAGCTGGACTCCCTCAAGGTGGTGTCGGAGAGGCGGATGCTGTCCAAGATAAAGACAATGTTGGATAACACCTCCCACCCACTCCATGACATGCTGGTCAGTCACAGGAGCTCGTTCAGTGAGAGACTGAGATTACCGAAAAGCACCACTGAACGACACAGGAAATCATTCCTGCCTGTGGCCATCTCCCTGTACAACGCATCCACTTAACACACTGTTTGCTGCTACAACTACACATGTTTCTTTTCCAAATATTTATTTATAAGTGACTTATGTATGTATGTATGTATATATATATGTATATATTGTACTATTCTTAGTTAGCGTATTGTCTGTCTTGTCTTAATGTTGGTTTAAAATGGAGCACTGTAACAAAAAATAATTTCCCCCAGGGATCAATAAAGTATTCTGATTCTGATTCTAAAACAGCCAACTAGACAGAATCAAAAGCCAAAGTAAAAAAATAAGTTTTAAGACGTAATTTAAAAGACTGGATAGACTCGGCAGTGCGAATATGAACGGGGAGGTTATTCCAGAGTCTGGGTGCCACGGATGCAAAGGCCCGGTCGCCTCTCGACTTCATTTGAGTCCTAGGTTGTGCTAGGAGCCTATGGTTGGATGATCTAAGTGCCCTGTTGGGATTGTATGAATGGAGTAAATCAGAACGATAACTGGGCGCTAAATTATTCAAAATATTAAAAGTGAACAAAAGAATTTTAAAATCTATACGATATTTAACAGGGAGCCAATGTAATTTGGCTAAAATTGGAGTTATGTGTTCATGAATTCTCGTACCTGTTAAAAGACGCGCCGCTGCATTTTGAATTAACTGGAGCCTGCAAAGAGAGGAGTGTTGGAGGCCCGAGTAGAGGGAGTTACAGTAGTCCAATCTGGATGTAATAAATGCGTGGATAAGCTTTTCAAGATCTTTTAAAGGAAGAAATGGCTTTGCTTTGGAAATCTGACGCAACTGGTAAAAGCTGTTTTTTACCACAGTGGACACCTGTTTCTCGAGTTTAAAAGAGCCATCCAGGAACACTCCGAGGTTTCTTACAGTGGACGAAAGATGGCTAGCGAGAGGGCCTAGGGCGTCAGCTAACTGGTCTAGCGGAGTGTGACTACCAAAGACTATGATTTCGGTCTTATTCTCGTTCAATGTAAGAAAATTATGTGATAACCAAATTTTAACTTCATGCAAACAGTTGAACAGAGGTTGCAAAGAAGCAGTCACATCGGATTTCAAAGGTAAATAAATCTGGATATCATCGGCATAACAGTGAAAGGAGATGTTGTGTTTTCTAAAAATTAATCCCAACGGCAACATGTACAAAGAGAAAAGAGCAGGACCGAGCACGGACCCTTGAGGCACACCACAATAAATAGGGGCAGAAGCCGAGGAGTGTTGCCCCATAGCAACAGAGAACGACCTCTCTGAGAGATAGGATTTAAACCAAGATAAAACCGTACCTTTGAGACCAACAACATGTTCCAATCTTGATAGAAGAATGTTGTGATTAACCGTGTCAAAAGCAGCAGACAAGTCAAGTAAAACTAAGACCACAGAATATCCAGAATCAACAGTTAAAAGAAGATCATTAAAAACTCTAAGTAAGGCTGTCTCTGTGCTGTGGCGAGGTTTAAAACCAGACTGAAACTTTTCATTAATACCATTTGCATCTAAAAAGGCCTGAAGTTGTTTTAGAACTACCTTTTCCAATATTTTGGAAATAAAAGGGAGTTTAGAGATCGGCCTGTAGTTAGTGAGAGCATTAGGGTCAAGATTTTTCTTTTTCATAATAGGTTGCACAACAGCATGCTTAAAGACAGACGGTACACAACCTGATGACAATGATGCATTCAGCAGAGATAAGATACAAGGACCAATAACATGTAAAGCTTCCTTAAAGAAACGAGAAGGAAGAATATCATGCGGGGAACCAGAGATTTTGAGATGATCAATTATATCTTTTAAAGCAGAATAAGACACTGGCTCAAACTGTTGAAAAATTTACTATGTGGACCAATAAAAAAATGATATGGCAACATTTAGTTGTTTAGGAAGGGGGAAGTTTTAGGAGTGACGGTGTTGTTTTGAGATGTGACGTTTAGCGCAAATCTTGTGTAGTTAGTGTGTAGTGTAGTCAAGGGTCATTATATACTGTATTTTGTAGACAGAGAGCTACAGGACTCTCCCAGACCACAGACTCATAATACAAGTCAGAGCTTTATATAAAAAAAAAAAGAAAGGAAAGAAAGAACGTTGTGTTTTCAAAATTGGAGTTCAAGTTATTTTTACTTCCAATAGTGTTCACATACTACACAGGTCATGAACAAGATTTTTTTAAATTTTCATTGTAAGTGGGCTAAAGCAGTTAATTAAAAGTAGTCTAACATAAATGTAAATGCTGTAATTTGATTATTTTAATGAACCATGTAACTTGGATGGATTCGATGCTGGCATGACCACAGTGCACACGTCTACTGTTGCTCATAGTGGTCCAAGGGATCGCTCAGGGAGTTTGTGTGTTCACTAAGACACATGAAAA
Source organism: Copadichromis virginalis (assembly GCF_057382275.1). Classification (NCBI taxonomy): domain Eukaryota; kingdom Metazoa; phylum Chordata; class Actinopteri; order Cichliformes; family Cichlidae; genus Copadichromis; species Copadichromis virginalis. Next base: position 25,710,273 of record NC_140639.1, read on the forward strand.
ATTAGAGGGAACATTGGTTCCAACTGATCCACGGCAATCCAAGAATGTGACGTCAACAGACTGTATGCAGCCGATCAACGGCATCACGCAGTCAATCATGACAGTGTCTCATGAGTTCATGAAAATCAAAACCGCCATTTCTGAAACCTGGCAATGAGGGTTTTTCATGTTTTCCATGAGTCTGACAAAAACCCACAGACTAGCAGGTATATCGTCGCCTTGATATTCACCTTTGTTGTAGCGTTAGTGTCACATGCTAATTACATCACAGGACACTCAGCCCCATTACTATAATGATGGCCACGCAAGTACATTAGGTGTAAAAGAAAACTAGTTGAAGTGAGTCGTACCAACAGGTTAGGGACTGAAAGATTCAGACTGTGGTGGTGAGTTTAATTACCAGGTGAAGAGATGAGCTGTGCTGTCAACTGGTCACCACCTGGTAGCGATTTTGTTCAGAATGTGTGGGAGGACGCTAGAAAGTCACAACAGGCCCAACAATGAAAGCCAGGCTGCCTATTTACAGGTTAATCTACATTCTAACCTACATGTACAGCACTTTGTCCTTTTCATGATTTTTTTTCTTACATATTTGTCACACTTACATGTTTCGGATCATAACAAACAAAAACTAAAACATAGACAAAAATACCCACATAAATACAAAATGCAGTTTTTAAAAGATTTTTATTTATTATTGAGAAAAAGTTATCCAAACGTGGATCGATTCCTCCACATTAAAAGGATCCAATTGAGGGGGTTTGGACATGTCAAACTGGCAGACCAGGGGCACGTGGAAAAGATTATATTCCTCCCCTGACTTGGGAAAGCCTCATTACCCCCAAGAAGGTGGATTATAGCCAGAAGAGATGGATTTCGCACATAGTGAAGTTTGAACATTCTCATCATCATTGCGTGGGTTTTTTCTGGCTATTCCAGCTTCCTCTCACAGTCCAAAGAGTCCAAAGGGTGTGGTGCTTGCCCTTAATTGCACTCACCTGTCACCGGTTATATAAGGACTGCACTCACCTACAGCTCACTCTTTCTTCACTCCCACATTGGGCGGCAGCTGAGGTGAGTTTCTGTTTGAGTCTCCTGAGTTCATTATTTTGAGTTACTGAGTTACTCAAATCACACTTTATTTCCTTTCAGAGATAGCAGTCCATTTGTGTCTTTCCTTTGTTCATTATTCAATAAAACGCAAAACCTGCAAGTGATTACTGACTGTTCATTCTCATCCTGACCGGATGAGCCCATGATGGTAACAATCTCCAACCTCCTCTGAAACCTCCTCAAAAACAGTGGCCCCTTGAAGTGATTCAAGGCAGAAGAGATATAAGGCATATATCTCTTTTAATGTGAAAAAGTTTATTTAAATAAACCCTTGTAACCTATACAGGGACACAGTGTCTTATCTTTATTGGCCACAAAAAAAGAAAACTGCATTACCTATGCACCTAGAGGAGGGACTGCCAATGATCCACAAATATGTTTTTCCATAGCCCACCTCTCGGGTCACGACAGGTTGTAGAGATGGCACGAAGGCAGCAGAGCTCTGGAAATGTCTATAGCACAGTTATAGGTTCTGTGCAGGGGAAGTGACATATCCTTAGTGAAAACTTCCTGAAGATCATGATATTCCTCTGGGACAGAAGAAAGATGCCTGGGTTGCGAGAGTGGAGGAGGTGGACTTTGTGAACCTGTAGTTCGTGCAGATTTCAGGAATTTAGCAAGACAGAACTGGCTCCAAATCCTGATCCCAGCACAGTTGATATGCAGATTGTGTTTCTCCAACCAGGGATAGTTGAGAATTAAAGGGGAGGGAAAAATGAAGAAGGAAATGGTATCTCAGTGATTTTCGGAAGAGATTAAACGGACAGGTTTGGCTTGGTGAGTAATGTGGACAAAAACTAGACTGTTTAATGTGGTAGCTGGCATGGAAGGACCTAGAAGAATTAGCAGGAGAGTTAATTGCTTGGCTGAATCAATGTCGAAGAGATTTTGTTCAGCTCCCAAATCCATAAGCGCATACGTACTGTATTGTCGGTTGCAGAGGTAGATCACATAGGGAAGGCAAGAAGCTGGAAAATGGGCTCTCTTTTCATCGTTTCCCTTCCTGGAGGCAACGGGAAGGATCTCATGTATCCGATAATACTAAACGAGGACGTCAGGCTTGGATTGCAGCGGTCAGACGAGCGGATATCGAGTTCTCTGCCATCCCCAAATGAGAGCAATTGCCCACCTGAGAATTCATGTTCAGCGAGTAATAGGTAGTTTGCGTAACAAATTCAAAATGCTGCACACTACAATGCCAATCCGATTACTCATATCATGTGAGGGTGAAGACACAACACTGCTTGATAAGATTGTTAAGGTGTGCTGTGTTTTGGTGAATATGTGCCCCAGAGTGGTTGTCAAACTAGGGCCAAATGAAACTTGCTCTTGTTGAATATTCATAAAACTGCTGTGTTGCATGTACAGTTCATTGTAAATAATTGCACTTTCTGTAAAGTGGTTCCAATAAAACAGAAAAAAGTATGTTTATTTTTTTTATTCAAGATCTGTTCACATGTACTTAGCAAGTACATACACATGAAATGAAAACTATTTACATGGCAACGCACAGCTGGCATCAATCGTGAACCGTTCATCTAGAGCAAATTTTGGGGCAAGTGCTGAGGAGAAGTCAATGTTATGTGCAACCTCTGGCTGTATCTTGGTCATATGGTCAACGTACTCACAACGTGGAGGCTTAAAAACGGCCAAATCTTGTACCCAACTGTTTGTGAATCAGACGTGCGCCTCCAGGGATTTATAATTACGAAAATGATTTCCCCTATGTGCTGACTCCTGTAGGAGTGTTTAGCTTATTTTAGAGTTTAGAAATGTGCTAACATAGAATGTAGAACTATTGTAGAGACACTGCCCTTAATATAATAAAGGGCTCATTGTGTTGTGAACTTAGGAGTAGATTGTAGGAGACCTCTCCCCCACAGAGTGGAATTTCCCCAGAGGATGTTTGGGTGGGGGTCTCAACATTTGTAACTGGATAACTGTGATCTGGAAGGGAGATGGGTTTTATGACCTAGGGAGTCACCTACACCCACAGTGTTTTAACTGTCACGCACACACATCCACACGCACACTCACTCATGTGCACTCACACATACACACAGGTATGCATACACAGTCACACACGAGCACTCAACATAGACACGTGGAAACGCTCACATGTAGGCATTCATGTGCTCGTGCACATAGACACAGACACAGAGTTTGCAGCACACCGTGGGGGGGTTTATGATGGGGTCGCTTCTATAAAGGAGAGGGACTGTCACGGGTAATGGGGAAATACGGACTCAGTCGCGGAGCTCTGGATGTGAAGCAAACAGTGCGTTTATTTACAGTGCTCAAAAACAGTCTCAAAACACAAAGCGAAGTGCAAAAATTCAACGGTGATCATCTCCAAATTTCCAGTGGTGTGCAGGTGAGTCTCCCAAGTGATTATCCGAGTGTGTTTCTCCTCCGAGAGCTTAATCCAGCGGGCTCCTTCTCTCCAACCTTCTGCTCCGTATCACTTCCTCCTACAAACGAGTGACGACAACAACAGGTGAGAAGGGTAGTCGGCTAAAGCTATGTTACAAGTAACAAACACTCTTTACTACCGAGCTTCCAGTACAATCCAGCGTCAACTGCCATCCGGACACACAGTTAAATACCTCAGCCCACAACGAAGGATGATCAGTGACAGCTGGGTGGCAAATTAGTTGCAGGTGTGTCAGCCACTGGGTGGAGGAGGAGAGACAGAGAGAAGCACACACATACACACACAGGCAGGTCGCCCCGGGAAGGACCGTCCGACCATGACAGCACCCCCCCTCTACAGGGAGTGCAGAATTATTAGGCAAGTTGTATTTTTGAGGAATAAATTTATTATTGAACAACAACCATTTTTCTCAATGAACCCAAAAAACTCATTAATATCAAAGCTGAATGTTTTTGGAAGTAGTTTTTAGTTTGTTTTTAGTTTTAGCTATTTTAGGGGGATATCTGTGTGTGCAGGTAACTATTACTGTGCATAATTATTAGGCAACTTAACAAAAAACAAATATATACCCATTTCAATTATTTATTTTTACCAGTGACACCAGTATAACATCTCCACATTCACAAATACACATTACTGACATGCAAAAACAAAACAAAAACAAATCAGCGACCAATATAGCCACCTTTCTTTGCAAGGACACTCAAAAGCCTGCCATCCATGGATTCTGTCAGTGTTTTGATCTGTTCACCATCAACATTGCGTGCAGCAGCAACCACAGCCTCCCAGACACTGTTCAGAGAGGTGTACTGTTTTCCCTCCTTGTAAATCTCACATTTGATGATGGACCACAGGTTCTCAATGGGGTTCAGATCAGGTGAGCAAGGAGGCCATGTCATTAGTTTTTCTTCTTTTATACCCTTTCTTGCCAGCCACGCTGTGGAGTACTTGGACGCGTGTGATGGAGCATTGTCCTGCATGAAAATCATGTTTTTCTTGAAGGATGCAGACTTCTTCCTGTACCACTGCTTGCAGAAGGTGTCTTCCAGAAACTGGCAGTAGGACTGGGAGTTGAGCTTGACTCCATCCTCAACCCGAAAAGGCCCCACAAGCTCATCTTTGATGATACCAGCCCAAACCAGTACTCCACCTCCACCTTGCTGGCGTCTGAGTCGGACTGGAGCTCTCTGCCCTTTACCAATCCAGCCACGGGCCCATCCATCTGGCCCATCAAGACTCACTCTCATTTCATCAGTCCATAAAACCTTAGAAAAACCAGTCTTGAGATATTTCTTGGCCCAGTCTTGACGTTTCAGCTTGTGTGTCTTGTTCAGTGGTGGTCGTCTTTCAGCCTTTCTTACCTTGGCCATGTCTCTGAGTATTGCACACCTTGTGCTTTTGGGCACTCCACTGATGTTGCATCTCTGAAATATGGCCAAACTGGTGGCAAGTGGCATCTTGGCGGCTGGACGCTTGACTTTTCTCAGTTCATGGGCAGTTATTTTGCGACCCTGTTGACTATTTTGAATGAAACAACGGGCTGGTCCGGACCGGCCTAATTTGAGAAACATGAAACACGTTGTGTACCTTCATGTTGCGCGGGAGGGCCAGTCGGACAGTCACTGGATTCAGGATGGCTTGCACAGAAAAGGGTCCAAGGAACCGGGGACCAGACAGTCTCTTGTTTTGAGCGCTCGTACGCAGTAGGGCCGCTCGAGTTGCCCGCCAGATCCGTCGACAGCGCCTCATGTGATGTTGCACGGAAGGCACGGCCACCTCTCCCTCCGTGATGGAGAGGAGTGGGGGTTGATACCCCAGGGATGCTTCGAAGGGAGAGACACCCGTAGCGGCCGACGTGCTAGAGTTATGGGCGTATTCGGCCCACGCCAACTGCTCACTCCATGACGACTGGTTGGAGGAAACTACGCAGCGCAGCATGGCCTCCAGCTCCTGGTTCGCTCGCTCAGTCTGCCCATTAGTCTGCGGGTGGAAACCAGAAGACAGGCTGACCTGGACCCCCAGCTCGGTACAAAACATCTTCCATACCCGAGAGGTGAACTGGGGCCCACGGTCAGAAACAATGTCCAGAGGAATGCCGTGAAGGCGGAAAACATGCTGAGTCAAGAGCTGGGCAGTCTCTAGAGCGGTGGGAAGTTTGGTAAGGGCAACAAAATGGGCAGCCTTAGAAAAACGGTCAACGATGGTGAGTATAACAGTTTTACCAGAGGACGGAGGGAGGCCAGTGATGAAGTCCAGAGCGACGTAAGACCACGGCCGGCTGGGGACAGGCAGTGGTCTGAGGAGTCCCGATGGAGGGGAGTTGGACGTCTTATTTCGGGCGCACACAGGACATGCGGCCACATACTCCCGGACGTCCTGAGAGAGAGAGGGCCACCAAAACAGTCTTTGTAAAAAGGTGACAGTTCGGTTCCTGCCCGGATGGCAGGTAAACCGTGCGGTGTGTGCCCAGTGGATGACCTTACCCCTGACCGCTGAGGGAACGTACAATCTACCTGCTGGACCGGTGCCTGGTTCGGGTTCTTGTCGCTGAGAATCTCGGACCACCCTTTCTATCTCCCAGGTGAGGGTCCCCACAATGCATGAGGCTGGCAGAATGGGCCTCTCCTTCTCCTCAGGGTCCGTGTCTGGCGCGAACTGGCGTGACAAGGCGTCTGGTTTCGTATTCTGGGACCCGGGCCTGTAGGTAATGGTTAGGTTAAACTGTGCAAAAAACAATGCCCACCTGGCCTGTCGGGCGTTCAGGCGCTTAGCCGCTTGGAGGTAGGCGAGGTTCTTGTGGTCCGTCCACACGATAACAGGATGTTCGCTCCCCTCCAACCAGTGCCGCCACTCCTCCAGCGCCAACTTGATGGCAAGAAGCTCCCGGTCGCCCACGTCATAATTCCTTTCAGCCTGAGTGAGCCGACGGGAGAAACAGGCACACGGGTGTAATTTACCTGCCTTGCGCTGAGAGAGAACTGCCCCAACTCCCGAATCAGAAGCGTCCACTTCCACTACGAACGACAGGGCGAGGTCAGCCTGGGCCAGGATGGGGGCCGAGGCAAACAGGCTCTTGAGACGGTCGAATGCTTGCTGAGCTGCTGGAGACCACAGGTACGGCTGTTTGGGCGATGTGAGTTGAGTAAGAGGCAATGCCACCTTACTGAAGTCCCGGATGAAATGTCTGTAGAAGTTGCTGAATCCCAGAAAACTTTGCAACTTCTTCCGGGTGCCGGGCACAGGCCACTCCAACACAGCTTTGACCTTAGCCGGGTCCGCTCGCAACCGGCCCTGTTCAATGACGAAACCCAGAAAAGAGACAGTTGAGGCATGAAACTCACATTTTTCCGCTTTACAAAACAGCCGATTCTCCAGCAGGCGGTGCAACACCAGTCTCACATGCTTAACATGCTCAGCTCTGGACCTGGAGAAAATCAGAATGTCGTCAAGGTAAACGAACACGAAGTGGTTCAAAAAATCTCGTAGGACGTCATTTACCAGGGCTTGGAAAATGGCAGGGGCGTTAGTGAGTCCGAACGGCATTACCAGGTACTCAAAGTGGCCCAGATGGGTGTTGAAGGCCGTCTTCCACTCGTCCCCCTCGCGGATGTAGACCAGGTGATAAGCATTGCGGAGATCAAGTTTGGTGAAATGGGTGGCTCTTTGAAGGAGTTCAAGAGCTGAGACGAGCAGAGGTAGAGGATATTTGTTTTTGATAGTGATCTTGTTCAGTCCCCGATAGTCAATGCAGGGGCGTAGGGACGCATCTTTCTTTTCAACAAAAAAGAAGCCTGCACCCAAGGGAGAGGTGGAGGGACGGATGATGCCTGCTGCCAGGGAGTCTGTAATGTAGCGCTCCATAGACTCGCGCTCATGTTTCGAGATACTGTAGAGTCGGCTAGTGGGCAAGGGGGCGCCTGGGAGCAAATCAATCCCGCAGTCGTACGGACGATGGGGGGACAGCGATTGGGCCCCGTCTTTGCTAAAGACTCGACCTAGATCATGATATTCGGCTGGCACGGTTGACAAGTCGAGGCGAGTGGGCGGCCCCGCAGGATCGTCTGACATGCAACCCGGCACAGCAGAGCGTAAACACTGCTCATGGCAATGGGTGCTCCACCCTACGATGCATCCCTTGGCCCAATCAATCTGTGGATGTGGATTGTGTCGCTGGAACCAGGGGAATCCCAAAACTAAGGGTGTGTCAGGTGCCTTGAAGAGAAACAGGAACATCTGTTCAGTGTGATTGCCGGAGAGAGTGAGTGTGATTTCTTGAGTGCAGTGAGTGACAGCGGCTAAAGGCCTGCCATTAAGCGCTGACACCTGGAGCGTTTCAGGGAGAGGAACAACAGGCAAACCCATCTTGTGGGCCAAAGCCTCATCCAAAAAACTTTGTTCAGCTCCCGAGTCTATTAGTGCATCACAAGAATGGGTGCGGGAAAGAAACCGTAATTTAGCGGGGCAGCTGAGGTGGAGGAATGTATTCACCGGCGCACCCGTCAGTATCCCCACCTTTACTGACGGGCTGAGTCTTTTAGCCATGAGGGACAGGAGTCCGCGAAATGCCCCTTCTTCCCGCACACAAAACACTCACCCACCAGTTGTCTTCTGCTCCGGGTGAATTTAGTCCGTCCCAGCTGCATGGGTTGCTCCTTGTCAGCAAGGCAAGGCAAGGCAAGGCAAGTTTATTTGTATAGCACAATTCAACAACAAGGTGATTCAAAGTGCTTTACAGAGACATTAGAAACAAGAACAAATAAAAAGCATGATTTAAAATTGATTAAAACAAGCAAACAAACAAACTAATTAACAAACAAACAAACAAAACAGTATATAAAATCAAAACAGATAAAATCAGAACAGTAGATAAAATCAGTAGTTAAATGTAAGTTTTGAAATTTAAGCTTAAAGTGTGGATTTGGTGCTTTATTCAAATGCAGCTGAGAACAGGTGAGTCTTCAACCTGGATTTAAATAAACTGAGTGTTTCAGCTGATCTGAGGCTTTCTGGGAGTTTGTTCCAGATATAAGGAGCATAAAAGCTGAATGCAGCTTCTCCGTGTCTGGTTCTGACTCTGGGAACTGATAAAAGACCGGATCCAGATGACCTGAGGGATCTGGATGGTTCATACTGGGTCAGGAGGTCATTGATGTATTTTGGTCCTAAACCATTCAGAGCTTTATAGGCCAGCATCAGAACTTTAAAGTCTATCCTCTGACGGACAGGCAGCCAGTGTAAGGACCTCAGAGCTGGACTGATGTGGTCCACTTTTTTGGTCTTAGTGAGGACTCGAGCAGCAGAGTTCTGAATGAGCTGTAGTTGTCTGACTGATTTTTTAGGTAGACCTGTAAAGATGCTGTTACAGTAATCAAGCCTACTAAAGATGAATGCATGGACTAGTTTTTCCAGGTCCTGTTGAGACATCAGATCTTTTATCCTTGATATATTCTTGAGGTGATAGTAAGCTGACTTTGTTATTGTCTTAATGTGTTTTTCTAAGTTTAGGTCTGCATCCATCACTACACCCAAATTTCTCGCCTGGTTTGTGGTTTTTAGATGTATAGATTGAAGTTCTCTGGTGACCTGTAATCGTTTTTCTTTGGCGCCAAAGACTATTACCTCAGTTTTGTTTTTGTTTAGCTGGAGAAAATTGTGGCACAACCAGTCATTGATTTCCTCAATGCATTTACCAAGAGCCTGTACAGGGCCTCGGTCTCCTGGTGACATTGTGATATATATTTGTGTGTCATCTGCATAGCTGTGATAGTTTATTTTGTTGTTGTTTATAATCTGTGCCAGTGGGAGCATGTAGATGTTAAACAGAAGGGGTCCCAAGATGGAACCTTGGGGAACTCCACATGTGATACTTGTCTGCTCAGATGTGAAGTTACCTATTGATACAAAGTATTTCCTGTTTTCTACGTATGTTTTGAACCAGTTTAGTACAGTTCCTGAAAGACCTGTCCAGTTCTCCAGTCGTTTGAGTAATATGTTGTGGTCAACTGGATCTGCTGTTGATGTACCAATTGCTTGTCTAATTTTTTGGATTTTTTCAGTGAAGAATTTGGCAAAGTCATTGCAGGCCATGGTCGAATGAAGTTCAGCTGCCACTGACACAGGAGGGTTTGTTAGCCTGTCAACTGTAGAAAATAAGACCCGAGCATTATGGCTGTTTTTAGTGATGATGTCAGAGAAGTAGGACCTCCTTGCATTCCTCAGTTGTAAATTATAATTGTGAAGTTTCTCTTTATAAATGTCATAATGAACCTGGAGGTTTGTTTTTCTCCATCTGCGCTCAGCTTTCCTACACTCTCTTTTTTCATTTTTCACCAGTGTGGAGTTTCTCCATGGAGACTTTTTCCTTCCAGAGATAACCTTCACCTTAATGGGAGCAATAGTGTCCATTACATTTAACATGTTAGCATTGAAGCTATTGACGAGCTCATTGACTGACCCTCTGGGCAGGTCAGGTGAGTCCGTTCCCTCCTCTCTCCACTCGAGAGAGGGGAGTCCAGTCGGAACTCCTATGCCCCCTACTGACCGTCGCCCATCTCCAGTCCGCCTGCCAAACTCCCGCATATGGTCGTCTAGACTGATACACATGTTAACCAGGGCACTTAACGATTTAGGAAGCTCTTTAGTGGCCAACTCACGTTTGACATTCTCGTTTAAGCTGTTTAGGAATGCTCCTCGGAGCGCCTTTTCCTCCCAACCCGTCTCCTCGGCCAGGATCCAAAAGTCCACGGAGAAGTCTGCCAGGCTCCGCCGGCCCTGCTTTAAAGTAAACATGCGATGAGCAGCACTGTCAGGGTTAGAGCCTTTGTCAAACACACACCGAAATTTGCTCAAAAAATCACTATATGAGATGGAGGGTTGGGCGCTCAGGACTGCTTGAGCCCAGAGTAGTGCTCGTCCGGTCATGAGCTCCACCATGAGGGTGATCTTGGCGATATCAGAGGCATAAGCTCGAGTCTGCTGCCTAAAAATCAGAGAGCATTGAGTCAAAAATCCCCGGCTTTTGTCCAACTCTCCACTGAATTTTTCAGGTATAGGTAACGTGTGTTCTCGCTGAGGCGGAGATGGAGGAAGGGGACAGGCCACTGCTACATTTAGAAGCTCCACTGGTGGTTGTGGTGGTGTAGTGGGCTCTGGTGGTTGAACGGGTGCTCTAGGGGTAGCAAGCAACATACCTTTCAGTTCAGATACCACCTGTAATAGCGTGGACTGCTCCTCGGCCACATGCTGCAGCATCTTTTCATGCCGCTCCAACCGTTCAGCTTGAAGCGCGAGCTCGCGCTGGACGGGGGTTGAGTCCACTGAGTCCATTGCTGGCTGGATTGTTCTGTCACGGGTAATGGGGAAATACGGACTCAGTCGCGGAGCTCTGGATGTGAAGCAAACAGTGCGTTTATTTACAGTGCTCAAAAACAGTCTCAAAACACAAAGCGAAGTGCAAAAATTCAACGGTGATCATCTCCAAATTCCCAGTGGTGTGCAGGTGAGTCTCCCAAGTGATTATCCGAGTGTGTTTCTTCTCCGAGAGCTTAATCCAGCGGGCTCCTTCTCTCCAACCTTCTGCTCTGTATCACTTCCTCCTACAAACGAGTGACGACAACAACAGGTGAGAAGGGTAGCCGGCTAAAGCTATGTTACAAGTAACAAACACTCTTTACTACCGAGCTTCCAGTACAATCCAGCGTCAACTGCCATCTGGACACACAGCTAAATACCTCAGCCCACAACGAAGGATGATCAGTGACAGCTGGGTGGCAAATTAGGTGCAGGTGTGTCAGCCACTGGGTGGAGGAGGAGAGAGAGAGAAACACACACATACACACACAGGCAGGTCGCCCCGGGAAGGACCGTCCGACCATGACAGGGACACCGGCCTCGTCTTCCCTTCTAGAAGTGCATGCTTAAATGAAGATGAGTAAAAGATGAGTAAATGAAGATGAGTAAAGATGAATAAAGATTTTGTGAAAATGACTACTGAGTCCGGTGCCATCTCTGGATGCTCGAGGAATAAAAAGAACCGGGGTAAAACTGATTTCGCAACACTCCACAGGCAAGGTACGCAAAGATATCGGGATAGGACAACAGCGGTAGGCTGTCTGGGTTTCCACTCCACTGCCTTATTTCATACGGGTCCACATTACCGATGCACGCTATTTTTTCCAAGTACCGTCTCTTGGCTTCTGGGCGCAATCGGTCGCGATACAGCCCTTTGTCTTTTGCGCTGATTTTAAGCATGGTTCTGGCAGTCCCGCTTCCAACACAGTGTGTTTGTTTTGATTTGTTGCCTTCTGACATGGCGCCGCGATCCCACAGTGCACTGACGTCAACTCCAAAGCCCTATTACTTTTGAACATGGCATCCCCTGAACGCAACACAACATGGAGGCAGACGACTGCAAATGTTTCACCAACTAACAGCTTTCCCCTTAACACATGTACTCAGTACTGCTTGGCTAACACTAAAACAAACACTACAACACATTTTCTGAAGCCCAGGTTGCCACTGTCAGAGCATATACTTATAGTGCTATATAATGTAATAGCGTTAACTGATAAACTAATACTCATTACAACAAAATACCACAAAACAACTATGGGTGCAACGATACACAAAATTGACAGTTCGGTTCAGTTCGATACTTTGGTGTCACGGTTCGATATTTTTTCGATACAAAAAAAAATGTTCATGCCTTTTTAATTTGTCATTTATTAAATTTTCACGGCACATTCCGCACCACATCTCTGTGCGTTCATCATTTGTTTGAAGCCAGCTCACCTCCTGCAACTACTTTTCCGAGAATACGTGCTTCTTTTGTGGTTCGGACTCCTGACATTTCTTTGGAGGTGGAGGAACATCACAGTAATTGCTTAAAGGAGCTTGCTTCTTCAACATCTTTAAGAATTCTAAACAAATGTCTGTCCTCCTCCTGAAAATCTTATGTACGCAAAGACGCATTGCAACTTCTTATCTTGTGCGCGTTTTTTATTTTGACAGCGAATGCGCACCTGCGGACCACTTATGTGCAGCCCCGGTTATTTAGCTCGTCATATTGCAGCCACAGAAATTCTTTTGTCCATGAAACCATAAAGCTGCACTTTCTTTTTGCCTTATAGTCTGATTTGTCATAACTTTTCCGTTTTGTGGTAAGCTTTTCTTTGGCTGTCACCCTTCACCCTTCACCCTGACCTGTCTTATTTGGCTCAGCAGAACTAAAATATAAATCCTGCTGCTTTTACACGCGCACTCACATAAGCTCAGCAATTCTCTGCGCGATCAACCTCTCACATGTTTAAGCTTGCTGCGGGAGAGTTCACTTGTCATGTTTGCGTAGTAAGCTAACGATTGATAAGACGATGTCAGAGGAATTGGTGCACAAATTATCATCACTCACAGATCAGTGCTGTCGCTCTCTATACACAGTTTGCGCGATTGCAAAGTGAAAGCAAAAAACAAGCGCAAATTCAAACGCGATTTCAATATGTCACATATTGACAGTGGCTCACCGATGCCAATGACATAATTACCCAGCTACATTTCCGAAAGAATGCAAAAGCATTGACATATATTTTTCCTTCCTACAATAGCCCGATGGGCAGGGCAGAGATAGATTTTGGTAGCCCGACTGGAAAAATCGCTAGCCCCGGGATGTCGGGCTAGCGATTTTGCGAGCCCTGTATCTGATTGAGGAATCACTCATCTTTGGAAAAGAGAGTTTATTACAGAGAAATGGCTCTTTCCGAAATAAAAGCTATACTATACACTTCTTCTGGGCTATATTCTCAGCAGCATAATAAACATATCAGGTCCCCATAAGGAGAATCATGTGCTAACGGCTCTCTAAATGACTTGTGTAAAGTTTGTAGCATGCGTGCTTGTTGTTTTTGTCTGCTTCCACTTGTCTTTGCACTAGGATGATGTCAGCATAAATGTGCAGTCATATTCGTTGTGTTCCCACTAGTGCTGTCAGCGTAAATCTCGATGAAATGACGTTAACGCCACAACACGGCAAATCTCCGTTAACGAGCTACCCCGGATCGCCCCGTTAATGGGGCTGGACGGCCAACACGTTAACGAGCTAACTGCGCTAACACACTAGTTCCCACCCATGTAATTGAGCATTGCGTGGCACATCCAACATACTGTTTTACTTTAGTCCCTGACGCGCTTACCTTCAGGGTCATACGTCACATGAAAACCAAAATAGTTCCAAACGCCAGATCTGAATGAGGGGCGGGTTCAATTTGCCATGTTGCAAGGAGAGCTTAACTTCTGTCTCGCTAGCTTGCCCTGCGCTCAGTGAATCTGCGTTCGACTACTCCGCCTAGGCTGCACTGTCGAGCGCAGATCCACTGAGCGCTCAACACAGACAGCATCGTCAGAAGGAAAGTTGATAAAATAAATTAAAAATTTTGTATTGTTCGATACATATGCGTACCGAACCGAAAGCACTGTATCGAACGGTTCAATATCGATACGAGTATCGTTGCACCCCTAAAAACAACATCATCACAATCATCTCAAAATATGGCCGAACAGTTGTTACTCAACTTACATGACATTCAGAACCAGTTCGGTAACATAAAAGTTTGTTTGTCAGCACCTGTGGATTAATAGAGAGGACACCAAAGTTAGCGTCTTGCTAAGGCCGGAGCTCATTTATTTCTAAGCTGCGCATGCGCAGAGCCTATAGCTAGAGTCTCTCTGGTAGTTCTACAGCAGTGCAAGAGCACCATCTACTAGCATAATAGAATAGAAGAATAGAATTCAACTTTATTGTCATTGCACATGCACAGGTACAGGGCAACGAAATGCAGTTTGCATCCATCCAGAAGTGCTTTAGTGATATAGATATATTACAATATATATTAGCAATAATATAGATATGTAAGTATATTACAGAAATGGGTCTATTATGGTATGTTATAATGTACACGGTATGAAGTATGTTGTGAATATTCTATAACTATAAGTATGTACAGGCTGTAGTGAGTACAAGCTATGTACAGGATATGAACAGGATATAAATATGAAAAACTATACAGAATATGAAATAAATAACTTTACAGAATCTGGGATATACAGCTATACAGAAATGGGAACTATGCAAGTTGTAAACAGTTGTAGGATTAAAGATTATCGAATGTACAGAATGATTATTTACACAGAGCTATACAGTAGTGCAGTTAAGATAAGTGAGGGTGTAGATAGTTTCTACAGAGGCTATATAAAGTGCTAGTGGTTGTGAGTGGTGGTTCACTCCATGTTATTATTGTGTGTTTGAGGGTACAGTTGTCCATTGTGGGTGTGTGTATGTTCAGTCCATGAGTTTAACGTGGGTCAGATGTCAGGAGGCAGAGTTCAGGAGTCTGACAGCTGTGGGGAAGAAGCTGTTCCGGTACCTGGTGGTCTTAGTCCGGAGGCTCCTGTGGCGCCTCCCAGAGGGCAGGAGGGTGAAGAGTCCATGTGATGGGTGACTGGGGTCTTTGATGATTTTCCCAGCCCTTTTCAGACACCGCTTCCTGTAGATGTCTTTTATGGCAGGAAGTGGTGCTCCGGCGATGCGCTGGGCAGTTTTCACGACCCTCTGCAACGCCTTCCGGTCCGAGGCAGAGCAGTTCCCGTACCAGACTGTTATACAGTTGGTCAGGATGCTCTCGATGGTGCAGCGATAGAAGTTCACCAGGATGTCTGAGGACAGGTGGTTCTTCCTCAGAGTCCTCAAGAAGAAGAGGCGCTGGTGAGCCTTCTTGACCAGCTTGGAGCAGTTGGTCGTCCAGGTGAGATCCTCGGAGATGTGGACTCCCAGGAACTTGAAGCTGCTCACACGCTCCACAGCCGTCCCCTTAATGTGGATGGGTGGATGTGGGTCAGCATTCCTCCTGTAGTCCACGATGAGCTCCTTGGTCTTCTCGGTGTTAAGCAGCAGGTTGTTTCTGTCGCACCACTCAGCCAGACGATCCACCTCCTCCCTGTAGGCGGCCTCATCGTTGTCACTGATGAGGCCAATCACCGTGGTGTCATCTGCAAACTTAATGATGGTGTTGGAACCATCAGCAGGTCTGCAGTCGTGGGTGAAGAGGGAGTAGAGGAAAGGGCTCATCACACAGCCTTGTGGTACACCGGTGTTCATTGTGATGGTAGATGAGCAGCGGTTATCCAGCCGGACAAGTTTGGGGCGGTTGGTCAGGACGTCCAGTAACCATTTGCAGGTGAGGGAACTGATACCCAGGTCTGTCAGTTTCCTGATGAGTTGTGAGGGGTGGATTGTATTGAATGCTGAACTGAAGTCTATAAACAGCATTCTGGCGTAGGTGTTGTTGTTGTCCAGGTGTGAGAGGACAGAGTGCATTGCGATGGAGACTGCATCCTCTGTGCTCCTGTTCCGGCGGTATGCGAATTGGTGGGGGTCCAGGGTGGGGGGGAGACAGGATTTGAAGTGTGCTAGGACCAGTCGCTCTAAGCACTTAGTGATGATGGGAGTGAGTGCTACTGGGCGGTAATCATTGAGGCAAGATGGGTTGGAGTTTTTGGGTATCGGGACGATGGAGGTGGATTTGAAGCAGGCCGGTACCACAGCGTGGGCCAAGGACAGATTGAATATGTCTGTGAGCACTCCTGCAAGCTCCCCAGAACACGCTCTGAGAACACGCCCGGGGATGCCATCAGGGCCTGCAGCCTTGTGGACATTGATCCTGCTCAGCACCGCTCCTACATCGGTGGGGGAGAGAGTCATAGGTTGGTGGTCTGGCGTCATGTCTGCTTTGGTTGTGGTTGTGGGGTTCCCTCGCTCAAAACGAGCATAAAAGTTGTTGAGCTCGTTGAGGAAGGAGACATCAGAGGATGCGGGGGAGGGTTTGGTGGTCCTGTAGTCTGTGATGGTCTGGAATGAGATATAACTTTGGTCTGGCAATGCATAACAATGTCAAAATAATTCACAATAATAAACAAAAAAATGAGGGGGTATTTGGTTTCCTTACAAAAATAAACATGTAGCCTTTTCCAACCTGCTACACTAGGAAGCGGCACGAGGGTCTGCAATAAAAACACTTACAAGCACAGAAACTTCTCTCACTCACTTAAGTGAGTCGAAACTCACAGCAGGAGGCAATAAAACCAAAAGTGAAATAAGCTTCGACCGAATGCTCTTCCTCTCAGCAAATTCACTGGGTAAGAGAGCTTATGTAGTCTGCTACAACCACGGGGTAGCAGATTATCTGGCAGAAAGTGGAAGTTTGTTAAAATGAAGTTTCTGAAGTGCCTTATCACTGTGCTATATTAACCAAAATGTCATATAGTATTGAGTGGACATGGCCCTGATAATAAAGGCATTAGACTACATGTCCTTTAGTAGTAGAATGATGGAGACCTTTACCCACGCTTGAGTGTACAAGTAGACAACAGGGAACCATCTTTTAGGGGAGATTTACTGAAATGCTGTTTAGACTAGAATGGGACAGCCGTTTCAAGGTCCGCGGCAGCGTGTCACGCAGGACGCATCTCCCTCCTAGAAGTGTTTTGTGAGAGAATAAAAGTGTTAAATGATCTACTGAGCAGTGTGTTTTCTTCCATCAGATGCCTTTGAGGAATCAAAAGAACTCGGTGAAGTGTTGATATTTAACACTTTCAAGGAAGTAAACACGATATTTTTGACTTGAAATCTGTGTTAGGCTTGTTTGAAAATGAAAACTACCACTCCTCATGTCTGTTTTTCTTTTTCCAGTCATGTAAAATAACCCTGCAAGATAACTTTGTGGCATAACGCTCCAGACTAAATGACTGAACCTTTACAAATGACTGAACCTCTATTAGCAAGTGTTTCATAAACCAGACTGCTTGTGCAGCTTTCCAGCTGTCCATTTCACCTCTACACCACACCTCTCATCAGGTCTCGACATCCTACTGAAATAGGTAAGGCATGATCACATGATAGAGAGCACCTGTGTGGTTCAGCGTCCCCAAACACCACACCCTGAACACTTTAGATCAAGGAACCGGCTCTAATTTTCATTTGCACTGCTGGGTGAATGACAGTTGTATGCAACTTATTGGTATTGTCACAAGAAAAACAATGGTGTGCTTGGTTTCAATGTAACTTTATTCTTTCATGAGTTATTTACAGGTTTCTCTTTGTTCACAGAATGAATAATATGACAACAAAGTGGAAGTAAACATGATATCTTGTACTTTAATTCAGTGAAAGTCACTTTAGTTAGCACCCCTCCTCATTTTCTTTTTCCAGCCTTGTAAAAAACTTATAGTTTATCTTTTACAAAGATAAGGAGTGTTGCCAACAGAAACTACGTGCAGAAGCTACGTGCAGTTACTAGTTTTTCTTGGTTCGCGCTCATAAATTCCTCAAGTCTGTCTTGCCTTGTCGGTATGTTTGGGTTTTTCCCTGAGGGATGAGTTAATTACTTCTCCGTGTCTTTGGGATGGACAACAGGTCTTGACTGTCACTGGGTGTGACCCAAAAGTGAAATCCAGGCTACCTATTTACAAGTTGATCTACATTCTAACCCACATGTACAGCACTGTGAAAAAGTATTTGTCCTTTTCCTGATTCCTTTTTCTTTGTCAGATCATAAAAAAAAAATAGACAAAAATACCCAGGTAAATAAAAAATGCAGTTTTTTGATGATGATTTAATTCACTGATAAGAAAAAATTATCCAAAATTGAATCTGTTCCTCCACATTAAAATGATCCAATTGAGGGGTTTGGACATGTCAGATTGGCAGACCAGGGGTACTCTGAAAAGATTATATTCCTCCCCTGATTTGGGAAAGCCTTATTACCATTGAGGATGTGAGTGAAGTTGCCCCCCCCCCCCCCCCCCCCACCTTCTTGAAGTCCAACAAAAGTGGTATCAAATGTTTGTGCTACGTTTGTGCTGGTTTGTGCTGCTAAAATTGTTGTTTGTGCTGCTTCTTTTTTAAAGATATTAATGAAAATGTAAAGGTCAAAAGGTCAACCAGAAATTTTCGTTTGTGCTGCTATCACTTTAAAAATATTAATAAAATAACATCTTGATGCGCGCTTAATCATCCAGGTAAGTAAATCCCAAATGGTTGATTCTGTTCATCTGGACATTTTCACTGGGAGAAATGTTTCGTCACTCATCCAAGTGACTTCTCCAGTCTCAGCTGACTGCATGTTTCCCCAACCTTATAAACACATGTGAGTGAAGTTGGCCTCCCCACCTTCTTCAAATCAAACAAAATTGATGTCAAACATTTGTGCTGGTTTGTGCTGCAAAATATTTTGTTTGTGCAGGTTTCCCCAATCTTATAAACAGTACATGTACAGTGAGAGAGAGATGTTACATCTGTCTTCACTTGCATCCCAGTCACGGAAGCGTTGGAGGTAGTTCATAAGAGATTACAGGATCATCCCAACCTCAGCAACAGGACCACTCTCAGCACTGATCAGTTGTGTTTGCTTTTGGAACTGTGTCTTAATTCCACCTATTTTGCATAAGGGTCAGTACAGGCAGAAACCTAGGTGTGCCATGGGTTCCCCCAGGCCCCTGGTCAAAGTCACCAAACCAGTTCGTAAGCAGTACCTGCTTACGAACTGGTTTGTGTGGCCAGAAGGGTCGTCAGAGGCACCGCAAGACTGCTTTTCCACCACAGGCTGCCACACACGACAACACCACAGACTTTCAGGAATATACAGAAACTGTCATTGCCTACATCCCAAAACGCATCGATGATGTCACAGAGACCAGGACTATCACTGTCCGGGGCAATCAGAAACCATGGCTCACAGGTCCGGTTTAAAGGCTCCTAAGGTTGAGAAATGCAAGCCTTCAGAGCCGGGAATTAGGTGAGCCTAAGAACAGCAAGGGCAAACCTGTCACGTGGCATCAGCTACAGCTACAGCTACAGCAAAGCTTCAGCGACAGCAGAAATACTTGGAGGCAGTGGCAAGGAATACAAACCATCACAGAGTCAAAGGAGCTTGCAAGGAAAAGCGTCTGGACTTCTTTAAGTTACTTGAAGCCGTTGAAGACACCAACTCTCTGCCATCTATAATCCAGTTTTGAGATCCCTTCCCAGACGCCTTAACGCCCACTCACATCCTGGGCCATC
The DNA here is from genome assembly GCF_057382275.1 of Copadichromis virginalis. Classification (NCBI taxonomy): domain Eukaryota; kingdom Metazoa; phylum Chordata; class Actinopteri; order Cichliformes; family Cichlidae; genus Copadichromis; species Copadichromis virginalis. The sequence goes on from NC_140639.1 coordinate 25,729,925, forward strand.
TGATCTCAGGAATTCGCATGATAAGGTGGGGCCAGGTTTCACAATGAACTCACCCGAAACTCTGGCTGATTGGGACCCACACCCAGTTTCACACCTTGGCTCAGGCGATTAGAGGATCATCAGGGGGTCCTTTTGTCCCTCTGTGGGGGGATACTCCCACTAGGTTTATATCTGGGACTCTCCACCATTTGAACTTAGAACTGAAGAAGATTCTCGGATGAGAGGTGAAACGTCTTCAAGTAACTTAAAGAAGTCCAGACGCTTTTCTTTGCAAGCTCCTTTGACTACGATGACCTGGATGACTGAGAACCTTCACAGACAAACCATCACAGACTACAAGCCCACTCTGCAGACCGTGGTGACACAATCAACAGACAGTGTGTGGAGATCCCTTGCCAAAATCAATACACGCAAAGCTCCGGGTCCTGATAACATCCTTGGACGAGCACTGACGGACTATGCTGTGGAACTCACAAATGTCTTCACAGACATCTTTAACACATCACTAGGGTCAGGCCGTCGTTCCCACATGCCTCAAAGCCTCCACCATCATTACTGTACCCAAGAAGTCATCTGCCTCCTGCTTTAAGGACTACCGTCCTGTCAAACTCACCTCCATCATTATGAAGTGCTTTGAATGGTTAGTCATGCATCAAATCAAATTATCTCTTTCCCCCAACCTGGATCCATTTGAGTTTGCATACACGTCAAAACGCTCAACCGATGATGGAATTTCAACTGCCCCTCATTCAGCCCTCACACATCTGAACACTAGAGACTCATATGTCAGAGTGCTGTTCATAGACTTCAATTCAATTCAATTTTATTTATATAGTGCCAAATCACAACATAAGTCGCCTCAAGGCGCTTCATAGATACAGAGAAAAACCCAACAATCATATGAGCCCCTATGAGCAAGCACTTTGGCAACAGTGGGAAGGAAAAACTCCCTTTTAACAGGAAGAAACCTCCGGCAGAACCAGGCTCAGGGAGGGGCGGCCATCTGCTGCGACCGGTTGGGGTGAGAGAAGGAAGACAGGATAAAGACATGCTGTGGAAGAGAGACAGAGGTTAATAACAGATATGATTCAATGCAGAGAGGTCTGTTAATACATAGTGAGCGAGAAAGGTGACTGGAAAGGAAAAACTCAATGCATCATGGGAATCCCCCGGCAGCCTATGTCTATTGCAGCATAACTAAGGGAGGATTCAGGGTCACCTGGTCCAGCCCTAACTATATGCTTTAGCAAAAAGGAAAGTTTTAAGCCTAATCTTAAAAGTAGAGATAGTGTCTGTCTCCCGAATCCAAACTGGAAGCTGGTTCCACAGAAGAGGGGCCTGAAAACTGAAGGCTCTCCCTCCCATTCTACTTTCAAGTATTCTAGGAACAACAAGTAGGCCTGCAGAGCGAGAGCGAAGTGCTCTAATAGGGTGATATGGTACTACAAGGTCATTAAGATAAGATGGGGCCTGATTATTTAAGACCTTGTATGTGAGGAGCAGGATTTTGAATTCAATTCTGGATTTAACAGGAAGCTAATGAAGGGAAGCCAAAACAGGAGAAATATGCTCTCTCTTTCTAGTCCCTGTCAGTACTCTTGCTGCAGCATTTTGGATTAGCTGAAGGCTTTTCAGTGAGTTTTTTTGGACATCCTGATAATAATGAATTACAGTAGTCCAGCCTGGAAGTAATAAATGCATGAACTAGTTTTTCAGCGTCACTCTGAGACAGGATATTTCTAATTTTAGAGATGTTGCGCAAATGGAAGAACGCAGTTTTACATATTTGTTTAATATGTGCATTGAAGGACATGTCCTGGTCAAAAATGACTCCAAGGTTCCTCACAGCGTTACTGGAGGCCAAGGTAATGCCATCCAGAGTAAGAATTTGGTTAGATACCATATTTCTAGGCTTTTCAGGGCCGAGTACAATAACCTCAGTTTTATCTGAATTAAGAAGCAGAAAGTTAGCGGCCATCCAGGTCTTTATGTCTTTAAGACATTCCTGCAGTTTAACTAATTGGTGTGTGTTATCTGGCTTCATGGACAGATAGAGCTGGGTGTCATCTGCATAGCAGTGAAAATGTATGCTATGTCTTCTAATGATACTGCCTAAGGGAAGCATGTATAATGTAAACAGAATTGGTCCTAGCACTGAACCCTGTGGAACTCCATAATTAACCTCAGTGTGTGAAGAGGACTCTCCATTTACATGCACAAACTGGAGTCTATTAGATAGATATGATACAAACCACTGCAGTGCAGTACCTGTAATACCTACAGCATGTTCTAATCGCTCTAATAGGATATTATGGTCGACAGTGTCGAATGCTGCACTAAGGTCTAGCAGGACAAGCACAGAGATGAGTCCACTGTCAGAGGCCATAAGAAGATCATTTGTAACCTTCACTAAAGCTGTTTCTGTGCTGTGATGAGCTCTGAAACCTGACTGAAACTCTTCAAATAAACCATTCCTCTGCAGATGATCTGTTAGCTGTTTGACAACTACTCTTTCAAGGATTTTTGATATGAAAGGAAGGTTGGAGATTGGCCTATATTAGCTAAGACTGCTGGGTCTAGAGATGGCTTTTTGAGTAAAGGTTTAACTACAGCTAGCTTGAAGGCCTGTGGTACATAGCCGATTATTAGAGATAGGTTGATCATATTTAAGATCGAAGAATTAATTAATGGCAGGACTTCTTTGAGCAGTTTTGTAGGAATGGGGTCTAAAAGACACGTTGATGGTTTGGAGGAAGTAATTATTGAAGTTAACTCAGAAAGATCAATTACAGAAAAAGAGTCTAACTTAACATCAATGGTAAGAGTAGCTGTAGATAATATTACATCTGTGGGATGATTACTGGTAATTTTTTCTCTAATGATAAAAATTTTATTTGTGAAGAAGTTCATGAAGTCATTACTAGTTAACGTTAAAGGGATTGTTGGCTCAAAAGAGCTCTGACTTTTTGTCAGCCTGGCTACAGTGCTGAAGAGAAACCTGGGGTTGTTCTTATTTTCTTCAATCAGTGATGAATAGTAAGATGTTCTGGCTTTGCGGAGGGCTTTCTTATAAAGCAGCAAACTATTTCTCTAGGCTAAATGATGATCCTCTAAATTTGTGACACGCCATTTCCTCTCCAGATTACGAGTCATCTGCTTTAGGGTACGTGTTTGAGAATTATACCACGGAGTCAGGTACTTCTGATTAGAGACCTTAGTTTTCACAGGAGCTACAGTATCCAGAGTCGTACGTAGTGAGGAGGTGAAATTATTAACAAGATAATCGACCTCTGTTGGGGTAGCGTTCAGATAGCTGCTCTGCTCTATGTTGGTACAGGGCATTGAAGATGATAACAGTGGGTGGATTATATTCTTAAACTTAGTTACAGCGCTTTCAGAAAGACATCTACTGTGATAGAGTCTGCTCTCCACTGCTGTGTAATCAATTATTGTAAATGTAAATGTTATCAGGAAATGATCAGACAGGAGAGGGTTTTCAGGAAACACTGTTAAATGTTCAGTTTGTATGCCATATGTTAAAACAAGATCTAGAGTGTGATTAAAGTGGTGGGTGGGTTCTTTTACATTTTGAGAGAAACCAATTGAGTCTAATAACAGACTAAATGCCATGTTGAGGCTGTCATTTTTAGCATCTACATGGATGTTAAAATTACCCACAATAATTATTTTATCTGAGCTCAGAACTAAATTAGATATAAAGTCTGAGAAATCAGACAGAAACTCTGTGTAAGGCCCAGGTGGACGATAGATGATAACAAGTAAGACTGGTTTCTGAGTTTCACAGCTGGGGTGGACAATGTTAAGCATCAGGCTTTCAAATGAGTTAAAAGTCTGTCTTGGTCTTTCATTAATTAATATGCTGGTGTGAAAAATTGCTGCCACACCGCCCCCTCGGCCTGTGCTTCGAGATTTCTGGTAGTTAGAATGACTCGGGGGTGTTGATTCATTTAAACTAACATAATCATCCTGCTGCAACCAGGTTTCTGTAAGGCAGAGTAAATCAATTTGTTGATCAATTATTAAGTCATATACTAACAGAGACTTGGAGGAGAGAGACCTAATATTTAATAATCCACATTTCACTGTTTTACTCTTTGGTTCAGATGTGGATACTGTATTGTTCTTTCTTTGTAATTGTTTATGTTTAAGTTGTTTGTTACGGTGGCCCCTAGAGACAAAGCATGTACAAACTCCAAGACACTTACAAATTCCAAATAGCACGCACAAACTCCAAAACACGTACAAAATCCAAAACACATGCAAACTCCAAAACACGTACAAACTCCAAAACACGTACAAAATCCAAAACACATGCAAAATCCAAAACAGGTACAAAATCCAAAACACGTGCAAAATACAAAACACGTACAAAATTCAAAACACGTGCAAACTCCAAAACACATACAAAATCCAAAACACATGCAAACTCTAAAACACGTAGAAAATTCAAAACACATGCAAACTCCAAAACACATACAAAATACAAAACACATGCAAAATCCAAAACACGTACAAAATCCAAAACACATGCAAACTCCAAAACACATACAAAATCCAAAACACATGCAAAATCCAAAACACGTACAAAATCCAAAACACATGCAAACTCCAAAACACGTACAAAATCCAAAACACATGCAAAATCCAAAACACGTACAAAATCCAAAACACATGCAAACTCCAAAACACGTACAAACTCCAAAACACATGCAAACTCCAAAACACATGCAAACTCCAAATCACAACGGAAGTGCTCCAGGACGCTAGGGGCAGTGTTGAGCTCGATTTGCAAAATAAACGGCAAATTTGTTGCAAACACATGGGCTCTAGTCTCCGTCGCGCTTCCCAGGTTGCCTAGCAACCATGATACTAACAGCTGGAAACGTGTCATACAACTTTGTTTGACAGAAATGAAGGAGAACATATTTTTTTCATTTGTTTGTTTGTTTCTACAAGAGCTTTGTGTGATTTGATAAGTATCTGAGGCTGAGACCACAGGACAGTAAAACATGATTGTTGGGCTTCATTTCTGTACTGAACAGTCATTTAAGATTAGCTAGTAAATAACAATTGGCTAATGTTGTTCATGAGACTAAAGTCATATCACTTTGGTAATGTAAATATAATATGGCCAATATTATGGTTATTATATTAGTCATTATTAGCTATTACAGCAGTGAACATGAACTCTGTGTCAAATACTGAGCTTCAGTACAGATTCAAGTTGCAGTTATTTACATGTCTTACCACCTTAAATCTTCACTCAAAGACAAGTATATAGGAATGACTGCCAAATTTATTTGCCACTGAAGCAGAAGGATGGCATCTGAATAAAACCTCTCTTGACATGCCTATGACATTAAAGCTTGGTTGGCTCTAAACTTTTTAAATTTGAATGAAAAAAAAACAGATTTGTTGGTGTTTGGACCCAGTGGCTCCTGTGAGTCCTCTTCTTTTCATTTGGAACCCCTGGAAGTTTATTTTAAACCTGTTGTTACTGCCTTTGGTTTTAAGTTGAACCAGTCCATATTTATCATTTAAGGCGACTGGCAAGAGTGAAATCTTTTCTTCCTAGGCAGCACTTTGAAACCGTGATCCATGCTTTTATTTCTTCCCCTGTGGACTACTGTAACGCACTTTATGTGGGGGTCAGTCAGTTGTTACTCTGACATCTGCAGCTGGTTCAAAATGTATATTGACAGTGCATATATAGGTGTATCATATATAAGAGACAAATGTTGTTCCTTCAGTATGTTGGCATTACTAAATTTGGCTCAATGCTTACATACATGTGTAAAAAGAAAATGTACAAGCTGTGATAACTGTTTCTGATAGAATGAAGGGTAGACTGATATATTAAACATTCCTTTATTGGGTTAGAAAATCAGACCATGTCATAACTGCTTTAAGTCATACAGAATAGATATCAGAGCCTTAAACAGGCTGAATTCTGCTAAATGGGTCAAACTGGGCAGAAAGTATACAAACACATAACATCCTTATAGAATATGATGTGACACTATAGATCAACTTACCTCAGAATATATAAAGCATATAAACAATTACAGCAATATGATGCAACAAACACAGCAGTCCTACTAATCCAAAATACTCAAAGCTTCATAGAACTGAAACAAACATTTATTTTTAGCTCCATTCTGCTGCTGATACATACTTTATTTTTCTGAACATTAAACTTGTTGGTTCCTTTCATAGTGTGTAACCTGAATGCCCTGGGTACTTTCTCCCACACTGAAAACACTGGAATGATCAAATTATTTGAACATTACCTAATAAGACTGATTCAGGACAGACAATTAGTTATGTTAAACTTTCTTAGCAGTCCTTCACAAACAGGGAACAGTCTGTCTATTCTCTCCATCTGTCAGCTGCTGCTGGCTCTTCCTCCTCCTCTTCCTCACATACTGCTGAGTTTGTCCTGGTGGATCATCAGGGGTGCAAAGCCTCACAGATGATGTGCAGCAGTGGGTCCCTCAGTCTGTCCTCACTCTGGACACTTGCAGGTGTCACACATAGAAATCAAATGTGTGATAAGCTGCAGGATTCAAACACAAGTGTAACTTATAAACACATGTTCATACTTTTATTCCACAATCAGAGAGAAAGAAAAAGAGAGAGCAGCCTTTGAATTGGGACAGTCTTCGTCGTGTCGCTGTGACGTAATCGGCCTTAAAATGCGGCCTTTAAGGCTGCAGACCCCAAATCCGGTCATTGGTACTTCCTGGCTTGTGTAGTTACTAGGTAACAAAAGCTCAACACTGCCCCTAGCGTCCTGGAGCACTTCCGTTGTGTTTTGGAATTTGCATGTGTTTTGGGGTATGCATGTGTTTTGGGTTTTGCAAGTGTTTTGTATTTTGTACGTGTTTTGTATTTTGCACGTGTTTTGTAGTTTGTGCGTGTTTTGTATTTTGCACGTGTTTTGTATTTTGTAAGTGTTTTGGATTTTGTACGTGTTTTGTATTTTGCATGTTTTGTATTTTGTACGTTTTTTGTATTTTGCATGTGTTTTGTATTTTGTAAGTGTTTTGTATTTTGCATGTGTTTTGGATTTTGTACATGTTTTGGATTTTGCATGTGTTTTGGATTTTGTAAGTGTTTTGGATTTTGCACGTGTTTTGTATTTTGTACGTGTTTTGGATTTTGCATGTGTTTTATATTTTGTACGTGTTTTGGATGCTATGCTATCTTCGGCTGCACCAGCTACAGGGGCCTGGCTAGCTATGGGTGAATGAAGGGTGCGAAGCCAAGTCTCCAATTCAGTAATCCTGGCCTCCAGAGCTGCAAATATGCTACATTTGTTACAGATATCATTAATGCTAAAGGAGGCCGAGGAGTAACTAAACATCTGACACAATGAGCAAGAAAGTGCAGGAGGGACAGGTGAAGTAGCCATGGTGCTAACGAGTCGGCTACGAGCTAAGCTAAGCTAGCGAAACAGTACAGAGACAGTGAGTGAATACTTTGGCTATAAATTAGGTAGTGAGTACACAGAAAGTGTGCTTCGGATGAAGCACGTGAAGATTATACTATGATTATACTGGATCTGCTGTGGATCAGCACATCGCTATGTAACTGGCTGCTAGATTTCTTGACAGGAAGACAGCAGACAGTACGGGTCAGCAGCAACACCTCTAGCCCAAGAACACTGAATACGGGGGCTCCTCAAGCATGTGTGTTCAGCCCCCTTCTCTTCACTCTGCTGACCCACGACTGCACACCATCACACAGCTCCAGTCACACACAACTGTGGTAGGTCACATCAGCAACAATGATGAGATCTACTACAGGGGTGAAGTTAACCATCTGGCAGAGTGGTACAGCAGCAACAACCTGTCCCTGAATGTGGAGAAGACCAACAGCGACTCCACTTCCTCTGCAAACTGAGAAGCACAAGAGATTCAACCCCCATTATGAGCACCTTCTACAGAGGCACCATTGAGAGTATCCTCACCAGCTGCATCACTGTGTGGTATGACTCCTGCACTGGGTTCTGCAGGAAAAATGACAACGGGTAGTGAGAGCAGCCGAGAGCATTGTGGGGACCTCTCTTGCCTCCCTCCCCAGGAGATCTACTGCACCTGCCTCATCTGGAAGGTCCTCTCCATTACAGGTGACTCCACTCATCCCTCCAACAGCTTCTTCAGTTTGCTGCCATCAGGAAGGATACTGAAGAGCCTCCGGGCCAGAACACGCAGACTGAGAGACAGCTTCGTCCATCGGGTTGTCAGAATGCTGACCATCTCTGAATCGAGAAGGGGGGACCAAGGGTACATCTTTCACCATCTTACAATGCTGTGATTGTAGCCATTCCCCAACTCTCTGTGAATGGTACTCATGGCCATTGATCAGTAGGCTTTGATTAGTTGTCATTGATCAATGGTCATAAGAATTTGCATACTAACAATCATGGAACTAACCCCCCAGCACATTGTTCATTCAGTGGTGCTAGTTTCCTTCACTATGTACTGTTTATAAGGTTGGGGAAACATGCAGTCAGCTGAGACTGAAGAAGTCACTTGGATGAGTGACGAAACGTTTCTCCCACTGAAAATGTCCAGATGAACAGAATCAACCTTTTGGGATTTACTTGCCTGGATGATTAAGCACGCATCAAGACGTTATTGTATTAATATTATTAAAATGATAGTAGCACAAACAAAAATGTTTGCAGCACAAACCAGCACAAACGTAGCACAAATATTTGACATCAATTTTGTTTGATTCCATTAATGTGGGGGGGCTGGTTGACCTCTGATGACCTCTAGAAATTTTTAATAATATCTTTAAAATGATAGCGGTACAAACGAAAATTTTAGCAGCACAAACCAGCACAAACGTAGCACAAACGTTTGATACCACTTTTGTTGGATTTGAAGAAGGTGGGGGGGCCAACTTCACTCACATGAATAAGAACTGTTGACAGAAACTATGCTATGTGCACTTACTAGTTTTTCCAGTTGTCGGAAATCTCTGAACTGAGTGGCTGTTCAACTACCAAAAAAAAGCAAAAAGGAAACACTCCTCATTTTCATTTTCAAATTGCTCAACTACTGTTGCCTTGTCGGTATGTTCGGGTGTTTTACCTGAAGGATGAGTTAATTACTTCCCTGTGTCTTTGGGACAACAGGTCCTCACTGTCACTAGGTGTGATGCAGTCTCATCCATGTTAGGAACTCAAACAAGCAAGTGCAGGGGTGGGGTGGGGTGGAGGGGCCTTGAGCACCTGCCCCTTTCCTGATGGGTGTCCTTAGTGCCCTTTTTGATGAGGCAATTAAAAAAAAATTGTGTGTGCATGTGGAGTCCTTCCTGTGCAACAATCTAAGGAGCTTGGAAAGAAAAGCTTCAGGACTTCTTTAGGTTTCTTGAAGACGTTTCACCTCTTATCCGAGAAGATTCTTCAGTTCTAAGAGCAACTGGTGCAGAGTCCCAGATTTTAAGCCCTATGGGAGTGTCCCCAAGAGGGTCATGCGAGTGCTGTCACTGATCTTCGCATTTTATTATCTCATAACACTTATTTAATCAGATACCATCTGTCCTGTGGACGTGATAGTATGATGTGATTCCATATTAGATTCTTGATGAATGTGGGGAGTTGCTATTCTGCCTGGTTCTGTGTGTCCCTTTTTAACTTTGAGCACCCGCCCCTTCAAACATCTCTGCATGGCCCTGAACTCAAATAAATCAGACCGTGGACAAGACTATCAGGTAAAGAGAGAAGCTGAGCTGTCAGCTGGTCACCAACTAGAAGTGATTTGGTTCAGGATATGTGGGAGGATGCTGTACAGGCACAACAGGCCTAAAAGTCAGGCTGCCTATTTATTGGTTGATCTACATTCTAACCCACATTTGTTTTTTACATATTTGTCACATGTACATGTTTCAGATCATTAAAAAATAGACAAAGATAACTCAAGTAAATACAAAATGCAGTTTTTTTTCAATGATGATTTCATCAAGAGAAAAAGTTAGTATATTCATAGTCTATTCCTCCACATTGCAAGGATCCAATTGAAGTGGTTTAAGCAAGTCAAACTGCCAGACCAGGGGTACACTGGACAGATTACATTCCTGCCCTGACTTGGGAAAGCATCATTATCCCTGAGGTGGTGGATTATAGCCAGAAAAGATGGATATTGCACATAGTGGAGTTTGGATATTCTCATCATCTCTTTTGTGGGTCCAAACTTTGGGTGGTATGTGTGATTGTGAATTGTTGTCTGTCACTCTGTGGTAGCCCTGTGACAGACTGATGACCTGTCCAGGGTTTATCTCGCCTCTTGCCCTATGGTAGCTGAGATAGGCCCAAGGTGTGGGAGGAGTTCAGTGAGGCCATGGAACAAGACTGTTGTTAACCTGGAAGCGTGGGGATGACTTCAACTGAGGATACAACTATAAGGAATATTTCAAAGAGCTCGTCAATCCCTCTGGTATGGTTCCTGTAGACGAAGCAGAATGTGGAAACGAGAGGGCAAGTCATCCATTACTGGTAGCGAGGTAGTGAAACCTCAGTGTGAAGGTTTACTCTAAGCCATTGTTCAGCTTTGCTTCCAGATCCTTAACTCCTTAACTTAGGAGACACACCCTAACCCTAACCCTAACTTAGGATCCTTAACTTAGGAGATTTGCCAACTTGGTCCCACTCCCAAGTCACTGCTTACTGACTCTTGCATACCCTTCCTTCCCTCCCTTTAGCATAAATTTTATACATGCAGTTCACTTTTATTTTATTTTCAATGTGGAACCAACTACCCAAAATCACCAAAAATATATTTTTTGTGTTTTTATCAATTGACAATAAATGTTTGCATTGATGGACTTATATTTTGAAGCACATATCACGAAAGGCTACAATGCTTGTTGTTAGTTACAACTAATGGTGTACCTGTGTGATTAGTGTCTCTGTGCACTTCTTGTGAACACGCTTATTGTTGTTTTGCCTTATTTGGTCCACAATTTGTCTTGTTTTCCTCCAGTATCCAACTATAATCCAAAAAAAATAGTAGTTGCAAGAAAATTAACCCTCTTAGGTAGTTAAGAAAAAGAGCACAATAACTGGAGAATGGGGGAGTGTAACAGAGGGAGAAAAAGGAAGGGGTAGAAATAGGGTGAAAAGGGAAGTTGAAGAAAATACTAGAAGAGGAAGAGAGAATTGAAAGGTGATGTAAAAAGATGACACAAAGAAAAAATGTTAAAGAATTTAAAATGATAAGCTAAAGGAGGAAGAAAGAGAGAGGGAGGATCAGGAAGGACATTTCTCAGGGAGGAGGGGGTAAAAAGCGAAGGGGGAGGTACCTACAAATAGATCGACAAGCAGGTTCTGCTTCAGTTGCAGCTCTCACCAGGCTTTCTGTGAGCTCCAGCATTTCCTCCTAGAGTTCTTCAGCACACACTGCATCCTCTTACTGCCCAGGCTTTGCTTCCCACAAAGTCACTGAGTGCTCTTCTGCAAACATGGCGATGGAGAAGAAAGAGCTGCAGTTACTGAATAGCCTCTTTGCCACCTACATCAAGAAGGTCAATAATCAGGTGAATTATCAGGAGCACAATGAGTCCATCCATGGCATAGTTGAGGAGAAGATGAAGGAGCTGTTGAGCATGGCGCATGAAGAAGACAACGAGGAAATAATCAGGGAGCAGAAAACCTTAACATTGAGGTGGGAAGGGGCAAAAGGGGGCATTTGTGAGTCTTTATATTGATAATGTGATTATTATTATGTATACTGTTATTTTTTCACTGATAAATTCAAAACCTGTTTTGGATCCATAAACAGTCAACATCTTGCTGGAGATTAACTAGTATAGGCCTATTCTTACTTAACACTCACATGTAAAATAGTAAATGTAGAACTGTTTTTGACTTAAATAACTAAAACCGCAAATTATTTCCTGAGTTCTGTCTCGTGATATATCTCTCTCTCCTAACATGCCTTCCACCTCTCCTCTTCTTTTGTCTTTGGCCAAGAGCAGAATAGTTTCCACTGGCACTCTGTTGGCACACTGGAGGCCAGATCAGCAGTTCAATACAAAAATCACATTCTTGCTGTTTGATTTCACAAATATTTTGTGCCAGTGCCCTTCCTTATGCAACCCTTCCCATTTATCCAGAACCAGCACTAAGAGTACACTGGCTTGAATGAAACCAGTTGCTCATCAAAGGTTTTCTGTCTAAAACTCATCTGTGTATCTTACTGGCGTCCAGGTTGGAAGCTGAGAAAAAAAGAAGAGAAATTGCAGAAGACCAGTTAAATAGGATTATAAAGGTAATTTGTAATCTCCAATAATTTTATCTTTTTATTGTTATTAGCAGGGATGGACCCACTCAAACATTTTTTTTAAATATTAATTGGTTCATCTATAGTTTTCTGTTGTTTGATGAAATACTAAAACTGAAAAAGAAAAAAAATTGATAAATAATATAAAGCTGATCTTTGGTTCTGTTTAATCCTTTAATTACTTTGGTGTTGTATGGCAAACTATGGGTGATGTCTTTGTCAGCAAAAAGGCTGTAAACAGCCAAAAAACAGGACAAAGCTCAAAATTCATACCCTCTTTGTTTGTAATTTAATGCCACATTTTTCAAAGCCATCCTATGGACTTCATTTGTTTGGCCTGTAATTTGGTCCCTGGGTCATATTCTTGACACCACAGTTTTACAGGAATTGGAGTAGCAAAATGGAGAGTTGTTTAAAATATGTATGCTTTTTTTAAACTATTATAATGTTAGACTGCATGATGTAATGATATTTCATTAAAATAAATGCTTTTAATTTTGCAGGAGAAGGTTAAAGCTGAGCTGGACTGTGAGTTTCAGAAGAAACGCACTGGACTGCTGGAGCAGGAGATTCAGTTCTTGAAGGAGATCTATGAAGAGGTTCACTCCTCCTTTTCTTCTTATTTTTTATGCTATATTCAGGATGATGTGTGTTTTTATACAATCTCTTCACAGATAAAAGACTGAAGTTCTCAGTTACAGCACTGTGCTGGTTCACTCCCATGGCTTACTAGGACAGAACAGAACATTAGCTATTATTAAGTGTATTAAACCCATCACATCTATGAATTGTAGGTAGATTTGTTCTAGCCTTCATCAAGAGCTGCCAAAGAGAACCATGAGAGGGTTTATTCTACTCTAAGGCTGGATATTAAGATGGCAAATTTATGTATTTTTGTAATTTAGCGCACTTAGAAATATCATTTTAAAGAACCTGACACAGTGATTAAAATTTGTTCTAAGTATGGTTTCAGTAATGGTTCTGATGCATTTAGTTGTTACCAGCTGTTAACAATGTTAACAGAGGTTAATCAATTAATGTGATGTGTACAGACAACAGCTCATATAGATAAATCCTAACTCTAAGCCTCTGTTTATCTTCACCTGTCTCCTCTTCTCCTGTAGAAGATCAATGAGCTGCAGAGTCAGAACCAGACTGAGACCGATAATAACAATTCAGACCTGATGGAAACACTGGAAAAGATCAGGGAGCGTGTTAAGAGGATCAGTCTTGAAAAACACCAGTCAAAGGTTGGAGATATGTTATCATTATTAACTGCTGTGGTAAAGATAAATTCTGCTACCCAAGAGCCTGAATTGAACTGTTTTTTATATAAATAAAAACATTAACCTTTGAACCTGGCATGATAAAACAGATGCAGAATATAGAGTCAGAGTTTGGGAGAATGAAAGACAATATGACGAAACTGATGAACAACCTAAAAGGATATGAGCAAAGACTCAACAACAGCACGGATCTGGAGGCTGATATTGAACATTACGCAAAGTTGCTGGAAAAAATGAAAGAAAGGTGATGTTTTCAATTGTATTCAATAAGTTGACAGATTTTATTATCTGCTACATTGCTTCATCTTATAATTGTTGTTAAATTCAAGTGCTGTAATCATGGCTGGAGTACCTACCATTAAAGTTGTTGCTTTTAATCATTTACCTGGATGAAATCCAATCATTCTGGTTAAAGATTTTATATCTATGGATAGATAGAGCTGTGGCTACAATGTAGCTTGCCATCACCAGTGTGTGAATGTGTGTGTGAATGGGTGGATGACTGGATGTGTAAAGCGCTTTGGGGTCCTTAGGGACTAGAAAAGCGCTATACAAATACAGGCCATTTACCATTTTACCATCACATTATTATATTATTTATTAAATTATTTTTCAACGTTTTTCTTTTTGTCTTCACAGGATTAATACAGGGAAAAATGTGGATTCAGATGAAGGTAAGAACAAAGGTGTGAAGACTCTTTAACCAGCATACAAACCTCAATTTGTGTGAAATCACACTGTATTCACACTGAGTCAAATACACATAACTTACTGTTTAAATATAGATTTTTGTCCATCAAAAATCAAGTCCATCTGGAGATAAGCATAAACATACCAAAATAAAACATTAAGAAGGGCTGACTGAGCATACGATCAGATAATTGTGAAACTCTCAAACTCTGTACTGTCTGCTTAATAACAAGTATGATTCAGTGCAGAGGTCTATTAACGCATAGTGAGTGAGAAAGGTGACTGAAGAAGAATAGTCAATACATCATGGGAATCCGCCAATCATTAACATACATATCTAATTGCCATCACATCAGACGAAAATGTAGCTGTATAAACTTCAAGTATCTGCTTAATTTATCAAGACATCACATATTTGCAAAAGTGCTCCTCTGTGAAGAGGTAGTAGTTTATTTCATTGCAACCTGTAATACAAAAGGTTTGAAGTGTGAAATAAACTGCAATGGAGTTTGGTTGGGGGGGGTGGTTCTTTTAAAACAAAGAGGGGCTAGCTCTTTAACTCCAGCCGATAAGACCATTTCCCACACCCATAAACATAAACTACTCTACACTCTTTTTATACTGCTGGCACTTTACTCGCTTACAGTTATTTACTCACCTTTCAGTGACTTTAATTTTAAAACTGTGTATATACTGTATATTCAGTGTATTTATTATCTCACTCTTACTGCCTGTTTATGCCCTGTCCGTATCTTCAACGTCATGGTGCTCTGTTGTATGTTAGTTGGCCCTTGGGGATAAATAAAGACTTTCTGATTCTGAAAACAAAGTTTGGGAACTACTGATGTAACTGAAAATAACAAGAACATGAAGGAAGCTGTGGTGTTTATAGCAGTGATTGAAAGGACTGTTGCATTGTTGAGCAGAAATGACGTTCCATCTTGTATTCACCTCCACCCTCCATCCTGTATTCACCCTGTTTACAACTGGCTCACAAGTACTGTTTGCAGCTACCACTAGATGGTGCTAGGGTGCATGCAAAGTTAAACACTCCGATTCCATTGCAGACTCAAATCCGGACAGTGGTTCCAGTGACAATGGGGTAAAATACTATTAATTTTATCTATTCATGTTTTTATTTCTTTGTGAAGTTTCGTGCGTGTGTGTGTGTGTGTGTGTGTGTGTGTGTGTGTGTGTGTTGTTTATGTTTTGAAATTTTCTTTCTTAAGAATCCTGACAGGTCGTTTTGTTTTAGAAAATGTAGGAAAAGAAATTCATCATCAAACAAATGGTACAGTTCTTAGGTCTTCGTTTCAAAGTGAATTATAAGAAGAGGAAGAATTAAAGCAGCTTTTTTCATGGCTCAGTGACACCAGACTATGAAAAATAAGTAGTTGTCTGGTGATTATGTTGAAAAGTGCTTTTTGCATTCAGCTACTGATTGCAAGTAGTTATAGCAACCAGGCAACCTGTCTCCAAAAACCTGCAGCCAGCCTCTGACTGCACTCTCAGACAAGACTGCAACATGCTGATATCAGTCTGAATCAGTCCACACTGATGAACACAAAAGAGGACTCAACTCAGCTGGTTGTATACGGGTTATATTCCTACATAAAAGCAAGGCTGCAGAGCGAGCAACTTTGTCATTTTGCAGTTAAATCACTGTCCAACAGCAACTATTAACATTATTTTCTGTGTTTCTGTTTGAAATCTGTGATATTGTGAATTGACTCTAAATCTAAATAGTTAATGTGAACATCTGTGTTTGCAGACAAAAACAGATTGTAGGTAATTATTACCTTAACCTGGTCAAATTACAGACTGACTCAGTCTTACTGCCCTTTTATGTTAGTTGATCTAACCGACAGTGAGTGGTTGCACACCTGCTCCCCATCTTTAAAGCAACCAATTCAAAGCCCACAAGATTACAAGTTCATTGCACATGCTAACAATAATTTTGCTCTATAGCCACTGTTTTTATTTTATTTTATTGTGACTATAGTATCAAACAGAGTATGAACTGATGGGCAGCAAAAGTTCCCAAACAAGATAAAAAAGGATTATTTTGATCCGTGAATTAGGTAAAGCTAGTCTGTGGAGCTGGATTTGAAAATAAAAATTATGAGCAAATGGCAAAAATTGTGTATGCATGACCAGATACAGCCGATCGATCCTTCCACCCCATTGGCCCATATTTATCATCTGTGTGACAATTTTCAAGATTATCTCAACCTGTTCAAAATATTTTGATATTAATGATGATTCAGTTTTAGTCACTTCAGTGTTTCTCACAATTCACTCATTTTTTTAAAGGCTCAGAAATTGAAGTCTTTAAGTTTAAGCTTGGACCACTTTTTTTTTAGTGATTTTTGATGGCCCCCAGTGGCAAAATGAAACAGCAAATTTCTTTCAGAAGCAGCCCTTTTTTCTTATTTTTGAAAATGTTGCCAAAATAAGTGGCAGAATGCCCCCAGCCCTTTACCTGATTTCAGTCACCTTTAGAGGTAGATGGTAGTTTGACCTCTGACCTCAGTTGTCAGCCTTTAAAATTACAACTTCACTCGCCTCTGTGATGCCTTGTGATCCACACGTAGCGACCATTGGGAACACGCTACACCAGCAGCTTTAAAGTTTTGTTACAAGATAAAATTTCTATTTTTTTCTGGATAAATATAAAAACTACTTTAATCTTTCTGTCAGTGCTGTTGTAGTTTCTATGTGTTTAGGGCAGAGCCTTTACTCGCTTTCAGATAGCTAACAAGCATTCAGACAGAGAAGCCATCTGATAAAAATCTGATATAGTCGGTTTAATCTTTCTAATGTTTTTCTCCTACAGGACGAATCAGAGTAAATCCAGTCATCAATATAACAGCAGAAAATATGACAACTGGCAGGAGAGAAGAAGAATAATTTAAAAAACAAAACAAAACACTAATCTGTCTTTTCTTGGTGGTATAATTGTAAAGCTGTGCTTCTAAACTTATTTGATCATTGAGTGGTGGGACTTTTTCAGTAGGCCAACCATGCACTAACATGAACTTGTGTTAACTTTTAATTGATTGATAGAAGAACATTTTATGGGATAGGACAGTTTGGGTCACTCTGTCAGTGAAGAAGTCGATGAGAGTGACAGTGATGACCCCAAAATCTGATCTGAGCAGCAGTTAGGGGGTCAGGGGTCAGTTAAGGGTCAGACATATGTGCTGTGTGTGGAAAAGCAATAGCTGTTTATTGTTAATGTGAATGATAGCGTATATGTGCGTGTGTGTGTCAAGAGCTCGGAGAGGACTTCATGATAACCTCATGTAAAGTATCAGCATGCAAAGGTCCTTCGAGAATCAAATGACAGAAATGTAGCATCCACTTCTGATTCAATGTCAGACATACAGAGACATACAATCTCACACGCAGACTCACCTATGTATGTATGAGCACACACATTTGTTTGGTTGTTGGATTAAAAGCTTATATGAAGATTAAATTGGTGTTTTTTCCAATTAAAATAAAATGTTTCAAATAATTTGTTCGCCTAAATCTCCATGAGCATTCACACTGGAAAATGTTGTATTCCCTGACTGGTTGACAAGTGGTTGCTGATAGTTGCTGGCTGGAATTGGGCTAAACTGGTCATGAAGAAAATGCTACACCAACAATTCCATGTAATTGCTTTGATTACTAGCAGACTGCTGCGGTCAGCTCTCGTTTGCATGGATCATTGTGACTTGTCTGCAGACACTCGCTCTGTAGTTTTCACTCTGTAGTGAAACCTGAAGTGTTTGCAGACAGGTTACAGTCTTCCACACAAACGCCTGGCAACCTGCTAGCAATCCAAGCAATCAGGAGGACTTCAGTGCAATCAGAAGTGCTGGTCTGTTACCATTTTATACTACTAACTAACTGCCAGGAACTTGCCCCAACAAATTACCAAATGGTCTTGGAATACCAGTTGGAATTTTCCTAGCAAGTGGTCACTGACCAGGTGACTGGCTTTAGCAACTGATTTCACAGCAACTGGCACAAGATGAAATTGGTCACAAAATTACTATGCACCAAAAACATTCCTAGCACTGCTTTGATGGCTAGCAGATTTCTACAGCTGCCCAGAATTTGTGTGGAAGTCACCCACTTGTACCCAAATACTTACCTGCTTACCAAGTAGCAGTGAAACTTGCCGCAACCATACACAAAATACATATTTTTCCATGGCAAACGGCGAGTTTCTCGTACAAAAAGAAAAAGACCCTCAGAGATTGGGTGAAATTCTCTTAAATAAACATTAACAAAAGGAAAGATCAGACATGTTTCTGCTAAAAGCAAACTATGGCACAAAATTCTGCCCATAGCAAACCACCAGCTCTGAAACCAAAGGAAAGTTCACGACCCTGATCACAGATGTACTGAGTGTGCCCGTTCAGGCTGCTCAACAGTCTGTAAAGGAGCATCCACACAGTGAGCAATTCACTCATATCTTAGGCTCCAGTTGCCTAGGTAACCCTTTAACGTATTTGCCACCCAGTCATATGTCGATCAACTGTATCTATTTTTCTTATTGGTGAGTCAGGACCTGGTTATTTTGTGTCACCAGCAGTTATTCCAACCAAGGTAGCTGTTATAGTCCCTAGTTGACAAGTTGACAAACCACTTCCTTCTGGATGCCCCCTAAGTGTTCAGATGTACGTACATTAATACAGTTGTATAGCGGCCAAAAGACATTCCTGAGGCACCAATTATAGGCCACCTTTACACATGTTAATATGACAAAAACAGAGGAGGATTGCATGATGGAGGTTGATGACAAAGACAATAGTTTGATCCACAACCTCTGATTACAGGAAGCTCCTTACAACAGATGTTCGCCCTCTTGGTCAGCGTAGAGAAACAGATCTTTCTCCTCAATTTAAATTTAAAAGGTCGAACACACCATTTTCCATAAGCATTTACCATAGTATATAAAGGATGAGCTAAATTGTATGTGTATGCGTATCGGCACTAAAATGTACAGATGAGGAGGAGGAGAAGAATAAAAGGTGTCTGGAGATGAAGTTAAAGATCAGAAGAGCGATATGAGAGATGTTAAGGAAAAGGGCAGAAAGAAAGAAATGAGGGAGCCAACAATAGACTATGTTTCATGCCTACATGGCATTGCTTTAAAAGACCAATCATTTTACATTTTATTGTACACAGGCCCATTGGAACACATGCTTTAATGATCATAGTCATAATTCAGTTTAATAAAAGCATGGAGTTACTGGCCTACAGTGATGATTGCACTCTCCTTACAGAAAATAATCAAATAAAACAAATAAATACATCCCACTCGAAAGAAACCACTAAATGTGACTTTTAAGAAAAGAAAGTGTTTAAATATAACAATCAAATGGTAAAAAAAAAAGGGGAAAAAAATCCCACTTCCACCCAAAAAAGGTAGTAAGTGTTGTGTTTTTTTTTATGTACAAATTTCACATCGATGTACATGAAAGGGTGCAGGGTGTTCAGTGCCACACAGGATTGGGTGGACGGAGGGGTGAGATCATGCATGTCAGGTGAGAAATAGAAACACCCCCCCTCCGCACTCACGTGTCTGCTTTTCCTTTAAAAAGGCGGCAACAATAACAAAGTATTCACATTTTCACTGGTGACAAAAATGTTATGTTTTCCCAAATAAAGAAGGTCAATGCACATGATGGAAAGAGTTGCTCTAAATACAAGTTTCTATGGCCATTAGTCCATTTTGTCACTCAGACCTGTGAGCTTTGTTTACACTAGCACCTCAGCTGGGTCTGTCTACGGTGCAAACAGGCACATTTCTGAGATTTCGTTTGACAGATACCTAAACCATCACTGAGAAAACCTTTTAATTTATTATACTGGAAAATAACCAATACCTGAAACACAATCTCTCAATCAGCTCAGGTTAAATTAGGTTAAATAAAAAAAACAAACAAACAGCTATAATAACCCTGAAATATTATGTAAATGTTAAAGGAACATTAGAAAACAAAAAACCCTCAAATTTACTTATTAAATCTTTATCTGCTCTCTTTTCAAAAGTTGGTTACAGGGCAGATAAACTGTTATTTGAATCAAAAAGTCAATGCTAGCAAGCTAGGCTAATTTCCTTCCATAGTAAAGCAGGCTAACTAGTTTTTACTTAAAAAGTTGACATTAGTTAGCCTATCATGCTAACATCAATGATAATTCCCGCCATGTTTTTATTAGTGTCGTTATTTGTAATCGAGCTTTTACTTTCTTAACACTATTGTATCAGTAAATAATGACTACAGCTATGTGAGAACTGGAATAAACAAATTCTTTTAAAATTATTCATATTTAAGAAACTAAAAATGTAACATTGGCATTAATTTCTGCCACTCTTCAGTTATGTTACCTCCATACAGCTATTAAATGAAAATAAATGATTATTTTATCTGATAACATTAGTTTTCTTGATCCTGTTTCAATTATGGTAAATGAGTTGTCTAACAAATGAAATTTAATTTATGTTCACTTTTATGGCATAACAAACAAAAAAATTCAGCTATTCTGTCATTGACCATCCTCTGCCAAGTTCTACACAAAGGTAAATGGTAGAGTGAAAAAGAAATCTGTTTTACACGTGAAACTGATCTCTTAGAGAATAAGTTCAGGACACAAAATGAGCAAGATTTATATTTTCCAGCACTGAGAATCCGCAAAATCAGATCTTCTGAGGTGCCAGTGTAAATAAAACCACATTTATCCACACATCTGTGAAAACAACAAGCTCACCTCTAAAAAGTCTTTTAACCCTGCTTTTTGTAGCTCCCTGGCTACCACCCCTCACTGAATTTTTTTTTTTCCACTTTTAATGCAAGAAGAAGCCACTGGTGGGATATCTGCCAGTAACCGCTCTCCTGATGCTAAACTTTACAGTCCAAGGAGGGGCAAGGCACCCGTTTAAACAGATTCCCTGGCCTTCAGAGCAGTTGGCCGCTTGAAGTAGTGTGTCGTCCAGCACCAAGGGTGGCAAAGGGTTTTCCCCTCTTTAAATGTGACAGTTACGAAATCTTTCCTCATTTCAAAGAGGATGTATGTAGTCCGGATGGCACAGAGAGCAAATAGAGTATCTCAGTTTGCTGTGAAGGGTCATTACCTCCCCTTAAAGACAATGTTGACTGGACCTTTAATTCGACTTCCACTTGCTTCTGTAACATCAGTGGTAGAAACTATTAACAACGAATCTTCATTATTTTTGTTAGAACCTGAGGAGGGTTTGCACTGAAGCTCCAATCCCTGGTTTGAGTTGAGATGGTGGCAGACAGGTTGGGGATGAGTCCAGCAGGTTGTTTTGGGCTTCCACATCAATCTTTAAAATTGTAGCTGCGGTTTTTGTGATGTTAAGTACATGCATGCATTTGTGCGTTTGGACGATGAAAAGAGGTCAGCTAACCTCGGCACCACACTGGTGGCTCCAGCAAGAGGTTTATAATCCAAAATTTATTTAGGGAAACAGTCAAATGTGTTTGCATTTCAGGTAAATCCAGCCCTACATATTTTTTCCATCCTCTTAGGTGTGTAATGGTTTGTTCTAGCACAGGTGTGATTATAGAGACGTACATCTCTCTGGGTAAGTGGTATGTTCAGGCATCTGGGAGGTTCTGGAGTGGTTAGACCCGTAGCGAAGGTCCTGCTGCTCCAGTGAGTGGCGTTGTGGATCCACAGTCATAGCCCATCTCCACTACGGCATGGGAGCCCCCGACTAGCCGGCCTGGAAAGGGCTGTGCCTGTACCTGCCGATCTCTAAAACTCTGGATGTAGCTCTAGAAAGAACAAAAAGTTTATAAAGTTAGTCTGGTTCCTTCTTTTTATTGCCAGTCTTAGCAAATGGCAGGATAACTTCAAAATCACTACTTGCCCAATTGGTTGTCTCTAAGCTATTGAAATGTGTTGGAAATTTGATCATCTGGTTAAAACAATGTTTGACTGTGGTCACATAACCTACTGTTACCTATTTATTCTACACAATACCTGGTTTCAGGGTCCTTGGCTGAAAAACAATCAAAATCATCTCCCTGCTTCACTATTGGTATGAGTTGTTTGCACTGATGGTGCTGTGCATTATGGCCAAAAATCTTCACTTTAGTCTGTCTAACGGACATAATACAGAAATCTTTTGGTTTGTTCAGATACTGGATCAGATTATTATTATCATGATATGTAAAGCCTCAGAATTCAAAGAGACTTTCTTTTCAGCAAAGGGTGAGCCGAGTGGAAATTCTAGTTTGCTAGCTTGCTATATTGGTTCACTAGGTAATACAAGACACTTGTGTATATTTTAAAACAGAATAAATTTTAGCCATCAGTAAATCATGTAATGGACCAACAAAAAAAAATATATACAACTGATGTTTACGTTTTTCAGTGACAGCTCACAAGGGGACAGTTCGCCAGCTAGCTATAAAGTAACTTAATTAAATGGTAGATATCTGACAATGGTACTTGATCAGTCTTGTTTTTAGGATATTGATAAGCATTTAGTATATATGAATTAGGACAGTCTTGTCTACATCTTATTATTGTATAATGACCTTGAGTATAGTTATATAAGGTTTCACACTGATTTCTATTTTTTTCTAGAATTCAGTGACAGACTATTTCCTTTAAATAACTGTGCTATTTGTTTCAAGGCCAAAAATTTTCATTCAACAGTATGATTACTGGTCCTCACAGGAGAGAGGACGTCGGTATCGTAGCGGCGGATAGGGTTGGGTTTGCGGCGGTAGGCGGGCTCCGTGTGCAGTTGTTTGGATTGGTGTTGATGGTGTGAAGAGGAGCCATGTTGCTGCTTCTTCTTCTTCTTGTTGCGGTAGCGGTCATCCCGCTGGCGAATGCGCATCACCTGCATCCTCCGCTGCTGGCGGCTGATGATTACTGAGGAGAACAAAGGGAGGCTAATAAGGAAAGATGATTTTTTGTTTTTCAAAGCTAAAAACAGAGGCAATGTTGATATCTATCTATATTCTATATTCTTTTCTATGTGAAAATTAGGTTCATCTTATTAAAAACTTAGGGGACCTTTACGGGTGCTCTTGAGGAACTCAGATCAGATCAGATTTGAGTTTTGAAGAGATTCTCACTTAGATGTACGACAACTTAAAAATATTCAACCCTCAAATAATTTTTTTTAAATTAATGCATTTTGTCAGAAGTGAATATAACATATACTTCTGCTGAAAACTGCTGAAGTCTAGTCAGGACATTACAAGCTGATACAGGAGTTCCATTAAAGAGCAACAAAAATCAGGCTTTTATTGTATTTGTAAATGCTGCATTTAGAACCAAATCACTGCAGAAAAGCTCCAGAGCTGCTCTAATATTTTGTGTGTAACCAGCGGATATCCAGGTTAAGACTTCCTGTTGTGTTCACCTGTCTTGGTTTATCAATTTTAAAAAGCTAAGAAAAAGTGTAACCATCCTCAGATCATTGATGTTTAAATTTCAGCATGCGTTTTCCTTTTTCCCTCTTAATAAGAGAGTTTTTACAAGCAAACAAGCAAAGCCTGCTTAAACTTGATTGGTCAGTAATACTTGGCCAGGGTTAAAGTAAAATTTGACAGGTGGGGAAATCCCAAACTCTGGCATAGCTGTCATGGACCTCGAAATAACTTATTGTTGGTTTAGCTAATTAAATTCTATATTTTACATGTCCCAAACACATTTAGTTTAGACTTCAGATGTAATAAATGAACATTAAATCATTTGTTTTGGTGTGAGATAATTCTCACATTTTAGAGTTAGCTTTATCTAATGTACAGGGTGGGCCATTTATATGAATACACCGTAATAACATGGGAATGGTTGGTGATATTAAAGTCCTGTTTGTAGCACATTAGTATATGTGAGGGGGCAAACTCCTCAAGATGGGTGGTAGGGCTGGGCCATATCATACCGTTCACCGTAATACCGGTATAATGTTGGGCAACGACAAGAAAATGAAATATGGCGATAGAATATGGGTAAAACGCGCATGCACAGTGCCTTTGTTTTCATACACACATGGCGGAAAAAGCATGGCAGCGAATGAGAAGAGCGAAAGTTGATCGTTGAATGAAATGGATGAACCAGAACTGGTTTGTAAAAATGCTGCAACTTCAGTGGTGTGGAACTGGTTTAGCTTTCATCCGTCAGATACACAACAAAGCACTATTTTTGTTAGAGCATGCTAGCAGGCCGTCGTTATTACCGTGTTGTTTGGAAAAAAATACGGCACACTTAAAATCAATCCTTTGATTTTTCTGAAAATCGACAGTGCCCCTTATAATCCCGAGTGTGTGTGTGTGTGTGTATATATATATATATATATATATATATATATATATATATATATATATATATATATATATATATATATATATATATATATATATACATATATATATACATATATTTATATTAGGGGTGCAACGATATTCGTATCGATATTGAACCGTTCGATACAGTACTTTCGGTTCGGTACGCATATGTATCGAACAATACAACATTTGTAATTTATTTTATCAACTTTCCTTCTGACGATGCTGTCTGTGTTGAGCGCTCAGTGAATCTGCGTTCGACTACTCCGCCTAGGCTGCACTGTCGAGCGCAGATCCACTGAGCGCTCAACACAGACAGCATAGTCAGGAGGAAGAGCGCAGGGCACCGCCCCCACCCTCATTCAGATCTGGCGTTTGGAATTATTTTGGTTTTCATGTGACGTATGACCCTGAAGGTAAGCGAGTCATGGACTAAAGTAAAACAGTATGTTGGATGTGCCGTGCAATGCTCAATTACATGGGTGGGAACTAGTGTGTTAGCGCAGTTAGCTCGTTAACGTGTTGGCCGTCTAGCCCCATGCACGGGGCGATCAGCGGTAGCTCGTTAACGGAGATTTGCCGTGTTGTGGCGTTAAGGTCATTTCAACGAGATTAACCTGAAAGCACTAGTGGGAACACAACAAATATGACTGCACATTTACGCTGACATCATCCTAGTGCAAAGACAAAAACAACAAGCATGCTACTAACTTTAGCCGAGTCATTTAGACAGCTGTTAGCACATGATTCTCCTTATGCTGCTGAGAATATAGCCCAGAAGAAGCGGATAGTATAGCTTTTACTTTGGAAAGAGACATTTCTCTGTAATAAACTCTCTTTTCCAAAGATGAGTGATTCCTCAATCAGATACAGGGCTCGCAATATCGCTAGCCCGACGTCCCGGAGCTAGCGATTTTTTCAGTCGGGCTACCAAAATCTATCTCTTCCCTGCCCGTCGGGCTATTGTAGGAAGGAAAAATATATGTCAATGCTTTTGCATTCTTTCAGAAATGTAGCTGGGTAATTATGTCATTGGCATCGGTGAGCCACTGTCAATATGTGACATATTGAAATCGCGTTTGAATTTGCGCTTGTTTTTTTGCTTTCACTTTGCATTCATGCGAACTGTGTATAGAGAGCGACAGCACTGATCTGTGAGTGATGATAATTTGTGCACCAATTCCTCTGACATCGTCTTATTAATCGTTAGCTTACTATGCAAACATGACAAGTGAAATCTCCCGCAGCAAGCTTAAACATGTGAGAGGTTGATCGCGCAGAGAATCGCTGAGCTTATGTGAGTGAGTGTGTAAAAGCATTTCAGTTCTGCTGAGCCAAATAAGACAGGTCGGGGTGAAGAAGTGACAGCCAAAGAAAAGCTTACCACAAAACGGAGAAGTTATGACAAATCAGACTATAAGGCAAAAAGAAAGTGCAGCTTTATGGTTTCATGGACAAAATAATTTCTGTGGCTGCAATATGACGAGCTAAATAACCAGGGCTGCACATAAGTGGTCCGCAGGTGCGCATTCGCTGTCAAAATAAAAAACACGCACAAGGGTTAGGGTTAAATTTAAAAACTGTACTTTTGAGTTAAAATATATATTTATAATTTTAATAAATGACAAATTAAAAAGGCATGAACATTTTTTTTGTATCGAAAAAATATCGAACCGTGACACCAAAGTATCGAACCGAACCGTGAATTTTGTGTATCGTTGCACCCCTAATATATATATATATATATATATATATATATATATATATATATATATATATAAATAAATAAAATGTATAATATACATTGCAAACCCACAACAAAAGATACATTATTGTATTTATTGCCACCATAATCTATAAGATTATATCATAATTTAAAGGTAAGATTTATATTTTGCTTTATAAATCTATATGTGCTAAATAATTAGTATATAAATCTTTTAAATAAATATACTGGAATGAACCCCCTGCTCTCCTTTAGACTCATTCCTACAGGTATGTCTTCTAGGAAGAAAAATGGTGAACTGCTACAGTCAGCAGCAAACCAGAGCCAAGCACCACAAATATACACTGGAACCAGCTTTCCTCACCCTTGGTATGGGAGTATCCTTCAGCGGTCACCTTCCACTGGACCACGACACCCAGCAGGGTGAGGGCAGGCCACACTCCGAGGACCACCCATGTCATCCAGCACACAGGCTTTCCAGACTCTGCTTTAATCCGTTCATACATGTACAGCACAAGGGCAAAGAGCTCCACGAAGTAGTCCAAAGCCACCGTGATGACGGCTGCCCCGAACACCGCTGTAGACAGCGTTGTAAACAGACGCTGCCACTGCAGGGTGAGCACAGCAAACAGCATGCCCAGGCCAAGCAGCACGCCCAGGGGCACCCAGACAGAGCGCGGCGGGCTGTCAGAAAGCTCCTCCATGCCGACCAGGGTAGCCACGGCAACCAGCAGGCCAAGCAGCAGGCCCACCATGAAGAGGCCCACGCTCCGAACCAGCATGGTGACCAGGCCACAGAGCGTCCCGATGCCCAGGCCAATGCCCACTGAGGCCTCCACGCTCAGCTGGGTGTCCAGCACGCGCTCCTTGTAGCAGAGCATAAAGATAACGACGGAGCCGAACATCAGGCCCGTAAGGAACATAACCGCCTTGAAGCAGCGATATCCTGAAAAAAAAAAGAGCCAGAAACACATGACCTCAACAACAGGTCTTAAATAGAACAAAGAACAACTGCTGCTGCTGCATTAACATCACCTGTTCAACTCACCAAAGAAACAGTAAATGATGCCAAAGAGACAACACATCGAGCAGACAACGGAGGGAACCACTTTGTAATGCCCACGAGCGGCCTCGCAGCCGTCCATCCGATCAGGGCCCAGCTCCAGGTCAGGCTGTGCCAGCATCGTCTCCAGTGTGGTTGTCATCGTGAACAGGTAGTAGAGAAAAGGAAGGGGAAGGAGGACAAATTGAGGAGGAGAAAAGGTGATCAGGAGGGAGGTGAGGGGCAAGCGAGGTTATGGAGCACTGTCCAGGTCCATGGTTTTACCTGCGGATAGAGAAGAAGAAAAGGGATAAGGCAACAATATAAGAGTTGAAGTTAAGCACTGTAGAGCCCACCAAATGGAGGTCTGCACTAGCTGTGAAACCACCCTTAAAGGTTTTAAAACTGATATGATGCATAAATGCATTATTGAAAACAGTAATACAAACCCAAGAGGGTATGAAGATGCACAATATGCTGTGAAACTTAGCCAACACGTTTTTTTTAATGGTTGTTTTCCAGCGAGTCAGTCTCAAATAGTCCTATTTTTAACAGCGTGATTTCCCAGTCTGACATATAAGTTCCATTTCTAATAGGTGTTCAAAACCCACATTGTTCACCCGAATGTCTACAACTCTGTGCTCTGTGTTGATGGCCGCTAATTCTGCATGACCCAAATCTTTCATCTGTTGGTTTACGCGTTTTGTTACCTGGAATTTTGAGTATCCTTACTTGACTTCAATCCATTTGATGTTTGTTCTGTTTCCTTTTACGACAGCCTTTTACAATCTGCTGTAGCAGGCTGCCAACTTAACTGAACAAGCTATATTTATTTATTCATGCAGCACTCTTCAGAGGCACCACAGTCTCTAAGACAGACAAAAATGTAAGCAAAGAACAGGACAGGAGATCCCTTCAGTTGAGCAAGTAACGCTGTGAGCTTGTGTTTGACAAATTTGTCATTAACCTACTTCTCTTGCAATTTCTAGTAGCTGTTTAAAGAAACTGGTTCACTGGCATGGCAAGAATTAAAAAAAAAAAAAAAAGCTGTGTGATATAAACACTCACCAGCTTCTTCACCGGGCAGACCTATTTAAATAGCTAATCAGCTTCCAGCTCAGATCATCTCAAACTCAAATGGCCTCCACAGTCACTAGATCTCAGTCCAAGACAGGATTTTAGGATGTGGGGGAGAGGGAGATTATCATCTTGAATGAGCACCAACTATATGATGCCATCATTTCAACATGGAGCAAAATCTCTGAGCAATGGTTCCAGCACCTTGTTGAATCCATCCGATGAAGAATTAGAGAATCTCTGAAGATAAAAGGGAGTCCAAACCCAGAACTACTGATGTTTTCTGCCCAAACTACTTGAATTGACTGAGCTGATACAATATACATGTGCTGCAAGCAGGCTGGATCTAAGCAGTCTTATCCATTCAAGCGACCTCAGCTCTGCCTGTACAACCTCTATAAGCATCCTCATACATTATCGGTTTATATTTGTTTATCTGTAACAATGCAGTGATTCATTGCGTTTCATTAAGTGATCAATCTTCCCAAAGGCTTCACCAGCCACTGCTTTGTTTACTTTCCTCGTCTGCATTCCAGTGCAGGCCTCTGTTTGAAGCTCAGGTAAATAAATTCGCCTTGCCTTTGTCCTTCTTCGCGCCCGTCCTCGTTTGTTCTTTATTGTTTTCCTCTGCGTCTGACTGTGCACACCTGTCAGCAACCACCAGCCTCGACTTCCTTCTAAATCACTCTCACCTCGTCTTTCACCTCATTTCCTGCTGCCTCCATTATTCAAATCTCTGTCTGTCCTTGCCTGCTCCCTCCACGTCCCGTCTAACCTTTCATTCATGTGTTTTAGTCAATATAACTCTCACGCTAATAAAATGCTTCATAGTAGTGTTGCTAATCTAAAAGCATGCACCTATGCACAAGTCACAAACTATTTAATTCACAATACACATACAGCTGCTGTAAAAGGATGTACACATCCGTTAAACAAATCCCCTCCTCTTTCACCTCCTTCCCACGCCTCCTCTCTCCTCCGGCTGTTTTCGTCCTCTCCATCTCAGGGCAAGTTCAGTCCGGTTGTGGAAGGTTTCTGGGTCAGAGGTGCTTATGTAACTCCTGTCTGGGGAACTTTACTCTCCTATTCATGAGCTCTCCTCTCCTTTTCCTCTTGCCTGCTTTGTTTCCCTTCTCGCCTTCAGTACCTTTAGCTCCCGTCCGCTCCCTCTCGATCACCTGGTTTGGGTGCCACTCCTTTTCCCAGCCTTCCCCCACTTGCGTCATTCACTTTCCTCCCTCAGGATTTGATTAATTACCTCCCTGAGGTTATGAAGGGGTTGATAAAAAAATAAAAATAAAAAAAACATAACTGGAAGTGAAAACTGCTTTGGCATGGAGCCAAGTACTAAAACATTATTATCTCTGGCTCCTGTTGCTCTGCATTTGACCTTTGATCTCTCTCCTCGAACGGCAAAGTAATTTTGTAAAGTGTCAGAACTTTTCTGCATAACGTGGAAGCACTTTCACATTTAAGGAAATTAACTCTTGTCCTAAAAGTTTTTGCTGCAGTGCTTGGATTAGAATAAAGTTAACAAGTACAAAAAGTACAACGTATTTACAATGCAAGATGGGGAAATTACCATGAAACTGAACAAGTTACTTCAAAGTACTCACATTATAATTTATGTTCCCATTCTTGTAAAATACAAGAAGTTGTGCAATACCTAAATTTAATTACACAGGTTGTTGATCAATGGTCATGACAATTTGCATATTAATGATCAAGGAACTGACCTCACAGCCCATTGTTCATTCAGTGGGCAAGGTTTAGTTATTGTGCAAATGTACTGTTTCTGAGGTCGGAGAAACCTGCAGTCAGCTGAGACTGAAGAAGTCACTTGGATGAGTGATGAAACGTTTCTCCCACTGAAAACGTTACGTCCAAATGAACAGAATCAACTTTTGGGGTTAATTACACAGTACTTTAATATATTTACAGTATAATTATTTCTTCGTTTCTTGTCAAATAAAACTGGATTTGTTATCATCATAATTTAGTGCGAGTCACCTACACAATATTTGTATGTAAATACAATTACATTGTGATTTTAAAATAAAGTTGAATTCTATTGAATTACAAGAAAATTATACCCTTAGCCTAATTATATAGTGTCACCTACAATTATTAATTATATACTACAGTATACCCCCGTGAAGTCGCGGTTCAAAGTTCACTGCCTCAGTCTCTTGTGGATTGTTCTTGTTTGTAGAAACGCTCGCAAATTTGCAGAAACCGCAAATATCCTCCATAAATTTTTTATGGCAATATCTATTTTTCCATGCATTTTAATGCTAAATTATTGAGAATTAATTTACTAAATAAATAATACATTTAAATCAAGTAAATTCGGTTAAATGTTCTGTTCTGTCAAAAACACAGCTTGGAAAAAATGCCTTTGAGAGGCGGTAGGTTTCAAAGTAGCCTATCCTATTGCATCAGATGCAGTCCACCATTCCCACATCATAAAAGTTTACCGCGTGTAGCTATCTTGAGTGTTTCGCTTTATGTTTTCATGTTTTTTATATGCATTTAAAGCCCTGAGATGCCACATATTTAGGGTTTAAACTATAACAATAGTTCACTCTGGGATTTTTTACTCTTTGCTTTATTAAGATGTTTTATGTTTGAGATTTGGTTCTTCTAATGTTGTTGAGTTTAAGGTTTCCCCAGTTATGTCTGCATTTGCTTTCCCTCTGTGTGTCTTGCTCCCCCTCCCTCTGTGTCTTGTCTTAGCCGTGTGTTAGTTGTTTCCATGTTTTCCTCCTTGTGTCTCATCCTTGGCTCCCCTGTCTGTCATGTGCATCCATGTGTGTTCTCACCAGCCCGTGACGTCTCTCGTCCTCTCTGTGTCGCTTGCTATCACCCCAGTTTCTCCCCAGGTCCCAGTGTCAAGCCCATGTGTCTTAGTCTGCGTCTGAGTGTGTTTCCTGTTTTATTTTGACAGTCTCTCATCTCATCGGTTCAGTGTGTTCAGTTTCGCTTCACCTGTAATATCAATTCTATTTTCCCCATGTTCACAATTGCATGTGTTCAGTATCTTAGTTTTCCCAGTTTAATTCTAGGCTACGTCCATACGTACCCGGGTATTTTTGAAAATGCAGGTTTTTCTATGCGTTTGCGCTTTTCGTCCACACGTAAACGCCGTTTTCGATCACTGAAAAATGAGATTTTTAAAAACTCCTGCCAGGGTGAATATTTTCAAAAACTCAGTTTTTGCGTTTACGCGTGGACGAGGTAAACGGAGAAAACGCAGTGTCAAAGGTGTGCGCATTTTTTGACGTCACACTGTGCGCCACGTTACTGTTTCGGTGAAATGAATTTCTACAATGGCGAACTTAGACAAAATACTGTTAATTTTACTCTCTGCAGTGTTTAAATGCTTACATATACACACACAGTTACTGTCCCTCCACACATGCGACTCAGTTCTGCTTCTATGCGCCATCTTTGTTTACGCTTTCCCACCCAGACTTATTGACTTCTGATTGGCCAACATTTCTACACGGATAGTAATATAGCGCCACCTGCTGCTTTGGCATGTTCCTAGCAGCGTTTTCCTTCGTTTTTGGCTTTTATGTGTGGACGGGATTTTTTTTTCTAAACGAAAACGGAAAATCTTCGTTTTCAAAAATACCCGTGTACGTGTGGACGTAGCCCTAGTCAGTTTCCTCTGAGTTGCCTTCTGTTTTTCATTCTTCTTCGGCCTCAAATAAACTGCAAATTTTTCTTTAAGAATCCGGTTTGACTTCCTGCTTCTGCTTTGGTGTTCTCACTATTCCGAACTCCACTCCAATTTATAGGAACACATACATAAAAACCAACAACCAGAACTCCTCCTAGTCCATCACATTGCAGTGCTTTAAGTGATTCTGCCTTCAAACGCTGAGCAGGTAAACATGCTGTCCTACTCACTTTCCCGCAGGGAAGGTGTTTTAAAAAAAAAAAATGATAAAAGAAAAGGAATGGAAAGGCTGGACAAACACAGTCCACAACGCTCTCTCACCGAGCAGCTCACAGCAAAAAGCTGTAAATTAGGAGGCAGAAAAGGACAAAAAGCAAATTAGAAGAAGTAAAAAAAAACATGAGAACTGTTCCCACCTGACCACCTTATAGTCACCTGATTTTTTTATGCACAATAACTTTAGTAGGGGAGACCGGGGATAGTTGTAACGTGGATCAGTTGTAACACTTCCAATTTCTCCAATCAGGGCTAAGTTTAAAATGATGTGACTCATCCTGTGCATGCCCAATTCAGTTCTGCTATCAAATGTGAAAAATCAGCACATTTTGTCAAAAACAGACAATTTAACACCAAAAAAAAGTCATTTGTATGCCAAAAAGTAAGTTTTTCTACTTTATTTCAATTTGTAATAGCGTTATTTGCTTTGCAGTTAAACTCATCAAACTTAAATTATGTTATTTGTATGTCTATGGGGATATATTCGGTGTAGGTCTTTAGTGCTAATGTTTTAGCCGTTGGCTGTAATGTTAGCTAGTTCATGGCTATAGGAGTCTGGGTCAGTTGTAACAGCAACAGTCTGGGTTAGTTGTAACAATAACGCAGATGTTACAACTTACCACACTATCACTTTAACTTATATTAAACAAGTTGGGGCAACGACATCAGCAGAGAGAGGTTCACTGGTCGCATTTGTATATGCGGTTAATGCCATTGGCAACACAATTCCTCCACTGTTTGTGTTCCCACACATACATTATGCAGACCTCTGTGTCAGAGATGGACCAGTAGGAAATACTGGTAGTGGAAATAAATCAGGATGGGTGCAAGAAACAGATTTCCTCATCTTTCTGAAGCACTTTGCAAACCACACCAAGGTAAGCCATGATAAAAAGTAATGGAATTGCGATGCTGGTGAACAACTACATTTTTTCAGCTTCATTGTTATGTTCAAAATTGGTGCAAGAGTTGTAGGTTATAATGCCCACTGAGCCAATGAGGCCAAACTCAAGGAAGACCAACCAAAATTAATGAAATATTCAGTTGCAGAAAATTCCATAATTTGTCTTTTTTGGGGGGTTGGAATATGTTCAAAAGCTAGATTTCTGCATTCTGTCACACACACACAAAGCTACATAAATGGATGTAAGTGCATTCATGTGTTGAATAAACAAAGATTACATGTTAATATTTTGTTAGTACCCTTATTTCATTGTGTTACATTTCACCCCAGGATATGTTACAACTAACCCAGACTATGGGGTTAATTGTAACATTTCACTCTTTGTGTTTGAGGCCATACCATGCAATGGGTAATTGTGCTGCAGAGAAAATAGCTGCACTATTTAATAGCAGAGACATGTAAATACTTTGCATTACATTTTGAATCCACTACCTTAAAAGAACTCCAATTTACAGACAGAAATGTCAAGAATGTTACAACTATCTTGTTGTAACATCCCCTACATTTAATGAAGCCATGCAAACTTTAACCTTCATACTATCAATATATTCAGACTTACTTCTTTCCTATCATTCTCAAGTCCTTATACCTTCATACGAAATTATCAGGGCAACCGCATCATCAATTTTACATCCAGTCCAAGCATCAAAACCTAAAGCCAAAATCTCATAAACTCTCAGAGCTCTTCATGTGGGAGAGGAGGCCATATCTGCCCCCCAGGCTGACCGTCTTTTCTCTCTCATTACTCACTAATATGAAAATATCGTATCAATTTTCAAAGCACAGTCTAAGGCCAGCAAACTGAGTAGCACTGCCTCATGACAGCATTAAACCCTTAATTTTATAGCAGGCATAATAATGACAGTATGTTTTCAGGTTAATGAATGATAGATGGCTAAATAAACAAGTTCAGCCTTGCTAAAAGCGAATGCTGTTTTATTTTTGTTTTTTTGGGGGGGATTCCAGATGGGCATTTGCATTTTAATAGAACCGTAATGAAGCAGTTGCAAGGAAGAAGATGATGAATAAATGTGCAGTACAGTCCCACAAAAAAAGGGGGGAAAAAAAGGATTTCAGGCACTCATACACGCTCACGCACACACACTCCCTATGATTTTATTTTATCCCCTATTCATCCAAGCATGTCATATTAATAATAATCTTTTGGCAGAGGATTAGGGGGTCATTGCCCAGTGACCCTGCAGCCTGTGTGTGTGTGTGTGTGTGTGTGTGTGTGTGTGTGTGTGTGTGTGTGTGTGTGGAAACAGATAAAGAAAATGTTTCTTTTTTTTTTTTAATGTGCATCATTAAATGTGATCCTCCTCTAGGAAATGGAAGAAACAAAAGGCACAACAGACCACAGACAGAGGAATTCTTCTGCTTTTGCGGGATTCAACAAAAACAACAACAACCACACCGTTCTCCTCCTCCCACCCTGCTTCCTGTGTGTCGCTATGACAACGGTGGGATGCTGACAGACAGCCGACACGGGTCCTGGTCCGAAGCCTGACCAATAGAAGAGCAGCTTAAACTGCCATAGCAACAGCAAGAGAGCCAATCAATGGCCTAGTCTATTCCCCCGAATGTGTTGCTACACATTAGTGTGTGTGTGTGTCTCCTTGTTGTGAGGATATAAATCCATTCATGCAACTACTATGAGGATTGGACTTCTGTGCTCATAATGTAAATAATTAATAGCTCTCTTAATGAGATCTGAGTATAATCTGAGTATTCGGGATATAAGTGTGCATCAGTGTAACATCCTCTGAATTATAAATAATTATAAATACAATACTCCAGGATGAGCAGCCTCAGTGAACCCAAATGGATTTTTTTGTGTTTTGTCTGTGAAAAATACACAGACAGGTGAAATTGTAGGATTAAAAATGGATGCATCTCGCCAATCTTCAGATATTAGTTTACTTGGGCCCTTGGTGGACAACACAGCCTCAGTTGCCTCAGTTAAAGTCAGAGTTCATGATTCGGGTGCCAAAAAAAATAATGTAAAATAATAATAATAATAATAATTTATCAACAGTAAGAAGGAGACTGGGCAAAAGTGTCCTCCATGGGAGAGTTCAACGCTGTTGTTTCTGTCTTGGATGCAGGTTGCCCTCGTGCTCCTTTCCTTTCATGCAATGAAAGTAAAGGTGAGCCATCTCAGTAGGACATTACATTACCGTGTTACCAAAAAATGTAATGTGATTACACTAATATGTTACTCTGGAACACGTCACATCTAACACTGGTGCTAGGTGAAGAGTGAAGTGCTTTATAAACTCCAATGTATTTACCTTGGCCTAAAGTAGGAGAGGGTAGGAACAGCAGACTAACCTTAAACTTCATCGTGTAGTTTTGGTTAGTTGCATGAGTTACCCGGCATAACAAACATATTTTTAGATAATAAATGTGACTTACATGTAGTCAAAATCAAAACCTGAAAGAAAACTGCCGTTTCTTAAGATTAAAAAAAAAAGAAAATTGTGAAATTTAGAGAGATCTAACAGTTACTGGGAGTAACAAATGTGCAAACGTTGGCGCTCGTATCCACTTTTAGAAAGACTGTTTCAGTTATCTGCTGCACTAAATATGCGCATAGGTGATGCCTACAGTCTCATAGTTCGTGATGTTTTCAAACCTAGATTTTTCTGGGTATGTGATGTGAGTGTGCATGTTTTTTTTTTGTTTTGTTTTTTAAACATAAGTAAAAATAATTATATAACACCCTCCACACTGCACCGGTCCCCGTGCTTCTCCATTGTTTTTTAAATG
Organism: Copadichromis virginalis; assembly: GCF_057382275.1. Lineage (NCBI taxonomy): Eukaryota > Metazoa > Chordata > Actinopteri > Cichliformes > Cichlidae > Copadichromis > Copadichromis virginalis. The sequence goes on from NC_140639.1 coordinate 25,766,088, forward strand.
CGGCTCAAGTAGGGCTGATGTTATTCTCTCGCTCTCTGAAGCCTGATGTGAATTCACTGTTCACTGTTCAGTGAATTCACACTGAACATATGGCCTGCTCAGGCCCTACTCGTCTGCATTTAATGAAAAACTTCTGTAACCTTTTGTTGCGCAGCGAGCGGGTCGATCCATTAGCCGTGTTAGGAGGACAAAAAGAAACACGTAAAAGTCCCCAAACAGAGAAATCAATCCCTGCTTTAAACAAGCTGGGGGTTTTTTTTTTTTTTAAAAACAACCAAACAAAAAAAATAACAAAGCTGTTTGTTAATCAGTGAGTTAGAGGCTCGATTCGTTCCCTACGCTGACATCATCAGTCTGAACTCGAAGCCTCCTCATGAATAAAGAAACCATGGCTATTAATAAACAGCCTGGCTGAGAAATGCTTGCTGCAAGCACTTATGCTACAGCTCAGCTTCTTTTCTTTCTACATTTAAAAGAAAGAAAAAAAAAGATTCTGGGTCATTACCTGCCGCTTTTCCTGCAAGAATAATGTGACCAAACTGATGTTTTTCAGTGTTTTAGACACGGCACACTGACCGTTTCACAGCAGGCTTATGCAAAAGCCATCAGGTGAAATTCTATAAAGCGCGAGACATCGTTTTGGTCTTGGTGGAGGATGAATGCTTCTGGGTGCGCATACAGTCAGGTCTCAAGTATTTGGACGATGACACGTGTTTATAGTTTTACTTCTGATCACCACCACAGAGGATTTTAAACCAGACGATCAAGAACGATTGCTGGGACAGTTTCACTGCACTGAGAGCTCCTTAAATGAAAATAACTAAAAGGTAGCCATGATCTGCAAATATCTGAGCTTTGTTTGAGAGAATTATATTAATAACTACAAGTTTCTTCCCAGCACTTGGTACTGAGACTGAAATGCAAAAACTGGTTGTTTGTTGGTAACGCGCCTCCAAACTGTTTGCTGTAGAAAATAGGCCTGTACTACAAAGCAGGACTTTGGCTTATCCAGGTAAGTACAAGGTTAACTCTGGGCTTTCTGTACTACAAAGGTGCATCACTTCTCACTGCTGTACAAAGCCATGGTAATCTAACCTGCTCCTGAGCAGATCATGCTTGAGATTAGAGATCAGCAGGTATAAAATCACCACCTACTGACCAATCAGCTCTCTGGAAAATAATGGCACCATTCCTGAAAGGTCCCTCAGACTCCTGTGTTTGGATACTAGGAGGGTTTAAAGTTTTCGTCTTTCCTGGTCTCTCTGTTGCACCCTCCTTTTTCCCTGCTGCTACTCCTTTGCTCATCTTTCTAACTGCTAGCTTAATTTCCTTCATGCTATTAACTTAAGAAGGGACGTTCTGTGTACTGTAGCCAATTGAGCTGCTAGCCTAGTCTCTTTCACATTTCTGGTGCTTTATCTATTTTGTTTAAGTTTGTTTAGAATGAAGGTTAGCAACTTCAAACTCAGGTGTGGCATCCTCTTTATATGTTGCAGTTATCAAGATTATCTATTGCCTGTTTAGGTAACTTCCTTGACCTCACCAATCCTTTAATATCCCAGCTGGAGAAGAAGAGTCAGATGAAGAGTCAAAGCTTTATTACCAATGCGCATTGAGAGATCTCATTACATGCAGCTACAGCAAGCATCAGGTGGCTCTATGTCAGCCTATGTTTGAAGGACATTGCAGCTGAGAATAAAGAATCAAAACTAAAACTGTCTTTTAAACATTAATTTAATTACATACTGAATTATAGACCATCAGACTCTCTCTAGTCTTAATGATGGAACTGTGATATTGATCGTCTGTCAACTCACGCAGATGGCAATTATTCCGGATTTCTTTCCTGACTACAAATCGGGTAAACTTAACATAGCAACTCTTTCAGTCCTACTGAAAAAGCTCACACTTTTAATAATGCATTACTCTACAGTCCTTTTCCTCTCACACACAGGGCAGTGTTGCTTTCAGTCTATATAGCATGTTCAACATTTTTATATATTTTTCTCACATTATAATTTCACCTTCTTTTTCAGTTTAAAAAAAAAGGGGGGGGGGGGGGGTTGGTGAGGATCCTAAATGCAGGACGCAAAGGCAGAGTTCAAAAGCAACCACTAAAAGTTCACACATGAATACAAATCAGAGGAAAAACAGAGTCCAATATATCAAGAAACAAAATCCAGGCAGCACAGGAAAAATGGCTATGATGTAACAAGGAGCAACAAGAGACCGAGGAAATGCATATACAGCGAGACACGCAAGGCAATCAGGGGGAAGTGGAAACACCTGGGGAACCAGACACAGCTGAAGAAATCAAAGACACAGGAAGTAAAGCTCAAAGCAAGGACTCAAAAAAATAAGACAGAGAGACTCCTAACACAGAGGCCTCGACATAACCGCAAGATACGAGAAGACACCAGGGAGGCTAGGCCAAACCAAAGAATCAAATATTAATAACCAATTTACCATCCAGAATACCACGTAACAAGATCACCAGCTGAGGATCTTAAAGAGTAACAAGGAAACTCAAAGTAAAATTCAGAAAACTTCAAACATAACAAGACCCACAGACAGTAAAAGCGGCACGCCGAGATTAGATGCTACCGCACCAACGGGAGAAACGTCGCGCGCCTGGTCGGACCTGTTGTTATTGATGCCTGCTCTGTTCTGTGAGGGGATGTCCTGCGACAGAGCCTTCACAAATATAAACGTCTGCAGATGGAAATAAAAATGCTCTTGATTGGAACATTTAAGCAGGAGATGTTATTTATGACGCCAAAACCTCAACCTCAGATCCAGTTAGCAGGCTGCACACTATTGTGACACTGACTAAAGTTAAACTAGCCTAACCTGGATTCACTGACCTAAGTTCAGCTGTTTACAGATTTTTCTTTTCTTTTATTTTTAAAGGGAGTCTGTTGTCAGAAGATTAAAGAGGAGGAGACGGGATTCATGCTGTACTCATGCATCTTAATGAACTCTGAGACAGAAAAGTCTGCAGGGATGAACCTTAAGAAGAAATAAAGCTTTTTAGCTTTTAGCCGATTGATTCATTAGAACCATTTGGTTGTAAGTGGGGGGAAAAAAAACATCCAGTACTTTGTCTGACATTGAAGGATTTCAAAGAATCTAACACACTTGACATTGATTTTATGTGATTTTCTGTCTTCCTCGCCTCATTTTCCTGTCGGTTTTCTCTCACTACCTCAGTACACAGAGGGTTGTGTAGGTTTCATAACTCTGACTCATAAAATCTGCTCATGTTGTGCTGATTTAAAAATACTTCTGTTGTTTTCCCACCTCTGACTATCTGTGCCCGCTTCATTGTTACTGGTTCATACCTGGATGTCAGCAGCGCGTTCACGTACGTGTGTTTGTTTGCACTCATTGACACACTCGGCTTTGTTAATCCCCTCGGGCGAGGTCTCCAAGCCTGTCAGAAGGCTGGGCTTCACCCAATAAGAAACCAGAAACCCAGATGACCTCAGCAGTGCCTGCTTAGCCATATGTTTACAGCGTGCAGCTATAGTGGCCTTACTGCATTAATCCAGTGTTTTAAAGAGCTGGACTGCTGGAGTGAGAGATCACTATGCTTTCAGTGACAGTGAGATACAGATAAGTCCTGATAATGAGGCTTTTTCTTTTAAATCTCACATTATTAGCTGCGGTTTTCAGTTGGATGAACTAAGTATTTATTTGTTTATTTTAAACAGAAACTCACTTCATCACTTGACCCAGACTAGAAAGACTTAAGGGCCTAAAGTTTAATATATTAATGTTATCATTAAAAATTAGATGTTTTATTTTTTACTGAGGCTTCACACGTGACGTCATGCTAACAAATTATTTTGGTTGCCTGTAGTTTTCATGTTTGTCTGCAAATACTCACTAACTACTAGCCAAGTGGTGGCAAAACTCATTATAGTGCAATGAAAACTGAAAATGGAGATGGTTCACCTCCAAAATAAAAGTTGTGCCCCCGCACTGCGAGTTTCAAAAGGCGCAACTTTTATTCTGAAGGTGAACCGTCTCAATTTCCAGTTTGTTTTTCACAGTTTCACTACAGCTCAGAAAGTAGCTGGGCAGTATTTACAGTTAAGTCCACCACTTCTAGTCAAACTACAGCTACAAAATTATGCTAGCAACCAATGGAGTCGCCCTACAACTGCCATCAAGGCCCTAGAGTCTGGTCTGTAACCATCACTTCATCACCATGACCTCGCCTGATTCTATAGTGTCACATTAATTCAGTTCAATTCAGTTAAGTTCTACTTAAATAGCACCAAATCATAGCAACAGTCGCCTCAATAATACAGAGAAAACCGAAACTATAAGACAACCCTCTTATGGGGCAAGCACTTGGCAAGAGTGGGAAAGAAAAACTCAGTTTAAAAAGGAAGAAACCTCCTGTACAACCAGGCTCAGGGTAGGGAGGCCATCTGCTACGACTGGTTGGAGGGCAGAGAGACAGGAGGAAAAGACACGCTGTGGAAGGCAGTCAGAGATGATTAATAGCTAATGATTAACCGCAGATTGGTGTATAAACACTAAGTTAACATCATGTTTTCATCATCACCCTCTATGCACTTCCCGTGATTTGCTGCTAGAGGTCAGTATGTGGCTCAAACTATGTTTTGTTTTGTTTTTTTAATCCATTTACTAATATGGTTTGACTATGATCCATAATTAGCAGCTGGAGAACATGAGATTGAACTGAGCTTATCGTTGCAGACAGTTTAGTGCCCAGGGGGAGAGGGTCTGATATTTTCAACTTTAAAGTTTCTTAAAGAGATTTTCACTCGATATCCGAGAGTGTTCTGGCTCGCCGTGGGAGAAAAATGCAGAGTATTCAAGTTCTTCTAGGGACTAAATAAGTCCTTGAAATCTTGGAGAATCCAGATGGGGATGTTTTGGAAGTCATCTTTGTCCACAAGTATTTTTCCTGTGTGAAGTTGTAAAGACTAATCTCACTTCCCTGGTTTCATTTCAGTTGGAAATTACAACTAAAAGCAGCTCAAAGTGGTCTGTGCAACAAGACTAAAACGTCTAAAACAAAGATTTCATGTGTTTTTAACAACGTGCTTTAGTAGGAGAGGACGTTTAGAGGGTGTAAATGTCTACAAGCTCAAACAGCCGAGGTCAAACATCTAGCTTCTGTGATTTGTTTCTCAAACTTATGTCTAAAAATAGAAAGTTTCAAATGAATGTTACAAATTTTCCACTAATTTGGTGCAAAGTGGCATCAGCAGAAGAAAATGGCCTCGACATGCAAACCTTAAATGACTCCACTACATACAAATCGAATGCTTTCTTACCGCTTTATGACACAGTAAAAATCAAAGAAAAGGAACTTTTTTGTCATGTTTTCCTTCGCATTTAAGATTTTCCAATTTTCCTCCACTACTCAGATTGATCTTTAACTCCACGGGTTCATGATGACATGAGATCCTTTATTCTTTTAAATATTTTAACCTTAAATATCTGGATATGAGGGAGAGAAAATTGGAATATTTTGGTGATTAGGGTCACAATAAAGGGAAATATTTACAGAGAATATCCTGGAAGATTTTGAATAACAGCAGTGTTATGTACCCATGAGACTACTGTACCTACTGGACTTGAAAATTTTCATTGTAATTCACACTCAGGTGCTCTAATGTGGCTCCAGACAAGCTAAAGAAGCTAAAAATCATTGATTCTCTGGGATAACTCTAGTGAGATGTCGCTTACAGCACGAAGACTTTCCACTGTGAACATACGGCTGCGTTAAAGTGCGACAGCAATTTTCGCACTTGAGGAACTTTACACACAAACTGCGAAAAATGACAAAATAAAAAATCTGAGTTGTTGCTGTGTCACCCAACAGCTTCCACCAACACAAAAATGACAACACACAACGTGACCGCCTGTGTCACGGTCGTGACTGACGCCAAAGCTTCAGCAATGGTGAGAAATATCACAACAACTGTTCATAGATCTGCTGCACCGGCTGGGCTTAAAATACCACGATCCAACTTCCTGTTAGCAGGAAGTGAACACACTAATGTCCAAGACAAAAGATGTTAATGTTAAAGAGAAAAGATGTTAATGTTAAAGAGAAAAGATGGTTTCTATAGCCACCATTAACCATCGACATCATAGTTTCAATAAAAGTGTGCCAGCTGTGACGTAAAGGGATGGACACAGGTGTTAATGCTCTGGATGTTTGATCCATTTCCAGATTATTCAGTGAAGAAACCTTCAAAAAGGTAAATTTTGAAGTGTCATATCACCATGTGCGGTCAGTATCTGCTCAAAATAAGTTATAGCTTATGAAATGTCTCATTTTTACCTACATTTTAACACCAGGATCCTCATCAACCCATGGTTCCTTCTGGATCAAAAAACAATTGTCTATTACAGTCAGAATGTAGCTTACGGCTGTAAAAATGGAGAAACAACATTGGTATTTCACATGTTCTATTCAACAGTTGGGACCCAAGATTTTCGACCCACCACTCTCTACCTCAATGCCTTCAACTCTGAAAATATTTACAATATCAAGTGAAGTCATGTCCTCAACTTTTTGTTTCAGTGGGTGTTTGTGTTTGTTGGTGAAGAGGGCTCCGAGAAGAGTGAGGAACCATGTGCAGAAACAGACTGAACAAGTGGAATTGCATAACACTGAATAACTAATAAAATATAATGTTTAAAGACAGTTTAAAACCCTCTAAAAGTCCACAAAATAGTTTACAGAAGTTGAAGAAATTACTTTAAAGACGTCCATGTGTTGTGTGGGTGAGATATCAACTCATGTTGAACTAGATATAAGCTGTACCTTCATGCAGTATCAATTGCTACCACAAGATGGTGCAGTAAAGTTTTTCTAACCCATATTAACCCGGGCACTACAAATAATAATAATAATAATAATAATAATAATAATAATAATAATAATAATAATAATAATAAAGAAAACACTGAACCTGGAGGTGAACATTTAAATTTATAGAGGGAAATTACAAAAAGTATAGAAAACTATAAATATTGTTTGAAAAACATGGATTTTTATGGTAGCAATTTATTATGAATGCAACATCAAAATGTGATTGTTTTTGTCACATTTCAGACTTGAAAAGATTTATCACCTCTAGTTATTAATCAACAATTGACTTGGATAAGAGATTTTAAAGGTCTTGGATGTGGTGATTTGTTTAAGGTCTGAAAGGAAAACACTAAAATGGGAGAGTGAAAACAAAAAGAAAGGAGAAAGAGTATAAAAGGGGGGGAAGAAAAAAAAAACACAGCCGTTGCCTTCCCACCATGCTGTGTTACATAAGAGCTTCATAATGTATTACTCACTGCACTCCAACTCGTTTTAAGATCTCTTTGCATTGGTAACCATTCCTATGATTCAAAACATATATATATGTATGTACGTGTGTGTGTGTGTGTGTGTACGTGTGTGTGTGTGTGTGTGTCTTTTCTCCTTCATATTGCTTACCCTGTTTCCTGTTTCTTTTTTAGTCTATTTATATATTCATTCATAAATTTTGTTAGTTTTTTAATATTTAAAATATGGAAGACCAAAACAGATAAACTCAGACATAAAGAAATAAAGGACTCCATAGAAATTTTATATATCATGAAATACACCAAAACTGATATTAAAAATGTATATATTATAGGCATGAATCTGTTTCTAGTATTTTCTATTTATATTTCTCCTGTATTAATTTTCCTTTTTATTTAGTTTTCAATTTATTTAGTTTAGTTAGTTACTCAGTGGTGGACCAAAACACCCAACATTTTACACTCTCAGCCTTTTGTAATAAGCACATCATCACATGACAACAGAAATTAAAGCACTGTTCATATTCAATACATCCCAAGTTTAACAACATCACTGACCTGAGGAAAATTGTCCCATCTCACGCTCTCTAGAAAACTTCTCTTCCCTCTTCGTCTGAATGCCGGTGGTTTATTGAGAAAATGAGCCTATGAAGCAGACAGACCTCTCTCTGTCTCTCGGTGTTATTCATCAGCCATCCAAGGTAACAGGCTGATGGGTGAGCTGCCAAGAACAGGCCTGTTCATGATGAGCTCAGAACGAGCTGCCAGCTTCCCGCCGCTCACAGCGGAGGACCGAGTGTGTCACCGGTTTACATGTCAGCTTCCGGGAGAGACAGAAGAGACGGAAAAGAGAGGGCGCCACTGTCAATCGTCCCACTGATAACCTAGCACTGCAGCTGCCATCCCTCCGCACATGTTAATCAATACCGGCTGGGGTTTGCTGTGGAAATGTGACCGTGCGCAGAGGAGGATGTGGCCAGTGGCAGCAGAATCATGGGGATCACAGACATACACATGGGTGACAGGCAGGTCAGATTATTAGGACCAAACAGTGCCAAGAGCAGCAGGGTGGCAAAACTCTACTTTCCAAGGGATGCCAGTCATTCCTGAGAAAAAAGCTGGAATACTAAAAATTAAAAACAAAACAAAAAACGAGAAAAATCTAAATTAAGTTTTAATCTGGGCTATCCCAAAATAGACAACATGGACAGGACTTATAACAACATTTTACTGTAACTCTCATAACTGTAAATACTGCTCATGGGAACCAATCTTACTTTTTGAGCATTCAATTTAAGATTGAAATGTTCTCAGGATGTAGTCTAACTCCATCTTCTACTCCAAAAGATCAAACCTAAAGAAGACAGGCCTAGATTAATTTCACCATGATAATAGTTCACCATAAGCTAACTGGCAAACTCTATTTACCAGTTACTCAACCTCTTTAAGCTTTTACTTGAGCCAGCATTCATGCCAGCATTTCAATGAGAGAATAGAAGCTAGCAAGCTAGGATAAACATCTTTTTAAAAAAAGATATGTTAGATAGCTTACACCAAGAATGAATGCGCTAGTTAGCCTAGCAAGCTAACATTAGAGCCGATTACCACCACTTTTAATTTTTGTTTCACCCGTTGTCATAAAGTCACTTTAACCCAGTTGAATAGATCAAGTGTCAGGTTCACAATATATCAATGTGTGCTCGACATACACTTATCCAATTTAAGATAGTTCATCGGGGGCATTGGTCCAGGGATAGACTGGCACACAAATCAAATCAAATCACTTTTATTGTCACATCACATGTGCAGGTACATTGGTACAGCACATGTGAGTGAAATTCTTGTGTGCGAGCTTCACAAGCAACAGAGTTGTGCAAAATACAATAATGTAAACAAGCAAAATACAAGAATGGCTACATCTGAAACTAATAAATATATGTACAATATATAATAGTATATGCATATATAATAGTATACATATACCCAGGGGTGGACCCAGCCTGTATAAGGTGTGGGGGTGCTCCTGGTACATTGTTTCATATGTACTGGTCCTGCCCTTCTCTGTACACCTTTTGGAAATCTCTTTACCATACCATGTCTGAAGTCCTGCGAACATTAAACTTTTCATTACTGCTGGCCAGGCGAGCTATACTGCTGAAGTGGAAAGACTCTCTTCCCCCCCCTCCTCCCTCACACACACAATGGCTAAAAGATATAATGTCTTGTATGGATTTAGAAAAAATTAGATATACAGTTCGTGGGTCTAAAAATACATTTTATAAACTGTGGACCCCCTTTCTGGACTTCTTTGAAAGGCCCAAAACTACTGTTTCTGAGTAGTCCATGGAACCCCCCCCTCTTGTTTTTTTCTTTTCTTTTATGAGTCTGTTTGTTGTTTTTTGCTTTTGTTTTTTGTTTATTTCTGTTTGTTTTTTGGTTTGTTTTTTGGTTTAGTTGGGCATCAGGCTGCCAATTATTTGTTGTTTTAAGGTTTAGGGTGGGAACAAGATTGAAATTTTGGAATATTCTGAAGCATTTTGTGTTATTGTATACATTGTATTAGAACCTTTGTCTAATAAAAAGACCTTTGAAAGAAAATGAATAGATCAAGTGTTTGAGATCAGGTTGTGAAATACAAAAACAAAAAATTGTCTTTTGGTAAAAAAAGGAGGAAAAAGGGAAGAAGAAAGCTATTACTCTCTCAGACTTAAAGACATGCAGGTAATGGTGTTAGGTTAATGGGTCATTCTGAATTGCCCATAGGTGTGAATCTGAGTGTGAACGGTTGTTGTTTCTATGTGTTAGCCCTACGACAGACTGGCAACCTGGTATGGTAGCTAGGATAGGCTCCAGCCCCCCTGAAAAGAATAAGCAGAGGAGAATGGATAGATTTAAAAAACAAAACAAAAAACTACTTGATAATCAAGGTTTTAGACAACTAAATATACTTTGAACTACTAGATACAAATTGGCATTTTCCTTCTGATCTTCACTTTGAACTGTTTTTACATCCAGAGTGCCACCTTTAAAGTGCCATTGTATCGTTATCTCAGCAGGTTAAAATCAAAATTCAAAAATGCCCATCTAATGTCTGCTGTGCTCTGAATGATACTGAGACAGGACATAAAGCTCACTTAAACTTCACTGGTGGAGGTGACTCACATTCCACATGACAACATTACGTGACTCGGTCAGATGAATATTATTTTCAGATTGCACATCGGCTCTCGCCCACAAACACCGGCACGACTCTGCGAGGATGAGGCACGACCGACGGCGCCAAGAGGCCGAGGCGTTCTCACACCTCCTCAGACACACACTGAGCGGGTTACATAAGGCTGAGACTGAATGGGCTGATCCACTTATAAAAAGCACGTGTCGCTCCTGTCATTTCCTCTGATTGGGCAAAATGGGGAGAATCTGCTGATAAGGGATCAGTAAAGAAGGAGGAGTTTTTTCCTAACACACTGCTGAGAGTCATTTTAGTCATAGATAGACAGACAAATAGATGTTGTTCATAAATAAAATGAAAAAAAAAAACAATAATAATAATAATAATAATAATGAGAAGGATTAAGAATGGTCCAAATTACCATCTTTAATTCAGGTTCAACATGTTGCGCCTTCAGTGATGCTTGTCTGCATACCTCGTTGTAACAAGTGTTTATTTGCATTAGCAGTTCCTTCCTAGCAGGTCAAAACAGTCCGGTCATTCTCCATTAACATTAACAAGATGTTTTCTCCCAGCGCACTGCTGCTCACTGGATATATTCTAATTTTTTGGACCAGTCTCTATAAACCCCAGAGATGGATGGAAAATCCCAGTGTAAAAGAACCACGGCAGACCTAACAACATGTACAGGCTTTTCAGCATATTGTTTTCAACACTGTTCTCTGTTGCCGTACACACACAGGCGGCTGCAAAAAAATGTGTATATGTTTATCTCAAGATGACTAAACCTCTTTTTTTTTTCAAATTAAAGATTAAAAATCTTGTCAAACACCAGATTAATGTCAGTTGTTAGACTGGTCCCACGGTGAGTGATCAATTAGTCTGAAAATTGTTTTCAGCTGCAGTTGATGAGAAATAACAAGTTCAAGTGAGGTGAGGAATATGAAAAACTTGTTTTTAACATCTTTAAACTTTTAAAGCGATTTACACTGAACTAAAGCCTGTCACTAATTTAATCCTGTAAAATAATCTAAAGCAAGTTCAGTTTTACATCGAAAAACTCAAATTACTGGAGAAACTGGCAGCATAAAACCTAAAGACATTTGGGATTAAGACGCCTCTCAGGTACTCTCAGATCTACAGCAGCACGTGTTGAAGAAATACCCCCGTTATCTTTCTTATGCAAGTGCCACCCTCCCACAACAAAGGCTTCCTCTCTTTTTCACACTGTCCTAATCCTGCTGCACAGCATGTCTGAACACCCCCCTCCCCAGCTGATCCAGTTGCCTCACTGTTTCGCATCCAACAGTGCACTGAGGGAGACGACCAGAAACACCACTGATCTGTTCCCAAGGAGGAGAAACTAAACATAGAGGCACAGCCACACTGGGGATACTAGTATTAGCAGATCAACAGAGAAAGAAGAAAAAGCGCTGGAACAAATAACTTTTGTTATGAGGGTGTAACGTCAACAAATCTGTGAAGTATAACACAAAACTTACAATAGAGGAAGGCTGACAGTAGTTGTGAACATGGCTGTATGTTCCATGAGTGGAAAGTAAACCTGTGAGGGAGCTGTTCTTCAACTCGAGTTGTCATTATTAAATTTTAAGTTGTTGGCTGCATGAACACAACTTTGAGATAACCTTTGGTCAATTAAAAGTTTCTCATTTCAATTTGATTTAGCTGGACGGAAACTTTGCTGTTATCTTAGAAAATATTTATGATAATATTTATTCGGTTCTTAAATATGTCCTGTATGTTCATATACTTATAATTAAAATGTTGGTATTCAGTTTAATCAATACCTCATGTAAAACAATAAAGAAAAATACTATAAATGATCACGGTAATCACATGGACATTTCCTTTAAAAATAAGCAAAAAATAAAAAATATTCAAATAAAAAAAGTTTATTATCCTACGTAAACGAAATGCTCACGTATTACTCCTCACATCTGGTGTGAGCGTTAAGCTGTCACTGACGGCTGTGACTGGACACAAACACTCGTTTGATATAATTACAGTGAAATCAAATTTGACATTTGTAAGAGTGCCATCTGTTGGCCAGAAAGTGGCATTGCAGATAAGCTAGCTGTTAGCCAGCTAGCTGTTACGCTGGGTATCAAGCAATTCTCCACATTAGACAAAAAATTTAACTTCAGATTACCCAGAAAAAAAGACAGTTTCATCTCATGAAGCCTGCTTGATCAAACTGTGAATTAACCTTCAGGGTAAAACTACAGTCAACAGGACATTTCTTGGAAGGATAGTTGTGTGTTTAGGATCAATCCTGACACACACACGCGCACATTCACAATATAGCATAAGCATAGCATTTGTCATGACATGTCAAGGTTATGCAAAGATTCTTTAAACCTTAGGAAAATCAACTAATCTACTATGAAAACCATAAATTACCTACAAGGATCCAACACTGTTCTGATAATCGCTTTGTATGTACAATGATTGTAGCTCTGACTTTGGATGCCCATGTAAAATCTTTGGTTCACTCCTGTTTTTATCATTTGAGAAACATTGCTAAGCTGAGTCCCATTGTATCGCGCTCCGAATTAGAAATTGTCATTCATGCATTTGTTTCATCTCGTCTGGACTACTGTAATTCTTTGTTTACTTGTTTATGTAAAGCCTCTTTGGATCGTCTGCAAGTTGTTCAGAACGCCACTGCAAAGCTTCTGACCAAGTCCTCCAAGTTTTCCCATGTCACACCCCTGCTGATTCAGCTGCACTGGCTCCCCGTTAAATTCAGAATCCAGTTTAAGGTTTTGACCTTGACTTTCAGGGCTCTGCATGGACAAGCACCAACATATATAAGTGAACTTTTGCATCCATACATTCCCAGCAGGTCCCTGAGGTCATGTGACCAGGGCTTGCTTGCTGTCCAGCACACGAGGCTGAAAACAAAAGGCGACAAAGCTTTTGGAACTGTGGCCCCCAGATTGTGGAACTCTCTCCCTTTGAGCCTGAGATCTGTGGACTCAGTGGTCGCTTTTAAAAAACAGCTAAAAACCCATCTTTTTAAACTTGCTTTTAGTTGATTTTTATTTTTAGGTTTTAGCTTCTGTGAAGCACTTTGTGATTTTTATCTTGAAAGGTGCTATATAAATAAAGTTTTACTTACTTACTTACTTACTCGAGTCAGTGTCTCCAACAACTTTAATTAGACATAGAATAACTTTCTGTAGTATATAGAACTTCATCCTAAATATTAATCTCTGTGAAATTAAGGGGAAAAGACACGCTGCTGTTCCAGTTGAAGAATGGCCGCGCTGCCTCCTCCCATATGTGGAAGTCTCCTGAGTAAACATCTCAAATAAGAACTTGGCGTACTTGCTATTTAGCAACAGCCACGTTCTTGTTCACGTGCAGAAATAGTCCATGCTCTTCTTTGCTCACCCGAGCTTCAATAACACTGGGATCGTGGCACAGATCAATAGGAGGGTTGATTGCGTTTTGCAGGGTTTGAAACGAGATGGACCGTGGCCATCAGCTATGATCAACGCAATTATTCCAGCTCCACTGCTTCACATAGTGGGATGAATCAGAACTGTGTTGTTCATTTTTCCAGTTAAAGCTGTGTTTTCCCAACCTGCTGATGCTGTAAGGAGAACTAGAGCGCCATTAACAAGCTTGCATAATTTCGGAAACCTGATGGACCGATACTGAAACACAGTCAGTTCGTCACAAGTATTGATCTCTAAGAGCCAAGGTTGTTTAGATGATGGAGCGCGTTCCAGCAGCTGAACAATCCTGACTGGAGGGACGAGACAGATTTGAAAATGCTGTTTCGGTCATCGATAACAAGGTCGACATCGGCTTGGAGTCTCACATATGTAGGATTGATGATTGTGTTTGACTTTGGCTACACAGAGTAAAGGATTATGGGTATCTGTCCTCTACATAGGATCAAGGCACTACCATACTGGAAACCTTAACTGCCTTACAAAAACTAGAGAACTATGTTGCATTAATTATTTGTTATTCGAATGGGTTTAAACAATCACCTAGACTGAAGGGCAGCAGTGAATTATTATTATTCCATATTCTGAACAATTAAAGTTAAATCAAGTTAATTTTTACAAATTAATTTTAATTAAATAATTGTTTGATTAATGAAAGACTCCTCCTCCAGATGTCATCCAACCCAGTGGGAAGTTTTTTTTTAATTCTTTGTGAATGTTAGGACTATCAAGATCATCTTCTTCATCCTCATCTAGCTTCCACATGCACTGTGCTTTCTGTGGACTTCAAACTTACAGAGAGCAAACATCCTTTTTCAAAGTTACCCGAATGCCATGTGGAGGATATTCGCTGGTGATCAGAGCTGGTACTCCGGCTACAAATTAGCAGTTTAATCAGTTGAGGAGTCCAAAGGCAAAGCGTCAAGTGAGGACGCTCTGGGTTGCACAGCTTGAAATCGTTCCTGAGCAGAAGAGAGTCAACGTGGACTCCTGCTTTAACCTTCTGAAACATCCAATGAAGAATTGTTGTGCCAAATGAAAACACAGTTCAAGTTCAAAACCAGCTGGACTATCACTCCCTATGACATCCCACTTTGTAAAAATGAAAGTCGAGTTGAAGGATGACTGTTTTACCTTTGCCTTTAATCCACATAAACATCAGTGTAAATGTGCTTTGCTTGGTTTACCCAACAGTCAAAAATAATTATTACAAAAAATATTCACATTAACAGCAACAAGACAGAGGTTTCATGTTGCTGTTTGCTAGTTTTGCTTGATTATGATTTAGATTACAGCTGACTGACTTGGGCACGAATCTCAGGTTTGAGTGCAAGCAGGGGGCTTTTCTCTACATATTTCTTGTCTTTAACCTTAAACAATAAGGCAGTAAAAACAAATAGTACTTTCTTTTTTTTTTTAAATGTTCAGTTGAATTAATTCCCAGTTGAGAGTTGCTTGTTTTAAGCTCAAAGGAGCAGGAACGAGCTGTAGCCTTTACTCAGACTGCCCAGCCGCACCTGTCAGCTCCAACAACAAGCCGCAGCCTTCTGAACAAACATCTGGCTCTCAGCACCCCGCAGGTCTCAGCTCTCTGTTTGAGTCTGTACACTAATTAGTTTGACTTGGTGCGCTTATCATCTCTGCTGGACCCTGAAACACTGCACAGGAAGCTCTGACACAAACACCACAATTCCCACAGCTCCTTGGACGTCTGCTCCTCGAGCAGGTACAAAAAGCAGCAAATAGAACAGGAGAGCTCAACATGATGAACCTGTTTGTGAAGAGAACCCAATGACCTCCAAACAACACCAAACTAAGACTACAGTGGACCTTAAAGAGATGAACATGGCCTAAAACCCTGAAGTTACTATGAAGAGAGTCAAAATGTGTAAATTTTCCTAGTTTTTTGTTTTGTTTTTTAAAGATAAAACTGTAGGATTAAAGTGCATCCTATAACGAATAATAACCCTTTCCTGTAGGGACTGTTTTCCAGGTCTGCACAAAAGATGCTTAACTTGCATCTCCTCAACTAGTAGGCACATAGATGTCTCTATAAAGTCTCACGCTCACAGAGAGATGACGAGATTTAAATTACTCATATCTAAGCTGTGCTGCAAATAATTGCAGAAAAACAGCAGGAAGTACTTGAGCACTTGTAGATTTTTTTTCTCTTAATACAGATTTGTAGTATGGTGGCCCTGAGGTCCAAAACACACCAACAACAAGCACTGACTTGACTTTGAATGGAGTTCTGAACCTGATAAAGAAAAGACACGCATAGAGATATCACTCAGATCAACCACAGACAAAGGCAGCTGTAGACAGCAGTTAAAAGTTCTTCCAAAAGCGCACCTACAGAAACCTCGAGAGATTGACTTGTTCTGGTCTTCTCCTTTAGTCGTCCTGACCCGAGGTGAACTACACACAGAGTGAATTTACATTTTAGGGAAGGGAGAAAACATGTCAGTGTAGGACAAAGGGGTGCAACTAAGAAAAGGTCATTGTTTGATCCTGGTGATGTTGCTTCTTTGATCAAACTCGACTGTGTATCACTATGCACATAATGCTTCTTTCACTGCTTGTGCTGCCACTTCTAAAGCATTTTTGTTCTTTCAAAGTACCAATGTTTTCTTAATGTCCTTGTGTTTATCAGTTTAGGTTTTCTTCCAGGACCTGCATCGCTGCTTGTGACTCGATGCTCCAGACAAGAACAAACTCAGCTACATCAGACAGACAGGAGGGGAGGGTGGGGGCCAGGAGGACGTGAGCAGCACCATGCCGGAGACGTTGACCCACTAGTGAATCTGTAGTGACGTGTTGTGGCATTTTCATTCCCCTGGCGGGCTGCAGAGCTCGAGTCGTGCCGCCTGACTGCACCGATAAGACGGCGGCCTGACACACAGTGAATACACAAAGAGCCGGCTCAAGGTCTGCAGGGTTTTTATCAGGCAGCTGCTCTGAGTGGCTCGCATCCTCACACTGTTTCATAACTCAAGTCTGGAAAACTCAAAACATATCAGGAGTTATTTTCATCACAAAATGCTGCCTTTTACTTTCTGTTAACCTGCTTCAGTTAGAAAAAACCTTCACTGCCCAGAATGGCTTTTAAGGGACCCTAAAGGTTTCACGAGCCAATTGTAAGTGAAGGTGAACTGAGCTTTTCAGTCAGGCATGATGATGAAGGATGAGCTCCACTCATTAAAACCCAACTTGACTTGGAGCCTGCAATGCATTCTGGGTCATTCTTTGCTCCTGTGGGTGCAGAAAAGGCTCGTTTTGCTCTCCTCTGGTGGATTTATCTCTGTACCAATGCTGAGAGCAATTTCCAAATGGCTTCTCGTGAAAGAAAGCAGGTCTGTCTGAGGGGCTAATGCTACCTTTAAAACGAGCAAGCAAAACTTGATTGATATGGTAGATTTAATTTTTCTTTAATGGCAAAGACAAAACATAAAAAGAAGACAACAGCTAAGGTTAAATCCATAAAATAAACAGAAATTCAATATGATAATAATAGAACCCAACAACAGACCAGTAACCTGAAATTGATAAAGCAGCTAGAAATGAGGTAACATGATTACTGGGACCAGGAAGTAGACTACTGAAAGGCTACTGTTTTTATTTTTAAACACTAATAATATTGCAGCAAATGAAAAATTGTTGGTAGACACAGGCCGCAGACAGCATGTCACAGAGGTACTAAGGTACCAAACCCTTCAAGGTCTTAAATCAACTCCCAAGCTAACCACAAACCAATGCAATGACTTCAGTAACTAAACCTTTTGATATTTCTGTGAGCAGATGACTAGATATAAAAAGCATGGGCAACTTTTCCAACTTCCTCCTGGGATTAATGGCTATGTAAATTCTCAGTCATCCAGATAGTCTTAAGAGCTTGAAAAAGAAAAGTGACTGGAAGATGTTTCATTTCTCAAGTGGCTTCTACAATTCTTAAACCAAGAGGTGGAAAGTTTCATGTTTTTAAACTCTAGTGAAGACTGACCGTCAGGGGGACAATCAGATGTCAACCACCAACAATGGAGGGTTGAGTAAAAAAAAGTACTTGCCCCATTGGTAAATCATGAACAAACTGTCAGCTGAGGGACTGACAAGGTGAATCACGTTAAAAGCTTTCAAAAAGCAACACAACAAAAAAATTCTTGATGATCCCAAAGACTTTTGGGGAAATATTCTGTGGCCTGATGAGACAAAAATGGAACTTTATGGAAGGTTTGAGTCCCGTTACATCTCACATAGAAAAAACACAGTACTTCATAAAAAGAACATCACACCATGGTGGTGGCAGTGTGACGGCCTGGGGCTGCTTTGCTGCTTTAGGATGACTTGCTGTAACTGATGGAACCATGAATTCTGCTTTCTACAAGAGCCTGATATCCACTTACGAGGATATTATGCTGCCACTGGATCTCATTTTTCTCAGAAACAGAAATCAGGTTTAAAAGAAAATCATGTAATTCTTTGTTTTTACATTCATCAGGTCCCAATCAGCCCAAATAGCAAAGAGAAATGAAAAATGCATGCCGTGAAAGAGTTCTTAGGAGGTTAAAGCAATTCTACAAAGAAGAATGTCCCAAAATTCAGAGATGTGAAAGACTCATCGCCAGTTATCACAAATACTTGATTGCAGTTCTTGGTGCGAAGCCTTTCATCTCCACTGCTGCAATAAATGGTTAAAGTTTGATACATGAAAAGGCAGAATTATCCAGAGTTTCAGCTTGATGTGTGGGGAGGACAGCTGGGTGTCTCCAGCTTCTGCAGCTTCTTACACAGCTACACGAGCCTAAAATAGAAACACATTAAAAGCCTTCAACGCTCACCCACTGCCTCCAGTAACGAGTGCAGCTACAGACTAGGTGCCTTCTTGATTAATGTTTGTTTAATATTTTAGACTTAAAGTGTTCATTAAGTGCTGAAAATTATCTAGCAGCCAGCTTGAGCTGATTGTTTTTAGCTGCAGCAATTAGTTAGGCAACTATTATGTTGCTTGAATAACCACTTCGTTTTTCCCCCAAACAAAACTGGCAAACATGTGCTTGTTACAGATTCTCTAAGGTGAGAACTTGCTGCTTTACTTTATCATATTCTGACAATATGAATATTTTAAACACATCCTTTAAAGATAACACCTTTGTTGTAGGCAATATATGTGTTATGAAGTAAGTTATGGAATAAAAATAGATGTAGCAGCTATGTTTGCCTTGCAATTGTCAAATTGTTAGTACACAAGTACACCCTGGGAAGCCCTATTTTCTGATTCATCATCATCATCATCATCATCACCTTTATTTATAAAGCATTTTAAAACAACCACAGCTGACACAAAGTGCTGTACATTGGAACTGTAAAATAAAATTACCTGAGATATAAATAAAAACCAAATAAAAGAAGAGTGAAATCATTAATTAACTACTTCATTAAAAGAGAAACTAAGTCTCACTGAGGTCATTCTAATAGTGACCAAAATCTACAAAAATAACTACATGTTTTGTTTTTTCAGTGAGACTTGAGAATAGTGATGGGGCCATAAACACACCAGAAAGCCATCTGCTGAGCTCATAGAGAACCAGTTTCTCCATAGACTTCTATTAAACCAGAGGAGTCGCCCCCTGCTGGCCATTAAAAAGAACACACATCGACATTAGGTTCATTTTTATGACCTGGAAGCTACATCCATCTTTTCTACAGTCTATGGTTTCACCTATGTGTATGAGGTTTGTCAGCTTCATGTAACATGCCAAGATGTACAAAAAAAAAAAAAAAAAAAAGCTTCTTGGAGCCATACCCTAAACCCAACAGGAAGTCCGCCATTTTAACATCAGTATGAAATGTTTGACACAGCTAGCCATTTCCAGGTTTTATGCAGTGGTGTACTCCACCAAGACAATTAGTCAAATCTGCTTCACCCTTGGTTAGTTCAATCTAAAGATGTTTGCAGTGCTAATTTATAAAGCATTTGGATTTTCGTGCAACATCTTGGCGAATTTCGATGTTTCGCCACAGCACAAGAAGCAGCTAAACTCATAAATTGTTCAATCTTCCCCAAACTTTGTGGTGTTTGAAGCTTGTGGCAGAAAACATCTATAACCTAATATTAAGTCACGGTCATTGTACAAAAGGCCAGCCAGTTCGCAGAACTCACGAACGGAGCCACATCTGCTGAGTAAGATATCATTTGTTGATACTGCCTTATTTGGTTGAATGATCCACTATCCAGTATTGTTTGTATTGTTGTATTACACATTTAATACACTCTGTTCACATAATTATAGAAGACTTTTATGTTCTTTCCACCAGAAACCACACCATCACTCACCACACGGCATATAGCATTTTACAGCCTGTTAAATCCCCTCACTCACATTATGGATGTGTGCTTCGGATTCTTGTTAATTAAATGAGTGAACAACAGATACCTGAGTGGCAGTGGATTTTGTGGATACGCCATCTGTTCTTATCGGACAACCCTGTTGAGATTGTGGATTCATAGAGTCAGCACCTTATCATCTACATCATTCATAGTCAGGAGGTCAAGTCCATCCCTCTTAAAGTGACCTCCTCCATTACAGTCATAGCACACAGCGTGCCACAGTCATAGCAGCAACAGGAAGTCTAAATTACTGTGTGATTAAAAAAAATGTTTAAAAATCATACGTAAGTGATATTTGTAAGGTTCGTTCTGAAGGTTCGTTCTGAAAAATATTGACTTCAGAGATCAATCAGTTGTTTGTGTCACACTTCTCTGCAACCCATGCTTTGCACTGCAGTACTGACGTGTAGCCTGGATTTAATTTCCGATTGTCTACACCTGACCAGGTGTGTATAAATTATAAAACTTTCCCCTCAGAACTTGGATGTCAGAGCTCAGAGTGACAACACAGCCACGTTTCCATTGGCAGTCGCCAGAAAAACAGGCTTTGTTTTGCTCTCTAGCGAGGTAGGGCCACTCAATGATCAACAGCAATACCTGAGCCCTGTACTAAAAAACGGAACTTTATCTTATCCAGGTATCTTTAAGGTTGGCTCTGAGTTTACTGTACTCCTAAGGTCTTTCACTTCCAACGAAAGATTTATTGAACCTCTGCAGGGAGAACAGTTTTTCAGTGTCTTTGTGTTTCTCTGATGGGGATCAGTAATAAATATAATTCTTAAATGCAACTTTATTCCTTTTTTGTGTTGGCAGAAAATAATTTTGCACAGTTTGATGGGTACATGTCTTAAGTTCTTTATTAATTTTTATTTGGCAACCATTTGATAATGTCTCAAAAAAATATTATGTTAATAAAAGCACTCCTAAAGTAGGTGATGCTCATAGGTATAATTTTCTGTGGAATAAAAGTCAAATGCTCTGCAAAACGTCCCTTTTAGATTGGTCAGATGCTGGAAACACCGCGTATTTCATGTGAATAATCAGCATAAATGCTGCGTTAACTTAGCAAGTTTATAACTAGCTTTGTGTGACCATTTATCCTGATTGCAAGCATTTGGGTAAGTGAAACCAGATACGTGAAAGATACACTACGCTGAACCCTTTATAGTATATAGTATTTGTTTTTTGGGGGGAGGGGCTTATATCTACAAAAATGTTCATGTGCACAGTCTGGTCTGTATACAGCTTAGTTAGCAAAACACAAATACTCAAAAACGGTGGTTCAGATTACAGGTTCTACAGTTTACAACACTCTGCTGCCATCTTGAATCACAAAGTCTGACTTTACGGAGGTCGTCACAGCTGAAAACTCCAACTGAGAACTTTGGATTTACTGCTTCCCACTGCAGACATAGGCATGCCTGAGGTTGGATTGGGAGAGACAAGACTTCTTTCTCTCTTGACTGCAGTTGTGAACTCTGTTAAATTTAACTTGGATTACTTAGTGCTACTTTCAACTTCTTCAGTAGGTATTTCTTCATATCTAATTTGACAGATTTTTGACAGATTTTTATGCTGGACGCCCTTCCTGATCCAACTCTAAGGGATTTATGTATCCTCCTGTTCTCAAATCAATGGACCTCTACACTATGGAACCACAACTGATAAAACCCATTGTCCTAAAAAAAATGACAGAAAATTAATCACTCTATATGACAAATTGATCACCTAAATCTTTTTTTAAAGCTGAATTTCAACCTTTCTCTGCTTCCAGCCTCTCAAACACAATGATACTTGGGTTTCTCTTAATGCCATGATTGTACACCAAAGATCTGGACTAAAAATAGTATTTAGGAGGATTTCCAGGATAGTGTGATGCAGTTTTTCCAACATTTCCCAACATTTTACGGACTAGATGATTACTCTTCTAATTGCAAACGTAATTCTGGGATGGTGTTAAACCTTTAAATAACTGTTATTGGCAAAGATCTACGTTAAACACCTGAGAGGTGGAACCAAAACATGCTGCTAGTTAGCTTTATATATCAATGAATCCACTCACGTTTCAGTACCAAAGAATCTGAATGCCAATTTTAGCTCCAATTTCCCAAATTTAACCCCAGCTTATGAGTGAAACTAGCGACTGCTTTAACTATGATGTTTATTTTCTAAAATTAATCATCCTAGTCCTAAAATTCTAAATCAGGAGGTTAAACCAGGCTTAAAACCAATCCGGAGTTTGTTTCAGATCACTTCAGGGACCTCTGGGAATGCTCAAACTCAGACAGACATGCTCTCAGCCCTCTCTAAAAATACTCCATCCATCCATCCATCTGCTATAATGAGAAGCAACTGACTCCAACCAAAGATCGACCCCGATGCGGCCATCCGGGTCAGACATCACCGGAGCTCAGCATCCATCACAGGAAGCCAGCTGGCCTCAGTTAAATCCCAAAGAGTCTGCATTTTAGTGCGTAAAAACACGTCCTCTCCAGCTAAAAGCATCAGTTAAAATAAAGATGCGCTCCTTCCTGATGTTTGACAGCAAGTGTTTGAGACAAATAAAGCGCGCCGTGCGCGTTAATCTGCCACTCACCATCATCCCCGACAGGTTGACGCGCCTCGTCCGCGTTCGCATCACAGCCAAAGGAGCCTCCCGAGCCCGAAACACCGACCATTTCCACCGTTTTAACCCCGGACGGCGTGCTCAGTGTTCCCCGGCAGCCTGCAGGGCGGTGGATCCCCGGCCGCTCGGACTAGTCATCCATCGGGGAGAAAGTCTTACAGCAAACGATTAGTAAAATAACCGTTACATGCCGGATATAAAGCAGAGCTGTGTGTGAGCAAACAAAAAGAGCTGCTGGATGATCCGGGTTGTGGGCTGGTTGGATGGCCGGCTGGATGGATAGTTGGAGGATACTGAGCCGCTCGCATTAAGCGGGTAGAGGATGGCCTCTGCAAAAAATAAAAAATAAAAAATAAATGACGAGGGCTCACTTGTCAGAGCCTGCACGGCTTTACTGATTATGAAGGAGGGACATTTAAATTCTAGCAGCGGCTCCTAGAGGCTGAGCTCTTAAATGCAACCACAGGATGAAGCTTCCTTTTATACTGTTTATTTAATATTAATTCAGTATTGCTCTGATATCGAAGGCTACAGGCACTACCTGCTGGTAAAGGCCTTGGAGCACACTCCCCGAGTATTTCAAATGGAATTACAAGTCATGGGGTCCCTTAAATAGAGGGATCTTCTAAATACCAGTTAAACAGAACCAGAAGGAACTTTTAGCATTTGACAACAAGAGTGAAGAAGTCACAGAAGTACAGCAGCAGCGTTTAAAGGCCGAGAGGTCATATTTACACCTGTCACTAATTATAGGAGTATTTTACTGACTGATTTCTGCCTCCAGTCTTATGTACCTGCTGAGATTTCTCCTCCCACATTTAATCAGAAATAAACCCCAATGACCTTCAGTAACACTTGGTCTGTCATCGGTTGGCCAGAACATTGACCACATGATCATACACCCCCCCCATTTGTGTCTGTGTGTGTCTTTGTAGCTTTATCTAAACTACACAGAAAAATCTCCTCCACATGTCATAAAACTCAGATCATCTCAAACTGGAATGTTGCCATCACATTTTTCAAGGAAAAAGGTGGTCCAACCTGGTACTAGCAAGGTGTACCTAATAAAGGGGCCAAAGAGTGTAGGTAATTGTTCAATATGTTATGAAAGTTTCTCTCTTATTGTATGTCAGATTCAGTTACTTGTGATATTTGATTGTGCGTACTGTCACTCGTAAAAAAAAAAAAAAAAAAGATAAAATTGCTCTGGAAAAATTCATCTCAAATCTCACTTATCTGTCCTTAGAAAAGAGACTTTGTCCTCCTGTCTCCTTAAATAAAAATCAGACTGTTGTGTGTAATCTCTTTAATATCACATCAGTGCATCGTTCAAACTGGGAAACCTCACAGGACTCACGCAACACTGTGTAGATGTCCCTGATTTTCCTCGTGCATGTACAGTCATGCTTTCTCTTTGTATTCTTTAACAATGGCTTAAAGAGCCAAAACTGATGTTTGGATAGAGACATCTTGTTTTGTTTTGAGTTTATAAACACACTCTCAAATACCAGCGGCATAAACAAAAACATACCTGAATTTAAAAAACAAACACACACACACAACACAGTGGAGCACTATTACTCATGGATCGGCCTCCCCAGAGCTCGGACCTCAGCATTACTGAAGCAGTGTGGGATCATGTGGACAGAGAACAGAACAAAAGGCAGAAACATCCAAAGAAGAGCTTTGAATGTCCTTCAAGAAGCCTGGAAAACTATTCCTGAAGACGACTTAAAGACATGACAAGAAAGCTGCCTAAGAGAGTTCAGACTGTGGTGAAGAATAAAGGTGGTCACAACAAATATTGACTTTCAAGCTTGTTAGAGTTGTGCAAAACACTGTTTTTTACCTTATGTATCTTATTTTCATGCATGCTTCATGTTTCAGTAGCTGCACCTATTTCTCATTTTAATAGGAAGATATAAAGAACTGAGGGGTGACTTAAGACTTTTGCACAATACTGTACACTTACCTACATCTGTTAAGCTACCTGTTAACACAAATATCCAGTGAGTCAAGCCAAAGCCTTGTGATGTCAGAGGTTAAAGGGGAATGGCCAGACTGCAGTGAATGTGAATTAAAAAGTCAAAAATAAAGAAAATACTTGATTTATTTAGAAAAAAACACAAACATTTCATCTTTACTGGGATCACAATCACCACGTCTACATGTGATATTGTAATTGTTCAAAAATTCCTTTTCCTTCAGTAAATTCACACACTCTCTCCAACTTTATTCCTCTGTGTGGTTGATGCTGAGCTTACAGCAAAACAAACAGCGATCGGTGTAAAATATTTTATTAACCTCAACTTTAAATATGTATACAGCCTGCCGTTCCTCCTTATTGTCACAAGGGGGCAGTGTGCACTACCCATCTGCATAAGTATTTTCACACTTCCAACATCTGAGCTTTGAGCCCCACCTGCTCCAGCTTTACATGCACCAAAGAGATTAATAAAAACAGGTATGCAAAGCAAAGTGCTTGGAGTTAGACTGGCATTTTCTAACACACACACACACACACACACACACACACACACACACACACACACACACACACAGTGATATTAGGACTCATTGTTATACAATTACAGTGATTATATAATGCAGAAGGCAAGATTTGGGCATTAGGTTCAATTTTGTGTGAACATCTAAACTCTGCAGAGAAGTCCTTTTTCTCTCTTTCTGGCTTCTCTGAAAGAGGAAGAAAAATATGAAATTACTTCCTGCACAAATATGTTTATGAAAGATAAAACAGCTCTTTTGTGTGTAAATACATGCACAAATAAAATCTTTAAAAACTTTAAAGGGAGAATTTCACTTCACTGGTTCATCATCAAAGACTTCAGAGATTCACTTTAGCCAAAGTCAATGTCAAACTCAAAGTCAGTGTAAAAGTTAATGAAAGTAAATAAAGTAATGTGTTTAAACGGCTTTAACAGCCAGTGTACTCTCAGATCTGACAGTGCAAAGAAGTTATACTTGAGTAGTAACTAAAAACTAATAACATCTGTTTTGCAAATTCTGTTATGGGTTAATAAATTGAGGAGCCACATGCACAAACCTAAAGGAGGTTTAAAAAACAAAAAACATGCCTTTACTTGCTGAAAAATCCAGAACTATACCAGAGGGCTAAAACTAAACAGAATGACAACAACTATGAAATAATAAAGGAAGACCATAACAGACGTTAGCTAAGGAAATATAAAGAAATACATATAAAGATAAATGTGTAGATAAATTATGAGCTTATTTCTTTAAAATGATAAATGTGCCCATTAAATGTGTTCCTAAAGAGAAATCCCTGCATGTGTCAACCTGGCTTGAGGATTTACTCACTACCATCATTGCTGAAATTTGTTAAATGCAGCTGCTGACAGGAATCTGCACCATTAAGGCTCAGATGCGTAACTGCACCACACCCAGACTGGCAAACACCAGAAATGGCCTTAAATTTTTATCTAATTACTCATTTGTACCTCTGTGCAGTTTTAGCCTGTTGCTCAAACTAAAGTTACACTGAGAAAGAAACTTCTGGGAGCACTTTTATTGTGAATGTACGAGCTGCTTGCCATCACTGGCACCATCTTCAGACTCTGGGGAGGAAGCGCAGATTGATGGGCTTAGCGGGAATGAGCAGCGTCCGAGTTTTGGCCTCCACTGTCGGTGCACCATCTTCAGGCTGGATCTCGTAATGCTGCATCAGCTGCAGAGCAATAGCAGGACTGTGTTAAAAAAATTTACCCATAAATCGGCTGCTTCCGATTGTAGCTAAATGTTTGATTACCTAAGTTATTTACTCTGTTGATTTGCAGAACATAACATATATGCTAAAAGTGCATTAAACTGCACTTCTCCTTTCTTTATAAATTCACTTTGTAAACAATTGAACCTATTGGGTTAAAACTGTTTTTAACATGAAAACAGAACAACGCTGACCACAGCCACCAAGACTGATGTTTGCATTAAAACGCTAATTAGGCAACCTGGCTTTTGAAAATGTCAAAACACACAAACCACAGGGAGACTCATCTCTGAAAGCAGCCCAAACATTCTTCAGCATATCTGTTTTCATATGCTCATATCTATGACATGACTTGAATACAGATATAACAGGTCATAGTTGTAGAAATTCCAACAAGCTGAGACAGATTATTTAAGATTAGGCAATCTGTCGATGAAAAGAATAATGCCCTAAAGCGCAACAAGGTTGCATCAGTGTGTAGAAAGGAAGGAAGAACTCCCTTTTAAAAGGAAGAAACATCCAGCAGAACCCAGCTCAGGGAGGGGCAGCCATCTGCCGTGACCGTCCGCCGTTTAAATATGAACGAAAAGGTTAAAAATATAAAATCTGTGGCGCTCTAAAGGCGCTGACCTTTAACAGCAGCCTGAAATGCCACTTTAAGCCAGCCGGCTTCTTCAGAAGTATTCAACAGCCTGTACACGTCCTTAGTGATAAAGATGAGACAGAGGAAGTGATACATGTCTCAGTGCATTCAAGTGCTGGAGCGCCAAAAGAAGGAGCTTTTCTATTTTGTTTGGCATTTTTGCAGAAATTCCTTCTTTCTTCTGTTTATTTCCCTCTAAGGACTCGCTAATCATTTTATTACTGTTTTTATTTCCAGTTTATCAGTTTCTTGCTGCTCAGCCAGCATCTGTAGACTGCAGGAAGATAAAGTACTGCAGCTGTCTTCACTTGGAGAGAACATCTAGTGTCATTTTCAGCATTTAGTCCTGGGTTTAAAAATATTTATAAATATTTCAGTTCAATTCAATTCAGATGCTTTATATTGTAAGTTAAAACCTACAATAATACAAAAAAAACCCAGAGAAAAAGCCAACAATCTTTCAAAATTACCTAATACTATCAACAGAAAGTGAAGAAACTACAACAGTGTTCTGGGTTAAAGGGATGTTAACTCAAGTCAAACTAGCTGGGCTGTACTTTCATGCAATGCCAGTTTCTACCACATGGTGCTTTCTATAAGCAGGCGAGGGAGGCTGGAAAAGGGCAATCCTCACAAGGAACGCAGCTGCCCCCCCCGTGTGCACAGATTGTGCAGAGGGTACAAAAGGTACCCTTAAAAAAGCACTAGCTCTGCATCACTCACCCTGGACAGAGCAAAGTGCATCTCCATCTCTGCCACCCTCTTCCCCACACAGGCTCGCACCCCGACGCCGAACGGGATGAAGCTGTAAGGGTTATGCTGGTAGAAGCCGGGCCTGGCTCTGTCACTGCGGCTATTCGGCGTGTCACTGCGAAACCACCGCTCTGGGAGGAAGTGCTCAGCATTTGTGAACTCGGACTCATCGTGGCAGGCTTCATAATGGCACAGATGGAACTGAGTCTGGAAAAAGACGGCTTATTTTAGAGAGATGCTTAAAGACATACGAGTGTATGTGTGTAACCGTGTCTTCCTACCTTCTTCGGGAACCAGTAGTTATCCAGAATCACCTCGTTCTCCGAAACAAAGCGTCCGTTTCCAGGAACCACTGGATACAGGCTGGTTGAGGAAGAAAGAAACAAATCAGCCTCCAATAAGACATGAGAGATGTTTCCAGCTTTGTAATCGATCGCAGCTGACATGTTGGTTTTTGCGTAAACTGCATCAGAAGACAGAGAAAATACGTGAGGCCAAAAAGGGCAGATGTTTACTGAAAGACGGCTGATTCAGCTCACTTCCAACTAGGTGTTTTCACTCTTGCTCTACTATAGGAGCTTTGCATGACTTTGATTCTTCTGATTGGCTGCCCCTCATGGTTGGGGGTTCTGCTTCTTCTTCTGCTCTTTATTGTTAAATAGAGACAGTCTTAGAAACCATTAACTATTTCAGAATTCACAAAAACCTGGAAGAAACATTCAACTGAGGAAGTTCTTTAGACCATCACGGTGTATTCAGAGCAGTGACAGCATCCCTTTAAAAAAAGAATTCCCCCAGAACCAAACAATCAGTGTTTCTTATGTACAAGAGCTCTAAAAAATGAGACTTGGCAGTTAAATTCTAACATATGTGGTAATTTAAGTGTACTCCACAGACCCTGGACAGACCCTGGACAGACCCTGGACAGACCCTCGGTACACTTTGCTCTGCTAAGGAGCGTCATCAAAGTCTAATCAGACTCAAACTCTTTATTTCAGTAAATGAATTAATCAGGAAGTCACTTCCTTGAAATGATCTCTTCTTATTGCTTTCTTTTAACTGAAATAACTTTTTTTATAAAGCACCTTCTAAAGTGCTTTGACCGACAAAAAAAATATAAAATAAATTCAAACAGAAGGCAAGAGAGAAATAAGGAGGAACCAAATGCAAGGAGAGTGGAAAAAATACTGTGTAGACCAGTCTGAATGCATTTACCCTGACCTGAGAGTACAACTGTTTAATGCTAGGGCCAAATTTATTAGTGTTCCAAGGACATAAATATGAAGAACCCACATGAATAACAAATTACAAACAACTCTGACACCAACTGACGATCAGTTCAGGATGAGCTCTCACCCCGTGCCAACTTGAATGGGCTCCAACATGCCTGCAACCCTAAAATGGATACGTGTAAGAGGACAGATGGATAAATTATAAGCATCTCAGAGAAAAGCATGGACACAGGACTCATATGATCCATTTTGTTTGTAACAGTTAGAAGTGTAGGAGCTGTAAATAGAAAGTGTGGAAGTGGAAAACTATTCTCATAATCACATGCAGTCCAGCATTACTGCTTCCACTGGGACCTGTTTCCACAGAAGAGGGGCCTGAAAGCTGAAGGCTCTGCCTCCCATTCTACTTTTAAATGCTCTATAAACCACAAGTGAATATTAAAATATTAATAGTAACAACAACAATATTGATACCTTTTGCTTGTGACCATAGGTGAGAGTGAAAATGGAGATATACTCAGCTCTTTCTGCTGCACTCTATTATTGAATTTTCTACAGTCGTCAGACTTTTTTCTTCCTCTTACAACGTTGTCACTGCTTTCTCCATACATGGCACAATACGTGGAGGTACATGGTTCATTATATAGCCTTTTATCAGGTACCAGAATGTATGATCATTTTACTCTTTTACTCACTTATAAAATTTTAAATAATACGGCACCTAGCTGTTTAATAGGACTTCTCCATTTGTATAACCCCCCCCCCAAAAAAAGCACTAAGATCTTCTAACCAGATGCTCTCAATGCAGCCCAGGTCTAGGCTTAAAACCAGAGGCGCTCGTGCCTTTGCCATCGCAGCACCTAGAGTATGGAACAATCTCCCTATTACCATTCACACTTCCGAGTCTATTCAGTCTTTTAAATCTCGCTTAAAGACTCACCTTTTTACTTTGGCTTTGACTTAAGTTAGTTGACTAAATTTTGGCTGGTTTCTATAGGTTGTTTTGTGTTGCTGTTGGTAAATTATTTTCTTCGCTCCTAATTTGTGAAGCACTTTGATCGACATTGTTGTTTTTAAACATGCTATATAAATAAATTTTGATAAATGCGGGTGGAGTAATCTGCAGATGATATGCAAATTGCATGGAGGTTGCACAATATGGAACGCCAGGACTGCCATAATGAATTAACTACACCATTAAATAATTAATTAAATGTGTCGTAAATATTTATTTTATTAATTATTTTCAATTGTAATTAATTATTGCCACATTTAATTATTTAATAGTGTATTTAATTAATTCATTACGGCAGTCCTAGCATTCCATAGCATAAGGCTGATTCTAAATGATTCTGACTTGATTGACTGATAACATAAGCACAGTTTTAAGAAGAAAATAGGCCAGTACACGTTTCATAAATCTGACGATAATTTAGTGTAGGAACTAATTTTTTCCACAGGGTGAGAACAGACGAGACCAAAGTAGAGACATTTGGCCAAAATGCACAAAACCTAACACAGCATATCAGCACAAAACACCTCACACGAGCTGTCAGCACGATGGTGGAGGGGTGATGATTTAGGTTTGTTTTACAGTAAATGAGTCAACCATGAAGTCCTCTGTATACCAAAATATTCTAGAGTCAAACCTGAGGAAATCTGTCTGACACTTCAAGCTTGGCTGAAACTGGGTCACGCAACAGGACAATGATCCCAAGCACAGCAGTGGTCCTGTCAAACTCCAGACCCGAATCTGACTGATGCTGTTGACCTTAAGAGAACTGTGCATAAGCAAATGACCTCAAATCTCAATGAACTAAAGAAGACTGGGCCTCCACAACGATGTGAGAGACTGATAAAGTCATAAAGAAAACCATTAATGCAAGTTATTGCTCCTAAAAGCTACTGAATGATGGCAGGTACTTCGCTTTCCACATGGCTGCACAGAGTCCTGTGAAAACATTGCGTATGCATGGAGGTATTGTGTTACAGATGGGAGAACTGGATGGGTCAGAGCAGACTACTGAAACAGTTTGTCCTTTACAGATAAAACCAGCTTTAATTTACCGATGGTTCTCACTGAGCCTGTCCTTCATAACACTACCAATCTGGCTGGAACAGCTTAACTATAAACACAGAAAATAAAGAAAACACCACCACCACCACACAACTGCTTTTAAACTAGAAGGGCAGTCAGACTGAGCTCCACCGAGGCCAAAAAAAACTGTATGCAACCAAGTACACAGGTAGCTTTCCGGGCAGATTTGGACTCGTTTTTTTCTGAACGCTCGAGCCACGGCTGCTTCTCCACAGAGCAGTTCATCAAGTGTGGAACATGAAGTTGTTGGGGATGGGTCACAAGAGGTCATTCGCAATAAATCAATTAGTACAAGACCTTCAAAGTGCAAAAACACTGAAATATGTAACTTTAACCTTGTGAACCTTTACCCCTCCTAGTGATACAGGCTGAATCAAATCACCGCCCCTGTGGGATAAAACCTGTTGGGATGGGTGCAAAATGCAAATAATCCCGAAGGATTTTTTGACTCTGGCATTGTCACTGTCATGATTGATTTAAATTTTTAAAAAAGGAAAGAAATAATGACACAGGTATGTGGCTTAAGAATTGCTTACTTAGTATTATTCTTCATTTTCTGACCCATGTTTGACCCTGAACTCACTGTTAGTTAGAAAGAACTTAATCCACTGATTGAGAATAAAGTTCAACTTAAGGACAAAGTTAATCAGTGAAAACTCAAAAGAAAAGCTTCATTTTCCTGTTGTGTCATGATCAGAGTCGCCAGTAAATGTTTGAGGTCACAGTTTGACCAAATCGTGTTGAAAATGCACCCTTACTCCACCACAGATTACTATTACTGCCACAGAGCATGTGAGGATTTCTCAGGAACTCGAGCACACATTTTCTTGTAATATGCTACCAGAGGTGGACTTGGTCCAAGTTAGAAGTGACTGGAGAAACTGGATCCGTCACCAGGGGTTTGTGGCAGAAGTCTTGCAAGGCAGAACAGAATTAAATGTGCTGTGTCGTGGCTCAAGAGTTAGGAGTTCGCCTTGTAATCGGAAGGTTGCCGATTCGAGCCCTGGCTTGGACAGTCTCGGTTGTTGTGTCCTTGGGCAAGACACTTCACCCGTTGCCTACTGGTGGTGGTCAGAGGGCCCGGTGGCACCAGTGTCCGGCAGCCTCGCCTCTGTCAGTGCGCCCCAGGGTGGCTGTGGCTACACTGTAGCTGCCATCACCAGTGTGTGAATGTGTGTGTGAATGGGTGGATGACTGGACGTGTAAAGCGCTTTGGGGTCCTTAGGGACTAGAAAAGCACTATACAAATACAGGCCATCTTTAAAAGTACATACCAAAATGTATTTATTTATTTTTTAAGGATGGTATTGCCTTTAATTGCTCAAGAAAATGCCACCAGTATTCTGAGTTTGGCATGGAGGGAGTTTTCAGCCTTGGCAGAGGTGTATTTTGCTCTTATTCTTACTGTGATGTGATTTGCTGACTGAGGGTTTTTGAGAGGTGTCTGTCACAGAGACGACAGAGACGCGGGAACACAGCAAACGCCATCAGTAATCCTCGAGATTGTTACGTTTTTTTTCTTTCATAAAAACACACCTCTCTGAAATTTAGTCATCTAAGGTGGCAGTGTGAGAACAACACAGCAATTTTTGAGTTTCAAAGGTGATGACACACACTGAGCAAACCATTTTGTACACAAGCAGCCACTTGAATATTTGCAAATACCACACAGGTTTCCATTCTGCACCCACAGAAGCAGGAAACCGTCCAAAACAACATATTCAGCATGAGAACTTCCTGTGTGTGCTTCATTTAATCAGATTTTCAAAGAAAGCCAGCATGCATATGTAGCTGAAGGTTTTCACAGACTTGAACTTTTACCTCTAAATATCCTGACGCTTTTAAACTGTGGAATTGAGGCATAGGGCTGCAAAAGCACGATTTTATTAAGACTAAAACTTGATTTAACCACATGTTGCTTTTAATGCAGCTCTGACTTGTCTAAGTAAGTGATCTTAAAACAGTTTGACATTGCTGGGTTGGGCCGTTCTCATAAAATACTCTATCAAAGTCCTGAGCCAACCCTCATTTCTCTATAATTTGCTTCCAAAGGGCTTTTAAAGTGCTGGAAAGCATCGGATTAAGAACAGCTTTATTTTCAAGCATGTGAATGATCCCAAACACACTGCCAATGCAGTAAAATCATACCTGGATAGAAAAACAAACAGTGGAACACCATCAGTCATGGATCGGCCTCCCCAGAGCTCGGACGTCAACATTATTAAAGCAGTGTGGGATCATGTTGACAGAGAACAGAACAAAAGGCAGAAACATCCAAAGAAGAGCTTTGAATGTCCTTCAAGACGCCTGCAGAACTATTCCTTCTATCATGTCCAAATTCAACTCTGCTGTCTAGCAGAAGGTTTCAGAGCACTTTATCATTCTGTTGGCAACCTTCATGAAGTTGCCAGTTCAGTCTTCCAGCAGGATTTAGCACCTGTGTGTGAAAACCTACATGAGGAGCTTTGGCACTCACTGGAATTTCTCATCCGAGAAGTAAACGAGAGGCATCCAAAAAAATCCCAGCTTTCACAAAATCTTGTTACTGCTTGTCTCAAACTCAAACTGTTCCCTGTCACGAATGACTTCACATCACTAACTTGTGTAGTTTGGATGAGTGGACAGCAAAGTTTTGAAAAGATTCAGTGCAAAACACCAACTTGATGATTTCCAGCATGCAGATGCAAAATACATCACGTGTTTGTAGATCATTTATGAATTACAGACTTGTTTTTAAAACCATCAGGTCTTCGGTTAAAATGCTTACGGTTAAGAAAAACTTGACTCCTTTGAGAGACAGACGCAAATAGCTGTCAGCTCACCGTAATGTCTCCTTTATGACGGCCTTCAGGAAGGGCATCCTGCTCAGGTCATCCATGGTTGGCTCCCGCTTGTCTGGGCAAACCGAATTCACCTCGCTGTAAAGTCGATCCTGAGCCCTGCTGTCTCTCGCTAAGTGATACAAAGCCCACGACAAGGTGTTGGACGTCTGGAGTCAGGTGGGAGAAAAATGGAAGAGGTTGAGTAGATACGTAGGTAAAAATTAGAGGTAAAAACATCACAAAAAACTTAAAACGATTATTACCGTGCAAGTTATTGATGTACATCAATGCTTACAACACAAAAAACACTATAGTGTCTCTTTGTGATGTTTACTCAGCATTTGCAGGGATCATTTTTCTTTCCCATCCTGCTAAAATAATTCCTTTTGACTCTGTGTGCACCTCCTTCACACTCCTGAGCTCAGCAGCTGGGTGGCACAAACTATCTGAACTGAACTAAAAAGAAAACTCCAGTCTAAACACACAGCATGAGGTTAGCTTCTAATACCCGAAAGTGTAAACAGGGAGGCATTATGAGAAACTACTGCACTATAAGACCTGAAATCTGTGAATGTTTGTGTAGGTTCTCAGTTCACAGTAGTCTTAAGGGCCTGAAATATACACAGGAGAAACCAAAAAACCAAACCACATACCCACGGCACAACACAGCACGAGACTTGGCCATACATCTGCACTTACAGGAGAAAGGATATTCCGGTCTTCAGATCCCTTCTCAGGCGATTTAAACGCCACTCATGCCTTAACCCGTGTAACCTAATAGCTCACATAATGACGGGATAGGGCAATTTTCACAGAGGATCCACACCTTGACCCCTGTGATGGTAATGTCCCATGTCATGGACCACACCTTGGCTCATGTGACCCAAAGTAACTCTCTTGACTTGAAGGCTCAACTCTCAGTACCACCTACATTAAATTACTCTCCATAAGATTTTATTACCCTCTTAGGTGAGGGGTGAAACATTTGTGTTCTGAGAAAGGACACGCAGAGGCTTTTCTGCTATTGGCAGGTTTTCTTATGGCCTGATCTCTTTAGAAATGTTACTAAAACAATGAATAAGCTCACTATAAATGTAATATTCTAACATCCTTGTATTGAGACTCTCCCCTCTATGCACTGCTTTGCATTAGCTTCAGTTCAATAAACATCTGCTCTGTTACATTCAAATAATAGTATACTTTAAATATTTCTGGCTTGCCTTTGTTACATTCACATACATGCTGGGTCAGACTACATCTCTCTCAAATTCAACTCAGTATGACATAAGATTAATGGGATTCAACACGACACTCCCCAATAATCATTGTCTGGCACATTCATACACCCTAAAGGCACGTCCTTGCAACACACACACTCACACACCCCAATAAACAGGCTCCCTCCCTTATCATTGTTGTTACCATTGTAGACACTATACTGAAGCCAACTCAAACTCAACTCAAAGGACTTTTTGGCCTCTATTGGTGCACTCCTGAATAAGTCTGAAGTTGGAATTGCCAAATTCCCAGTAATCATTTGAATCAGCAGTCTGCTCAACTCCGATTTCCCACTCACAAAGTTGGACCACCCAAGAAACTGCATTCTAAAAAGTACTCATGTTTTGGGGGGCTCTTTAGCCTTTACTTCACTAGAACGGTGAAGATAAGAAAGAAGTGCAAACAGAGAAAGGCACACAGTAAAAACCAGAAAAACAATTATTTCTAGTCTTCTGGAATTTTCTTTCCCATCTGTGAGCACACACAATCAATGTTTCAGGAACAGACACATCTTATGTGAAAACCCAAAGTCACTATCTCCTCACCACATTTTCATCTCGTTCACCATCCCTTTTATCTTAAAAAGAAGATGGCTTGATTGAAAGCTATCTTCTTCACTTGATTTAAAAATAGAAAAGACTATTTTAAAGGATGAATCATGAAATTTGCTGTATGTGAAAAGGAAACTTCTTAAAATAATGGACCCTATCTTCCTTCCTTTTAAGTTAACCTTCAGCCTGTTACTTTTCCTCTATCACGAGCACAGCGTACAAATACTGACTAAACATTGTGAGCTTTATCTTTGCCCACCTTGGATAACCAAGATGTCCAGATTACGCAAACTTCCAACTTGTAGCTTGTGGCAAAGGATGGGGACAAGCCTGAACCTCACCAGGGAATGCCGCCAAACGGGCTCTGTGACAGCTTGCTGTACGTGCCGTACCAGATGTGATCCCTACTGGGCTTGTGTTTGTGTTGAATACCAGAGGTTTTGATTCCCTCAGGCAAAACTGAAGCAATTTTGCTGTAAGTAATGTGTGTTCGCTTCTCACATAAAAACATTGCTGGGTAAAACAAAAACAAATCACTGCTGCTGGTTTTCTCACCATTAAATCTAACTGACTGATTGCAGTCAGTCCAGGCCACCGGTTTCTGTCGACCCGTGTCAAGAGGACACAGAGATGGAAATCTAGTGTTTTTGCTATTGTGAATCAAAGCTTACATGGTTGTGGTGAAGGTGGAGGTTGAGTGAGAGGCTGAAAAGCTTGAGTCAGACTGAAGTCAAGACAAACAAGTCCACACCTTGAATTTTGTGTGCTAAATGAGCTATGGCAGTCTTTTAGGTTCTCTACATGAGCAACACAGAGCTTATCTGTAACTTCTTTGTTGTTCGTTGCACATAAGATGCCAACATGTTTGGAAAAGGTTTGTTTATTTTGCAATGTAACGTAATATGGATGAATAACCGCTTTCCTCACTCAACTGCCTAGAGACAGTTTAACAATGAGTCCACACAGGAAAATAAAATAAAGGTTCAGCTAGCAGATTCAGTGTCGAATAAGGCACAAATAATTGTGTTGCTGAGGTTTGTAGGTCACATGTCGCAGACCCTGTTTCTTAAAGAGTTTGCACACTGGCAACAAACACCTCTTAGAGCTAATGATGTTAAAAGTGGTCAGTAACATGATCTTTTAAAAAAGGAGAATCAGAGGGGCCGAGTCATTTTAGAAGTAAAGGTAGGAAGAGGATTATCACTCTAAGAAACCTTCCACAGCATAAGAGTGTTAAAAAAGGATGGAATTTATCATCTAAGTCCATAATCTTATTAAAAAATGAATAAATTAGGAGATCTATTTCATTACTTTGAGCTTGAGTAAATTAGATAACATCCTTGTTTAAATTTCAGACAGCTGACAAGTGACTATGGAGTGTGATAGGTTTGGTACTGATAAAGTTTAGGGTCATCAGCATAGGAACAGAAACAGAGACCACGGTGACAAATGATCTAGCCAAAGGGGATCATGTAAATGAAGAGAAATGGTCCAAGCACAGAACCTTGAGGCACACCTTGGTTAACCAGGGCAGCGGCAGAGCAAGGGCCTTCCATTGTGTTTGGTGAGCCAGTATGAACCTTCCAGATCCCTCAGGTCATCTGGATCCGGTTTTTTCTCAGTTCCCAGAGTCAGAACCAGACACGGAGAAGCTGCATTCAGCTTTTATGCTCCTTATATCTGGAACAAACTCCCAGAAAGCCTCAGATCAGCTGAAACACTCAGTTTATTTAAATCCAGGTTGAAGACTCACCTGTTCTCAGCTGCATTTGAATAAAGCACCAAATCCACACTTTTAAGCTTAAATTTCAAAACTTACATTTAACTACTGATTTTATCTACTGTTCTGATTTTATCTGTTTTGATTTTATATACTGTTGTTTGTTTGTTTGTTTGTTAATTAGTTAGTTTGTTTGTTTGCTTGTTTTAATCTATTTTAAATCATGCTTTTTATTTGTTTTTGTTTCTAATGTCTCTGTAAAGCACTTTGAATCACCTTGTTGTTGAATTGTGCTATACAAATAAACTTGCCTTGCCTTGCCTAGTAGCAGAGGTCAGGGGCACCTGAAGGATGAGGTAGATCAAGGGGGTGAAGTAGCCAGTCCAGCAGTCTGGAATGGCTTTGCTGATGACAAATGAGGGAAGAGTAATAATAAGTCTTGGCCTGAGAGAGAGAGAGTTTCTTTACAGGACCTCACATGATGTCTATAAGGCTATAGATCCTCTAAAATCAGCAGGAGGTGGTCTTTAGGGCACGGACGTCCATAGTGAACCATAGGCCACAGCAGGTAAAAGAGACTGTTTTGAGCGGGTCAAGGGAGTTGAGGCTGCTGGATATGCTGTTATAAAGTTGGACTACTCAGCTCAACTAGACCACTCAGTTTTTAGGGTTTTCCATTAGATAGTAGTACTTGGTACCAGGTGCTTTTTTAGGACTTCCAAGTCAGTTGAGTTGAGCCAGAAATGTGACATCAAAAGACTGCATGCCACTGATTGGTGGGGGAGTGAAGTCACTGGATGAGTCATGAGAATAAATCCTTCACAAGAAGCAAATTCACCATATTTAAACCCGGCAACAGGGAAATGGCTGCAAACACACAAGTCCACTGTTTCTGTCAATAATTGTATTTCAGATAAGTGGTGCTTTATTGTTGAGTTACCGGGCATTCAACAGCATGCACTGCTGATGTTGGGACAGGTCTAGAGGGAGTGGTGCTGTCAGTACAAGCCAGTGGTCTTGGATTGCTCAGAGCACTACCAGAGGGATACTCTGTGAAAAAATTACGTATTTGCAATCAACGAATCTGGTTAAAAAGTAAAACGCATTTCATGGATGAGAGCCAATAAACCAAACTGCATTTTCATGACTGTCAAACTGATATTTAGAACTTTTATGCTTTTTGGAGTCTTTTTTCATTTACAGAGTGCAAAATCTTGGGAGGATAATATTTAAATGAATCACATAAATGTTTTTGGCACAATTTGCTGCAAACTGTACTAAGTCTAAGCCTGAAAAACATGTCCCATGTGTCTGTGTCTGTGATGACTGTCATTAAGAGTGTTTATTTTAGAACTGGAAGGTGAGACATTATGAGATTGGGTGTGCAAGAGCAGATGGCTTAAAACTGAGCACGGTGTCGAAACTTTGCTTCCATCCTCTGACTCTTCAGAGTCCTCACCCTGCATGTTTAGAGAACGTCCCACACATTCTGGCCTTTACTTATACTGGTGTCTTGATTAAGCTTACCCAAGGTCCATACCAAGCATTGGAGGGAAAAGGGGGGCCAGTATGTGGTTATTTTTGTGCCACTATTCTGAGCGCATGTAAAAAAAAATTGCAGGTGCAAGTATTGTATTTTGAGGAGAAATTTATTTTGAGCAAAGAAAAGCTAAATTTGAGTGAACAAAATTCATTGCTGTGTGCAAAAAATGTATTTCAGTGTTTGCTATTATCCACACACACACACACACACACACACACACACACACACACACACACACACACACACTAGCAGCCCTTCTCGCTCAGTTTTTGCACTTGCGCTCGCAATGTGTTGCTCGCGCTCTCAACATTTCTGCCCGTGCGCGTTCAACTCTTTCTGTACACAGTTATATTTGTGCCACAAAACCGGCCAATCACAGACTTGGATGCAAAAAAATCTGATTGGCTGTTCTGGTCTCCAATCAGCTCGAAATGACGAAATGCAATATCCCAGAATCCATTTGTCCAAAACTCAAACGAGGCAGTGGCGGAGGAACACAGAGTGGCGGAGTTTGAAATATTTCTCTTTCTGGGTCACAAAATAAACTTTTAAGATATTTTCATGCGAGAATGTAGCTGTGTAAACTTCTAATATCTGCTCGATTCATCAAGACATCACATATTTGCAAAAGTGCTCTAACGTTTTCAGAGGTGTGTGTGTGTGTGTGTGTGTGTGTGTGTGTGTGTGTGTGTGTGTGTGTGTGTGGATAATAGCAAACACTGAAATACATTTTTTGCACGCAGCAATGAATTTTGTTCACTCAAATTTAGCTTTTCTTCGCTCAAAATAAATTTCTTCTTAAAATGCGACACTTGCGCCTGCAATTTTTTTTTTTGCATGCGTTCAGAATAGTGGCACAAAAATAACGCCATAGGGCCAGCACAAGTCATGTAAGATAGTCATTTCAGGCAACCAAGTTCATTTTTATAGCAAGCTCATGATCTCTACTCAGAGATTAGTCCACAGTGTAAACTAAATCTCTGGCTTCTCTGGATGAATGAGCTCCACCTGTCTCACTGCTGTCTGCCAGCACCACCACACAGCCCTCATCAATTTCTAACAGAGAAGATCACTCAATCAAAATATATTGATTCTCCATTCGATACCTCTCAAACAAGTTTAATCACGTGCTTACACTGTATTAATTTATGTTAGCAGACACACACTCCCCAATTCTGCTCATTTTTTGACCCATTAATCTTAAAAGATGTCAGTAACTGCTGGTTTACAGAATAAAAAGGAAAAATAAAAGGCATTTTGGAGCAGCTCAAACTGTGACAGTTAACCAAAATTTTCTTTCTACCAATAGTGAACAAATGGATGAAGAACAGACGCATGATGCTACAGCATTTTGTTTCCTCACCGTGTCGACTCCTCCCAGCATCAGCTCTGTAACGCTTATGTAGACTTCCGCTTTGGTCAGTTTGCCAGAAGACAGCAGGTAGGTCAGGTACATGGCCTCTATAGGCTCACCCCTGCTCACCTGAGCTTCAACTTCAGCCATTCTTCTGTCGATGAGCATCTGAGCTGCCGTGCAAACACATAAAAGATACAAATGAACTTAAAGCAAACCCAAAACAGCAGAAATCTTCCCTTTTGTGTTTTTTTCTGTTACATACCTACTTCATAGAGGTCATCCCAGGCCTGAACAAAGCGTTTCCAGAAGGGGAGGATGTTGCGGGTCCATCGTGGGAAGAGAAGCACCATGTCAGCAAATGTCATCATGTCGTTAAGAGCCTTGATGAAGCGAAGAGTCTCATGGGGAATCTCCTCCTGCAGGCACCCCAGTCTGGTCTCAAACAGGATGGAGGATATACCTGTAAATAAAATATTAATAAATACATAAATAAAAGAGTTGCAAACCCTAACCTACACCCCCTTTAGGATTAGTTGCTGTCCCTCTCACCTTCAAAGCCAAACTTGTAGAGCTCAGCTGCCACGTCCAAAACTGTGGCTTGGTCCTGACTGCGAGCTCGTAAGAGCTCAATGCGTTGCAGCAGATCTCCAGTCACCTGCTGGATGGTGGAGGCATAAACCGATACCTCCTGTAGCTTCAGCATCTTGGGGTTCAGGGCACTGCGGATGCGATACCACTCTGGTCCTGTTCTGTAAAATTAAAAGGGAAAAAACTTAAAAGGACAAGTAACAAAACTCTGCGGAACTCCAGTAGCAGGTTTTGCCAAAATCAAAGGACAATTTATAATTTTTGGCTTTATAAACTCTATGTTATAGTCAGTATCAATCAGCAGAGACGAGAAAGGATAATAACAACAACCAGAAGAAGAACAGGATGCTACCCCCACGACACAGAAAAAAAGTCGATGGATGAAGTTTATTAGAGAATTATGGCTGTTAAAAAAAACTTTTGGCCAGTTTCTGTTTCAGTTTCAGCACTCCTTTACTACTCCGCAGAAGATATTTGTACATTTTCTCTTGCTAAATGTTCTTATATACATACCTGTACTATGAAAGACCCCTGAGGAACGCCAGTATTCTTTTATGAAATCAGATTTTTTTTTTAGCTTAA
Organism: Copadichromis virginalis; assembly: GCF_057382275.1. Classification (NCBI taxonomy): domain Eukaryota; kingdom Metazoa; phylum Chordata; class Actinopteri; order Cichliformes; family Cichlidae; genus Copadichromis; species Copadichromis virginalis. The sequence goes on from NC_140639.1 coordinate 25,807,997, forward strand.
AGAGATTCTTCACAAGCACCCAATGGATGCCTCCACAATCCACCAGGTTGTTACATGGGCTTAACTTTACCAATTTTCTTTTCCAAAAATTTAAGAATTACTTATAGCTTATAAGATAAGATAAGCCTTTATTAGTCCCACACATGGGACAGCAGAAAGTGGACAGTGCAAAATTACAGCAGCAAAACTGGAACAGGATAAGGTAATAATAATAAGATACTATATATACAGTGGGGCAAAAAAGTATTTAGTCAGCCACCGATTGTGCAAGTTCCCCCACTTAAAATGATGACAGAGGTCAGTAATTTGCACCAGAGGTACACTTCCACTGTGAGAGACAGAATGTGAAAAAAAAATCCATGAATTCACATGGTAGGATTTGTAAAGAATTTATTCGTAAATTAGGGTGGAAAATAAGTATTTGGTCACCTCAAACAAGGAAAATCTCTGGCTCTCACAGACATGTAACGTCTTCTGTAAGAAGCTTTTCTGTCCCCCACTCGTTACCTGTATGAATGGCACCTGTTTGAACTCATCATCTGTATAAAAGACACCTGTCCACAGCCTCAAACAGTCAGACTCCAAACTCCGCCATGGCCAAGACCAAAGAGCTTTCGAAGGACACCAGGAAAAGTATTGTAGACCTGCACCAGACTGGGAAGAGTGAATCTACAATAGGCAAGCAGCTTGGTGTGAAAAAATCAACTGTGGGAGCAATCATCAGAAAATGGAAGACATACAAGACCACTGATAATCTCCCTCGATCTGGGGCTCCACGCAAGATCTCATCCCGTGGGGTCAAAATGATCATGAGAACGGTGAGCAAAGATCCCAGAACCACACGGGGGGACCTGGTGAATGACCTGCAGAGAGCTGGGACCAAAGTAACAAAGGTCACCATCAGTAACACACTACAACGGCAGGGAATCAAATCCCGCAGTGCCAGACGTGTTCCGCTGCTGAAGCCAGTGCACGTCCAGGCCCGTCTGAAGTTTGCCAGAGAGCACATGGATGATACAGCAGAGGATTGGGAGAATGTCATGTGGTCAGATGAAACCAAAGTAGAACTTTTTGGTATAAACTCAACTCGTCGTGTTTGGAGGAAGAAGAATACTGAGTTGCATCCCAAGAACACCATACCTACTGTGAAGCATGGGGGTGGAAACATCATGTTATGGGGCTGTTTTTCTGCCAAGGGGACAGGACCACTGATCCGTGTTAAGGACAGAATGAATGGGGCCATGTATCGTGAGATTTTGAGCCAAAACCTCCTTCCATCAGTGAGAACTTTGAAGATGAAACGAGGCTGGGTCTTCCAACATGACAATGATCCAAAACACACCGCCCGGGCAACAAAGGAGTGGCTCCGTAAGAAGCATTTGAAAGTCCTGGAGTGGCCTAGCCAGTCTCCAGACCTCAACCCGATAGAAAATCTGTGGCGAGAGTTGAAAGTCCGTGTTGCTCGGCGACAGCCCCAAAACATCACTGCTCTCGAGAAGATCTGCATGGAGGAATGGGCCAAAATACCAGCTACTGTGTGTGCAAACCTGGTAAAGACCTATAGTAAACGTTTGACCTCTGTTATTGCCAACAAAGGTTATGTTACAAAGTATTGAGTTGTATTTTTGTTATTGACCAAATACTTATTTTCCACCCTGATTTACGAATAAATTCTTTACAAATCCTACCATGTGGATTCATGGATTTTTTTTCACATTCTGTCTCTCACAGTTGAAGTGTACCTCTGGTGCAAATTACTGACCTCTGTCATCATTTTAGGTGGGGGAACTTGCACAATCGGTGGCTGACTAAATACTTTTTTGCCCCACTGTAATAGAATGAAATACTATATACAAATACTATGTTGTCAGAGAAAAATGTATATTTGAAATTATCATTTGATTATTATAAGTCAGAGGATCTCCTCTGGGTTCCTTTCTGGGTCCCTGGCTGTTTGTAAGGAATTTCGGACACATGAATAAAAGTTTTTTTGACATCATCTACACTCACTCTACGTGGAGTCCGTAGGCCTGGCCCCTCAGCTCCCTGTACTCCTTCCAGTGGGGCATCTCAACTCGGACTGGGTAGCGGCCTTCCTGCTGGATCACCTGACCAATGAGGTCAGGAGTCGCCACATTGACGATGTCAAAAGGGCCAAACTTGGAGCGCCAGATGGGCCCATACTGACGCTTCTGTAAGCCCTACAAAATTGAATTATTTAAAAGTCTATTTTACAATAACAAAGACAATGAGGACATGAATATCTGTTTAATTACAATCACTAATTTCATTACTTTTTAGATTTTGGTTTTTATTCACACTACTTTTAAATAGATTGATCTAAATAATAATTAATATGATTAACACTTTGAAAAGCTTTTTTAGGAGTTTGGGAAGCTGTTTTCAGATTATACTGTATAATTACTATTCTATAGCTAAAAACTTAATACCAAACCTGTTTAATTTTAGGTCATACATCTAAACTAATTAAAATGTTTAAATGAAACCACTTAAAAGTCATTCTCTCTGTCCCACATTTAGTTCACATTTCATTCTGGCTGGACTTCATACAAAATCGAGCCAATAGAAATAAAAGTGAACAAAAAAGCCAAAATGTTTGTTCAAAAGTTTGAAAGAAAGTAACATCCCTGAATGCGTTTTCTCGAAACACTAGCAGCAGCCGTGGAAACAGTTTTTGTTGTCGGCTGAAGGTCATCTCATACTTGTTCTACTCTTTAGCGCAAATGTACAAACAGTTAAAAAGTTGCTGTTGTTGTTTTAAGCCACTAAATTCTCTTCCAGTACCTGCAGTAAGTGCATCTTTTCCGCGTATCCTTTGACCAACAACCAGTACATACTGGTGGACCGGCTGGGCCCCGGTAAGTCATCAATGCTCTTCAGCCTAACCGCCTCAGTTGCTGTCTGCACGTTCAGGTTTCTTCTGCCCGGGATGGAAGCGAAGGGTGCGGGTCTGAGCACCGGAGCGACCCGAAGCGCTGTCCCGGAGCAGAGCGCTGGGAGGCAGCGGTACCAGGTTGCAGCAGCCCGGAAGCCCATAGTGAAAGCGCTGTGTGAAAGAGTCGATTGTGTGTGTGCAACAGAGCATGTGCGTATTTATATGCTTGGAGCGTAGTTTGATTACAAACCTTTCATTGTACAGATCCACCCCTTCAGGCAATGCAGGTCAGGTTTCATGAACCATGGCTGTGACGCCTGTGGGGTTCACATGTCACAACGTTTTTCATCAACACAACTTATCAGAGCCTCTGGCATTAAAGAAATAACACATACCCAAGAAAATGATGAACTTGTAATTACGTATCATCACTGTAATACTTGCACATAAAAGGCGCAAAAGTAAAGCTGTACCTGTGGTGTAACATTGACATCTAGTGGGCCCTACAGAGGTTGCACATCAATACATGCCATTGCCAGAAAACAAACCAACATACTGGTCTAAAGAGCTTGGAAAGAAAAGCGTCTGGACTTCTTTAAGTTACTTCAAGACGTTTCACCTCTCATCCGAGAAGCTTCTTCAATTCTAAGGTCAAATGGTGGAGTGGAGTATCCCAAAGACAAAAACTCCTAAACACAAATTTAGCAACGTAGTATATACTGTACAGTGTAGCGAGGAATGCTCAGACCTCTACATTGGAGAGACCAAACAGCCACTTCATAAACACATGGCACAACACAGAAGAGCCACCTCGATGGGACAAGACTCAACGGTCCATCTGCATTAAAAGGACAAAGGTCATTCTTTTGAGGATGCCAATGTTCACATTTTGGACAGAGAAGACAGATGGTTTGAAAGAGGAGTGAAAGAAGCCATCTATGTCCACTGTGAGTGACCATCTTTGAACAGAGGCGGGGGTTTACGACACCAACTGTCTGCCATCTATAATCCAGTTTTGAGATCCCTTCCCAGACGCCTTAACGCCCACTCACATCCTGGGCCATCTGATCTCAGGAAATCACATAAGGTGGGGCCAGGTTTCACAATAAGCTCCCCCGAAACCTTGGCTGATTGTGACTTACATCTGTTTTCACACCTTGGCTCATGTGATTAGGTCGGGGATTATTAGGTGGTCCATTGTCCCTCTTTGGGGGGGAAACTCCCACTGGGTTTAAATCTGGGACTCTCTGCCATTTGACCTTAGAACTGAAGAAGCTTCTCAGATGAGAGGTGAAACGTCTTCAAGCAACTTAAAGAAATCCAGACGCTTTTTTCCCCCCCAAGCTCCTTAGACTACAATGACCTGGAGGACTGAGAACCTTCACAGACATAAACCAACATGATAAATATTATCTATTTTTTAATCAGTCTTACACCATTAAAGTGATTCTAAAACAATACTACTTGAAAACTCATGATGTGCAGTGTGTCCTTAATTGGAAGAAACAAATCCAAACACACTGCCAAAGCAATAAAATCATACCTGGATAGAAAAAACACAGTGGAGCACTATCAGTCATGGATTGGCCTCCCAACAGCCCGGACCTCAACATTATTGAAGCAGTGTGGGATCATATTGACAAAGAACAGAACAAAAGGCAGAAACATCCAAAGAAGAGCTTTGAATGTCCTTCAAGAAGCCTGGAGAACTATTCCTGAAGACGACTTGAAGAAATGACAAGAAAGCTGCCTATGAGAGTTCAGACTTGCTGAAGAATAAAAGCGGTCACACCAAATGTTGACTTTCAAGCTCGCTAGAATTGTACTTTCGATGCTGTATTTACATGTATGTTGCCACATTTCAGTAAGTAACTTTTCCTATTTTACGTTTTCCTAACATATAAAGGAATTAAGGATGACTCGAGAGTTTTGCGCAGTGCCAACTAACAAAAAACTCCAGCAAAGCCCCGATGTGAAATAAATATCTTTTATTGGTGTCATCGTCATAATTGTTGTAATTATGAACACCGAGCTGTTGCAATACTCCAGAAATTTTGCCAAAAAACAGCAACCATTCAACGGCACCGCTGCGTCTCTCAGGACCCAACTATGCATACAATCTCCCATTTAGAAGAAAAAAAAAAGGAAAAATAAAAAATATATTAAAAAATTATGCGTACCACTGATATACAGATCTGATACAAACAGGCATATTGGTCACAAACCAATTAGAATTATAAACATGGCTTCTTTTACAATACACAGACCAAACATGTGGGATACAAGTTTCTTTTAAAAAAAAAAAAAAAGAACAAAAAAAAAAAAAAAAAAAAGTAGTACAATTTCATTTTTATACATTTGTACATGATTTTCTTTTTTTCTTTTTTTAACGCTCTCACCCCCTACAGTCAGAATGCTCAAGGCATTTCAGGTGCAGTGTCCAATGAGCAACATCTGCAGTAAATGCACATTAACACACACACTCACACGTTTATTCATTCACTCATTCATTCAGGAGTGGCAGCAGTGGCTTTAAACGAGAACTACAGGTGTATCTTGGCGCTCCACATGTGACAAATACTGGTTCACCACAGTGGATTAACTCTTCGGTACGAGGCCAAGAATGAGACGTTACATTCATGTCAAGGTTAACTGAACCACCATCATAAATCTCTCGCACTCATACACAAAGTGATTTAAAAAAAATGAAAAGAAAGAAAAACAGTCTTTAAAAATGTGCAAAGAAAAAGTCGCTGAGCCGAGCTGCACGAGCGCAAGGAACCGTTAAGGGGGAGTGGGAGGGCATCAGTGAAGAACCAATAGTGCATAATGGTAGTGCGTATCTATGACGACCAGTGTTGGCGATCTCCATCAGTACCAGACGGCTTGCCGTGAGCCACCTGAAGAGCCAAAGGAACGTACCACTGAGAAGATGCATAATGTGAGTGTAAAACTGAGTTTCCACAGAGCAAGAAAGGCGTAAAAGTGTCTTCAGAGGAAGTCGGGGCAACAGAGGTCAAAGAAACTGTTCCCTGTCTTTTTTTTTTTACAAAGGTGCAGTCAGAAAAATCAGACTCTGTAGTAATACCTAAACGAGACATTAGAAGTGCATAATTATTTGTATTTTTTATTTTATTTTTTTTAAACTACTCTGATAAAAATCAATCTTCTGCAGGGGTTCAGGGTCGGGCCTAAGAAGCTGATCTGAGTCTTTGAAGCTTCAGCAAGAATTATTTGTAATTATTTAGAGCTTTTCTTTAGCTACGGTGTTTAAAAGAGCCATCATACTGCATAAATGAGAAGGCCAAGTAAACGATGTGATATTAGTTAACTTCACCAATCAGATTTAAAGAAATGCGAGTGGCCACACACAGGCAGCTGTAAGCTAAACATCTCAACTGCCGTTTGTGCTGTTGGAGCATTTTTAATGTGGTTATTTAATAAATAAAACAATCTGAGCTACAGCTCGTCTGAGAAGTTTACAGTTCATTCTAATTAGCATTCTGCAACAACAAGTCACGAACGCAGCTTGCTAACATGTTGCCACCCGTAATCGTGCTACACGATACCACGTCACAGAGACTATTTAACGTCCCAATTTATGAACAGCTATTAATATTGGGTGTAATCAAAACAAGTGGAAAACCATTTAACAGTTTTTGGATTTGCATATATAACAGAAAATATGAACTTCACAATCAAATATTTGGACAACGAAGCTTCAAAGGCCTCCAAGTGCTACAAACAATGTTTGGATCATTTAATTCATTAACAAGTGCCAGAAACACACAAGTGTGACTCTCTAAGCTAAAATCTAAGTTTATTTACCATCACAGACCCAATAATCTATCCACCACAAAAAGCTTGTCCTGGTAATGGCTCATTCAGCAGCAAAGACGATGAGGAGAGGTGCTGTAGATGTGTGTAGGAGAGCCAAAGGTGGGGATCTGAGCAGGAGTTTAATTTTAGAGAGTCACCATTACTTTCCTCTGCTGGTCAAATGTTGCTGATTGCACCAGAAACACTTCCTCCCTTGCTCTGCAGAAACCGGCTCTGATGATAATATAAGTTTTGCATATCGTCTCTTTGAACCTAGAAACATTTCAATCTTAGCAGCACAACAGTAACTCCCACCAGGACTCTGATTCACGTTATTGTTTAAACATTTAGAAGCTTTCTACATGGGCTGTTTGATAATCCACCTGCTGCAAACAGCCAAAATTTAAGGCATAATTTGAGCCCTAAATAACCATTTGATTGGCTGCTGGCAGAGCTGCTCAGAAACCTCACCATTACTAACCAAAAAGTGAATTAGAAGAAGAAGAAGAAGAAGTGATCAGCACAAGCTGAGGTGTCACCTGCTATCTGGCGTGTGCATAGTAAATGCTTCCAAATCAGATGAGCGTTTGTGTATAAAGTGACGAGTCCGCTTTGATGCATTTGATTCGGTGGTGACAGTGACTGCAGTACCAAGCAATAAACACGAGAATGAAGCTCTGCGAGTCTGTCTGAAAACGGTGATGAACGTACCAACTCCAGCAGCGGAGCTCCAGGAGAGGCTGCGTGTACCCTTCAGTTAAATGATGAGCAGCTAAAAACGTTTAGTTTGAAATGAAACGGACAACAGAGCAAGATCTTCAAGTTTCCCCCCACTGCTTCTCCGATCTGATGGCAGAGACTCACTGTGAACACATGAAAGCACCAAATTAGCAGCTTCTGTCTCATCCAAATACTCAAGCTGGCTTCATCTGAACATTTAAAAGGTGCAAATTTAGATGTTAGATGAGAGTTAAACTGCTCTCCATGGAAGTTCATGCTGAGGAAGAAGAGACCAGAAATGTAAAAACTTCTACGATCCATCCACAACACGAGGTTAGTCCTGAATATACTGCACGGTTTGAAACCCTTGCCATGAGATAGTTGGAAGCTTAAAACAAGCTGGAAAAGCCAGCTGCATTTTTGGGGGGCTTTAAGACAAAGCACTGCAGCACAGCACAAACATGGTTGAGTCATCATTAAACTAGTTCTTTCCCTCTCTCTGACACGGACGTGTTAACCAGAAAAGATGAACTGCTGGTGAAGCTACACGACCGCGGCTCCCTGCGAGGACCTGACCTGTCCATGGGATGGTGTAAGCTCTGTCAGCAAAACAAACCCTGTCCGGCCACCTTTCGCTTACCAACAGCTTCAGTTTCATTTATCGACTTGCTCTCCTTAAACTAGTCATCCAAATCACCTTCCAGAATTAGCTATGGTGGTCTGAAGAGGATACGAGTGTGTTTTAGTTGACTTTTTAAATGTTTTAAATCAACAATTCTGCACGCTGCACCTTTCAAGTCTGGTCATGAGAGTGCTCCCTATTGCTTTCTGTGGCTGAACAGACCGAGTTTCTAAAAGCCAATGTTTACCAGCAGTAAATTCATGAATCTGCTATGCTAAGAGACATCCAATCAGATCAGAGAATCAGAGGAGGAAAGAGAGCACAGGTACCGATGTGGCGCTTCACTTCTACACCAGCATGACGACTTTTCTAAACAGAGGGTATTTGGTTTCCAGCCGGCGGTGCTGGTACAGCAGGCGAACGAACAAACCGAAATGATCAGCACAGCGAGTCCCCGTCGCAGAAAGGCAGAAACGGCTGAACTGGGATCAGCTGGTGTGAAGGCAGTTTATCCAGGAGGCAAAAATCAAAACAAACAAACAAAAAAAAAAAAAAACTGAGAACAAAAAGCTGAGACTCATTCTCAAACATAAAAAGGCACAGAGACGGGGACGACGAATCAGAACGTTTCATCTGCACTTTGTTCAGAAAACGGAGCGGACTTCGGCGAGGGATGAGGGCAGGTGGGTGGAAAATTCTCGGGGGAGTGTTCTCTGGATCTGGGATTCAGGTTTGTCTATAGCAGCGCGCCCGTCACTCTGGGTTTTGGCAGGAGACTACATTCTGGGGTCGGGTCAGCGAGACATTGGAGGAGGATGAGAAGGAGGCAGGGCGGGGTTTACTCCAGAGTCAGGCATCAGCTCCTGTTAGGGCAACAACACCGACGCCATCCCGCTTCAAAACGCTCAGAGCGAGAAACCGTACAAACATTTAAAAAAAACAAAACAGTTTTTTTTAGAGAGGAGGAAGTGCTCAACCTCCTCCGCGTTGGAGACGTTAAGGTGCAACTTGCGGAGAAAAATAAAATAAGAATTTGTGTCCTTTATGGCAGTCTCATACAAACAGAGACAGGAGGAGCGCCCCCACCTTCTCCCAGCCAGTCTTTACTGGTCCAACGTGGTCTCAGTGTAAAGGTGGAGGGGGCGGGATCAGATAAGGCCGTATTTGGCAGTTCGGCAGGCAGGCAGGGGTTCAAGATTCGAGGAGGGGGCGGGAGGGGTTAATGTACAAAGATGTGCCTGAGCAGCTCTTCTGCAGACGGCCGCTGCTTGGTCTCCACGAAGATCCGTTTGAGGAACTCCCGGCAGTGGTCCGACACGTGGGCGGGCAGGACGGGGTTAGTGGGCTGCGTGGCGATCTTAAAGATGGCCGCCATGGCCTCGAACTCTGCCCACGGAGGTCGCTGAGTCAGCATCTCCACAACGGTGCAGCCGACACTCCTGAAGACGACAAAACAAACATTAAGCCCATAAAAGAAAGGAAGGTCAATTTATTAGCTTTATTTGGTTTTCACTAGATCCAACATGGCCTCACAGCACAGGAAATGCTCTTAGCTACAGCTTCCACCTTTCTGTGGCACAATAACATCAAAAGGCAACCCAGTCTTTACTTTCCTACCCGTTTCATTCGACAGTTAAAGTCATGATTTTATAAAAAGCCATCCAACAACATCGTCTTTAATCTTTGAAGCCACGTGTGGCCAAAGCTTCCTGTTAGTGGCTACAACGAAGCGTCTTCAGAGGTTTGCGCTGGTTACATACGTGACCAACATGGTCTTGTTTGCAGATTCTCTAACAAACAGAACATTTCACACAGAATAGAAGGAGCTCTAGATAACCAACACTGAACTCCCTAAATTATTAAATCGTATTAAGAGGGGTAAGCATGTGTGAACTTCATCCTACTCCTTTAGGAGCATCTAAACTAATGGTATAGAGAGATATTCGTGACAACTTTTTCTCTTCACAATGCGTTCTGTTATTTTATTTAAATTTACCCATTGGACTGATTGATGGTTGATTTCAGTCTTAAAAAACAAAATAAAAGACACCACCATTGTTCATGTTTTATCATTTAAACTCAATGGAAAGACCCACTTCAGACTCATTGTGTGTTACCACCATAAAAACTACCAAAAGACCCTCAATGTCTTTTCTTTTTTGCCAGTCATATCTGTTAGACCTGTGGATGTTCAGTGTTATTTTGTAACATGAAGAAAAAAAAAAAAAACTGAGGTGATTTGTTGAGGACATCCCCAACTTTTCTGTTAGGAAGTGCTGCTATTTTTGACAGTGTTAGCTACTATTAGCCTCTGTTAGCTGGTGTTAGTGATACTTTCAGGTCATACTTGAAGTGCATCTAACATTGCTGGACTGAGTGTCTTTAGCAAACAAACTCTTGTACAAAGTGAGCATGTAATCAGAATGTTTGAGTCCAGCATTACTCAGCATAACTAACAGCTGTTGCTGTTTAGCTGGCTTGTGGCCAGTTGTCCCGAGATGGGAGGGTCACATGTAGGGCTGGGCCATATTATACCGTTCACGGTAATACCGGTATAATGTTAGGCAACGATAGGAAAATGAAATATCGCGATAGAATATGAGTAAAACGCGCATGCGCAGTGCCTTTGTTTTCATACGCACATGGCCGATTGTTGAGTGAAACAGATGAACCAGAATTGGTTTGTAAAAATGGTGCAACTTCAGTGATGTGGAACTGGTTTGGTGTTTGTCCGTCAGATACACGACAAAGCACATTTTTTTGCAGAACATGCAAGCGGCCGTCGTTATTGTCGTATTTGTCGGACTAAGATGCTCTTAAATCTGGGAGTAATCTGGGTCCTAAACTCCGTCGCTTCAGGTCAAACGAACACTGCAGCATCGCCAAGAGTTAACTGTCTAAATTCTTTCATCTTTAATAAAACGATCAGCATTGCTGCTTTACCAGGTGTAACTATGAAGTTTAACTTCCAGGCATCCATGAAAACAAAATGTATTACATTTAAGGGAGTTAGAAGTTAGCAGGAAGCTAGCGGAAGTTAGCTCGCTAGTTTCGCTAGTTACCTAAGCATGATATTGCATGTTCTGACTGAGAGATTTCTGAAAAAAATCAAACGTACAGCTCTGCTATCACTTCCAACATAAATGAAGACAGGAAACTAAACAGCAGTGACGTTTGTAGGGTTACTGAAGTTGGGCTAGCTGGTATATAATTATATGCTACGTGCTCGCTAGCGACACAGCTATGTTAGCATAACATAAACAGTGAAGCTGGAGGACGAACACTAACACTTTTCCACTTATAAAAGTTAACGTGAAGGTTCTTCATGGTTAGAGACAAATGCAATCGCATGGCAGGATGCTGTAAACGGACCAAACTTCAGTCAGGAGAACAACTGAGATAATCCATCCACAATACGAGGTTAGTCATTAATATACTGCAACAACATGGGAATAGAGCAGCTGCCGGAGAATTCAACATTAATGAATCAATGGTACAGAAGTGGAGGAAGCAAGAAGAATGAGTTTAATAAAGTTTGATTTATCTGACTGCTTTGTTTCACTTAATGTGCCTTATAATCCCGTGCACCTTATGGTCCGAAAAATACGTACTGCACACTGCAGTTTAATGTTGCAAAGCACCTCTTTTTAACTTCAGTGGATATTATACATGGTTATGCTCAGGATATGTCAGCCCATTTCTACTGAAAATGCCTTTTGGTTAAACTTTCAGCAAGGAATTTGCATTTGCACTGTTAAATTTTTATAAAGCTTTAATGTACATAAAAACCAGCTTCTTGTTTAAGTGAAAATAAATGGAAGGTTGTCTTTTTGCGCTAGTAAGGTTGTGGAGTTGTATTTTGTCTCGCATCAATTATAACGTCAGTTATATCGTTATCGCAAATTTTCAAATATATATCGTGATAAATATTTTTGGCCATATCGCCCTGCTCTAGTCACATGTCTAATCTGCTGACAATATTAAAGTGTCTCCTGATCTGAGCCCCGACTGCAGATCAGGAGATGAGGCTTAAGATGAAGCGGAGGACATTTTATTAAGATGTCATCTCTCATTATCCCTTTCCTTCACATTTTCCTTTCTTTGGTGACGGCGACCAACGAGTTCTCTTCTCCTCCACCTTTGGTGCACGGTGCATGTGGCCGGTCTCACAAACCAGTATCATTCCCATGAACTTTTAAAGGTTTATTTTTAAGTTCATGAAAACCTTTTAATTTCTCTGAAGACGTAATTAAACACTGATGTACATATATGAGCAGAATATTCCTTTATATTAAATAACCTCACAAGGTTACATTTTTACAACCTTGGGTGTCCACATTGCCCGCCCAACCGGCCGCCCACGTACTTGGCGGGTAACGACAATACCTCAATCAAGAATGCATACCAGAAGCAACTCAATAGAAAGAAGAAGAAAAAATAAAAAAATAAAAATAAAAATCACAGATTTTCCTTAGTTAAATGAGGCTTTTGAGGTTAAATGCACACATAAGCAGGATTGGTCTAAAGACTTAAAGGAAAAGAGTTAGTGTTACCTGACTTTTCCTGATATTTCTGACCCTTTAACCCTCTGGAGTCCAGGGTATAATTGGCCGTTTTGACTACTTTTGATTTTACCTCTATATTTCACCTTTTTTAAAAAAACTGTTTATCTTGCCTTGTTTGGTATCATTATTTTCAGCACAACCTCAAATATCTGAAATTTGAGTTATTTTTTCATTTTGGTATACTATATTAGCACAGTTGATCTAAATCCAGACCAAAAAAAAAAAAATTCAAAATCCGAGTAGAAAAACGTTCCATTTTTTACTGTAAAACCCACAAACAATGAAATGCAAATAGAAATTGTACATTTCTAAAAATTATGCACAAGTTTTGCAAACAACAAAGTTATATGGTACTGTTTACCTAAAAATGCAGCCAAGGCCTCAGGCATTTTTTATATAACCATTTAAATCTATTTACAGAACAATCAGGTGTGCTGCATCAAATAAGAAGGTACACAAATTATTTGTGCCAGTCCAAAAAAAATAGTTTGTGTCCAGTATAAGACAGAGGAGAACACCACAGGCCTAAACCCTGCAGGTCTGACAGCAGGAGGTGCATCAGTCCTGTTTTCCATGTGGGAACAGCGTTTACACTGGAATCTGAATTTGGTGGCTTTTTTGGAGCAACTGTGAAATTCAGCAGTATAACTGACACACAAAACAAAACAATGACTACAGTACACACTAACTACAGCCTCCAAACACGCTAAACGTCTCTAATGTCTCACATATGAAAACTCGCTCTCTCTTTCTTTCGCTTACCTGCTTTCTCTCGCCAGTGTTGCTCCTAAAACGTCCCCCTCTCCCTAAACAACCAAGTGCCACATCATTTTTTGATTGGCTGACATGGTAAACTTTAACACCAATAGGAAAGGGGTGTTTTTCTTTTTTCACTCGCAAGCGGAGAGTGTTTGCTAGCGCTGTCCATAGAAAGCGCTGTTTTTACCGTTCTTCCCGCTCTAGACACCGCGGTTTTAGTCAGAAAAATACATCGCGTGTATTTTCTAATCATAACTCTGGTTTTACGTGGCCCATCGACACAATTCAAAAACTGGTATGTAGTTTGAAGTCCTCACTTTCGACCCAAGTTGAAACTGAGACTGAGTCGCTGCATCTTGTAGCTGTGTTGTGATTTTGACGCGCCGGTGCGTCCGACGACCCCAGAGGGTTAATAAATAAAAGTGCGTTTTATATTTGGCCAAAACATCTTTGGTTGGTGTCCTGGTTTTTGGGACTAAAACCCCTAAACTGGAAGCAACACTAATGGATGTTTGTGTTGATGAAGGAAGCTGTTGGGATGTGGAAGTTCACTGCTGCATCACTTTCTAAAGTCAGTTTGTAAAAATTCATCTACATTGGTACCACTTAAATTACTTTTTACATCACTTTCATGCTGCATCCTCTGAATAATGTAGTAAAGACTTTTGAGGTTGGTCTTACCAGATGTCTGCCTTCCTGCCGTAACCCTCTCCGCTGATCACCTCTGGGCTCATCCAGTACGGGGTACCGGTCACCGACTTCATGCCTGTTCCTGACAGACAGATGGTCTGCAGCCGCCTGCTGGCCCCGAAGTCTCCCAGCTTCACGTTACCCACCGAGTCTCTGAGGATGTTTGCACCTGAAAGACGATTGCACAGTTTCATGCTCTACTTTTCAAAGACGATGTTTGGTCCCAAGTATTTCCCCAGCAGGAGCGAAAACATCAGCTCACCTTTGATGTCCCTGTGGACGATCATGTTGCTATGCAGATAAGAAACCCCCTCCAGGATCTGCCTGGTGTAGCGGCGCGTCACATTTTCCGTGAGCGCCCCGTACGACTTCAGCTGGTCTTTAATGGATCCCTGAGGGTCACCAGAAAGGAAGGAATCATCAGAAATATCCCTGCTGTTCCTCACATTAAAATTTAGCGTCTCTTAAGAGAAACAGCTGTCATTTCCACTCGAACAAAAGGAACTTTGTTTGCAAGTGTTGATGGATTTCCACTCGAATAGAGCATGAGATTTTTAGCTTCACACACACATAACTGGAAACAGTGAACAGTTTGTGTGCACTCACTCCAGGCATGTACTCCATAAAGATGGAGAGCGTTCGCTCCATCGTGTCTCGCAGACAGCCATAATATTGGACGATCCGCTCATGGCACAAGTTCTTCAGGAGCTGGATTTCACATTCCAGTGCGCTCACCTCCTGCAGCAGAAACAGAAGGGCACATATTCAAGCAGAACATATTTAAACCGATTTCACCTCTACATACAACAAATTAGAGGCTCTAACAGCAGATACACGAGAGGACTGGAAAGATCTTTCTCAAGTGGGAGCGAAGTGTCTCTAGTTTGAATTTACTGAGTTGTATCCTTATTTACAGCCCTGTTTTTCAAATTAACATTGTATGATTTTCCTTTTTTTCCCCTCCCTGGCTTTTTTATAAATCAACAAGGCATTTTAAAAATAAAACTAGAAAAATTTGCATTTCCTGCGAAAATGCTGTGTGGATGCCTTAACGCTGAAGATGTATGCTGAAAAAAGCTGAAAAAGGTGAGAGAGAAAAAAACAAAAACAAAAAAAACATTGCCCTGAGCAGGATCGAACCTGGCCCTTCTGGTCTCAAGGCAGCTACTCATCTCACTGTGCCAAAGTAATTCTCACAAAATAAAAGAGGTGGAGAGACGGACAATTTTGCTGAAATGACCAGAAACAGCTGAGAATTGTGCTGATAAGAGGTGAAAAGGCTGAAAACTTTGCAGAAAAGAGGTGAATCAGCAGAATTTCTGCAGAAAAGAGGTGAATCAGCAGAATTTCTGCAGAAAAGAGGTGAATCAGCAGAATTTCTGCAGAAAAGAGGTGAATCAGCAGAATTTCTGCTGAAAAGAGATGAATCAGCAGAATTTCTGCTGAAAAGAGATGAATCAGCAGAATTTCTGCTGAAAAGAGATGAATCAGCAGAATTTCTGCTGAAAAGAGTTCAATCAGCAGAATTTCTGCAGAAAAGAGGTGAATCAGCAGAATTTCTGCAGAAAAGAGGTGAATCAGCAGAATTTCTGCAGAAAAGAGGTGAATCAGCAGAATTTCTGCAGAAAAGAGATGAATCAGCAGAATTTCTGCTGAAAAGAGATGAATCAGCAGAATTTCTGCTGAAAAGAGTTCAATCAGCAGAATTTCTGCTGAAAAGAGTTTTTTCTGAAAAAGCTGGTATTTGTGCTGAAAAGGGGTGAAAAAGCTTAAATTTGTGTTGAAAAGAGTTAAAAAAAAGTTTAACTGTTGACTGAAAGAAATGTTGCCATAAGCGGGATTTGAACCCGGGCCTCCCAGTCCGGCACAAAAGTTAGGCGCACTCAAATTTTTCAACCACAGGGGGGGGGGGTAAGTCCATACAGACAATATTCATTTCTAAATTATTAACTAACAAACTTGTGCTTAAAGTGCTTTGTCAATATTGTAGAAAATGTTAAACTTAATCATCATCTCGGCCTCCTCTGACGACCTGTTTGCTGCTGAAAGGCAGCGGGGAGAGGGGTCACTTGGGCAGCATATAATGTGTTTCCTGGATACACTGTGCTTTTTCAGCATTCAAAGATTGATGGCACCGTGTCAGAGCACTGGCTATGGATTTCAGACTGATCAGGCCTTAACTTTTCATCTTTTCTTATTACCCACAGCTACATCCACTTCTCACAGGCCTAGGCTGCTCACTAGGGCTGGGTATCATCACTGATTTCCATAATCCATTCGATTCTGTTTCTCAAAGTCCTGATTCGATTCAATTTAGCCTCAGACAGTCAGAAATATTATAATTCTAATCATTTATCAGTACTGATACACATGAGACTTCATCAGAATTGTGAACATCACAGCAGATGCCTTTGTGTGAAAGTAACTGAGAATAAAACACAGAAAAACATGAAGGAGATTTTCCTGGTCTGGCTTTTTATAGCAGATAACCTTAAAAATATTCTACAATGTTCTGCATATAAAGTTTAAATTTCTTCAGTATTGAACAGAAAAAAATAGGCTTTCTTGTCCGAGGTCATTTAAGTGAAAAAAGAAAAAGACAGTTAGACTCTTTTTTTTTTTGTTACCCGAACAGTTCGACCAAATTTTTTTTTTTTTTTTTTAAAGTCGCACCACTGACAAATTTGGTCGCATTTGCGACCAAATTGGTCGCACTCTAGAGCCCTGATAAGCTTCATAAAACAATGACATAGCATCTAGATCTACACTTCCACCCAAAGCAATGATTCAGGGAATTATTTAAGGTCTTTTTTTTTTTTTCCTTTTTGCCTTGTCTTTCCATTTTCCTACCACTATATTTAATATATTCTATGCTGCTGTGTACGTACCTTGCTCGTCTCGGGACTCTCTGGATCAAACTGAACTTGTTTAACTGCCAGTTCCCGTCCAGTATCGGCATCATAACACAGGAAGACCCGCCCGAAAGCTCCCTGACCTAGAAGCTTCCCCAGCCGCCAGTTGGTTGGCGCTCGCGGGGCTGTGCACAAAGACACATCAGGTTTGCTAAAAAACGCAGAAAAACAAACATCTGGAGGACGTGTCGTGTTGCGAGGACTCACAGCGGCTGGGTGGACTGACGTCCATGACGGAGAGCGTCGGAGCCACGGCTGGATTGGGGTTTGGCTCGATGTCACTCCCCCTCCGCGGCCTCCTGGCGGGGCCGGGGACCTCCTCCAGGTCAGGCGTGAAGACGCTGCTGCCACTGCTGGTGCTGGGCGACTGCTCGGTTGAGCTGAAGCTGATTGGAGAGCGGAAACCGTGAACTTGCGTCCGCCGAGCCCGAGGGAAAGTCTTCCTCCCTGTTCAGAGGATGAAGGAGAGCGATCATTTTTAAATCCCTGTTTAAAGTCAATTTGCTTTCAGCATCAGTAGGAATAAATAAATGAATTACCCACCATCACTGTAATCCTGAAGGCCAAAAGGAATGCCGTACCGGCGAGGATACGTCCCTCCTTTCCCTGACTTCTCAAACACCGGAATATCGTACTCTGCAGAGGAAGGAGGATACAAAAGATGAAATTTACAGGCCATGGCCTCAAAACAGCTTTCAAAGATGGCAACCTCGACATGAGAATGTTTTGGGCCTTTTAACTGTAATCTGTAAATCGTGAGTGCTCGCTTTCCTTGAAAAATCCCATTTTTACCATTTCTTCCTGCCCTCAACGTGACAAGCAAAGCATGGTGTAGGTTAGTGATCATAAGTCTAGTTCTACTTGGTCCAGCAATACGATTTAATACCTGATATATAGTTTAAAGTCTTAACTTTCAACACAAGTAGAAACAGAGATTCAGCAAGGCTGTGTCTTGCAGTTACATCATCTTAAAATCAGTCGTGTGATTTGGACATGCTAGTACATCAACTATAGAGGGTTAAAGGTTTGGCTCTTAGTCTGGTTTAAGTTTTAGCCTGTTAAACTCTTCACTGCCTGGTAGATCAGATTGTTGTTGTTTTTATTTTTTAAACCCTTAAACAGTCTAACACCCGTGAACTAGGGCTGGGCTATATCATACCGTTCACGGTAATACCGGTGTAATTTTGGGCAACAATAGGAAAATGAAATATCGTGATAGAATATGGGTAAAACGCACATGCGCAGTGCCTTTGTTTACATACGCACATGGCGGCGACGCAGAATGAGAAGTGCGAAAGTGGATCGTTAAATGAAACTGATGAACCAGAATTGGTTTGTAAAAATGCTGCAACTTCATTGGTGTGGAACTGGTTTAGCTTTCGTCCGTCAGATACACAACAAAGCACTATTTTAGGTAGCGCATGCTAGCGGGCCATCGTTATTACCGTGTTGTTTGGAAAATACGGCACACTTAAAATCAATCCTTTGATTTTTCTGAAAATCGACAGTGCCCCTTATAATCCCGTGTGCCTTATATATATGAACTCTGGTTGTGTTTACTGACCTCGAAACGATTTTATGGCGTACACGGCGCTCGAAAATCTGTCAAATGTTTCAGTACAACTTTGCTAAGCTACAAAACCGCACGATGGATTGTCGGAGCATTACGGCTATCGTAGGCAGGCGCCTCACGGAGTGATACCTACTGTGCTTCAACATAATATTACCGCGTTGTGTGTGTATAAGCTCTTTTTAAGTTTTGTGGATATTATACATGGTTATGCTGAAGATATGTCGGCCAATTTCCACTGGAAATGCCTTTTGGTTAAACTGTCAGCAAGGAATTTGCATTTGTACTGTTACATTTGTTATATAACTTTAATGCACATAAAAAACAGCTGCTTGTTTAAGTGAAAATACATTGATGGGGTTTTATAAAGTTGTGGAGTTGTAAAGTATTTTGTCTAGTGTCAATTATATCGTCAGTTATATCGTTATCGCAAATTTTCAAATGTATATCGTGATAAATATTTTTGGTCATATTGCCCTGCTCTACCGTGAACTAAGATCTGCTCTCACCTGGAAAGTCCTGGTGGTTGTCTGGGTAGCTCTGAGCCCTGGGCATCCTGGACTTTGGGTAATCACTGCACAACACAAAGACAACAGCAACAAATCAGAGGGATTTCTTCCACGGCAGTTTTTTGTGGTTTCCTGTTTTATTCTGTGACGCACACCTGTCCAGTGGGCTGTCTAGGGAGGGACAACTTCCAGAAGCCGAGTTCTCCGGACTGCTCATGGACAATGGATCCAACATCTGAAGTAAAACAAGAGAAATGAGAGAGAGACAAACTCACATCCTCTCAAAACCAATCAAATTGTATCTCATTAGCCAACAGGTGAATTTAATTTGACATAAAATGATGCTAAGAGCAACTTCAGAAAACTCAATAATAAATACATTACATTTAAGCTTTTTACAACCTCCAAAACAGAAAAATAAATCCTTCCCTCATCTCTCCAGACCTGCAGTAGTCACAAGTTATGCCACTTACACTGAATCACGTGACACTTTAACGAAGGCTGTTTGTGACGTAACACAAACTGCCCATGCCTGCGAAGGAGCCTGCTGACCTCCACTATTCACGTCTGTACGACCTCACCTACAAGTGTGCAAAACACGTCTATGTACCCAGACACTCAATGTGCTATGAAAAGAACCCAGATACGCATCCACCATCTTCCCTGCTGTGTGCGCCCAGGTCCGTTTGGGAGTATATCAGGGACTTAACCCGTCCTCCACAGTGGCAGGTACACCACAGAACTCAGTAGTCACAGCAGGGAGAAGAGGAAGAAAAGATCAACTTTAATAAAATACTAAAAGGCCAGAAGGTTTTGCTTTAATGGCTACTGTAAAGTCCAGCATGGCAACTTTAAAAAGAACTCTTTAAATATCGGCTTTATGATAAAGAAGCTGGTGAAAATTAATTTTACATTTAAAATGTCCTAGAGTTTACACTTAAATACTAGATTTGCGCTCCGCTTTGTTACATCAGAGCAGCTCCTTTTCAAGTAGCAAACACTAAAGTGGACTCTCCTGAGCATCAGCACCTGGTCCATGCTCTCAGGGATGAACTCCCCCTCGCTGTTGATGCTGGTGAAGGAGCCGTTCCTCGCCACCTGCTGCAGAGCGTCGGGAATGTATCCTGGAGGAGGAGAGCTGCGGTCCGTTGAGTGGGAACCTGACAGGACGGCGGTTATAGAGAGTGAGAAAATTGTCCTGTGTGCGCCACAGTCACAGCTAAACCATGTGATGCTTATTTTCGCACAAAAGAGTCCGAGTTTCATGCATTCATGTATTTTTCTTAACACTGGAACCACTGAGACAGTCAATTTAAAATTTCCACACACACACACACACACACACACGCGCTCCTGACCCTTACCCACTACCAGGCTGTGGTGGGCACTAGTGCCCGTCCCTGCAAGCTTTGAGTCTGCATCACTGTTTAGCAAACATTTACCTATCAACGCCAGCATGCTCTTCTTGTCTGTGACCCGGAACCCCGTGTTGTCCAGTTCCTCGTGGGACGGCAGAAGGTCCATGTTGGATGACGAGTTCTGCAGACACAAAACAAACTAAACATTAAAAAGAAACTCTGGACAAGTTTAACATCTCCTTTGTTTTCCAGCTAACCCTTCTATGTTAACACTGCTATAACATAAAGATTGCACATGTCTCACTCTGTATATTTTATTTTATATATTTTATTTATTGTTTACTCTATTTAATTTGTAGAATATGTGTACACACACACACACACACACACACACACAAATATTTAGTATACACATCCAGAAATGCATATACTATTATATATTGTACATATATTTATTAGTTTCAGATGTAGCCATTCTTGTATTTTGCTTGTTTACATTATTGTATTTTGTACAACTCTGTTGCTTGTGAAGCTCGCACACAAGAATTTCACTCACATGTGCTGTACCAATGTACCTGCACATGTGATGTGACAATAAAAGTGATTTGATTTGATTTGAAGATTAAAAATACCAACGCTGGTATAAAAAAAAAAAAACACCCCAATCAGCCTTTTACAGCTGAGAGGTAAAAACTGTCGAGGGGTTACAGCACAGAAAAAGCAGCAGGTGTGTCGGCCGCCACACAACGTACATACTGTGCACAAGTATCAGAAACTACCATTAAAGTCATTGCAGTATGGCCCACCTCAGAGGAGACCTGCAGCACAAGGAGAATCTTCAGACTCTTCATGTGAACACTGCGATCCAGCAGCTCTACAGCTTTGTCCAGGTCGTCCTGAGTGGTCAATGGAATCACCAACTGCAAGGGGGGGGGGGGGGGAGAGAAAAAAAAAAGAAGAGAAAAAAAAATTTGAAATACAGTGACTTGAATAACCTTTTAAAAATTGGGTGATTCTTTTTGATCATTTGTGGAAGTGCACACAACAACAAAAACATAATCCACACACAGGTGCTTCATTGATCCAATCAGCTGTTCACAGCACTTCCTACACTCCAGTGTCTGTCATGCTGTACATTCACGGGGTTTCATGGATTCCACTAGATGCAACAGGAAGTGACATCATTTTCTCAGGAACACAGCTCCACTGGTGCTATTAGAAAGTGATGTTTCACTTTGTGCCTTTCTGTATAAGTTCCTGAGACACGTAAAACTGTGACTGCACCATTTCAAACACTTCATGATTTTCAATTCAATTGTGGTTCATCATTTATCTATTATGTATAGGAAGAAAAAGCTAAAGCATGCAAACCTGTAGAGCTAAGCCCTGGTGGGCCTGTTCTACGGTAGATAAAACAGAGTTACAGGTTGCTGTCATGCACAGCTCTGCAGCTAACACTGCGTACACAGTGTCATGTTAGTTTGCAGAGTGTGTCCAACCTTGTGGAGCAGCTGCAGCAGGTTAACATCCACACGCCTGTGCAGGATGTGGTCACACGCTCACACCTTCACTTCTGGTTTTTTTTTTCCTAATGCAGCTTTCGTACAATCGTTCATTTTCTACATCAAAGGCTGGCAGGATGGCACTGGTAGCACAACTGTGGTCTGCTTTCTTGAAACAGGCCGCAGACCACGATCCCACTCGCCCCTGCCAACAGTCATCTTAGAGCCAACAGGTAGCTGGTGGTGTACATTACTAAAATATTCATTTAACCTACTAGTACTTCTGTTGCAGACTAGCGAAGCAGCAACTAAACATCTAGCTGATGAATCACAATGATGCAGATCCACCACCAGACCCAGAGGTGGATTTTTGCGTCAAAATGACCAAAGAAAACAGCAGAAAAAAGTTGTGTCAGTCTGCAAAGAGTGAGACACACTGCCGCTGAAACACACTGGGTGTTCTTAAAAACTGCACAGAGGGAAGAACAACATCAGAGGGGCACCGAGGGCAGTTGAAAGGACAGGTTTAGGATGACAGGAGGGGGATCATAGCACAGCTAGATTCTCCACATGAAAGGGATCTAGTCTGTGTGGTTTGTGAAACTGACCGAATCTGATGTGACGTGCTTTACATCGAAACAGGAGACGCTGCAGAGATTTTGTCTCTTGGCTCAGAACACCTCAGCCCCCCCACCCATGCATCCATGACTGTGTGTGAATGTTAGATAGGAAGCACTTCAGCATAGGGCTGCTCAATTAATCGAATTTTAATCACGATTACGATCTGGGCTTTCAGCGATCATTAAAAATGACTGAGCCCATTATTAGCCCCTCCCTCGTGCTTTACTCTCGCGCTGCTCCGTGTGGCAAATCGAGCGCACCTCGCTGCATTTCGAACGCATGTCACAACAATTGAGAGCAGCGGTCTCCAACCTTTTTTGCGCCACGGACCGGTTTATGCCCGACAATATCTTCAACTCTCGCGGCCCGGTACCAAACGACTCACGGACCGGTACCGGTCCGAGGCCTGGGGGTTGGGGACCGTTGATTAAGAGGACCCGAGGGAAGCTCGGAAAGCTAAGCAGAAGTTATTTGGAGAGGAGAGTGACTGCCGTTGGTTGAAAAGAGAGGTAAAAAAAACTTCAGTGGTGTGGAAACATTATGGGTTCGCGGAGTCAGACGTGGATCAAGTAGACATAGTGCGTAAACTTTGCTACAGTGTCGTAGCTGCACCACAGAGCAACACTGCAACGTTCACTAAACATAGATGTTTACATTTTTCATTTATTTTTTATATTGCAAACATTTGCACTGTTATCAGTATTTGCACACTATTTTATATTATTTTTTGACAATTTTTAAAGTCATTATTCAACACATTGTTATTGTTAAATAAATATCGTCAAATAATCAAGATCTCAATTTCAGTGAAAATAATCGTGATTAGCATTTTTGCCATAATCGAGCAGCCCTACTTCAGCATAGAAAAAAGTCCCTGTATGAGTGTGTGTGAATGGATGACTGAGGCATGTTGTAAAGTGCTTTCTACTCAGGTAGAGTAGAAAGGTGCTATATAAGAACCAGTCCATTTACTACAGGAAGCAGAGGAAAATTACATTTCAAGTTTCGTACCTCGTTGTTTGTGTAGTGGAGGCCCATCGTCTGACCAAAAGCCACTTTAGCTTTGGACCTCAGATCCTCCAGCTTGATAGGTCGAGGGAACTGCAGAATCCTGCAAAGAAGAAGACAGGTGAGAGGTCAGAGACGGGCACTGCTGCTGGTCTGCACTGACAGCACCGGAGGGAGAAACACAGCAGTGGAAACCTCACCTCTTCTCCCCTTTGAACTCAAACTTCACTCTCACATCGTTCTGTTGGAGACAGAGCACAGAGTTAAAGACAGCCAGAGCAAAGATGAGCCAGACTGAGCCTTCGTGCTTTCACTTGGGTTACCTGGTTCTTGGGCGACGAGGCTTTGGGTTTGCACAGGTCTGACAGGAACGCGGCAGGACGGCTGGAGCGGTGCAGTTCGGCCAAGTCCTGCATGATGGAGTTCAGCGCCTCCTGCTCATCTGTGAGACAGCATGACTTCTGCTTATTCAACAGGTTTTATCATTGAAAAACTCAACTTGCTAAAGACTCCTCTAACAACCTGTCTTGCGGTATGAACATATGAACACAAAAAATGAAGTTGCCTTGCTGCATTTATCTCTTCAGATAAGCCGCTTCCACTTAGCTGCACAACACAAGGGACTTATTGTCAGGCAAAGATGTCAAAGAGCCATTGTTCGGGGAGGAAAAAAAATTCCTCAAATTATAGGTCTGTCAAAAGATGAAGCTGACTCGCTGCCAAGCAGTAACACCATCTCACAGCATGTACGTACCCATCTTAATGGCACGGCGATTGACCCAGGAGGCCAGGAAAGAGGATTCTCCCATCAAAGGGATTCCTTTCTCCTGAAACACAAAAACATCATCATAAATCCTTACATGCAATTAAAAGGGATCATTAAACATAATGTGCGAATAAAAACAATCTGTTAAACTGAAATTGTCTCATATATACACATTTACATTTAATTTGTGATGTATACTGTACATTTTTCTTCTATTGTTTTTGTGCAGTATTATTGTTATAACATTGTGCTGCATCTATTCATTTTTGTTCTGGCCATTCTGCTGTTGTAATAATGCAAATTTGTAGTAACTCGTCTTTATTTATTTTTTTATGTCAAAACGAGCATCTGGAGGCTTTATACATATTTTAAGAGTGTTATGTCTACATGATAGTTCTATTGTTGTATTTCCCGAAGCACCAATCCAGCATTTGGATCAGATATAAGTCATCTATGCTGTTCTATGTCTACTATGTTACGTATTAGCAGCAGTTGCTCCAACATAGCCTGGAGGACACCAGCAGCAATGAGGGTCAGGGGTTTGGGCCTGAGCACTGCTACACCAGCAGCTTTTCTCTGTACGTTTGCAGACATTTTTGACTTAACTGTGAGCTTCCCCGTCAGCTTCTCACTCTCGGTATGTGTAAGGTGTAAAACTTGTTAGGAAGCATTTATTGCATTTTTATGGTAACATAATGTGGCGTCATCAATATTTCTTCACTTCACACCCCACACGACGTGCATGTGTGAGTCAGGAGCACTCACAGAGAGCTGAAAGGAGAATAGTGCCAATAAACTAGGTGAGGAATTCAGACACATTAGATTCATTTTACTTGTGCTGGACAATAAGTTTATATTCTTGGATGTATTCATCACGTTTCTTAAAATAAGTAAAATAATGTTTGAGTCAAGCATGATGTTTTGATCATCATCCAAAAAAAAAAAAAAAAAAAAAAAAAAAAAAGAAGATTCACAGTATCTTCCTTCCAGTGAGGAGCACATACGATTAAATTAACACTGAAACCCAAACCCGGTACTTGGTATCAATATACAGTGCTGTGCAAAAGTCTTGAGTCACCCCTTGTTTCTTTACATTTTGCTTCCAAGAAGCCACACTGTCATTTTTAAAAGTGGCCTTGAGTAAAGAACCGATTTGTTAATAGGAGCCTGTCACAAATCATTTGTTTTTGTATTTCAGCCGGTGGTGTCGGAGATTAAAATCAATGAATAATGAACTCAGAAAAGTACCATGTAATCCACCATGCAATACCATCTGGAAGACATCTAATTACCAACGCCTTATTTTTTTCAGCATGACAATAATCCCAAACACACTGCCAATGCAATTAAAAACAATTATTCTTTTTGTGCTGATTACTCTGCACACTACAGACTTAAACCATAAGAATATCGAGCTCAACTGTGAGGTTGCTGAAGTAAAACTCCCACAAGTATTCTGAATATCAGCCATAATGTAAACACCTTAAGCAGGCTTACTAAATACTATTTACATATAACCCTGGTTTAACAAAAACCCGTTTTACTTATGACACTGCTTACAAGAACTACTCTACCCACAATCCTGAACCGAAACAGCAATGCCTCCAATCGGTGGAGGTCGCTGTTACTGTTGAAATTCTGTAAATGTAGGAACATCAGCACAAAACAAGAGAGCAATGATTGCAGCGAGGCAACACTACAACAATGCAAAGGATTACATTGAAGGAGGCTGGAAGTCATTCACTGTGAAATCTAGGATTTGCAGTGCATTATGGGGATGAGCAGTTCCTGTACACAGCCTCGTACCTTTGCCTTCTTCTTTTTTTTTTTTATCCAAATCAAATCTTTTTAATAGCCATGATTCACCTCGTAGCTGGTTGGTTTGGTCTGAGGATTAAAACTCTTTATATAAGGATTTTTTGAAACATCAATGGAGAGAATGAACAAGGAACTCACTTCTGGAATGGGAGCCCTTAAATTGCTGCGTTCCCTAGCAAAGATAAATAGTATATTTGTGATTTGATAACATAAAAAACAGAAAACAGCTGCAACAAAATCTTTAATACAAGTGTAGTGGAGTAAATGCTGACCCTACTTTAAGAGCCCTTTTCTTCACATTTAAACTACCCACACTGATGGATATTTTATTGCCATTTTAATGTGACAATGTTTGTTAATGTGGGTCTATTCAGATGAGTCAGTTTCCAGACCATACCTTTCTACTGATCACTGATTATGTTTAACTGGGCTCCGGATGCCCACACTATAGGAGGTCAAGCATTCAGCTTTTTAATTTGTCACTAAGCTGTATATTATACTATTGCATTGTCATGTATAGTGAAATATGCAATGACTGTAGCTATGAGTGTCCAATAAAGGGGCTTTAAAGGTTGCAGCACAAGCTTTTGTGTGGAATCAAAGTAGTTTATTGCTCAGCTATCAATTAATACTATTGAACATAACCTCCAGAATGTAATCTGTACAAACATAATTAGCCTTCATGTTATTGTTGTTGCAAAAGAGTGGAAATTTAAGTCAAGATGGCCTCTGCTGACGAGGAGTTGATTGGAAATTGTTGATGATAGTCTGTGATCATCACTGATTGATGAGAGAGCTGCAGCATTGGTGCTAGCCTTAGCTTAGCGTTTATTCTTCTCTCTTTTATCCTTACATACATCATCCTCCTCATGAACATCATCTTCTGTACCGACTCTTGCTCAGTGCTCACAACAAAGTTGATATCAACAGCAAAATTATGGCCTCCTTTGGTAGATAATTAGCTCGCTTTAGATTCTCCTGCTAGCGTTAGCCGAGTAGCAACATAGCAACTGTTGCTAGCACATTTTTAGCAATTACAGCCGTTTTTATGAATAATTATAAGACACTATTGACACTTACGCCCAAAATACTATTTGTTATCTAAACAGAGAGCCGATATGTGAAGCTAAGCTAGACGTGTGCAACTAGCTGTCAGGCCAGGGAAGTTGTCAAGCTGAGCTAATGCTAACAGCCAGCCGCACAGCTAAACAGCGTTCACCTGCGCTGCATGACTATAAGAAAAACAAACAGCCCTTAAAGGAATAAATAAACCCTTCAAATGGATCAAATACTTCTTTAGTACCGTACCTGGGCGCTAATTAGATGTGTAGTCACTTCCTCATCCACAGGGCCGGTGACAGGAGCCCCGGGCCCCGCGGAGAGCCGCTGGAGGAAGCAGAAGTTTGGCAGTCCGCTCCCAACTTCACTCGAGTGCTGCCGGACCACGACGACGACGAGGCCTGACGGCTGTCAAAGGGACCAGCTGAAGCTTTTCGACCACAAGACGACAAAACGGCGGCTCATCCAACTAAGTAGCTCCTTGTCTGTGCAGTGGTTAAAAGGCTAACTTCATCAGAGGCGCTCTTTTAGCTGTACTTTACACCCTGGTTAACGGTAGCTCCGCTCGCTGCTGACCCCACGACGCCATCAAGCTATCACGTATTAAAAATAATTTAACCGGAAGTAGACACAGAAAATAAAAGAAGATACATTCAAGTAACTATTATGTGTTTTATTTTGATAACCAGTGCCAGGATATTATATTTCATTTACGGAAACTTGAAAGGTGTTGACCCCAACCTTGTCGGAAGAGTCCAATAAAAACACGACCTGTCACATCAGAGAAACTTATGAGTTTCCTGTCAAAGAATAAATACATTTGATTGGTGTTTAATCACTTTATTGTAGTTTTTTTAATAGTTTTATAGATTTTTATTATAATTTAATATAATTGTTCTACATATTTAGAGATTTAAGAGTGTCTTTTGATTAAATTAATTATTATTAATTATGCAAGCACAAAATTATAGCTACACTCTCTCAGGGGGTGCATAAAATTTAAATATGCATATATATGTATATACATACACACAGTCATGCCTACAAATGCATAAAAAATATATCAACATATGTAGTTTTGAGGGAAGTAAATAATGAGACTCGACATAAAAATTTTGCACATTAGAATTGAACTTGAATGAATTGAGTTATTTACAGCTGGTATATATCTATATACACTTTGTAAGGTAATGGTGGTATTTACTGCTATTATTACAATTAACACCTGAGGCTGACGTGTTGATGAAACTGGACTAAACTGAAAAAGAGTCAATTTAAAGTGATTTCCTTAATATTTTAATTCTGTTTAAGTTAGTTTTGCAAATGCATAATATGATTTGTATTATTTTTTGTTTCTTTCCTATATAGCCCCATGTTGTTTAATTTTTTGAAATACAATTTAACAAAATGTTTAATGTATTATAAAAGTATTTTGTTATATATCCACATCACCAGCATTTAAAAGGCCAATAACTTGATGTCACTATTGGACTGATCAATATGTATTATATTGATCTGTATTTTTAATTAAAAATGTGTATTTTTAATTTTAATTAAAGGCCAAACTCTTTAATCAACTTGTCTGGGCGCTTAAAAATAATGTGACATATATGGGGACAGTTTAGACCAAGCACAAATGGAAATTCTGATATCACTCAGGTGAGACAAAACTGATTTTAAAAACTCAAGCTCCAAATAAGCCAATGTTTATCTAGTTTATATTCTTATTAGCCAGACAAAATTAATTTGTTAATTTAAAAATAAAGTCACTATGTCACAATTTAGAATGAAATGAATCAGTGGTTACTGTTGGGTCGACATTATTATATATTTAACAGCTTTAAAATGATCCTGAAATAACACACAGCGAGTCATTGTGTGTGTGTGTGTGTGTGTGTGTGTGTGTGTGTGTGTGTGTGTGTGTGTGTGTGTGTGTGTGTGTGTGTGTCACATCCTGACATTACCAAAATGTAAAAAACAAAAACAGCCCTATGTTTTCTGCAATGTGCCTACAACTAGTATGATATGGAAAAGACCCTTTACAATACATTTCTCCATCTAACAGTTTCTAAATTATATTTTAGTGTCAGTTTTGTTCATGTTGTCTAAGTTTATTATTGCATTTAGACCCAGTGTTATCTAGATTGTGGTTTATGGTTTTGGTCTTTGGATTGTTACACCCAAAGTCAAATACAGAGACTGCAAGCATTCATTCAATAAAAATATAAACATTGTTCTTTAAAAAACATAAAACATCTGTACGCTGTGCTGCGTATTCACCATGTTATTAGCCAGTTTTTAAAAAAAAAGGTTTTCTGTGCTATAACAGTACACTGGAAAGGGGTCCATAAAATACACTACCAATAAAGGAATGTTCCATTTAAATGTTTTATAAATATTTTTCCATACTTTTTAAATAAATATTGGGTTTAATTGTTTACTGTGCCCATAAACTTGCATTTACTATCCAGCAAAGATTTATATCACACCCTAATGGTCAAACATTAGATTATGCATATATTATATCGTAAAATGGTCTGCCTTGGTGACCAGTCGGGGCAGATGGCCGACCCTCCCTCATTCTGCGTGTGTTGGAAGTTCATTTCCTATTAAAAGGGAGTTCTTCTTCCTCACTGTCACCGAGTGCTTGCTCATAGGGGGCTGTCTGATATTGGGGGTTTCACTCAGTGTTGTAACAATTTGTAGATTTAGAATAATCAAAAGATTTTTGAAACAACACTTTTGGCTGTGCCCAAGCGTGTGCCACAGCCGATAGATGTGCAAAAGTTGTTGCCATGGCACAGAGTTCACACCAGATGTCTTTACTGACACAACCCTCCCATTTTTCCAGGCTTGGGACCAGCACATATCCTGAGTACACTGACTGGAGACTGAGTTTGTGTTTCCACCCTCTCAAATTTTTTAACCACTACACCACGGAGCCACTTGTTGTAAAAATAACCTGTTATGGGGAAATTCACATTTATGAAGTTACATACATTTATATAGTTCTTCGTGTGATATGTTATAATACAGCTGTCCAATATGTGGACCTTTGCTGTTTTTATCTTGGTCAGCCTTCTTGGACAGACAAACCGTAGCCTGGCCTCATAACAACAGGCCACAGTTTCAGGGTCACAAATCTGCGCTACATGTGGCTTTTTTTTTTTTTTTTACCCATCTCCAATGGCTTCCTCTTCCTTTAAAAACACTATATAAATGTGATCAGTGGATATTTATTTTTGGAACTTTATTCAGCACTAGTGTAAGGAACCCTTCATATTCTATGACTGTAAAAATGTGCAGCCTGTTTGCTGAATTCTCAAGCCTTGGGTCTTCTCAGCTAACAATTCTAACTAAGTATGTGGACAAATTTGGTTTCTTTCACTTCCAACAAGGTTAATCTACATCTGTACTTTAGTCAAAATTACATCAAAACTGGCAATTAAAAAAAAAAAAAAATTCTGTTGTAAAAGTAGCTTATGTCAAAAATTTCTGTATTTGTAAAATCACAAGTAGGGCTCAAAGCGGTCGGCAGAGCATATTACTGGTTATTTTGTACCAAAATTATTCAGTTTATTTGGTAATAAAGAAGATAGGAATACATTTTAATCATTTACACCTATTAGTAACATGGATACAAGGTAATTTATATGTAATAGGCTTTATTATAGGGCTCAAGTGTGTTTTTGTTGTTGTTTTGTTTTTGGGTTTGTTTGTTTTTTACAAACAAAATAGGGTAAAATTTGCTCTTTTGAGAGTAAAGCTTATCGACCCCAACTATATTTTTCAAAATTAAACGATCATGTCTGTGCTTCACTTTGGAGAGACTCTTATTTTTGAAAGAAGCAACCCCATGCGTCAATTCCGGCTGTCGAATAACATCAACCAGGAGCTGCGCCTGTGAGCTAACGCTTCATCTATTGTCAGTGTATTTTCCTGGGCACACACAGAGAAAAAGCATGTCAGATACGGTAAGAAATGCGCTCCGAAGGCTCTGTGTTGTTTTGTCACCAGCAGAAAACGGGGAAAGGCTGCTTGGTCTTTATTTGTGCCCGCTGGCTCGTATCGACTTATCTAATATGCTAGCTCTTAGCTCGTGTAGCTTCGGGCCTGAATTCACAGCTTTTTTAGCAGCTAGCAGCTAGCGGCTAGCTCTGGTTTCTTATTTAAAGTTCTGCTGTGGAGCAACGGTTGTTGGCAGTAATACGAAACAGAAACTGTTACAAAACAGAGTGACATGGTTTTCCAAAGCAGTGACACTCGGGTGTCGAGTCGCGCTGGAATTAAATAAATATTTATATATATGAGTGTGTGTGTGTCGTGCTTGGAGGTGTTTTGTTTATTTACGGTTTGTTTGTTTATTTTTAGGAGACAAAACCATCCAGCCAAGACGGAGGGGATAAAAAAGACGGAGAGTACATCAAATTAAAAGTGATTGGTCAGGTGTGTATATGTTAGATGATATTAATGATGCTTTCTTACATATTTTTAGCGTTATTTTGTTACATTTTCTTTTTGTACCAGTGTCATTGTAGAGTTAGCTCCAGGGAAGAGTTAGAGACTGTTAGAGTAAAGGCTGTCACTTTACACTGTCTTATCAGACATAACCAGTTTGTTTTGTTATGAAAAACATTGACCAAACATTTGCATATTTGCATTTGTAGGATTCTTGGGGTGTATATTTATACTTTAATAGTAAATAAAGTGTACATAAACTGAAACTACAGATCCACAACCATAAATCTACTCAGTGGCTCTTTTAACAAAAATATAATATTTGGCTTTATCTTGATTGATGCTGCAATATCTCAAAGGTGGTGGTCCTTTAAGTTGGTTCCTTTACTACGAAGCAAGTTTGACACGCATGACTTTCTGTTTTATTCACTTACACTTAGAGCCTGACTGATTTATCAGCAAATTGAGGTTATCGGCTATTATTGGCTATTTATTATCTTTTGGCATTGGCGTGTTTAACGA
This sequence comes from Copadichromis virginalis, assembly GCF_057382275.1. Lineage (NCBI taxonomy): Eukaryota > Metazoa > Chordata > Actinopteri > Cichliformes > Cichlidae > Copadichromis > Copadichromis virginalis. Next base: position 25,840,171 of record NC_140639.1, read on the forward strand.
GTGACTCACATTAATATTAGTGTTTATTCTGAATAGTAAACCGCTTCCACCTAACGTTAGGTAGTTAATCTGTGGTTTTGACCATATCAGTAATTAATTATGTATATAGTCAAACAGTTTAACATTGAGCACGTATAGAAGAGCTTTTTTATATGAACTAGGGCTGCCACGATTAGTCGACTAGTCACGATTACGTCGACTATCAAAATCGTTGACGACTAATTTAATAGTCGACGCGTCGTTTGAAGCTTTGTAAGATCCCGAAAGACGCAAGAATAAGTAGTAGAATTTAAAAGTGTAATAAGGGACTGAAACAGAAGATGACAGCACAGCATGTACAAGGATGCCAGCTGCCGTTAAACCCCGAAGAAGAAGAAGCAGTGTCCGGTATCGTAGCTGTGTCCAAATTCAGGAACCGCATCCTCCTGAGGCTGCATTTGTAGGCCGATTACGTTACAGCGACACAAATTCGAAGACTCCGACATATGCGGCCGATAAATGTGCCCTGCTTTTCCTCAGATTTGAAGGATGGGTCGCTTCGTGGCCCAGCCTATCCCAGAATTCATAGCGCGGCCCTGCTCAGTTTCCAAAAATGGCTAGTTAGTTTTAATCTTACTCTTATTATTCTTTCTGGGTCACAAAATAAACGTTTAACATATTTTCAGGCGAGAATGTAGCTGTGTAAACCTCAAATATCTGCTCAGTTTATCAAGACACCACATATTTTTAAAAGCACTCCAACGTTTTCGGAGACGTCTGTTACCCACTAGCTCGATAGCTAGCCGGGGTTCAAGGCTCACTAGAGCCGTGAGAACACCGGACTCTCGGCAAATCGTTTTCAAACCCACTGCCGTCTTTCGCTACTCCGGTTAAACATATATAAGTGACTTAGATAACTTAAAAATGTTATTGTTTGGCTTTTTTAGTATTTTATTTGTTCCTGAGTGAATCGGTTTGGCTCAGATTAAAGTTATTGTTTTCACACAGCTGAATAAGCGTCAAGCAGAAAACTGATTATCGGAAGTGTGAGATGCTCGAGAATTTACTCCGGTGTCCTGTTATATTTTAGATAGCAAGGAGCAGACGGCTGAGTTTATTAAACTTCACCTAAACAATCTGCAAATTTCATTAAAATGTAATAAACTATCATCTTGTCTTTATTTTTAGTTAGCACATACCTTAAACACTTAAAGCTGTAAGCTAATGATAGTTATATAAGAGCAGATGCTGCTGGTGCAATAAGCTGTATGTTTTACGTCCAGTGGATGCAGAATCTGAGTAGTCGACTAATCGCAAAAATAATCGGTGACTAGTCAACTATCAAAATAATCTTTTGTGGCAGCCCTAATATGAACAAATATTTCCTGGGTCATTATTTTAATTTGCTGTGGGACAAGACAGCAGGGTGATATTCACAGGTGGGCAGGCTTGAGCAGGTGAAGTACTGGAGCCTAGAACAGGAGGTTTGCCCAAGTTATTAAAATAGCCGTTGACCAACTAACTAATCAAAGAAAAATTTGTAGATTAGTCATCTACCAAAATAGTCCTTTAGTTGCAGCCCTACGATATACAACTGTATGTCACAAACGTCAGGGAAATCTGTTTATTTGTTGTGTTTCTGAAGGGGAAAACAGACTTTGAGTTGATAAAACCAGAGCTGTGATAAATAATTGAAGCTATGCTTTTTCTTAGATAGTCAGCGCTTGCACACAGAAAGTGCTTGAGATGAGAACAAAACAAAACGTGACTTTCCTGAAAAAGTTATATGGTAACACATGGCATTTGGTTGCTGAGGAAGTTGTGGGAGTGATGGTGCTGAAAAAGAAAACGGCAAGTTGAGAGATTTGAGACATTTAGCGTGTGTGTAGTGAACCGTTAGTGTGTAGTGTCGTCGTTTTTGTTTGTTTTGCTTTGTGTGGCATTAACAAAACAAAAAAGACCACTGAATGTCACAGATGCTGGCCACAAAGCCACCAAAGACGGTCTGCCATGCACCTTCAGATATGACCCCTCACAGTAACCCCTCCCCTGCTCCATATATGCATGAGGCAAACTTCTGAAATTGACCATATATGTAGGACAGTCCAGTATGTCTGGAATGGTGAGTGTGCGCTGCTTTGTTTGGCTGCTGTATTGCTGTGCAGTATATTTTTAAGATCCTATTCAGTTTGGGTTTTTTTTTACTGTGAATGTTTATATAGACAGATTTTTCCTCTATTCTTACATGTAAATATCCTTCTTTTTTAAATGCTTTATACCTTACAGTCTCATGGTGAGTAAATGCCCCTAAATTTCATTCTGATGTGTGCAAACTGGTCTATGTTCTGAATGACAAGAAAGTAGCTATTCTGTTCTGTGAAGCCTTCATAAAAGGTTACAGCCGTGCAAACTGTGCGTCGCTTTAATTCTGAAATTTAAAGGAATTCAGTCGGAGACGCAGAGAATCTGTAGATGTCTTTGTTAGGTCGTAATGCTGCTAAATCTGCTCTACACTGGTGGATTTGCAGTTAATGGCATGGATTAGAAAACTGAGCGGTTATATTGGGAGGTTGCTGCTCACCAAGTTCTGTTCAATCAGTACAGATAATTTAACTTTGGCCTGGCAACAAAGCAGAGATTTCCTCCTTTATTATGTTACTGGAGACAGTCAGATGTGAACATACTCAGTAGTCTTGAGTATCAGAGCTCTAATGTGTAGCTAATAAGCTGACTTAAAGCACACTGGGTGGGAAAATGGATATATTTATTCATAAAGTAACTCATGAACTCACTAATTAAAGAAAAGATCTCAGTGATAAAGTCTCTGATTGGAGTGGACGGTGCTCAGTTGATCCATTTTGTGAGGAGGAAGCGTGAAATGACACAATGAACAGTCCCTTTCATGTTAACATGCGAGGAGGGTGAAGCAGAAAGCCTGAGTTAATGGAGAAAGATGATAAGTGCCTTGACACCCATTATCTCTGGAAGAGCTTTTAGGCTTTGTCAAGCCGGCTAACACAAAGAAAGCTTGGATATGTATCCTCGTAATTTCACTTCATTGGATTCGCATCTCTGCTGTCAACCGTGATGTTTTCTGGGTGGAAAGAGCCGCACGTATAGGTGCGTTTAACTCACCCTGAGGAAGGTCATCCTCTTCTCTTTCACAGTGGATTTTAATAACCACACAGTTTCCTACAGCAGCTAATCATCTGTTTGTTTTAGCTCAGATTTTTTCCAGGCTTGATAAATCCCATGAATCCTCCTCACAAAAATGTTTAGCCACTCAGTGAGCACATCATTTTCCACATTTGTATTTTTTGCTTTGAAATTAGTTTCAATTGGTTTCCATAGTGTGTTTTATTTTTTGCTGCTTAGTTTTGTCTGACAATGTTCAGTTATTTTAGGATTTTTTTAAGTTTCACTACTAGCTCTAACAACTATAAAGTAGGAATGATTGGCACTTAATGGATTACAACATAAACAACCACAGTGAGTCATCTTTCCTTCTCAGTCCTTTGACCCTAATGGCTAAAGACATTTCCTCTATATTTTTACACTCTGTCTCTGTTTGTAAAAGTGTGTTTTTTTTAGCTTTCAGCATATTGAAAACTTTGTGTTCAGGCTGCTGAGATCTGATCAGTCTATTTAAGGGCTAGGCTTGATGCTGTACACCAGGGGTGCTCAATACGTCGATCGCGATCGACCAGTCGATCGCAAAGGTAGTATTGGTAGATCGCATGGCATTAAAAAAAATAGATGCCAGCCTATCATCCATCCCGTCACTTGATTGATACAGGGAAGCCAGTCAGATGACAGCAGATTTTTTCTGACGCTTAGGTCGCTGCGCATGCGCAAACAGCGTCGCGAAGTGTAGTAAAACTGACAAGCTAGTCAGCGAGTTAACTCCAATTTTTAGCTCTCGGTTTTTTCTCTTAAACCTGGCCGTCAGCAGCTACTGTCCGGACTATGCATCCCTGGCTGATTCAATTCAGTGCAAGTCATCAGAGTAAACTCAGGTAATGACAAAAAATTTACATAGTTAATTGTGTTGTGAAATATTGGATATTGCGGTTATGCATGTATATACATTGTAGATATAAAGAATCCTCAATATATTTATAAATAAGTATATGTTTTGGATTTTTGTAGTGGGTAGATCATTTTGACTTGGTCATTTTATAAGTAGCTCACATGCGGAAAAAGTGTGAGCACCCCTGCTGTACACCATAATGACAGTAACTGTGAAATCGAACATCTTAAATAATGATGGAATTATTCTTTTTCTATAGTTTTAAACTTCCTCCACCTTGCCTTTAATGTATTATGAGTATAATGTATTTGCCAAAATGAGACAAAATGCACAATAAGACAAAGTGGGGTTTTTTTCCCAACAGTGTCTTTATTTATTTTCGAACATAACACCTGTACACAACCACTAAAACATAACAAAACAAGTAGCTAAACCAGGGCTCGCAAAATCGCTAGCCCGACGTCCCGGGGCTAGCGATTTTTCCAGTCGGGCTACCAAAATCTAACTCAGCCCTGCTCGTCGGGCTATCATAGGAAGGAAAATAAATGTCTATGCTTTTGCATTCTTTCGCCAATGTAGCTGAGTAATTATGTCATTGGCATCGATGAGCCACTGTCAATATGTGACATATTGAAATTGCGTCTGAATTTGCGCTTGTTTTTTGCTTTCAATTTCATTTTGCAATCGCGCGAACGGTGTGTAGAGAGCAGCAGCACTGATTGGTGAGTGGCGATTAATTGTGCACCAATTCCTCTGACATCGTCTTATCACCCATTAGCTTACTATTCAAACATGACAAGTGAAATCTCCCGCAGCAAGCTTAAACATGTGAGAGGTTGAGTGCGCAAAGAATCGCTGATCGTTATGTAAGTACGTGTGTAAAAGCAGCAGGATTTACGCTTTTATTTTAGTTCTGCTCAGCCAAATAAGACAGGTCAGGGTGAAGAAGGGGCAGCCAAAGAAAAGCCTACCGCAAAACGGAAAAGTTATGACAAATCAGACTATAAGGCAAAAAGAAAGCGCAGCTTTTTTGGTTTCATGGACAAAAGAATTTCTGTGGCTGGAATATGACAAGCTAAATAACATGATGTTCTGCCAGGTGTGTTGTGAGTTTCATTTGATTTCTGAGTCGACAAGCGCCTTTGTTACTGGGACCAGTAATTTTAAGAAAGACCTCATCAGAACCCATGAGAAATGCAAGAAATGCATTATTTCCCAGTCTGCAGTATCTTTCCCAGAACAAACAGCAATTGTAAAAAACATACTAAAAATAAACCAAGCACAACAAGAACTCCTGAAAAAGCTGTTTAGAACAGCGTGCTATGTTGCAAAGAGTGAACTACCACTGGCAAAATTTAGCAGTCTTTGCAAACTTCAAAAAGCAAATGGCCTAGATCTTGGTTCCACTTGTCTCTTACCCGTGACTTCAGTGGAAATTTCAAATTCAGGATCTGACACAGACTGATTCATGTTCTACACAGTTCTTACAAGTTCATAGAAATTTCTGTTCAATTTGAACCAAGTATTTGAGTTGATGGTTGTAATTTTTATACAGTTGTTGTGATTTGTATTTTAACAATTTTTTTTGATTAATTTTTGTTTCCGTTTCAATATTATACATTAAAGTATAATATTGTAACGGAAACAAAACATAAAAAAATTGCTGTCTTTTTTTTTCGAGCTACTTAAATTTATTTTGGGCTACCAAAAACTGAAGAATGCCTGCCCGAAGGGCTACCAGAGATTTTGAAATTTTGCGAGCCTTGTAAACTTACATACACAACTTACATATACTGCAATGGTACATATAACACCATGAAAGGGAAAAAAAAGGTGGGGGGGATAACTGTGTGGGACTCCCACCATACATTACTCACACTCGCAGGTATACGTTACACGTAAATTACAAAGTAGTCGTTCAATGCCAAGCAGTAAACATAATCCCAAATGGACTGCAGAGGGCCACTTATGAGTCATCCCCAAAGGCTCCCACCAAACGGGAAAGTCTTTATTTGCAAGAAAGTTTTTTTTGAAGATGCTGTCAAAGCTTCGTTGTTTACCCCTGATTGCGTAGGTGATCTTTTCTAAGGGCAGAGTTGATGTTAATTCTGAAATCCATTTACCCATCCTTGGTCTATCCACCTCTTTCCAAGCAATTGCAGGCATTCTCTTGGCCATCAGCAGCCTTATGTCTAAAAATAGCTGATGCTTCCTTGTTATGTTACAATTAGCTGGGTAAATACCCAGCAGAAAAAGTTTTGGTTCTAAATGTATTTTTATTTCTAATATTTCTTCAGTGCATTGTTTTACTTCTTCACAGAATTTTTCAAATTTCAGGACACTGCCACAAACATGGGAAAATCGTTCACTTTTCCTTGTCACATTTTATGCAAACATCTGGGATGGTACTGTAGAAAGCGTAAAGTATGCTTTAACCAGTTGTACTGCAAGAAATTTAAATGAGTGTTCACTGTTTGTGATTGTGCCTTGGCACAAGTCCTCTCACACTCTTCAATAGAGATGTTCTCCTGTAGGTCCTGTCTCCAGGACTCAAGCTTCTTTACTGACGTTTCTGGCGAGTTCATTATACACTTTAGAAGTCAAGCCCCTTCACCATCATTTCTTCGAGTGTTGATACGCCTGGAATGGACAAGGACTGGTTTGCTGTGTTCTAATAAAATCAGTTGTGAATATCTAAAGAACTGGCTGTGGGCTAAGTCATGCTCGGCAACAATTTCATCAAAGGACACAATAGACAAAGTTAAAGATAAATATTACTGTCACTGTCATGACCCAGGTCCTACGCCACACCAAAAACGGAAAGGACAATAGCGGGTGATTAATATGCGTGTTTAATTAAACCAGTTTCCAGACAAACGAATACAAGCTGATGCTTGTAAGAATAGTATGACTGCAAGGGGCTTAGAAGCTAGAAGCTAACTACACGAGTGGTTCAGGGAAACTCGGATAGTTTTTATTCCTATCTCTCCACAGACTCTGTTTGGCAGCGTTGGCACATCACCTTTCAAGTGAGCGAGTGCTGTACATTTCTATGTGATGTTGTGATATTTTTAGTCATAAAAATGTTTCCTGCCACGAATAGTTCAAATATGCCTCCCCTACTGCTGCCCAATGGATGGAAAAATGTATGCAAGTCTGTGTTTTTAAACTTTGACTTGAGGCGTTGACTTGTGATTTCTGATGTTTCAGTATTCTAAATAGGTTGGGTGTCTTTGCACAAAATTAAAATAAGTCAAATATGTTACGAACCAGATTTTTCTTCAGATTGAATTTGTTCCTTCCTGTTAAAAGGGAGTTTTTCCTTCCCACTGTCGCCAAGTGCTTGTTGATTGTTGAGGTTTTTCTCTGTATTATTGTAGGGTGTTTACCTTACAATATAAAATGCCTTGAGACGACTGTTGTTGTGATTTGGTGCTACATAAATATGAATTGTAACAGAAACATCTGCTTTTAGGATTATTTGGGTAATTTTGGAATATCTGTCTTAGATAAAAGACACGACATCTTTCCAAACTGTTGCAACGTGACTCTCTGAGCTTCTGTACTGATATAATGAGGTTATCAGTGGTAAAAACTAACACGACTGCACAATTGTGGCTTCAACCCGGCTGTGGTGGAAACAGCACAACATCAAGAGGTGTGTGCCTGGCCCAAAGGAGCCCGGGGAGATGTTCCAGTCATGTCCTACCAGGAGGAGGCCCAAACCCAGGAGTCGCTGAAACGATTCTATCTCTCGACTGACCTGGTAACACCTCGGTGTTCCCTCTGATAAACTGGAGAAGGTGGCTGGGGAGAGGGACGGCTGTGGAATATTTTAAACTGTTTCAGACTCTCAAAACATTTTGATTTCTGAAATAACCGAAAAAAGAGATGAAAAATTTAACCCCGTATTAATTAGAAGTGGGAAATATTAATAAAGTCTCTTATCTTTGACACACCAGTGAACCAAGTCCTCTAAAACCTTTGTGACATTGTAGCAGAATTCATGCTAGGAAACGCTTTTACAATGAACAACACAAAGAAGTGTATGACACGGAGTCAAGTTATTAAGTGTTACAGTCCGCCTGCGCTGTGGAATCTGACTTGACACAATATAAAGTGAAGGTTATTGTCAGGCAAGCGGCGGTTCATAAACACAATAAAGTTCCTGGGATTGTGTTTCTTATCACTGCCTTGCTTGCCTCCACAGGACAGCAGTGAAATCCACTTTAAGGTGAAAATGACAACACATCTAAAGAAGCTGAAGGAGTCATACAGCCAGAGACAGGTAAATCAGTCACTCCCAGTTACTCAGTGACACAAGTTTGACTGCAGGCCACACACAGAGAGGGCTGAGAGCTCAGGAGTAAGTCACTTTAAAAAAAGAAACAAACATAAAAACCAACCTCTGTATGTTTGTGTTTTCCCTCCAGGGCGTCCCAGCGAGCACGCTAAGGTTTCTGTTTGAAGGACAGAGAATCGCAGACAACCAGACTCCCAAAGAGGTAACCTTTCATCTTCAGGCTTTACTGTCCTCTTAAGCTCTTCCCCACATTTATCCAGAGTCCCTCCTTTCTTTTTCTTTCTTTCTTTTTTTTACTAGTCAGTCTTGAGTGGCCATAAGAGAAACTGCAGTTTTTATCAATATGTGTTGCACTGATTATCTCGTCCTTATTTCCTTTTTGTTATTTCGTGCTTTTGTTTTGTATTGGGTCAAGAAGGGCATCCAACATAACGTTCTGCCAAATCAAACAAGCGGGGGTACCCAGTGTGATGACACCTTCTGGAAAGGGAGTAGTAACTATTTATAAAGTGCTGTTAATCTCAAACGACCAAGATATTTCAGCAAATAAAATACAGTTTGTCGCTGTGAGTGCATGGCCCTCATATCATCCTCATGAAGTCTGTTTCTGATTGTTGGTCAGAAACAAGGCTGGACTGGGTCAAAAAGTCGGCCCGGGCATTTTGACTAGAGACCGGCCCACCAGGATAAAGATTGAAAATGTGACGTCATTCAGGGGTAAAACCGCAAAGGATTCTGGGAACTTGTGGCAAGAGGTACTAGCGCACGCAGGCTTTCAATTGAACTCAGTTACACAGCGATAAAAAGAAACCCAAAAAATGTCAAGAAGCTGTTGTATTATTAACTGCAATAGGCGGTCGCATGACAGCCACGGGAAGCTGACGGGTAAAGAGATCGGGTTTTTTTTTGTTTTTTTTATCGGATTACGTCGTTGAAGAGAAATTTTTTTTTTAAGCCATGTTTCCGAAGTAAGAGCCGACGGATGGTCTGGATATACCAAATATAACGTCTCAGAACACTCCAGCTCACATGTTAGTCTGCTCCAAGCATTTCCACAAAGGTCAGAGTTTTGTAGTAGTTAATGCGTCATTTTTCTTAACATAATTGGTGATATAGGTTACAAGCAAGTCTGGCGCTGAACAGAAATTGTCGCTCCTTTATTTATTGTGCATAAATAGTGAATTGTCCTGACACAATATTGTGTTTCGCTTCTGTTATTATGGTACATTGACAAAAACATATACTTTTATTCACAGGATAAAACAGGTTTTTTGTATCACTAATTGCCCAGTGCGATTACAGCATACAATATTATTGTCACTGCTACATTTCTGTGATGCTACCAGAAATTATTTCCACTAATTAATTACCGTTGAGCTCAAAGGTCCTATTAATAAACGGTTTGCGATTGTGTATTTATGAAGACGATTTGTGAGACTGGTAAACTTACCTTTGTTCGTACGATGGTCTTTCGTTCTACACGGTGCGTTTCAAGGTCCTGTACCCATCCGTCGGTAAACTGTACCTGGGCTTGTTGCAGTGACCTGAAGTTACTGAACTTCATGAGTGTATGCACTCACTCCAAGAACCGTATGATTATAAATCTGAGCGTGGTGAAAGTTGGGCAGCACGCTAACGTCTTTTGTCCACTCTGTGTGCTCGTAAGGGTCTGACCCTTTCACTCCTTTGATTTTTTCCTCGTATCTTTTCTTTGTCTTTCTTAGTCGAGTCTGTCTTTGTCCTTGTTCTCCTTTTCTTTTGTACATTCCTTTTTTGTGCGGCAAAGAAAAAACAAGAAGGTATTGGAACCGGAGAATGAACGTTTTGCGTTGCTGCAAATGCTTGCATTTGATGCGGTACTTGGATTGTTTTGCCACGAGTTCCCGGCATGCAATGCGCAAAAATCACGTGATTGCTAAACAAGGGGGAGGCCCGATGGCCAGTCCAGCTATGGTCAGAAACATGCTCACTAACAGCTCGCTGGAGGTTGTCTTGCTGCTGGACCTTTGCTTGTGTGACAGCCCATCCCCTGATTATCTCCTCCACTCTTGAAAATGTGCTGTAAGTCATAACAAGCTGTTTTGTCTTGTCCTGGAAGAGCTGAATTACCTGATCATTCTGAATGGTCTGCAGGGCTCCAGCACTGCAGCAGTGACAAGGACACTAACACAAAGCTAAACTAGAGAGAAATCAGTCTGCTAAACAGTTCAATTAAATTAAAGCGGCTGAAATGGATTCTGGGTGGTTTCTGCTTCCTAACTGGACACACTGATATCCCTGAAGTTTAACTGACTTTGTGTTACACTGTGGAAAGTGTTTAAATTTGCAACCCTGTGAACGCTCCAGTTTTTTCCAGGTTCCTCTCATATCTTAAATCCATCTCATTATTTCCTATTTTTGTTTTTATTTGTTTTTTCCCTTGGAAACTTGTATAAAACTTGTTTGCATGGCCCTTAAACTTTATTATGAATACTTTAAGCACCTGTATGAATGATTTTTTTTTTTTTTATGTTAGTCAAACATTCTGATGTATTAATGCAGCTATGCATTTATCCACTGCACTAACAGATTACATCAAGTAGAATAACATCAGGCATTAGCTCTGATAACCATGTTTGTAGGGTTGATGGACGTGTTGACAGATGAGGTCAGTTTGTTTGCAAATGACACTGTGACCTGTAGTGAGAGTAGGGAGCAGGTGGAAGAGAGCCCAGACAGGTGGAGGTGTGCTCTGGAAAGATGAGGGATTAAAATCAGTACAAGCAAGATAGAATATGTGTGTGTGAATTAGAGAAAGGGCCAAGTGGAAAAGTGAAGGTAGATGAGTTTAAATACCTGGGGTCTATCATCTAAATCAAAGGAGTGGGTGGGGCGAGTCTCAGGGAGAGGGTTCATGGACGTAGTGACGAAGGGGTTGGGGTTGGATGTGAGGCAGGATTTGGTGAGCTGCAAATAACAGGAAGTGAATTACTGTTGTACTAAAACGTGTCTCTGTGCTGTGTGTTAATGCCAGCTGGGAATGGAGGACGAGGACGTCATCGAGGTGTATCAAGAACAGACTGGCGGACTTTGGAACAATTAAACCTCCCACATTTCTAAAGCCTTTTATTTCTTCCTCCTCTTTTACTTATTTTGTATTTTATTTTGTATGTATGTACGTATTTTTGTTCAGTTTCAAACCATCTGGATCAAAACGGACTCAATTAGGGCTTCCATGTGTGTGTGGGCAGGCAGGCGAACAGGCCGAGGACATGGACCACCGGTTCTCTGAAGTGCAGGGATGAATTCAGCCCACATTTACCAAGAAAAACGTTCTTTTTCCTGCCTGTTTTTAATCATCCATGTAGTTATTTCAGAAGAAATAAATGATCCTATAATAAGCAGCTGCAGTAAAAGGATTAGTTCACCCAGAATAAAAAGGTTTGCTCTGTTTCAGTTCAACCCTCGAGTTTCAGGTTTCCTTGTTAATCTCTATTTTCAGTACCCGCTGTTTTTTGTTCTGGGCCGATGACTGTATGGGATTTGATAGTTTGAAAGTTTGAGTTGATCTTCTTCTTTTGAATGTGCCCCACCTCTTTACCAAGATAGATTAAATATAACTCCTCCTGACAATAAAAGGTTGGAGCAAGCTGTCAAGTTTAGCAGGTCGGTTTGTTTCTGATCGTGCTAAAAATGCCCAATTTGAGGTCTTCTGCTATTTGCCTTCTATAACCCTGTAAACATGGATCTTTGGAGTAAAAAATTTGCCTATATCCTTTATATTTGTACACTACACAGTACATACACAAGCAGTTTATTTGGGTTATATTGGAAAGGAAACTAAATATTAGGGTTGTAGCCACCATGGGATCACCTGTTTTTTGGAGTTTCAACATTTCATCTGCTGTTATGTTTTTCTTTTTGAGCCAGAAGTGGCCGTATTTGGTCGATGGGGTGGAGTACCATATCCTCAGTTTGGTTAGGAAGCTGAAACAGATATGCTGTATTAACACCTGGCATTAACATGCGACCCACATCTGGTTGCTGTCACTCACAACAGCTCAAGTTATGATTGAACTATAATCATGATCATTTAATACAGTATCTCATCTATTTGTTTAACTTTTAAGACAAATCTTACCGGTATCTATTTTTTTGTTAAAACAGTCAAATTCAAAAAATGCAGAATTTGGTTTTCATCAGCAGGGGGCAGCGTTTTATTTCGTTTTAGTCCTATCACCATTTCCTCAGGGGCTTTCTCTGTTAAGAAAAATGTTTTCTTAATAATTTGTCTGACTAAACAAAGGCCACACTGACTCACTGCACCCATATTGTGGTAGAAACTGGTATAATGTCAAAGTACAGCTCAGCCCTAGTTCAGCCTGAGTTGACATCTCATAAACACAACACGTAGGACTTGTTTCTTTACATTCTGAGGGAGCTTGTGGGTAATTTTAAACACAATAATTTCACTTAACCACCTTTAAAGGGAAATTATGAGGCTTATGAAGCAGGCCACATGTTTTGGGGATCTTTCACTGTATGGAAAACAGACATGATGTTCAGCATCTGTTGGATGATTCTGTACGTGTGAAGCACCTGAGAAACCCACAAAAACCCTATTTTGGAGAAACAGGTGGTTGCTTAAAAAGAATTTCTTTTACATTCTTTTGATCCTGGTCGTCATGTTTATTAGAAGCCATAATTCTGGATTAATTTGACAGCTGTACAGACCTCCCATTTGTGGCGCTATACTTTCGTAGCACCCCTTGTATTAAAATGATTTATATTTTATGTCCAGTACATACAAATTAATGAGGCTGGGACAGCCATCTTTTCGTCAGCTTGCTTGAGCTGCGGTAGAGCCATTAAATATTTGTCCTTTTCGATTGTAGCTGAGATTAAAAGTGAGCTCACCTGTCGATGCCCGGTGTAAGCGTGGTGATAGTCAGGGATTTCTGGATGAACTCTTCCTTTTAAGCTTTCATTTTCATGTTTGGGGAGAAAAGAAACAGGTTAGACGTTTCATTCCACCTGTTTTGTGTGACATTCAGGGCTCATAAACAGCTGGATTAGTGGACAGTCCATCATAAGAAGTGGACAACATAAGAGTTTATGTTGATCATCCTCCGTGTGCCATGTTTCTTAAACTGCACCATATTGTAAGATGATAATAACCAACCTGAAATGAAACTACTTCAGATTTGAACCCATTTTTAAAGGACTTGCTCTTTACGTGTATATGTTGTATTCAGTATTAGTGTGTGTGAATGATATGCCATGTATATCTCCAGTGTCTTTATTTTAATATGTTTGAGGGTTTCATTCTGTAATTATGTATGAAAATATAAACCTGTTATAGACACGTTTCAATCGCTGACAGTCACAGAGATTTTTGAAGTCCTCTGGCAGTTTTGTGCAAAGAAAGGTCTTCTGCTGTGGTGTTGGCGCGTGTTTTTAAAGCTTTGCTTTCCTGGTTTTGGAGTGAAACTCTTAATCTGTGTACTGTATGAAGTTCCTCCAGAAGGTAAACGCAGCCCCAGAGCTCTGGCTCACATTTAAATCAGGTTAAAGCAGCACCTCAGAGTTCATAGCAGGAAAAACAACGTTAAATAAAGTAATGATCAGTGGCTGTCATTTCCCAGAGGTGTGTGCATAAAAAAAAAAAAAAAAATAGGTAGATAAGATTTTCTCAACCTGGCCGGCTGTTTGAAATTTGTCCTTTTTGTGCATTGGTGATATATCTGCTCCACCCAAACTCCACCCAGACGTACAGGGCTGTTATTTGAGCCATAACGCCGATCTCGGTGAGGTGAAGGGACTGTCCGCCACTCGAGGAACATTGATACAGATGGTTTGAAATTCTGGAGATGAGCTTTTGGCTTTTTTTGAATAAAATATTTAAAAACAAAACTTAGGTGTGTTGCATGTTTTTGTGTGTGTGTGTGCGTGCGTGCCTGCTTTATGCACTTGTTGTAGTCCAATAATTTAAAGTGGTCCTGTTATGCTTTTCGTATAATATTTGTCCTGTTCCAGATGTTCATACTGAGCAGTGGATCACTGAACTCACTACATCCTTTAAGAGCCAGACACAAATTGAGCGAGCCCATTAGGAAACCCATTATGTCACAAATAGGCTGTGTGACTGGGTGCTTGATTTTATGGCAACAGTTCTTAATAACAAATAGGTGAATCTCAATACTTTTGTCCAGAAAACACATTTGTTTTCATCAGTTTGTGCAGCTACACTATCAAATTAAATGTAAAACTTACCACAATTAATAAGTCATTTTGCATTTTTCTTAATTTTATATTTCATTGTAATAATGAGGTTAAAATTTAATATTTTTATTTATACGCTTGAATTTTATTTTTATACTTTTACATTTTATAATTAAAAGATATAGTTTTTAGTTTAGAATTTTTGGTTGTATGAATATCTTTTTTAAAATAATTGAGTTTTGTAAACTTGGATTTTTTTTTTTTAATTTTCTTTTATATTTATAATTTACACTTTTAAAATAGTTTGCATTTTGCATCATGCTTACATGATATTTGTATTTATTGTAATTTAGCATTTTGTTTTTAGACTTTTTAATTTTAGGAATTTTTAAATTTTATTTTCTGCTTTAAATTTTTATAATTGCCATTTTCTTTATATCTTTAGTAAAAATATCTAAAATAGTATGCCATATTTTTTTTTATATTCTTGCATTTCATTTTTTTTTATAGTTTTCTATTTTAGTTTTTTACTTATTTATTATTTATAAAAAAATATTGCATTTTATCATGTACTTTATCATTTCCCAATTTTTTAAAAACATTTTATATTGTTTATTGTTGTAATTTACCATGTACTGTACCAATGTTCTTTGTTTTAAGAATAAAATTAGGAACAAAAGCTTACATGACGAAAGCATGAAGGGAAGTAGAAAAGGTCAGATACTGACTGAGCAGAAGGAAACCAGTAAAAATCATTTGTATTTACAGTCAAGAATAAAATATTAAGAGGGTTAAATAGCAAACAGTTTTAGACCTTTGAAGAGCAGTGGTGGGAATTTTCCCGTTTGAGACAAAACAACCACATTCATCCACAGCACAGCTTACAGATGGGACACTTAGTGCCTTTCTTGTGACTCATGTTTGTGTTTAATTTATTGAGCTGTTTTCAGAAATCTGCAGATTAAAGGTATCGCTGTACACACAGACCCCCGTCACAGTATTCTCACTTTCACATTTACTTCAGTCGAGGTGCAATAAAACATTGAAAATGTGACGTAATCTGAAAAGGAAGTGTAATAAAATAATTTCAGCACACAATAATTTATTCAGTACACTGTGTAACATTTACATTCAGCTATTTAGCAGATGAGCGTTATTAACGCATCAATGCAGTTTTTAAAGTAGCTTAACAGCTTTTGTCTATAAGGGGGATTTTTTGGCTCCAATTTTAAACCATAAGTTAAAGAGTTGTCTGTTTTGTAAGAAACATGTTATCTTCATTTTCCTGCTTCTCAGGCATATGAAGGTGAGGGTGTTATGGGTGTTTGCTGTCAGCAGATGAGTCATCCTCCTTGAGATTATAAAACTAGATGAGTCACTGTAAACATTTGAGGAGTTAAAA
This sequence comes from Copadichromis virginalis, assembly GCF_057382275.1. NCBI lineage: Eukaryota > Metazoa > Chordata > Actinopteri > Cichliformes > Cichlidae > Copadichromis > Copadichromis virginalis. Next base: position 25,856,086 of record NC_140639.1, read on the forward strand.
GGAAGAAACGAGTGTAAAGTCTGTGCAAAAACCTTTTTTTTTTTGTCCATTTTATCACACACAAACTCCTCACAAGTGTTCCTGAAACTCAAATGTGGGGTTATCTTCCCCCCGGGTGTCATTTTCCTGGTGCACCTGCTCTCTCAAAGGCCTCTTTGGTAATCGGTATGTGCAGAAAATAATCCCAGAGACAATCATCAGGACCGATCCTGCCATCCCGACACCAATGCCGCCTCCCACGTGCTGAGATTCAGGTGCTGGGGGGAGTTTAAACTCGGGCGGGAACTCGATGGTCTGATTGGTCACCACAGCGCTCAGATTCCAGAGGAGAGGCACGAGCGATATCGCAGCAGCGAGGAGGCACAGCACTCCCGTGAGGATGAAGCCGCGGCGGACCGTAGAGTTCTTACCTATCCCAAAGTAGACGATCCTCATGGAGTAAACACCACTAGCGTTCCCACAAACCCCCACCAGCAGAGACAGGAGCATGAGGACCTGACCTGCAGCAATCTCAGGTGGCGTGAAGGAATCAGTGAGCATGATGTACCTGCAGTACATAACCTTGAAGCCCTCGCTCACCACGGTGTGGCTGGCGAAGCAGACCCTCCAGAGTCCGACCCATGCCACACCGGAGGTGATCACCGCCCTGTCCGATACCTGCCACACCCTCCACTGGATCAGTCCAAGAGCCACGCCGGTGAGCATCCATCCCAAACAGGCCAGCCCGAGAGCACCAAACTGGGCGTGGCCTGTGTGAGCCAGGTAGGTCATAGCAGTGGATTTCTGATCCTACTGAAGGTGTCAACAGGAGACCGAACACAGGTGGAAGGTGGGCGATGTCACCTCTGTCATGTTTTACTCTTCGGTGCTCCAGCACAGTCTTGCTGTTGTTCTGTTCTCGTCTCACAAGTTGTCAGTTTTTTCCCTCCTTCGTCTCCTGGGTTACCTCCTAAACAAGCACCTGCAGCTCCCTCTGAGAGGAAAGAAACACAGACACAGCTGTTAGTGAGCAGCAACAAAGCACCATCAACAAAGACTACAGGGCAGCATTTCAATTGGACTGTCTTCCTCTTCACCATCTCAGTGCAGACATACTTCCTATAAATACCATATGTACTTCCTTTTTAAGTAGCCTGTAGGTATTTTTATTTAGTATCTCTGTGAAAATTCTTCAAAGTTCTTAATATATTAGACTGTTAGTTTTGTATCCTTCACTTTTATTTTAAGAAAGATTTCCTGAAGTGTTAAATTGCCTGGACATATGTTGTTAGAAAAATGGGAAATGGACACAGAGATTTACCGAAACGTGCCCATGAATGCTTGTAAATACAGTATATAAGTTAAAAACAGAGTTTGTACAATTCTAACAAGCTTAAAAGTCATTATTTGGTGTGACCACCTTTATTCTTCAGCACAGTCTGTCTCTCTTAGGCAGCTTTCTTGCTATTTCTTTAAGTCGTCTTCAGGAATAGTTCTCCAGGCTTCTTGAAGGACATTCAAAGCTCTTCTTTGGATGTTTCTGCCTTTTGTTCTGTTCTCTGTCAACATGATGCCACACTGCTTCAATAATGTTGAGGTCCGGACTCTGGGGAGGCCGATCCATGACTGATGGTGCTCCACTCTGTTTTTTGTCTATCCAGGTATGATTTTACTGCATTAGCAGTGTGTTTGCGATCATTGTCGCGTCATGAACAAGATCTCCAACACCACTGAAATGCAGCTCAAACCATGAAAGAGCCTCCACCATTTTTTGTAGATGCCATTGTAATTTTAATTTGGCATAGCTCAGCCTTTTCTGTTTCTCTTCTCTTTCTAAGAATGGCTTCTTGACAGCCATTGATCCACTAGGACTGTTTCCTGTTTCTAAAGACGTCACTTTCAGATACTGTCCATCTGCTGTAGATACATAAAATCATAGCTGTTCTTTTGGTAACTTTAGTTAATTTATAAACTACAGACACCGATAAGTACCTTTGAATTTCACTGGGCCCCATTTAAGCCCACTGTTAACGTATGCAAATATGCAGTCTTATGAGCATACATGGTGAGAAACAGCTTTACAGTGTCCAGGTGCTGTTTTATGATTATTCACAGAGTTGTTTGACTTCCATAAATGAATTTGACAATGAAGCTAAACACAGTTAAATGTACATAATGACCTATGTCATCTCTGTCTGGTTTCTGACACCAACTAAACTGCTATAATTTCTTTGTTTAGCTTCCACTTTTTAAAGGAATTAACTGTGTTTCTGTTTCTCCTCTAACAACTAAACGAGTTTTAGATAATGCTTAAAGGCTTTAAATACAACACCACAGACATTATGTGTATCTCGCTTTTTGTAATATTAAACTAAAACTAAAGGAACTTTCTACATGCTGGAAAAGAAAGAAAACACACACCATTTTCTCTCAGTATTGATGAAATGAACATTCAGCCCTGCAGATTACCCTCACTCATGTTACCGACACTTGTTCCTCATATCTATTATACACAGCATGTGATGAAAGCAAGTTTTGAAGACATCAGGTCATTGAAATCCATTAAAAAACTGCAGCGTTTAAAGAGAAACTCTTGGTTTTGTTACGTACCTGAGTGGTGCTTTCGTGGAACACCTCCCAAGTCGCCTTCAGAGAAAGAAAACCAGACTAAAACTGCCAAACAGGAAGGCTTTTTTCATTCACAGGTACCCTGCAGCACTTCCTCATCGTGCACCGGTAACCTGGATACAGCTTCTGGTCATGATTGCGAAGCTGTAAATGATTGACAGAATAAAAGTTTAGATGTAGCCGCTGTTACTGGTCAAGTCGTTTTAGTCTTTATGTCCTTTCAGATCACTTCACAGCTCTTTGTTGGGGCTTTTTTGTTATTTTTGAAATGTCCTGTCTTATTTAGGATGACTTGCAGATTTATACATACAGGGAAATTCATAAAGGTTTGTGCTGAAGTGTTTCAGTTCAGCTGTTTAAATGAGAACAATTCAGAGTAAAAATGTTTGCTAAATGAGTCTTTTAGAAGTTTAAATATGCAGCAAAGGTCTTGAGTCACAACAGTGAGTGTCTACAGCCATCTGTAAAACAAGGTGGAGGCTCTGTCATGGTTTGAGCTGCATTTCAGTCAGTGGTGTTGGAGATCTTTTCCAAAACGGATGAATTATGACTCAGAAAAGTCCCATTAGAATTTGACCCACCATGAAAAACCATCTGGACAGAATCTGATTGGTCACAGCTTCATTTTCCAGCATGACAATGTGTCACAGTTCTTGTCATTTGCCTAGTGTTTTTAAATTATAGACTTTAATATTTTCTGTTGATTCCAAGTTTATGTTGTTATTTGCTTTATGTTTTGGGGTTATTTTTTTGTTTTTGTTTTGTTTTTTGCTTCCTGCTTATAGTTGTGATTATATTTTCATGTAGTTTCCATTCTCTTGTGTCACTTTCTTTGTATTAAGTTCATTTGTATCTGCATTTCCCCGTTTTACTCTCTCTTCTCACTTCCTGCTTTGTAAGATAAGATAAGATAAGATAAGATAAGATAAGATACCTTTATTAGTCCCACGAGTGGGAAATTTCTTTATTTTGATAGTTACTTCATGTTAGCTTCAGTTTGAACTTATTCTTTGTCAGCACGTTTGGTTTTCCTCCCCATGATATTCTTAGCTATTTTTGTATCTGGTTCCCACTCTTGTGGTTTTTCTTGACTCCTTGGATTTTGCCACTTTTTCATACATGTTTTTCTTTTGGACTGTTTCCTCGGTTGTTTATCAAAGGTATGCTTAAAGTTTTTCATTTGACCTACCAGTAATTTCAGTCTGCATTTAGGTGTCCTCTACTCACACACATCAAGAGACTTGGATTGGCCTCCCCAGAGCCCGGACCTCAACATCATTGAAGCAGTGTGGGATCATGTTGACAGAGAACAGAACAAAAAGCAGAAACATCCAAAGAAGAGCTTTGAAGCTCAGACTTTGCTGAAAAATAAAGGTCAGCATACCAAATATTGACTTTCAAGCTCAGTAGAATTGTACAAACTTTTTTTTTTTACCCATATACTGTATTTACATGTATGTTTGCACATTTCAATAAATCCTGCACTTATTTCCCATTTTCCTTGCAACATATAAAGAAATGAGGGATGGTTCAAGAATTTTGCGCATTACTGTATCTCCTAAGCATAACACTTGAACATTATTATTCTCTTCTCTTCCCTTTAAATATATTTTAATGACACGGAAACGTGATGAAGACGATGATTTTTTCTGTTTACTGGAGGGGAGGTTTAATCCAGAGCCTTTCTCTTTCTTATCTCTTTCCCAATAAGAAGAGAGAGATCAGAGCAACAGCAGGGAGGACTTACAGTAAAGTCGAATCTCTGGGCTTGGCTATAGCAGTGACTCATTCACAGCAACATTACTGACCTTGAACCATCCCCTGGCTGTGCTGTCTTACACTCAGGCTGACTTCCCATGATGCACTGAGATATTTTCCTCCACTCCTTTACTGCAGGTCGTTAACTCTAGCCGACTCTCTCCTGAGTGCTTTGTTTTTTGTTGGTGATCTCTCAGATGGCCGTCCCTCCCTGTGACTGCTTCTGTTCTGTTAAAAAGGAGTTCTTACTCCCTGCTGTCACCAGGTGCTGCTGATTATTGAGGTTTCTTTCTCATATGTACCTTACAATATGAAGCTTGTGCAATGTGCTATAAATAAAAGTGAACTAAGGTGAAGGGTTCTGGGAAGGAGAAAAAAGCTCTGATCCCTTAGAGACAATAAAAGACAGGAGTGGCTGTGAAACGTCACGGTGCAAAGTTATAAAAATGGATAATATATAATATTTGAAACACTGAGTAAACAACAGATAAAGACACCTTCTTTTTTTGCCTGGTTATGGTTTCTGAATGACAAACTTCTCTTCACCTCTGCTTTACCTCAGCCCAACCAAAACAAACAGAAACAACATGTGACTGTTTCAAAGGTCAAAACCAAATATCTTTGTTATTTAAATATTATCGGTGCCTTACTAATCTTTTTATTCACAGGTAATCTGACACAGCTATCAGATGCTGCTTTAAAACCTGTAACAGGAGCCCAAAATGCTGCTTTAAGTGAGTCACTTGTTTTTTTCCTGTACGCAGGAGTGTGCAGACATCATTACTCATGCACACAGCCGATGATAAAACATGCCTTTCCTCTAGTGCCACCAAACAAGTTCAGTTTAAGGTATGTTTAAGTACAAGGTGTAATTGTCAATTGATTGCTACAGTAATAGTTAAATCCAGTTATTTTAATTTACATTTTTCCCTATTTTCATGCCCATCGATCTTCTAAGTGCTTACATTTAATGATTATGTTCATATTTGTGCACATATGTGATGAGCGTTCAGATCTTTACATAGGAAAGGCTGAACAACCATTCTTAACATGCTGTGCTGTGAAAAAGTTTCCCATTCCTCATTTCTGATTTCCTCCTGTTTTTTGTGCATATTTGTCACAATTACATGTTTCAGATCATCAGACAAATGTAATATTAAACAAAGGTACCCCGAGTAAACACAAAATGCAGCTGTCAAATGATGTTTTCATTTCTTAAGGGAAAAAAATGTATTTAAATCTGGCCCTGTGGGAAAATCTTGAATTTAATGGTGATTAACCAAAACTGAGTTCAGTCTCACTAAACACACTCAGGCCTGATTACTGTCAAACCTGCTTAAGTTAGAAATCACTTAAACAGAACCTGTCTGACCCACCGACCACAATTTAAAGAAACAAAGTCAGTGGCATCTATCACTCTGGAACAGGTTACAAAACCATTTCTAAGGTTTTGGGTCTCCAGTGAAACACAGTGAGAAACATTATCCACACATGGAGAAGACTTGGAACAGTGGTGAATCTTCCCAGCAGTGACCGACCTTCCAAAATTACTCAAGGAGGTCACATAAGAACCAGAACAACATTGAAAGAACTGCAGGCCTCACTTGTGTCACACATTCAACAATAAGACAGAGACTGGACAAAAATGGGGGAGAGTTCAAGGAGAAAACCACTGCTGACTAAAAAGATCACAAAGGCTCGTCTCACATTTACCAAAAACATCTTGATGATTCTGGAACAATTGAGTTCTGTTACATCTGACATAAAACCAACAGCGTTTCAAACAAAGATCATCACAGCAACAGTCAAACATGGTGGTGGTAGTGTGATGGGGCTGCTTTGCTGCTTCAGGACGACTTGCTGTAACTGATGGAATAATGAATTCTGCTCTGAAGGAGGATGTCTGACCATCAGTTCAAGACATGAAGGTTTTTGGAGTGACCGAGTCAAACTCTGGACTTAAATCAGATTAAGATGCTTTGGTATGGTGTTAAAAAGGCCGTTCAGATGGAAAACCCTCCGATGTGAGTGAAGAGGACAGGGCCAAAATTCCTCTGCAGTGATGTCAAAGGTTTATTGACAGGGATCACAAACACTGGATTGCAGTTCTTGCTGCCAATGTGGCACAACCAGTTATTAGGTTTATGACACACTTACTTTTCCCACACAAGTAGGTTAGGCTTTTTTCCCCTTATTAATACAGTGGGGCAAAAAAGTATTTAGTCAGCCACCGATTGTGCAAGTCCCCCCACCTAAAATGATGACAGAGGTCAGTAATTTGCACCAGAGGTACACTTCAACTGTGAGAGACAGAATGTGAAAAAACAATCCATGAATCCACATGGTAGGATTTGTAAAGAATTTATTCGTAAATCAGGGTGGAAAATAAGTATTTGGTCAATAACAAAAATACAACTCAATACTTTGTAACATAACCTTTGTTGGCAATAACAGAGGTCAAACGTTTACTATAGGTCTTTACCAGGTTTGCACACACAGTAGCTGGTATTTTGGCCCATTCCTCCATGCAGATCTTCTCGAGAGCAGTGATGTTTTGGGGCTGTCGCCGAGCAACACGGACTTTCAACTCCCGCCACAGATTTTCTATGGGGTTGAGGTCTGGAGACTGGCTAGGCCACTCCAGGACTTTCAAATGCTTCTTACGGAGCCACTCCTTTGTTGCCCGGGCGGTGTGTTTTGGATCATTGTCATGTTGGAAGACCCAGCCTCGTTTCATCTTCAAAGTTCTCACTGATGGAAGGAGGTTTTGGCTCAAAATCTCACGATACATGGCCCCATTCATTCTGTCCTTAACACGGATCAGTCGTCCTGTCCCCTTGGCAGAAAAACAGCCCCATAGCATGATGTTTCCACCCCCATGCTTCACAGTAGGTATGGTGTTCTTGGGATGCAACTCAGTATTCTTCTTCCTCCAAACACGACGAGTTGAGTTTATACCAAAAAGTTCTACTTTGGTTTCATCTGACCACATGACATTCTCCCAATCCTCTGCTGTATCATCCATGTGCTCTCTGGCAAACTTCAGACGGGCCTGGACATGCACTGGCTTCAGCAGCGGAACACGTCTGGCACTGCGGGATTTGATTCCCTGCCGTTGTAGTGTGTTACTGATGGTGACCTTTGTTACTTTGGTCCCAGCTCTCTGCAGGTCATTCACCAGGTCCCCCCGTGTGGTTCTGGGATCTTTGCTCACCGTTCTCATGATCATTTTGACCCCACGGGATGAGATCTTGCGTGGAGCCCCAGATCGAGGGAGATTATCAGTGGTCTTGTATGTCTTCCATTTTCTGATGATTGCTCCCACAGTTGATTTTTTCACACCAAGCTGCTTGCCTATTGTAGATTCACTCTTCCCAGTCTGGTGCAGGTCTACAATACTTTTCCTGGTGTCCTTCGAAAGCTCTTTGGTCTTGGCCATGGCGGAGTTTGGAGTCTGACTGTTTGAGGCTGTGGACAGGTGTCTTTTATACAGATGATGAGTTCAAACAGGTGCCATTCATACAGGTAACGAGTGGGGGACAGAAAAGCTTCTTACAGAAGACGTTACAGGTCTGTGAGAGCCAGAGATTTTCCTTGTTTGAGGTGACCAAATACTTATTTTCCACCCTGATTTACGAATAAATTCTTTACAAATCCTACCATGTGAATTCATGGATTTTTTTTTCACATTCTGTCTCTCACAGTTGAAGTGTACCTCTGGTGCAAATTACTGACCTCTGTCATCATTGTAGGTGGGGGAACTTGCACAATCGGTGGCTGACTAAATACTTTTTTGCCCCACTGTAAATGAAATGATCATTTAAAAACTGCATTTTTCATTTATTCTGGTTATCTTTGTCTGATATTAAAATTTGAGAGAGGCATTAAGGAGGCCATCTGCAAATAGCAAACATGAAGTGTGGGCTGTACATGAGGCTACCGCAGGCACATCTTCACATGCTTACTTCTTACATCGGCCTCCACAGAAACACCAGCAGTGTCTCAGTCCTTTTACTCGGGAGAGCAGAAAATCAGTCACTATTTACGCACTGCTGTATCGAAAACAAGCAGGAGGAACATTAGCACTGTGTCATGAGAAGATAGTCCAGTTTTTATCAAATTCACCCTTTATTCTGGCATAAATAAAATAGCTTCACTCTAAAATGAGATGTGCATCACATGTAAAAATAACATCTGGACAGCAACAGTTTGTAATAGAAGAATATTTTCCTCAACAGATCGTAACTCTTTTTACCATTTTGGATTCAAACATGTTCTTTCTAGTCTTATTAGACAACAAAAAACTATGTCATGAAAAATTTTTTTAATTAAACAACTTGCCTTCTTTCTTTTTTTTAAGAAATGATTTTCACTGGGTAATCCAAGTTGAAATGTTTGCTGAGCAGTTATGTGTTTCTTTACATACATTTCCAGACAAAGCTTTACAATAAATTACTACGAAATATTACCTTAAAAACATAAAACATACGTGACCCAGTCACTTTCAGCAAGTTAAATAAAAAGAACATTAGAGGGGACTGGAAACACTGCAGGGTGAGCAAAGTAACAGCGTAATTCGGTTTTATGAGCTTTGGTTTTACGAGGTGCAAAAGAAACGCAGCTTTCATACGGGGAATGAGGAAAATATCATAATTCACGTGTGGTAGCGGTTCTATGTATTAAACTTCACAAGGGTCTAGATAAAGGCTCAGTTTCATAGCTTAGAAAGGCTTCACACAGCGAGCAGCACTATCAGCATTTAACACTCAGTGTAGAAATATGTATGTATTAAAACTCACCCTTACTGTGATATTACTTGATAAATATATTGACCTTGGCTAATAGCTGTTTAAATAGTGTGATAAAATCATAGAGTTGGTTCACTTTGTGCTGGTTTGCTTTACTCCACAAAACAGACAGGGGGTGCAGCTCTTCCACAAAAAGCTGTACTTTGAGTTCCTTGCATAGACTGTATATAAAAGTTGGAACAGGAAGCCGTCACTGCAGTACCTTAAACTTGCATTTTTTTTTTAAATAAAGGCCACCAGGGGGCGATACCTTTAGTTTAAAAAGACTTCCAGTTGTATAGGGGGCTAATAGTAAAGAGATCTTTGTGACCAAAGTAAACACTTACTTAATTATTCAGTTACTGTTTTCAAGTCTTTTTGAATGAAACGTGACACACATGGCAACCAATCAGATCAATCACCAAAGACCTATTCACATGAAGCCGCAAAGTTTTCTGTGCAGCTTGATAAAAATATTCCACGATATCAGTATTTCACTCTGGGTCACAAAGCCTGTCTATTAAGAGGACAGTCTACTGACACCAATGACAATCAGAAGAAGACATGCTTGCGGTCACCATTTTGTGGGCCACTGGGGCTCCTATTTTAATATAAAGAAGTGTGGGCTTAATATAAAGACAGAAAAAAAGGGAGGGCTGGGGAAAAACTGAAATCATACAAATTCATGTTAAATTCTGCAACCATGTCTCTGTAACTTGGGCCCAGTTATTGATTGCACTCCTCTTCCTCTCTGTAGTCACATGAGTTTAGTGTGAGCATACCATTGGCTAACAACTTGTCAATCATGAGTCATTAGCCAATGGGTGTACAGTGTCTTTGATTTCTCTGTCAAGTCCAACCCTCTGTCAACACGTCTGCTTTTGAAGCACAAAGACTATGGGCTCAAAATGTGGTCATAAATATTTTGTACTTGTAAATCAGGATTTGTATGTGTAAAAAGAATTTGCGTGTGTAAAAAAGATTTGTATGTGTAAAAAAGATTTGTGTGTGTAAAAAAGATTTGTGTGTGGACTTAGCCAAAAAAAACCTGCAAGTTACAACTACGAATTTTGACCCTATTTTTCTTCCTTTCATCTGATTGGTGAATGTCATGTCAATCACAAATGTAACAATCCAATCAGAGAACAGATGGGTTTGGCTGTCGGAGGGGCGCTTTTTTGAACTGCAGGTCTTTGAAGGGAATAAATGCCCTTTAACATGCCAACCCAGCGTTTTCCTTCATCACCACGAAGGAAAACAGTCTGTGGTCGTCCGAGTTTGGTGATTTTTGTGTCACAGGACTACGTGTTTAATACAGGGACTTCCACAGCCTTTTCAACAGCGCTGCGGACGCAGGGGGGGGCAGTGTTTTGGAAATGACAGTCTTCATTACAAAGCTTTCTTCGTTATGAATTAGCATACATGTTTTTATTGAACATTTGAAGAACTAGCAAAAAAACCCCACAAACTCTTGTAGTTCACATAAAGTCAGAGATAAAAACAACAAGGAGCAGGTGCATCTAGTACAGGTAGAACTGCTGCAAAAACCCACAGAGCCCAGCAGCCAGCAACAAATTCTGGATCCTTTGCTTTTAGTTAGCAATTAGCATTAGCAGCACATCCTGTGTCTGATGTGAAAGGACTTTTATGCTGCGCACTGTGACTCACAGCAATGGTCCCGGGTCAGCCCTGACGTTGTGTTAAACTAATCCTAAAGTAATAATGTTATTTCTAACCACTGATATACCACAACTTTATCCTTTCAACAGCTGCTGAAAGTAAGGGGACCTAGCTGCTATCAGATATTTATATAGAGATTACCCTTCAAGGACCTGCAGTTCAAAAAAGCGCCCCTCCGACAGCCAAACCCATCTGTTCTCTGATTGGATTGTTTAATTTGTGATTGACATGACATTGACCAATCAGCTTAAAGGAAGAAAACTAGGGTCAAAATTCGTAGTTGTAACTTGCAGGGGTTTTTTGGGCTAAGTCCACGCACAAATCTTTTTTACGCATACAAATCTTTTTTACACATACAAATCTTTTTTACACATACAAATCTTTTTTACGCATACAAATCTTTTTTACGCATACAAATCTTTTTTACACATACAAATCTTTTTTACAAGTACAAAACCGATTTACAAGTACAAAATATTTATGACCACATTTTGAGCCCATAAAAGACACCAAAAAATCTCAAGCTAAGGCTTCATAAGCGAAATTCGCTAACCAAATGGTGACGTTGTGGTCCCCCATCTTTTATATACAGTCTATGGTTTCTGGTTTCATCTGTATTTGTCAGCCTCTGCTTGGGTAACGAGTAATGTTCTGACACTCTGAGCCCATTTTGCCAAAAGGGGAGTTCTGATACAGCACCTGCACGCAATAATGGTTTTATCTATTACTGACTTTAATTAAGTCTGTTAAGCAGCAAAATAATGTGAGAAATAGACCAAAGCAGAGAGGTATCTTGCCGCCCTGTATGTCCAAGACAAACATGCCTGGCATGATTCCACTAATCAAATGACAACACATTTGTGTTCTTGTCGAATCCTTCTGAGTAAAAACTGACCATCAAAAACACCCCACAGTTTTAAAGTGGACCTGTTATATGTGCTCTATGTTTATGTTCATACTACGTATGGCCATCCCTGTGGCCCAAAAGATCCAAACACTCGGTTTTGGACAGTTTTTTTCTAGTCTTTGCTTTAAATTATGTCGTGGAGAAGTCCCACCCACTGTTTACGAGGGGCAACCAGTCAGACATATAGAAGGTAAAACAGCTGTTGTCGTGCTGCACCAGGGCCCAGAAAAAAGGAACAATTTTAACCTGTGAGTCATGTGAAGCTACTCTATTAGAGTCCAAGAATCACAATTTGAGCTGGAAATGAGCAGTGGTGGTCCACTCTAAGCTGTTTAAGGTGTAACTGACTAATCCTGGTGTCTGATTTGGTTTCTGAGGCTCCTCAGTTTGGTTTTAACAAACAACAGCAACTCCACCAGCATCAAATCTAGGCTGAGGTCATAAACTCACACGCAATTCAAAGATGTTCATATAAAACTGCTACATGGTTCATCCTCTTGTCTGATTCAGAGCAGTGGCCTCTGCTCTAGTGGCAGACTGTCCATCAGGCACTTCAGCTGCTCCTCGCCCAGCTTGATCTTATCTTCCAGCTTGCGTTGCTCGATGATGAGCGCAGACTTCATCTTCACGAAGTGCCTGTAGTCGTCCAGGCTCTCCATGTCCAGGTGGGCCTCCATGATGCTGGACACCAGTCGTTCCCGACGGTCCAGGTTCTCCTTCAGCTCCTTGGCGTCTTCGTGCTGCCGCATCAGCAGCTTTCGCTTCTCAGTCAGGGTTTGCTGATGGAGGACAGATATGAGTTATTAATCTAGAACATCATCTATGGATCATGTAACCACATTAAACCTGCTTAGTGCAGCAAAAACAGTAAAACAGAAAACTTCTTAGGAAGCAGTTACGTATTCACACAATCCAGCATTCATTAAGCTAGATTATTCTTCATTTAGAGTCCTAGAGGTAAATTGGTGGAGACAAACACAGTTAAAGCCAGCTCCTGAGGGAACTATGTGCCATATCTGCTGCACTGTAGATTCATTACCTGAATTTAATTCCAGTTATGATTTAAGCTGCCAACAACAATAATGTCATATGATTATTCTTTTGCATTTGTTTTTTACTGCAGAGAGCTCATTTCATAACAGCAGAGAGGTACAGTACTGTGCAATTTCTTTACATTTGTTAGAAAAATAGGAAATATATGCAGTGATTTATTGAAACATGCAAACATACATGTAAATACAGCAGATAAGGCAAAAACAGAGTCTTTGTGCAATACTAAGAGCTTGAAAGTCAATATTTGGTGTGACCACCTTTATTCTTCAGCACAGTCTACTTTCTTGTCATTTCTTTAAGTAGTCTTAAGTAATCTTCAGGAATAGTTCTCCAGGCTTCTTGAAGGATTCAAAGCTTAGGATGTTTCTGCCTTTTGTTCTGTTTTTTTTTTTTGTTTTGTTTTAGTTTTTTTTTTTTTTTTACGTCAGGTCAGGTACAAGGACTAAAGTAAAGGACTAAGTAAAAATGAATGAAGCCAATATCCAGAATGACCTTCAGAAAGCCTGCTAAACCCTTCAGAGAAAGTCTGGATCCATGGAAACAAAATGTAAAGAAATGTGGGTTGGCTCAAGACTTTTGCACAGTACTGTGAACTAAAATGTTCATACATTATTAAGGTACACATAGATACATTATTAAACTACACGTTTGGCATCCATGGACAAATACAGTGTTTTGTATGTTAAGTGAATTCAATTAGCATTTTTTATGAACATAAACAGAAGGTAAAGATTGTTTTACTGTACTGTTGTTATTGCAGCTGCTGTTCTGTCACTGGGCTTCAGGAGGGATGATTAAATAGATTAGCTCAAAGCTTTTCATCTTTTTCAGACGTGTTCATATTTGTAAACTACAAACAATAAATGTGCTGTGAAATACACATAAACAAAACTATAAAATTAAGAGCTAAACAAAGTCCTAAAACTTAGTGTAAACTTCCATAAAGCTGAGGGAAGCAGTCGATTTGGTGGACAGTGTCTGGGGTTACCTTCTCTTCTGGTGGTGCTTCATCCTCCAGGCTGTTGAGGGCGTTCTCCACCCGGGCAAGCCGGCCCGACAGTGACAGCAGCAGGCTCACCACCTTGTCCAGGTCTCCCACGAACATGCGGAACTTGTCGAGCTGGTTGGGCTGACAGACGCGCTGCACGATGGCCTCCACCTCACGGCCCAGAGCCTCATTGTCCTCCACATCCTCCTGCAGGCTCTGCCTTGCCTCCCGGAGCACCTCCAGCTTTTTCGCAAGGCTGGAGATCAGCTCTTGCTGAAGTTGATGAAGTAGACACATAAAAACAATCCATTTACTACTTTAGGATGGCAGAATGGCATGCATAATAAAACATAAAGTGGGCATATTTTACCTTTTTATTGACCAGATCAACATCCAGCTCATCCTCTGAGTCTTGCTCCTCCAGCTGCTCCTGCATGTCCTTCATCTTGATGAGGAGCTCAGCTTTAGGAGCGGACGTGTTATAATAGGAGGAGCTGGGGACTAGTGAGGCGGCTGCTGACACAGACACTTCCTCCTCCTCCCTTCTGAAATGCACAAGGACAAACACAAACACTCTGACACAACTTTTACTGACACTGCACATCTGCACCCAAAATCTTCGAAGTCCTCAACTGGAACTCTTCTGGTCATGACACCAAAATATAAAAACATTCGGTATGTTCAAGCGATCATCAGTTCAAACAATTGAACTTAAGAAAAGTTATTTAGATATGTCACAACTTTGTAAAAGTGTGGATAAAGACACAAGCTGTCATCCTCAGATGAGAGGAAATCGGTTAGGATATTCAGGAACAACCCAGAAACCACCAAGGCTCAATCCTACCATGAACTGGAAACTGATGAAACACCAGCATTACTGTCCACAATACAGCCAGTTTTACATCGTCATGGATTGAGATTCAAGATTCAAGAGGGTGCTGACCAGGAAATCTGACAAATTAACACCTTTAAGCTCGAATGAAATCTTCCCAACCCAAATGTCTTCTAGAGAAATGTTTTGTAGTCAAACAAGACAAAGTTTGAGCTGTTTGTCCACAAATACAAAAGGTATGTTTGGAGGAATAAAGCTGAGGCTTTCAAACCTAAGAGCACTGTACCAGCTGTCAAGCATGGTGGTGGTAGCATCATGCTCTGGTGCTGTGTTGGTGCTGTGTTGGTGCCAGTGGTGCGTTGCACAGAGTGGATGGAATAATGAAGGAGGAGGAGGACTACCTCCACATTCTTCGACTTTATCTCAGATCAACAGCTAGATGGTTGAAACTTGGACACAGTTGTTTCAACAGGACAATGATCCCAAACACATCAAAACTGGTTTTGGATGGATAAAGTAGGCTAACATTAAGCTACTGGAACAGCCTTCACAAAGCCCCGACCCCAAACCAATTTCTGGACTACATTTAAAAGCTTGATCTGTGCTGGAAATAAACCAATTTAAATTAACTCTACAAATTCTGACAAGAAGAGTGATCGAATATCAGCCAGAATTATACTAGAACCTTACTGATGGCTACCTAAAGCATTTGATCCAGGGACAACTTGTTAAGGGATATTTTACCAAAAATGATTGGAAGTGTAGGTTTATGTTTGAGCTTTAATGTATTTTTTGTTGAGTTGTTGTTTTTAAAGTCATTAAAGATATATGCTGTACAATGATTCCATCCCTGAAAGGAACAGTTCAAAGAAATCCTTTAAAGCACCAAATTACCATGACATTCACACCCATGATGAGTGGATAGAAACTCCTGACCATAACTGCATTTTATTAGTATAGGAAAGGCCTTTTGCCACAAATAGCTTTAAAAAGTAGCCAGCAACAGTCTAGACAAATATGTTTTTGTTTACTAAATGTGATTTTGTACAACATCCTTCAATAATGTTGGCTGACTCTGTTATTTGTTTTAAGTGAATGCTAAAAACTAATTTTTATAGGTTAGTGTTTTCTTAATCTGTTCTCCTTCATTTGTTGTTATAGTTTGAAACATGCATGTACTGTATAGGGCTGTTCGATATAACGATATATATCGGATGACGATATAAAAACGTCTATCGTTTCATTTTATGCTATCGTTTGTTTCGTGGTGTCGCAAAATAAGCTGTTTACGGCAATATTTTTTCGTTTTGATGGTTTGATTCGTTTGATTAGTGGCTATGTTAATTTCTTAAACTTCTCTCTTTTTCTTATATTTAATATAACCACACTACTGACGGACAAGCGCCTGTCTTTATGCTTTGTGGTTACAGCATCGCGTGTCCGCTTGTTTATGTTCCACATAAACCTTTCACAATAAAGCCCAAGATCCTGTTTAGACTTTTCAAAATAAACTGAATCACTTGAAAGAGTATGCAGAGTATTTACGGATGAGAAGCAAAAAAGAGCCGCCAGGTGTTAAAAAATAAACCTTAGACTCAAACGTTAGAACAGACTTTTCCCCGCAGCACGCCGTGTAATAAATACTCACAAAGAAAACAGCGGCCGTTACAACTTGTGTCTAAAAATGTATAGTTTCATGCATCGGTTAAAACACTCGACTGCAGGTACACGACGCGCAGCTGGAAACACTTCACGAAAGTCGAGCTGCCCGAGATTCACAGAATTTACAGAAAATGTTACATTTTTGTGATTTATATCGTTATCGGGATGATAGAATTCTTATATCGGGGTATGAGATTTTGGCCATATCGCACAGCCCTATGCATGTATGTATGCATGTGTCTGTATGTTTTAACATGTACACTTATCTACAATGTCCAGCTTTTATTTTAACTGTGAAGCTCTTTGTAACTCTGTTTTGAAGAGTGCTGTAATAATAAAGTTATTATTATTATGATTTCGAGGAAAGTGGAGAAATCGAAATTGCAACACTTGTCCAACAGAGGGCAGGCTAGTCTGGCAAATGGAAAATCAGCCTTGCAGTGGCCGCTTCATTCTCCAGCAGTTCACTTTTATACCTGGACTCTACTAGGGTAGCTTTGCATGATTACAGTTAGGAATAATTGTAATTTATCTCAAAGTTGGACTCAGATTATCCTCTGTCTGAAACACACTGTTTAATCTCCTCAATAAGCTTGTTGAAACAGCTGTTATCTTGTGTGTAAAATCAGCCTTTCTAGATCCACTTACTGTTACTCCAATCACAAAATGCACATTTTGAATAGAAAGGTTTCATTTTAAATGTTTCCTGCTGCAGTGTCCCACCTGTCTGTGCTCCTGGGGGACGATGTGAGCAGTCTGGATCCAGTTGAGGCCTTCCTGCGCTGCTGGGCCCCCTCCAGGATCTCCTCCTCTGGTGGGAAGAGCCCCTCCATCAGGTCCATGGTGGTCTTCCTGCCACTCTGGTCCAGTATGTCCACCAGAGACTTGTCTTTACCCATAATGTCCCTCACCAGCTCCTCTCTCTTGGCGTCCTCCTCTGAATGTTGGGGCCCAGGTGAACTGGTCTCGGGGGCTGACTCCTGTGCCGCCTGGCGGTTGTAGGTGCTGAACCGAGATGAGGACAAGCGCTCCGCGGCGCCCAGGGAAGGGATGCGTGGTGGCAGCTCGGACAGGCTGCAGGACCCGCTGTTCTGAGGCAGGTAGGCTCGACCCTCGCGTCCTGTGCTGGTCTCAGCGTGAATGATCCTCACGGGGACTTTCCTCACCTGACCGCTAACGTTCATCACTGCGGGGCGCTTTGATTCGCTATCTGACCTGAAAAAGAATCACAATAGGATCAACGCTGGAAAATGTACGTCTCCTCATCCTTTTTTAAATTTTTAGTTTGATAATGTTTTAAGCACTAAATCACCCACATCATTCACCCACCAGTCTTAATATTAACATTAGAATACCTGTAATCATTAAAATTGACTGTCACGACCTTTATTTAGAGATTCTTGTGTGACACAGTGTGGTATGTAGTTTTCTTTATCGTTCCTGTCACTTTTACTTCATCCCTTTGCTCTGTTCCTCCTCTTGAACCTGTGCCCAAGTGGCCAGTAACCAAATTTACATGCACAGATCAGGTCAGTCTGGAGGGGCCTTAAAACTGCATGTTTTCTAACAGCCAGCAGGTGGCGACTCCTCTGGTTGCAAAAAGTACTCTGGTTGTATCGCAGTCTGTGTGCCTCTGATGTCACCAAACACTTTACTGGAGACTTTTTGGGCTCAGTTCCTGGTTTCAGGTAATATAGACACAGAGTTTATTTTGTAAACCATTATTACTGTTGTGATAAAATAGAGCATGCTCAGTCGTTAGCTGGTGACAGTCAAACGGTCAAGCGCTGAGCTCAAGGCCTGTACAGACAAAAGGGTTTGGGTGGCTACTTCCATCTTTCACATACAGTCCTTGTATCTGTTTCCCCTGTGTGCCCCCCCCCCCCCCCACCCAATTACTGGATCCTTTATTACGCTTCTTTATATTTAGCTTTCCAGGCATTTTACTACCAAATTCGAAATTGTTTACTGACTCTACCTTTTTGTTTGGTTTCCTCTCTGGCACCTTTAAATTAGTTTGACTTTTATTCTCAAAGACTAAAAAGAAATCTGATGTTACAAATCTTCCATGTGAGAAGACATGGCTCCAGGGTAGACTGAAACAATATTTCAGGCCAGAAATTTGATTCCATCCCAGGCCTCAGAGACTGATTTCCTGGTGGCCTGGTGGTGGTTTTGGTCTGCAGTGAATGCTCGACTATAGCAAACACGAGCGAGCTGACAGACCTCTGAGAAACCATACATCGAGTATGATTGTCAAACAGTGGTGAAGGAGACCAAACGAAATCTCCTGTGGAAAGAAGCACAGCAGCCATCTACGAGCAGGACTGGGATGAGGAAGAAAAAGGTGGTGCCTGGTGTTTCTTCTTTTTCCACCTCCTTTGATCAGCTTAAATGTGTCTGATCTGCGAGATTACTTTTAAGTATTTCAAAATAAAGTTCACAGAGGCGGAGATACAAACTTAAAACAAACTTAAAAAACAGAAAGTCATACACGAGGTGGTCAACCATCAAGAAACTAACACAACAACAACACACACAGAAGTTCAAGTCTGAAGGTACAGCACTGTGCAAACCTCAATATTTGGTGTGACCACCTTTATTCTTCAGCACAGTCTGAACTCATTTCTTTAAGTTGTCTTCAGGAATAGTTCTCCAGGCTTCCTGAAGGTTCCAGGCCTTTGCTTGATTTTTTCCTGTTTCTTACAGACACGACTTTCAGATACTGTTCATCTGCTGTAGATAGTTTTTAGGCCTGACGCTTCTTAATTTTGTCCTCCATTTGTCCAGTTTCCTCATTTTGTTCAAGGACTCACTGCACATCATGCTGAGACATGCCAATTTTGTGCTAATATTTCTTTGGGAATCAAATAAAATACTATTTTAAATCTGTCAAACTGTCTTATGTTTAAAATTTTTCATAAATTGAATAAAGAAATTATTTTTAGGTCCGCTTTAAATAGCTTGACCAATATAACTCTGAAAATGGTCAGGTACAAGAACCAGACTGAAAATGAGTGAAAAAAACAGCCAATTACTTTCAGAAAGCCTTGAGAACTATTACTCAAAACCACTTTAAAAAAATAACAGGAAAGTCTGGCTGTTTGGAAGCAAAATATAAAGAAATGAGGGGGCGCAGTGCTTTATAACAAGAAAGTGTGAGTCTGTTTATGAGTCTGTTGTGGTCAGTGCCGTCCTCTATGCTGCTGCATGTTGTGGCAGCAGGTTGAGGGTCGCAGATGCAAGGCCAGTAATGTTGTGGGGATGGAGCTCGGTTCCCTTAAGATGGTGTTGGAGAGGCGGATGTTGTCCAAGATAAGGACAATACCTCTCAACCCCTCCATGACATGCTGGCCAGTCACATGCTCACGCTCAGTACAAGACTGAGATTACCCATAATTCACCACTGAACGACACAGGATCTCTTTAATATTCTGGATATTTATAACTGAGCTATTTGTATATATATTAGAGCTATTTCTTATATTTTGTAAACTTTGTAATATATTTATTTATTTAATTTAGTTCAGTCTGTTAATGTTGTTGTCTTGGAGCAACTGTAGCCACATAATTTTCTTTAAGGATTAATAAAGTATTCTGATTCAGATTGATCGCCTGCAAAGCTAAAAACAAATTACAAAGACAATCTGGAAATATCTATTCAGACGAAGACCAGCTGTAAAAGCAAAATGGCAAAAGGTTTGATCTGCTGAATAATACGCATAATAATTGTTTTTTTCCCACTATTTTCAGGTTCCTGTTTCAAAAGTGCATCCTCAGTCCTACAATTATTATGGGACATGTAGTTCAATAATTACAGCTCTCAGAGCAGTTTCTGGTATTAATCCTAAGACTGGTCTTTAACAGCATCATTTAAAGAGAACAAATGATGTGGGGGACACAGCCCTTAAACCATTATGAGGGTAATAAACAAAGGTACAGGTAACTACATCATGACACAATTTGCAACAACATGATGACATTTGTCATTACAAGGTAAATTTTCTAGATAAGATGGATGACAACAAATAATATTAAACTTCAACTGATTAAAAGAAGCTGAAACATGAGGGAGAGATTTATATAAAGCGAGTTTCTAACTGGAGGAAGAATCGCTCAGCTGAACTTGAGTGGAAATCAAAGGTCAGAGCTTTCATGTGGCATTGAGAAAATTACAGCCTCCGGTCTGATTCTGTGAGCACTTTTTTGCATCCACAGCTGCTGGCAGAGCGGCTACGTCACCGCTTCGGTCGTTATTTATCTTTTGTTTGTGCGCTGTTGTCATGTTTTCAATCTCACGTTCCCTCCTGGACTTGTTTACCTAAAGCTGCTCCTCAAAGCCTCTTCCTCTGGGAACAGGGAAGGAGGAACTTTACGTAACAAGGAGGCAGAGAGGTTAAGCTGCTTACCTGAGCAGTGAGTCATTCTGCACAGACGCGGCGGGCGGTCTGTCGGTCAGCCTCAGTGGCGCAAAATGTGGCGAGGGGGACCGTGCTCCATCGGGCATGGGAAGAGGCAGAGGGGCCGTGCAGGAGGTGGAGGAGGAGAGAGGGGATGAGGAAGGAGAAGGTGAAGCCGGCTGTTCCTTCACTTCATGTCCTTGAGCTGCTTTGCTCTCGTCTGCACAGGACATCTCTCTGAGGCGAGGGGAGCTGGCCGAGGCGGGGCCAGCAGAGGAGACCTGATCAGCAGCGGCAGTGGAGGTGGCAGCATGGTGCTGGGTGTCAGAGGCAGCGCTGGACAGAGGCTGGACTCCAGCCGGGTCTGCCTGGGCGCCAGCGAGGAATTCCTGGGAGGAGGATGTGGTTTCTAGGCCTAAATGGGGCCTGGGTGGCGGCAGGAGGCACTGGGTTTGTGGCGGCTGGGCTGGGTGCTTGGAACCAGGGCTGGGGCTGAGGCTGCGAGGGCCGGAGGACAGTGTGGTGTGGGCGGGAATGGCAGCGGGATTAGTCCTTTGGTCAGGGAACCCTGGGGAGGGGCCCTCGACCAGCTGTGGGCTGTTGTCAGGCTCATAACTCCGACTCTCCGACTTCACTCTAGGGGTCAAAATAAAGACAAACCTCATCATAAGCACCTGAGGAATATCAAACATCACATGGCTTAAAAATACATCAATTCATTTCATCTCCAACACGATGATTCAGACATTTTCAGTTCACATCTCTCAGGAATGTTAAAATATGTGCTGCCTCCTTTTGGTCAGTTCTGGGAAGAAACTGGGCATCAATATGAGGTTTATCAGGATGATTGAACCACATGTCTGAGCAAAAAAACAACTCTGCAACAATATTAAAAAAAAATAGAGTTAATACAGTTTATTCTCCTATTTTTAGTTGGACAGATAGATAAATGCCTAAAACAGCTCATTTTCTAAATTAATAATCATGAAGGTCTCCCCCTGTCTTGTTATGAGCAGACACCTCTCCCACATGGTGATATGAGCCTTGAAAGTTTAACCAAAACACACCTTCTGAAGTTTTCTCCACTGAATTATGAGAAAACAAGTAAAAAAGGGGAACAAACGCTTCACAGACATTAAACTGCTGCAGTTGTGCTGATGAAACTATATATGGAGCTATGGAAAAAACAGATTTTATCTTTAGATTGTGACACTTGGAGTGGGTGTAAAATTGCCTTCACAATTTCATATGGATTTCTCCTGTACTTATGAAAGTATGCAGGAAAACATCATGTCAATTTTGTATGTAAAGGGCTGATCACTGGGAAAGTATTCACAATATTTCTTAATTAAATATTCTAAAGTTCTCAGCTGGTTAAACAATTCATCAGATCTTATATGGAGCAACTTGTGCAAAATTCATCCCTCTTGGGTGAGGTGTTTCTGGCATATCTGACTGGGACGAGACCCTGGGGCAGGTTTACATCAGGTTACATGGATACAAAGTTCAGAAGAACCTGTTCACCTGGTGCATTTGAGTAATATTACTGATGACTTTGAAGTTCACAGGTGTGGTTTGAGTGAGTCTATTACAGTTCACGACACCCGAACCACGAGTGTGAAAACCAAACACAGAGCTTGGATTACAAGGGAGCTAGTCCACAGTTAGGGGCAGGGAATAATTACAATAACCACTGAAATGTTTCCAGGGCTCCAGCACCAAATCTTAAAGCTTTTATAGGACTCGGACCCTCCAAAACCTGTTCTTCCCATCTTTCACGTATCAAAAACCAGCATCCTGCAGCTCATCACTGAGCTTAAAAAGAGCTCTGATGCATATGCTGTTAGATTGCAGTGCATGCTTTTTATATTTGCAGATATATTTTCAGGGATTGACAGTTTTAAGGAACATTATTCACATAACAGGCTAAAATATCTAAACATGTTTAGAAGAATATGGTATTATTAGATATCTAACACGTTAATTTTAAAAATGTAGGATGTTTTGTTGCTTTTTCCATTTAATATACACAGTTCGATGGGATAAATAAAAGAGTAAATGTGGAAAAATCCAATACAACAAAAGAAAAAAGTGCATATTGTAACACTAGAAAGAAAGAATTTGAGCATCACTTTGGCTTACACCTCTGAGTCAATATTACGCTGAAAGATGAGTTTGAATTTCCCTTTTTTCTTAAAGGTGTTTATATCCCACCTTGCATACCAGGCAGCACATCAACAAAAGGAGTGAATGCGGAGGATTACTGATCATGTATGCAGCAGATAAGTGTTCTTTGTCAGCAGCAGCTTACGGATAAACTGATACCCTCTCCACCCACTGTAAATCCACAGTAGCTTCAGACACGTTTTGTAAATAAGGGTGTAGTTGACGACTGGAGTCTGAGGAGAATCTATTCACCCAAACCTGAGCTTCAATAGCAAAAGATAAAGTTAGAAAAAAGGTTCTAGTTTGACTGAAAGTGATCACTTCAGCTCAGGAAGCCTGAGAGGAGAAACTGAGAGCAGTTCTTTCTGCACTGAAATGTCACAGACTGGATAAATTCCACATTTATATGAAACTAAACAGATATTTCTTCCTGTCAAATGTCCCACTGCAAAGTAATGAGTATTCCTCTAAACACATTATAGGAGTTGGTGAACATAGAAGAAATGTTTAGAAAAGTCTGCAGCCACCCCTTATTCATTTGCATTTGGATTTAAATAAGCCAGGCTTTTTGTAATTTTTAAAAGTGGTCTTCTTGTGGTCTGAAGGTCAGTCAAAGTTTTTCTTTGGACATTGGCTTTCAAGAAGCCATTCTCAAAGAAACGAAACAGGGAGAAAAAGCTGAGGTATGCACAATTGCTCAAGAACTGCACTGAAAATCAGTCGGAACAGGTCTAATGGAGTGATGAATCCAAATTGGACATGTTTTGGTCCAAATGTCGTCAGTGTGACACAACAGTGTCTACTCACTATTGTTGGAGAACTTGGCAAAATTGATGAATTATGAACACAGAAAAGTATCATCAGATTTTGATCCACCATGCAATACCATCTGGAAAACATCTGATTAACAACAGCTTTATTTTCAAGCATGTGAATGATCCCAAACACACTGCTAATGCAGTAAAAGCATACGTGGATAGAAAAACACACAGTGGAACACCATCAGTCATGGATCGGCCTCCCCAGAGCCCGGACCTCAGCATTACTGAAGCAGTGTGAGATCATGTTGACAGAGAACAGAACAAAAGGCAGAAACATCCAAAGAAGAGCTTTGAATGTCCTTCAAGAAGCCTGGAGAACTATTCCTGAAGACGACTTAAAGACATGAAAATAATATTTTGTTTTGGCTTAATATACTGCAGTTCACACATGCTTCACTAAATTGCTGTACATAGCTTCCATTTTTCTAGCAAAATATAAAGAAATGAGAGGTGTCTCAAGACCTGCACAGTACTCTAACTGTAGACGCAGTGAATGAATGATTCGTGAATCAAAACCCAGTGCTGTTTTTTGTATATTAGTGGTACATTAGTATATTAATCTGTAAATTAGTAGTCCAATCAAAAGTTAATCTTACCTGGTAGCTAAACTGCCCTTTTGGGCCTGAGTGTCTCTCCAAGAAGAAGGAATTTTCTGCAATAAGAAGGTGAAGTTTAGTGTGCCATTCATTGAAAACATCAGCATCAGTTTGCTCATTTAAATACTTAGTACACTTTAGGGTATTTGTTGTGCATATTTTTACTTCTCAAGAGTAGTGTCATAAAGGCTTCTTATAACTGTGACTCCATTTTTCCCTTATCTTAAATAGGACTTTTTAGTTGCCCAAACCTAACCAACAACCAAATATGCTTTACAACTTAAGGTTATCTTCCAACCTACTTTTATACTTTTTTGTTGTTTGGTGGTCTAGAATATAAAAACCATCCTAATCTTGTTCACCTGTGTATAGAAGTCTGCAGAAGGCGAAGATCTGGATCTCTCATGGATGCAGATGGCCTTCTCTTCTGCACCTGCATCTAAGATATTCTCCGCTGAGTGATACCGCCCTTGCGTCTTGCCTTCCGATGACTTCTTCTGCTTGTTCCATGTGGCCTGATACTCAGCAAATGTTCCGAGCCTCTGCTGCTCTAGTAAGACTTCGTTATGTCCAGGGTTGAGGTGGTTGGGGTCTGTGGATGGAGGAGGCTCAACAGACCCTATAGAAGGTGCTCTCTCTTGGGGTTTGCCCGACTCATCCAGGTCTGTGTTCGAGTTTGCACTCTGACTTGACTTCAGTACAGGCCTGGAAAAGGCTGGTTTCGCCTCAAAGAACTTCCTCCGCTCACCAAATGTGCCTGCTTGGGATTCTCCTTCCACTCCCACTTTGTCTATTTTGTCAGGCTCTGAAAACGAGTGCGTCCTCTTTGCCAGTTGACATCGCTTACGTCCTCTAGTGCGCCCATTTGAGGTTTTAAGCACAGAGGCCTCTGGTCCCTGGGGTTCTAGGTCTCGTCTCTGGAAGGAAGTGGCCTGGAGGACCCTGGCCTGCGCCTCTTTCAGGTGGTCCTTGTAAGTATTTGAATAGGAAGCAGCAGAAGATGCAGAAGCTTCCATAGATCTCCATTCCTCTGCATCCTCATCCTCTGCATCACAAGTCAGAGTTGCAGCACTGCGGCTCTTTTGCAGCTGGGCTCGCTTCTGCTGGATCTCTTTCCGAAGGGTGGTGGCATAACGGTCACTGCGGCGATTTGCTTTTCCACTGCTAGCAGCCATGGTGTCACTGGTGTCCTGGGTGGACAAGACAGTTGTGGTTGTTGCTGCCAGAGTCTTGTTTTCCAGAGTCAGGGAGTGGAGGAGTGGAGTTTTCAGGGCGGTTATTCGTTGGTCTTCTTGAGGGACCCATGGGTCTTGATGTCTTGGAAGATTAGCCTTGTGATCTTTGACTTGATGTACTGGAAACTGTATTTTCATGTCATTAGTGTGACCTTCACCTCTCTTTGCAGTATCCTCTGGACTACGTCTTTGAACAGAAATTTCAGAGGTCTGGTGGTTGTAGTGAAGTCCATTCCCAAAGTGGGAATGGGTATGGCATTCCTTATTTTCAATATAAGGTATTTGGGACTGAGGCAGTGAGTACTTTGCCTTAGTGTTAGTCTTCAGAGAACTTGGGTACCCTGTTTCATTGCTGTTCACCCAGTGGTGTTTCTCTGTTTCTGTCATCCGGCTTTCAGTTTTGCCCTGCCTAGCCTTGTACTGCGCAGTCTTACTTGCAAGACCGTAGTATCTCTTATGCCCTCCACTCTCCAGGTTTGGGTTTGTAGCAGTGCTTACCATGGATGCTGCAGAGTGCGGCATCTGCCTGCGGCTGAAAGCATTTGTGGGCAGATCCTGGAGGCTGCGGTAGTAGCTTCCTACACTTTGAGTCTTGGTGGGAGGAGCCTTTCCAGTCTGCAGGAAGTAGAAGGGACTTTCATCACTGAACTGCCTCTGGTGGGCAGGTGGTTGGGTGTAATGAAACTGTCTGACATCACTGCTGGACAAAGAGAAGTGTTTGTTGGGGTTGAGCTGGTTGTGGTTGTAATCAGCCGGCATGTTTGGATGGAGGAAGTCTTTGGCAGGTATTGGGTTGAAGCTACGTCTGGTTTCTGAGGATTTCTCCTGATGGGATCTGATGCCATTGTGGTGGTTACTTTCTGGCAGTTTTTCAAATGATGTGCCGTGGCTTTTTGCTGGACCTTCAGAGTATGGAAACACCTTTGTAGCTGCAAAACTGTCACTACGCAGGGGAGGAGGTGGCGGAGGAGGAGACTGAGACTTTTTCCTGTCTGGTACCTGCCACACTGGGCCTACGTTGGGTCTCCCTGCAATGGAAACACGAGATGCTGGCTGCTCCTTCCAGCCTCCGTTCCCCAGTGTTGGCTGCAGATATCTGGGCCGCTCATTCTGCTGAGGTCCTTCATTGTGAACACCCTTGAAGAAAATGCTTTCAGTGCTTGTTCCCTTTCTACCAGATGCATTAAGGTCATGAACAGGGGGGCTGGAGCCACTTGAGAAGCAGCTAAACCCAGAGTCCCTCTTGCCTGGTCCCAGTCCACAGATTGGCTCAGCACTGCTGGTGTATTTATTTGGGGAAAGACGACCTGCTGGGTAGGGATGTGAGGGACGCTCAAGTTTCTCCATGTTTTTCACTGAACTGATCTGACTGGTTTGCTGATGCTGAATGTTCTGATCTCCTTGAGTGGACGACTCTTTGGGCCTGGAGGGGATGATAAGAAAAAAATATTGTGATCTGTCTACTAAAGACAAGGTAAACCACCAAAAAAGCTCACCTTGCTTCATGCTTTGGCTGCCAGACTGGGGCTTGGGTAGCCTCTCTCTCAGGAGGCTCCTCCTCTGTCAGCTTCGAGGCATACCAGGAATGAGGACGTGAGCCTGGGTCATTCTTCCTGCAAAGCAGAAGCACAGCAAACAATTTCTCAAAACTCTTTCTCAAATTCTTTCATAGAAGACAAGAGTTCACTGAGTTCTACAGGTTAACATTTCTTCATGGGCTTTGCAGGCCACCATCATCCAAATCCTTCCCCCTGATACCACTGTGTATTCAATCGTTTCAGGACAATAGAGTATTTTAAACAGTGTAAATAGTCTTATTACTCCAATCCACAGAAATGCAAGGAAAAACAAACAAAACAACCCATGATCATTAGATAAAATTTATGGCACCATTACACAAATATTTACAAAGAACTGGTAAGAATTATATAGCTACACTGTCCAAAAACACTAAAATTAATAACTGTAGTTGTAGCAGACTTGTGACCTGGCAGCGTTTGCTCTGCACCCACGTTTTAATCATTTTTTTGAATGAGTTCCTCTTTCAGTGACACTTTTTGACAGCTAAAATCGTCAGCAGAATCTAATCTCACAGCACCATATATGATTTAGCGGTCGGATGCCTGATAGCGAGTAGTGGGATGTTATTCAATGATGGCTGGCAACCAGTTTTGTTGGTTGTAGTTGCACTCTCTGGAAGTACTAGCATTTTACATCTTAACAGGCGATAGCAAAACCAGGGGAAAATATATATTTCTAGAGAAAATATACTTACATATTGTTTAATATTTGCTATAACTTAACACTGAAGTGACCAAGCTATTGTGTTGACTATAATGACTGAGTGGGGTCTTAATATTTTAATAGCTCTGTTGTCTTTCTCATATCTCTATGAGAGATATTCAAAAATGTAATGTTATTAACTATACTTTTAAATGAAAACTGGCAGCTTGCACATCTGGAAAGCCACCAGCAGTGCTAAAAGGTATCTACAAGTTTTAGAGCAACATATGCCTGACGTCTTTTTCAGGGAAGGCCTTGCATATCAAGGACAAAAGTCCAGAAGTAGGTCTCCTCAATTCCCAGATGTTTGTAGACTTGTTAAAAAAAGAGAGGATGCTACACAGTGGTAAACATGACCCCGTCCTATGTTTGTTGAAACGTGTCGCTGCCATCAGATTCAGTACGAGCTAATATTTTTCTTAAAATACATTTTCTACAATAAAATAAAAAAAACCTGCTATGTTTCATTTCTATTGTCCATACTAATTAATAGGAAAAGCTATGAAAAGTAGAAGCAGATTGACAAACACATGATAGGAAACATTTTCATAGTTAACAATATCACAACAACACCTAGAATGACAGGGCACTCAGTGACTTGAAGTTTAATGAATATTTGAATAATTAAAAATCATGATCATTCCTAATATTCAGATATGCTGTTTGTTTAAACTGCAAAGAGCAACTTTTGCAGATGAAATTTTTTTTTATTTTTTAGTAACACATTTGTGATCTCGAATAACAACTAATTATTTGTTGGGGGGGGGGGGGGGGGGGGGGGGGTGCTCACTGTGTGCCTCAGGCCTGCAAACCCTATTTTAAACATCATCAGTACCTTGATAGGTAAGGCTCCACAAAGGTAAATCGACAGCTTCACAGTGTAATTTTGCTCACATCAAACATGCACGTACCCCTTGAAGCGGTTCTTCCTGGAGAGCATGTTGAAAAAGGATCATAGACATTAATTTTTCCACAACATATCAAACCACAAGAAAACCATGCAAGCAAGTCATGTTAATGCGCTGTACGTGTAAAATCTGGTAATTCCCACATCACAGAACTGATGACAGACACAAATGTGCAAGTAAACTAAAGATACTTGGACAGCTAGCACCATACACATTAAACTACTACAAAAGAACACAAAGCACAATGATCTGACGCCATGTAGGTCCACCAAGAAACTACCAGTAAACACAGCCAGACACAAGCTAACTGGATGGTACCTCATAGAGCTTCGCAAAATCTTGGTGAGAAAGCTCCTCGCCACATGCACCTCAGTTTCTGATGGCATTGTACTTGGTGACACAACATCTACCATTTTAACCCTGATGGGCAGTGGGCGAAGAAGAGAAGCAGGAAGAAGAAAAGGTGGAGGAAAAGTCAAGCGTTAGAATAAAAGATGTCAATCAAATGTAGTTTTTTACTTATTAATTTCCAGATGCTCTGGTTTTTCCCCACAGGGACACGTACACCTCCTTTCCTTTTTCAGTCTACACGTGACCTTGATTTACAAAATAAGCCTCACTTTCCCCCCCAGAATGATCTGATATTAGCAGTTGAGCTCATGAAGTCATCTGGAAAGTGTTTACTGAGGTGACAGAGTGAGGCTGCTGAGGACGGTTTTCCCATAAACCTCTAAATGGTTCTGGATAGTTATGCTTAAATCTATTTCCTGTTTTATTTGGTAATCATTGGTTCTCATGGATTCCTTTTATTTCTTCACTGTGACTACCCTGCTCTCATCAGTTTCTAGCCGGCTAATAACTAAGCTCAGCATATAAGGATAATATTAGTTATACAGCAGCTTTTAACCAGAATGTCAGTGACTCTGATCCGGCACACGATTCTTCATAATTCACAGGTTATGTGCAACTTCCACCAACATCTGAACAATACTCTAGGACAGCGGTCCCCAACCCCCGGCCACAGACCAGTACCGGTCCGTGAGTCGTTTGGTACCGGGCTGCGAGAGTTGAGGCTCGGGTGTGAAATTTATGTTTTTCAGGGATTTTATTGTTAACTCTGTTTCCCTGGGTGTTTTCCCGTGTTGTAGTTGTGTGTCTTATTTTGAAAGAAATATTTACGCGTTACCATAGCGACCAGAGAGAGCATTAAGGGACAGAGAGGAGGATGTTACTCTCAATGTTGTTGGCAGATTTCAGGAGGACGCTGCTAATAAAGTTACACAATTACACAGTGAATTCATGTTTATTATTATTATATTTACAAAATACCATAGTTTTTGTCTTGGTCGTATCATTTTATTTTGTTGTATTTATCCACGACACCTTAAAGGCCAGTCCGTGAAAATATTGTCTGACATTAAACCGGTCCGTGGCGCAGTAGAGGTTGGGGACCGCTGCTCTAGGACACAGGTGTCAAATATGATGCCTGGAGGCCAGAATTGGCCTGGCAGAGACTCCAATCTTCTACAACTTTGGAAAATGTGAAGGACAGCATAAACGGTATTTTCATAACTTTTACAGAGTGAAACCTGACTCGCAGTCATTCATGCTACACCTGGTGAAAAAAGTTTTTTCTGCTATCTGCTTTAGATATTTGTTTTGTTTTTTTAAATTGGTTCATACCAATTTACACAAAATACACAAAAGGATTAAGAAAATTTGGGGGTTTTTGGGCACTTTTATATTTTACTTGTCTAGCTCGCAGTTGGCCCCTGCTGGTCCTTAAAAATAATGCAAGTTTAAAGCTACAGTTGTCGTTTAATTGCAGTCTTTGTGAGAAACAAGTTGGACCGTGATGTGTGACATTTAACTGAGCCGTCTTGTCATTGTTTTCAAGTGTAAGCTGTTAACTTGTGAGGAACATTTAATCCAGAATGATGTCTAAAGGTCAAGCGAGCAGGTTTACTGGCTCCTGGACTTGATCCGTCTCTTACTGTGAAGGACTTTCAAATTAAAAGACGGATCTGTCAGAGACATATGGTCCCGATGGAGCTTAGCAGCTTAGAAAAATTAGATCTGAGTTGGACACCCCCAAACCTCTCTTTGATACCACTCCTTGATATCAAACTAGCTTTCTTTTTCATCTTAGCTGGTGCTTTAAAACACACACTGCTGTTTATTAGTCCAGGAACGAAATATCTGGACCAGATGAGACTTTTACCTGCCCTGAGCCAAACATTAATCCTGCCAGGCCGCGATGGCGACGCCACATTCTTTCAGCAAAGGAATGCAGGGAGGTATTTTCCCTCGCTTCAAGCGGGACAGCGATACTGGCCGCCTTCCATGATTCGCTGTGATGGAACAAATTTTCAAGCATTATCTAAATATTTATACTTATTATTTTCTCAGAAGTTTAGTAAGTCAAACTTTTTCAGATAATAATGAGATTTTTTTTTCAAATTGTATTTTTTTTTTTTAATTGTATGTATTTATAAGCATCCAAAGGTTTGATTGATTCAATAAATGTTTTGGTCTTTGGTCTTTGGTGCCCTTTGCTGTGTTGTTTTGTGATCTGGAGGTTCAAAACTCTTTCCTACTACAAATCTGGTAAACTTTATTTATTGTACAGTTTGGTAAAAATGGAGCGTTTGGAGTTTATAAGCAGCTTTCTTAATTTGGGATCTGAGGAGTGCACTATGAAGCCAAATTAATGGGATAGCGAGGTATTTTGTTGCCTGGCTATATTAACATTATAACTTGTTTTAAGTCTTGCTCTCTGTCTTAACTTCACTGGTATCTAATCAACATTCGACACTTTCCCTGTTTGCTTCACATCATTTCCTGAAGATCAGCATCAAACATTTTGGGTCTGGCAACACTAAGTGCGATATTCTCTGCACAAGGTTTCATACTTTCAACCTGAGCTGAGCCTGTAGTGCAGTAAAGTAGAGCCATGGAGCACCGTGATGGGAATGCAGAAAGTCTGCTTTTACACTGTAACAGAACATACATTAGAAAACAGAGGATCAAAACAAATACAGCTGAGATATGAGTGACTAGTGTTGGGCCTGGGTGAATTTATTTTAACATTAGCCTCCCATATTTCTTTACGTTTTTCCACATCTGCACAATCATTTGCTGTTTCTACAGAGTCGATATCTGTATTTAATCACCAACACTGCCTCCCCTCCATGCGACACAAAAAGTGAGAGCTCCAAACAAGCTGCTGCACAAAGAAAATGCAAATGTCCCCTCTTTCTAAAGCGCTGAGGGTCTATTGTCAGGGGGGCGCAGCTGTGCTGTCACAGATATTGCTTCCAGGAAATACGAGCCGCACCGCGTTCATTCAGGAAGAACTGAACCTGAAACTGAAACGTGGCTGACCCACATGGCTGTGAGAGCGATACAGTCAGCTTCCAGTTGGGCCTATTGCTGAAGCAGAACAGAAGCAGCAGGCTCCCAGTCACTTGCAGTGGATGGCTGATATTAAGCATTTTTGTAAAAGGGTGTAGCTCAGGAGGAACAGCAGGTGTTCTACTGCTCGGGAGGTTGGTGGGACGATCCCTGGCTGCTCCAGTCTGCATGCTAAAGTGTTCTTGGGCAAGATACTGGACTTGAAGTTGCTTCCCATGCATTCATGTTCATCAGAGGGCAAATGCTAAAAAAAAATGCTTGCCTTAAATGAGGCATGTTGTGTAAAGTAAAGCTGTAAAGCTCCAAGAGGACAATTAGAATGGAAAAGTAAATACAGTAAGAACCAGCCCGATTACCAAACGATTAATAATAAAATGATTTGGCTCTCCGACCCAGCTACAGTCCAGATGTACCCTGGGATGCAAGCAAGCATTATCGCTTGAACCACGTGAAAAGTAACAAATGATCTTTAGAAGCTACTCGTCTTGATTTCTTAGTGAATATTTGACTACTGTAAATAAAATCTGGATCTGAAAAAAACAGTGAGAGCTTTGTTGGACCGTGTGAAACAGATGGAGGTTACAGTCAAAGGAAGAACTGATAATATTCCCACCTGATTGGTTACTGAGTTAAAGCCAATCCGTGCCAATCATGGAGCAGAATCTTCTAATGTAAATCTTTGGTAAAAAAATAAATAAATAAGAAAATGCAGAGTTTGCGTAGTGTTTGAGTATTGAGGCTACACTATCTGCAAAAGTTAGCAGAAACAGAACAGCTGATGCTTTAAGATAAGATTTTTACAGGGTGCAATAAAGGTGCTACAACAGTTACACAAACAAAGAGTTCAGTCCCTTAGTAACCAGCTGTGACGCTCTGATACTGTCACTTCTATTGCAAATAATAGAGTCCCGACGATAACCACGAGTCCACATTATGACCACATGTTAATCATTAGAGACCGTGCCGTGCATATGTCTCGAACCAGCCTTCATTTCTTTATATTTGCTAGGAAAAGCAAGATCCATGAATGCTAGTGTTCCACTGTGTGTTTTTCTATCCGAGCATTGACGCGTGTCTGTGATCATTGTCGTGTTGATTCATAGGTCAGAGTTAAGTGGCTTTACAAACAAAAAATATTCCTATGAAAATGGTCAGGTGTGAGGACTGGACTGAAAATGAGTGAAAAAGCAGCCAATGTCCCAAGAAACACTCCTCAAGGGAACTTTAAAAAAAAGAAGAAAGTCTGGCTCCTTGGAAGCAAAATATAAAGAAAAGATGAGTGGCTCAAGACTTTTGCACAGCACTGTGTAATAGATCGTTAGGAATGAAGTGGGATAGTTCTGAATGAAAGCTTTCCTGTAATAACATGTTGTTAATTAATTAAAAATGACTGAAACAGATTCAGCAATTTATTTCTGATCTCTTCAATTATTAATAACGTGTATCTGCTGTTAACTCTGAACTTTACCATTACCTTTATCCTAGTATGGAGCACGCTTCAGCTGATCTCAGTGCCAGTACTTGTCATCTTCTTTATATTCAGTTGGTATATCTCATAGTTTTAAGTTGCTTCAGTGTGAAAACCATTTCTGCTGCCCCTGCCAGCTGCTTTGCAACCCACTATGGTCATAATTTATACCCTTTCTCTGATTGCTCAAAATTGTCCCCACCACTAATTCAGTGCTAATTCTACTACTCTGCTTACACTTGTAACCCGTATTTGAATCCTCTCTCCAGCACCTTTCAGAGCCGAGCGGCATTTCATCGAGTTTCAGTAATAATCTCTGCATCATCACATGATGTTCAGAGGAAGCAGAGGGTTGGTTGCTTAGTTGGAGCCAGGGGAGGACACCGTGTGACGACATCAGGAAGCAAGCGCAGGTATCTCTGTCACTGTTTCCAAAAGTCTGTGTACCCTGGAGGGATTTTATTTGCGGTTTTTTTTTTTTGCAGGCGGTCAGCTTTCAATGACCTAAAAGAGAGCTTGCATCTGAAAGAAATGCTCAAACTTACAATAAAATCCCCAAGTATCTGTCGAAAAAGGCTTAGAAGGTCAAAAACGTATAAATATCTAAAACACACCTGCTCTAGACAGCAGCAAGTCTTCAGATCTATCTGACACCGTGCAGAAATCAGGACTATTATTTTAACTAAACAATGATATTAATGAAGGACTAAACATTAACTTACCAGCTACATGAAACAAGTTGTTTCATGTGTACGTGTAAGCTGATAGTTTTGGTTCACAGTGCACACTTTCCCTCCATTTCTCCACACCCGCTTCTTTTTAAAAAACACTTGAGGACAAAAAAAGACGCACTTAAACATGAGTACTCCCACCAGCCTGATGGAGACGAGCACCCAGAGGAATCTGACAACCCCATGACTCAAGAGCTACTGCCTCCTCCTCCTCCTCCTCCTTCTCCTGCTGCTCCCAGTCTGAACACACACACACAAACACACTCCTCCTCAGGGGAGGAGATTTCCTTGAGGAAGTGGGGGATTTGAGAAAATGGAGGGGAGGAGTTATTGTCCTGTCCAGCGTCCTTGCTGTAATCTAGTGTTTGGTCTGGGAGTTGCTGCCTCTGCAGAGAGCCACTGAGGCTGCTGGGAAAGTAAATGAAGACAGAGCAAGCACGATCATGGGAATGTGGGATTAAGCCATTCATGTCATAAAATGTGACACTACCTGGATGATGTGCTTTGAAAACATGCCACTAAATTTTAGCTGAGAGTAAAAACTTCAGAGGGCCAAAATCCGCAGTTCCTCTAGTGGCCACTTGAGGCCGTCTTTAAAAAGGACTCAATCCCTGTAGTATCTGAAGCTAAAATGCCCAACTGGACAGGAGCCAGTGATCATTCAAAAATGTACACTTCTGGCTCAGAAAAATCAAACACGGTGGTCAAAAAGTCTAGAAATCAGTGGCTCATGTCAACCTCTCAAAAACATTCTTGGTTTTAACCTCTAAAACTAACACATTTTTCTATGAAAGGTTTTTCTCACACAACCCTTGTTTTTTCCCACTGCTGACATCTCCTTCTGTGTCCTTCCCAGGAACTGCTGCACAGACAGGAATGTTTGGCCCAGGTCCACGTCTGTTTTCAGAGATACCAGCAAATGTCAGACTGAGGGGGCAGAGGCTGAGTGACTGCCTCACCCTGAGATAACTCCTCCAAAGAGGGGGAGGAGACGGTGACAGCTCTGCAGCAGTTTAAAAACTGTGTGTGAAGGCATGTTACTGTTCAAATCCCCCACCTTATCACGTTCACTTAAATATGCGGCTGCTCTAAAAATGAGACAAATAAGCTTCTTTACTGTGTTGTAAACATTCACACAAGTCAACAGTTTTGATACGCCAACTTTAAAACACCACAGGAACCACACAAAGGTCTGAGGCTGCTTCGCTATAGCCATACAGTGAGTACATGCTTTTATTCCAAGAGCCAATCTTTCCTCCAATTCTTGCTGTTTTAGGCCAACAAGGCAAAACAGTAAAGATGGGTTTCAGGTTTTTATGGGAGCTTTTGATGAATGCACCATTAATTTAATTTGCTAGGTTGACCAATACTGATGTATGTGTCCAGTTAGTTTAACTTTAAACAATTTCACAGCTAATTCAGACCCAGACGATCTACTATTGTCCAACTTGTGATTTAAAAAGTCAGAAAAGCAGAGCCACGTCTGATCTTTATATTTGATTCACAACATGTGTTATACTGCATTGCATGTAAAACTGGCAAAAGCACATGTGAGCCTTCAATTATAGCAGTGTTTGAACCCACAAATACCAGACATGCATGGATGTTGTTTGGAGGTAAATCCGAGGTGCACATTAGGAAGATCAGCCAGGCTGTTTTGGCAAATCCTAAAACCACAGTTGGAGATAACAGGTATCATGAAGGTGGTTATCAACTTTTTCTGTTAAGCCACACTTTCTACGTCAGGCTCTGTGCACGCTCACATAACAACGGGGATTTCACGTGTCATGTGACTCTTCTTCTGCATAAATGATCCCTATGAGCACCACCTACTCCAATCAGAGACATTATTATGTAAAATGGTGATAAAACTCTATAAAGAACGTAAAAATACAACACTGTTGCAAAGGTAAGATTAATGCTCCAGAAAATCATGAGTCTTGGGATTTAGTGCACAGAGTGGTAAAATAAACATTTAAATTCCACTTAATTATTTTATGGGCGAGTGTGCTCTCAGTACTGTTGTTAATTAATTAGTTATAATAAAATTCACCTTGCTCAGAGATTTTATGAAAGGGGAAACTTAGAGATTAAAATCTTTTTTGTAGTAGGATGGAAACACGTTTACTTTTGCTGTAAAGATGGACGTCTCAACTATGGGGACTCTAGCGGCCACTTGAGTCTTGAATCAAGCCCCAAGTGGCCACTAGAGGAACTGCAGTTTCTTCTATTTTCGAAACGTCAGTTTCTGCTTTTTAGCACTGTTTCATAATAATCTTGTCCTCAGGGAATAAAAAGACAGAAGATTTTTTTCACATGTTTTTCCCTGATGCATCATACCCAGAAGTGTCAGTATTTGCACAGGGAACCTTCTGCATAGCTTCTTTAAAAAGCTCAACTTTGTAACTGAGACAGCTCAGTACCCAATTTATTTTTGTTTTCCCAACAAGACAAGCAAACTTTTCTATTTGTAATTAATTAGCTGACCCACAGCAGGATACTGACATATGCAAGAAATGTTTGATTATTTATCACTCATATGACATCACCACTCCCTGTGTCACTCCATTCCTCCCTCACCCTTTCACATGCTGCTGATTCACCATCTTGCTGACACTGGAACCCAAACAAGCGGCCGTCTGCGGGGCTGATCTCGCCCCCGTTGAGCTGTGAACGCTGCCTACACAAAAGAAAGTGCCAGCGTCATCACAGCTGGGCTTATCGATGTGTCACTGCCCGCCATGGGAAACAAAGAAATAGCTTTTTAAAAAAAAGAACAACAAAGAGGAGAGAAGAGGAATCGAATGCAGTGCCGAGAAACGTGCAAAAACTTTGTTCAAATACGTGATCACCAAACATCTGGAACATCTTCAATTTTGACTAATTCAGAGTCACAGTCTCAAGTATCTTTACAAAAACCCCAGCAACCTAATTTTAGTCTTAACCTGATCAAATTTAGGAATTAGTAAGTATGAAATCACCTCCTGCTGATCTATCAAATCTCCAGAAAACAGCAGATCAGATAAACTCTTTACTCTTTACAATGAGCTTTAACAATAAATATACAATTTAATTCTACTACTATATGTCCATGCTACAGCTTTTTTTAAATTTGTTTTCAGGCTGTTGGCAAACTGATATACTTAAAGCAGTGACAAAATGTGATTCAGTATAATAATTAGCCAGTTTTTTGATGGGTCCTGTGCAATGTTGAGGTTCTGCTGTTACTTCTGTTAGGTGATTGCCAGGCTGTGGCACATTATCTAAGTTTTGTGGGTCTAAATGAGATCTTTTTGTTATGCCGTAAAG
Organism: Copadichromis virginalis; assembly: GCF_057382275.1. Taxonomy (NCBI): domain Eukaryota; kingdom Metazoa; phylum Chordata; class Actinopteri; order Cichliformes; family Cichlidae; genus Copadichromis; species Copadichromis virginalis. The sequence continues at coordinate 25,893,691 of NC_140639.1, forward strand.
TCAAAATGTGGCTACAAATGTAGCAGTTTTGTGGGTGGTTGCTAAGCAACATCATAGAAACTACATAGATGAGAACCTTCAGGGGTTTTAAGATGTACATGTCTGATTGGTCAACCCTTTTTTTGGTGTAGAAGAATGGAGCTTTGTGGATGGAGCTGAACGTCTTAATGGAACTACTGCCAGACTCTACTGCGCCTTCATGACAGAGGTGTGATACTGAGAAGCATCACACACTTTTCTAACACCGTGGTTCTACCTTCCTTTGTAAAATCAGCCTCTCTGCTCCTAGCAGACCTGAACTTAACACTTTCATGTGAACACAATCATTGAGCTGATAATAATCTTCATGTGACCGCTGAGCCTGATTATCAATGTTAGGATAAGGGAAACCAGATAAAGGCAAGATAGTCTGAATATGTTGAACAGGATCCAGTTATCAGTTATCCTAAGGGACACAGAATGCTGCTATCAGGCTTTTAAACACGTAGCACAACCACACCACACCAGTCCTTGCAGCCTTCGCTTCCTATCTGTTAGTTTGAGCTTGAGCCCGGCTGCTGCTTGAGACCTTCTGGCTTGACTTTGGACCAATCCCAAAGGCTCTTCCATCCATCCATCCATCCATCCATTCGCTTCCGCTTATCCTTTTCAGGGTCGCGGGGGGCGCTAGAGCCTATCCCAGCTGTCATAGGGCGAAAGGCGGGGTACACCCTGGACAGGTCGCCAGTCTGTCGCAGGGCTAACACACAGGGACAGACAACCATTCGCACTCACATTCACTTGCACATTCACACCTAGTGGCAATTTGGATTATCCAATCAACCTATCCCCACAAGCTGCATGTCTTTGGACGGTGGGAGGAAGCCGGAGTACCCGGAGAGAACCCACGCAAACACGGGGAGAACATGCAAACTCCACACAGAAAGACCCCGGCCTGATGGTGGAATTTAACTCAGGACCTTCTTGCTGTGAGGCACCAGTGCTAACCACCGTGCCACCGTGCTGCCCAAAGGCTCTTCTAGTCACTAAAGGTGATTGAGCCTTTGTTGTCTGGGCCCTACAACTGTTGGGAAATCTCTTCATTCACAGGCTAAGAATTTGCTAGTGTTCCTCGTACACAATTAAAGCCTGGAGAAGACAGTGCCTTTCAGTGTGTGGAACCCGGGCTAGCACTACCATTAGCTACTACTATTTAGCTGACTTTCTGCACTCCTGTTTTGTTTAAACAGGGTTTCTATTGGGCATTTAAAACTAATAATCATAATAATAATAATAATGCCAGGTCTCTCTTGGAAATGAGATTTTTAATCTCAATGAGATTTTTTACCTGGATAAATAATAATAATAATAATAATAATTATTATTATTATTATTCTTATTATTATTATTCTTATTATTATTATTATTATTAGTAGTAGTAGTAGTAGTAGTAGTAGTAGAAGTAGTAGTAGTATCATTATCATCATAATTTATTTATTTATTTATTTACTTTTAACGATCTGTTTATTTTATTGTGTCTTACTGTCTCTGTACATTAGCTACTATGGCACTCTCATTTGTTTTACTCTTTTTTTGTGTGTACTGCGCTTTGTGGCTGTCTGTGAAACACACTTAATAAATAATCTTTACTTAACATAGTAATTATTATTATTTTGGTTGATTTTATATACTTGCTACTATACTTGTGTCTGAATCTGAAATTGCTCTTAATTCCATTTTACTATTTTAAGTTTTCATGTTTGTTGCCTTTATTATTGCTCAGCACTTTGTTGCTCAGCACTTTGTTGCTTTGTTTTAAAGTCTGATGTGAATACAGATGAAAAAGCGAAGCAAAAGAGTCCAGGAGGCTGAAATGACAACAGCAAACTGCAGACAACAAAGTCCACAAAGATGTTTGTATTATGTTTGTATCCAGGACACTGCTGTGATCCTGTGCTCACTAACACTACTTCAGTCTCAAGAAACACAAAGCAATAATTCTGATTAATATAACTTTATACAACTTAATATATAACATTAAAAGGATATTTATTAAAAAATGAATCATTAAGGAACATGTGCTTGTTATAAACTGACCAATCAAGTAAATTTCATCTGACCAGTTTCCATTAAATGTAACATTTCACACTATATGTAATGAAATTACTAAAAGTCAGCACTTTACACTAAAACAATATTTATGCCTAAAGTGAGGAAAATGTTCTGAAACCTGAAGCTTTCCCCAGGAAATTAACATATAGATTCAGAGGGAATTGAAGTTGTTTTCAGAAGCTTTCATTCAACTCCAGCTGTTAAGCAGCAAACCAGTCTCCTAAAAATTATGTTTATGTACTATTTATTTCCAACAGCATCTAAGAAACAATCCCTGAAGACGCGCTTGATTTCATTCTCTTTTTATGGGTGTCTTTTTTTAGCACTTTGTATCATTGCAGCTTTTAAAATCTAAGAACTGTGTAACAGGCTCTCAAATCTGTGAACATTTTAAGCTAACGATAAGCCTTTAAAACACCACATCAGTCTCACTTTGAATTATATAAATGTCAGGAGATGGGGTTTTTGGAAAGTCCCTGTAAAATCAAAAATGTCCTTTTCCCTCTAAAATCCTGCCAACAAACGTGAACGCAGGCTCGAAAAAAACAGCTTACTTATCTTTGTGGTAACACAGAGCAACAGGTTTAAGACTCCACACACATTACTTGCCTCTTAAATCCACACCGAGCATATCCGCTAAATCGGAGAATCAGTTACCCACACAGATATGGTTTACCTGCATTAATGCCATCCACCTTCTTTCCACCTCAGTGTGAATCCGCAGGAAATGAAGGAAAACAGAAAAAATTCCCCTCAAGCTATTTGTTAGGCTTTGGTAAAATGTGCCTCAGCTTCTCAACCTTTATATATCATCTAGGCAGAGAAAAGCTGCCGTCATCTCAAAGTTATTCACCGCTTTCTGATTTAATCCCACTTGAGAGGAAACCAACTAATTGAATCAGAGGAGATGATGAAGTAAAAAAGACAGAATAAAAAAGACAGAAACAGAGAGAGAGGAAAAGAGGAAGTACCTGGGAGTGGAAATCTTCTCTTTATTCTAAAAACCACACATGTCCAGAGAGTGGAAACATGCACACACATAGGAGTCTGAGTAGCCAAAGCCCCTGAAAACAATGGGCTCTGCTGATACGGCCTATCCCACTAAGCAGTGTCAACTCACCTAGGCAACATGGACTATACCACTCCTCCTGCAAACAGGGGAGGACGCCTGCACTGAAGGAGCTCCCACGGCAATTCAGCGGTGTCTCAGAGAGCTTTAAAGGTCGTCTTGTTGTTCTGAGCCCGTCGTTTGCTCTCTAAACCCACTCAGATTAAAGGTCTTCCCAGCAGCAGCTTGTTGAAACACCACCAGTCCACCTTTCCCTCCTGTTGACTCAACCCACTCTGCAAAGCTGGGTCCACGCTGTGGCTTTGCAGGGAGTAATTGGATTCAAGCTCTAAGACTCTGTTGCCATTTGCAAGCAAGAAGACGAGCATGTTCTTCTGACAGGACAGGACATGGTGACACATGTAATCAAGAAGGTTATCTGTACGGGTGCATAGCGCTGTGATAATGAATTTGTATTCCTGATTTCTTATAGTTTTTTTTTTTTTCATATTTATACACCTACATGTTTTAAGTCATGAAACAAATGTTAATATTTGGCAAATTAGTTCATTTATTAGGAAAAAAAATCCTAAAAAATGTACCTGGGCCTGTGTAAAAAAGAAATTGCCCCCTATAGCTAATAACATGCAAATATGACAAATATGGAAAAACTAAGAAATCAAGAAGGTGCAAATACTTTTACTCAAAACTGTACAAAGCTCTTCTTATGAGTCCTCATTTTTATATCTACAGGCATATCACATCTTTATTACAGTTTAGATGCTCATCAAAAAATTAAGCAGCAACCACCAGGGTGAAAACCTGCAGTTCCTCTGATGTCCACTAGAGGCTGTCCCCAAAGTGAACCAGTCCCTATAGACTCCCATGTTAAAAAGTCCAACTTTACAGCAGAAATAAACATGTTTACAACCTGGTACAACAAGCATTCCTCGTCTTTATGGATATTTTCCACCTTCATACAAACTGTACATCATGTAGATCATTTTTAAAAAAACAAATTTGGGGGGATTTTGTTGAGGCTTTAAGTTGGCATGACTGGTTTGATTGACAGCTGTGACAAGCAGTCGTCACTAATAAGACTTGCTGAGCTGGACCTCTGGACTTTGTCTGTGCTGATATATTTATGCTGATATGATCATTTATTATATTATTATTCTGCTTTGCTTCACTCTTCCTCTTGTGGCAGAGCCTCTCACAACACTTTTCAACCTCACACTGGATATGAATGAAATTCCCTCAGTATGGAAATCAGCTTTTGTTGCTCCTCTATTAAAAGGGGTCGACTCAGCAGTGTTAACTAATTACAGACCAATATCTAATCTATCTGTGCTGGACAACGTTCTTGAAGCTCTTGTGTGTGAGCAGTTAAAGGAGTTTTTACACACCAATGCCATTTTATCTGAATATCAATCAGGCTTTAGGAAAAATCACATTACTATCACAGCTGCAATGAGAGTGGTAAATGATATTACTATTGTACTTGATAAGAAACAACACTGTGCATCAGTTTTTATTGATTTGTCAAAAGCATTTGACACTGTTGATCGTTGTATTTAGAGTCTTCCAGTCGGGACTCTCTGACAGAGCAGTGGCATGGTTCTCAAACTACCTCAATAATAGGTATCAGTGCATAAAATCTGATGGTCTATGTTCTGACTTTGTTACAGTGCACAACGGAGTGCCACAGGACTCTGTATTAGGTCCTCTTCTATTTATCTTCGTCTGCATGGTTACTTGTTGCTTTCTGTTCCATTTGCCCGAACTGAATTTGGTAAAAGAGCTTTTGTTCATTTAGCACCCTCGGCTTGGAACAAATTGCAGAACGAATGGAAAATGACTGAATTCATTTCATTATGTGCTTTTAAATCTAAACTACGAATCCTTGAGGACAAGTCCATAACATGCAACTGTTTCAATTAGATGTTGCCTGTGTTTAATTGGGTAATTTCTGTAACTGTGAGACACTTGCTGCTGCGTATCTTGGCCAGGTGTCCCTTGAAGAGGTTTTTAATCTCAATGGGATCTTCCTGGTTAAATAAAGGTTAATAATAATAATTAACATTTTTCTTTATTGTTAGGTCGAGTTTTTGATTTATAATTTCAGCATCTTGAGCATTAGTTCTTGTTATGTTTGAGTTTGTGTTATTGTTTGGAAGCCTGTTACGCTGATTCACTCTTTTAGTGTTGCTTTTGGATCATTGGATTTTTCATTCAGACAATTTTCATTTCTGACATGTCTGCATTTTACTGTTAGCAACATTTACAGACTTTTCAAAAGTTAGAAATCTGATGAGCTGCTGACCTGCAGGTTAAACTGGTCTCTTACCATCTCCCAGTTGAGCTGGCTTGACAGAAGTTTGGAGGGAGGGGTGTTTGGTGGTCCTCTCGGTGTAATTTACAAGTGGTTATCTGTGCTCTGGAATAACAGCACTGGCCGGAGCCCTGCTGCCTCCACAATACCAGCTTTTGTTTAAGCCTCGGGAGCAAACAAACAGCGAGAGGCACACGTAAGAGACTGTCAGGCTGCAGCCGACCTTCCTCTCCATCCCACAAGCTCGTGTTTGTAGAAGAAACACTGCAGGGCTTTAGCATTTTCAGGGGACAACTTGTGCTTCTGAACCACATATTACTTGTGTCTGCATTTTCTTTCTGATATATACCGTCAGACTCCGGCACTGTGGTTTTGACCTCTGACCTCCTGCTGAACTCCTGCTGACCGGCTGGCTGATGCTCAGCCCCAACAAGCTACACATGAGCCAAGAAAGCAGTCAAACATAGCAAAAACTGGTATAAAACCCCCCAAACCCTAAGAAAGTTCCTCTTTTGTTCCATAAAAAAATATAAAATATATATATATATATAAAAATATAAAGAAGTAGCTGCCATTTTTGCTGTAACGGTACCTTCGGACCACCAAGGTCAGGGTCTTGTGGGAGCTCTTCACCAGGCATATGGCCTCCTGCCGAGAGCCACTAAGGGGAACTGAGTTCACACTCACAATCTCATCGCCGGCCTGAAGACGGACCGCCGCAGCCACGCTGCCATCCTCCACCTGGGCAACACGAGGGTAACACACATGGAAGTTACTGCATAACAGGCCACTCTGTGACTCAAACTTGTGTGTGTTTTTAGGGCTCCACAGAATCACAATATCACTAAATGCATCACTTGGTAAGCAAGAAAATCTCTTTTAGTTTTCACCATTATTACATTTGGCAAAGGTTGCAGTCACTTGGGTGAAACTAGTCACAACTAAATATACCTCTTTGGTTGCTGGTAGGTCGCTTCAGTCAGCTGTAGCTTCCATGGAAGACGCTGACTCAGTGGTAGTAAAATTGTGAAATGTATAAACCAGACTGGAAACTGTTTGCCTTCAAAATAAAAGTTGCACCTTTTGTCATGTATTGGTTGCAACAGACTACCTTTACTCTGAAAGTGAACAATCTCTGTTTTTGGTCTGTGTTAAACTTATTCAATTTTCAAACTATGTAAACTCTGGGTGGCAGTGGCAACCTGCTAGCAACCAAACCAAACAACTCTCTATGTTACCAATTTCACTTGGCAACAGTCAGCAACCACTCAACAATCACTCAGCCAATACATGTTGGCTCAGTGGCCAATACACTGACCAGTCTCTACACCTCAGCGCTGAAATTTTCAACATGTTATCTTCAGTATGTTAAGGTTAAAAGAAAATCCTGCAGGAATACACCAATCAGAGCATCAACACAAAACCTGACACACAAAGCTGTCTAAACAGAGAGTGTGACAAACTGAACTCAAACTTTGTCTAAAAAGAACATCTGTGTATCTGACGACTGCTCCACCTTCACTTTCTCCATTACAACGAACAACGTCCATCTTTTACACACATCTATGGTTTGGTTGAACATTGCTGCACCTTTGGCACCATCCCCTGGATAAAGTTTACCATTGTAGTACAGACTTATTATTATACATTCATACATTCTTATATAGTTCTATATTGTGTATTGTGTATTTTGTTGTACAGTTATTTTATTTTCAACTTTAATTTATATATTTTATCTTATTCTTCCCAGTTAAATTTACCCTTCATTCTAATTTGTGTTATACAGTTATTTCATTTTTAACCTTAATTTATATTTTATTCCTTCCTAGTTAAATTTACCCTTTTTAATTTTTCATATTTATTTCCTATCTTATTCATAGCCTTTCCTTTTTTTGTTTTCTTTAGGTCACGAGCAGTTGTCCAAGCATTTCACTACATATCGTACTGTGTATGACTGTGTACGTGACAAATAAAATGTGAATTTGATTTTATTTCATAGGCAACAATAGAAAGACATGCATGATTAAACCACCTGATAGAACCAGCAAAAAAAATCCCAGAAACACGAGGCATCACACCAACTTATATTTTCCTATTTTCTTTTATCTTTCAGGTGGATGGTTCACTCAGTAAACTGTTTCATTATCCAGGAGAACCTGTGTTGGCTGCAACCCGAGTCCTCTGATTAATATTAAAACCCTGAGCCACCTGTAATCTGAGGTACCCTGAGATGTACCTCTTCATGCAGCAGCAGATGGAAAAGGCTGCTGCTGCCCCACTGATCAGCAGGCAGACAAAAGCTTCAATGCTCTCAGGAATATGACCCTAAATTTCCAATTAATTTGAAGTTAAGTTACTCTGCAACCGCTGAGGGCACATTTCAACCTCAGGTGTAACATCTCACACTGCTTTCAGCGGCTCTAATTACAGTCCAATGATTCAGGCACAGACAGGGTTTAAATTCTGCACCAGACATCTAACTGAAATGAAACAGATCGAGGGGATCCCTGTTCATCAGTCCATCCTTCCCATTCCAAATCTCAAATATTACCCGTTACAGTGCAAGGAAACTGCAAATGTGCTCTGACACAAGAGTTTGACATATTCTCCAATGCATTGAATATCTACAGCCAACATACAAAAGTATTTCTTAAAAATTAAGGGCCAGAGTTACTAAGTGTGGCAGACAAGAGGTTTAAAAAACTAATTTTGACTCCAAATATACCAGAAATCATTTAGAAGATGTACTGAAGAATGTAAGCATTATTGACCATCAGAAAACACTCTTACTGCGTCACATGCATGTGTTTTCTGCATGCCCTGTGAGGCTTGCAGGTGTTTATTACTGTAAATACTGCAAACTATGAAATACTGAAGAGAAAATGGATGTTTCTGCTGAATAGGTTACTAATTATTTAAACAGAATAACAAAAAAAAATCTTTAAAACCAACAAGTTAGCATTTAGTCAAGTTTAACAGATGTACAAATTATGCATTCGAAACTGTTATTTCGATTCTTTTCTTAATCAAATCATATTTTAAATGCAGCTACAATGGGTGACGCTAAATGTCCACACACTCCTTGATAACACATCACTCCACTCAAGAGGGTAAATGCAACATACAGCTTAGCCATTCATTTCCTATTTAGGCACTGCACATTCATAAAATAAGAATAATTAGTTTTACTAGCTAGTATATTGGGAATGTATTGTTCAAACCACACATTTGAACATCTGGTTAAACATTTCAGACATTAATTAAAAAAACTTCAGATGTGTCTGACTCCCATCAACAGCTGTATTTTAAAAACTATAGTAATATGATATGTAACCGATCTACTACCAGTTGTGATGTTGCAGAGCTCTGTGTGTATGCACTGCTGAGAAAGGATATGGAGATGTGCTTGGAGGCAGAAACATAGTTAAAAACCTGAAACACTTAAACCCAGTGTAACAATTATCTGTAGTGCCAGTCCTCCCAAATCTTTCTGGTAACACCATCGACGTTTGTTGTTCCATTTGAATAAACACTCCTAGCAATAACTATTGTAATCACGCACAAAAAAAGACATTTTACTGCATTTATTACAGTGCAATTTGCAATAAATTAACTTTATGTTGTGTTTTTATTATTCATTTAAATACTCTCCTCCCTAAAAATGTATCTGACAAACACATACACGATCAGTCCATGCCTTTCTGGCTCAAAATGGACACTACTTAGTTTAACTAAATCCTGATGGCAGTTCTTTAACACCAAGAGACGGGCAACTGAATCTGCCCTTCACAGGTAAATAAGGTTAATGAGTAAAAAAAATGATTACATGTTCTTTTAAATCACTGTACAAAAAGCACAAAGTTCTGCGTGTTACCTTTGTGATGATCAGGGGTTCTCTGTGTTCAGTGCCTCCCCTCAGTGTGAAGCCCCACGGAGCTCTGCCTTGGAGCAGCACCTCCACCAGCTCTGTGTCCTCCTCTTCCTCTACGTTCTTCTCCTTTACTGTCCCTCTCCATTTGTCCACCTCTCTCCACCACTTCATCTCCCCTGCTGAGAGCTTCAGGTCATCTCTGTAGTCCACAGCATGCATGACGCCTCTGGTTCAGTGAGCTCCATCAATACCAGCTCACTCTAAGGAAAGACGGAGCATTTAATGACAGGGGCACCACCAAGGGGGGCCGAGGGGGCACGGGCCACCCCCACAAAGTTTGTTGGCCCCCTCTGGGCAAGAATGTCCTATGTTGGTAATAATTTTGATAAAGGTGAGGATAAGTGAGAGGAAGACACCGTACAATGAGTTGAAACCTTAACTTGTTATTTATTTTTGCATAAACAATTTTTGTCATTCGTATTGTGTCACTTTATATGTCCCTCACAATTTCCCGTCACCGCTCCCCTGTATTTTATTGGCCCCCATATGGCCACCCCGATGAAAATGTTCTGGAGGTGCTCCTGTTTACAGAGCCAAACGGCAATAATTAAATAGCTGTTAGCTGTCTGCTAGGCTACATCTAGCCACTGAATAGGATCGCTGGACTCTGTTTGTGTCTTTGTTGCATTTTAATGAAGTTATTTGACAAATAATATGGATTTTATTTGTGAAGTTTGAGAATGTCTGAAACTGATTAGCAGGTAAATGGGTCTATGTGTTATAGCTGTACAGTTTATAGGCGCAATTTGCTAACCAAGCTAGCATTAGCTGATAACTTAGCACATCACCCACTTGTTGACATTTGGTGACTTTTGGCTCCAACGTGGCAGTAAGTAAACATTAACATTATAATTACCATCTTTTACATACAGTCTATAGTTTTATGATAAAGTCATAAAATTGTCATTGCTAATGATTTACACTGAAAACCTTTTAAAGAGAATGAATGTGATGTATTACTGGGGGGGGGGGTTAATACCATTAAAGCATCTAGTTGTTTTCTTTTTTAAAAAGGCTGTTTTCATCCAGCAGTTTCCAAACAGTTTGAAAACCCCGCTCAGTGATGGTTTTTAAACCTTTAACACTAAAGTGTCTTAGAAATGTTTACCCAGAGCCTAAATCAGTGATAAAACAAAAACAACACATAACCAAAGCTTGTTGTGGCCAGGTTGCCACACCCCAACCTTAAATTGACAGGCAGCATCTTCAGTGTTACAAATGCTAACATACATGTCAGATAAACTGCCCCAATCAGCCTTATGTTTTTTATGTTTTTAAATATGTTTTAGATATACAAAATATTGCATATTTTACCACTGTATAGATGTGAAAACACCACTAACCATATTACGGCAGATAAAAATCAATTATGACTGTATGAGAAATTAAAATGAGCTAAAGTTGAAGAGAGTTGAAAATTTAACCCTTATTTTATGATTTATATAATTTCGACACCTTTGACTTACTGTAAACGAACCTTCTCTCCACAGCCTCCAGCAGGTGATGGTGTCGCTCTTTCTCCAGTCTTTTCTTTTAACCTGAAGAAACTCGAACCGCTGTTCAGAAAACTTCAACCCTCCTCAGAGACTCGCAATCATCTCTCCCTCGGTCTTCTTACACCTGTCTTATGATGTCACTACGCCCCCTAGCGGCGGCGTCTCACCGTTTGATGCCTTCACTTGCTGCTGTAAACTTAATTCTCCAATGAACCTTTCATTTACTGACATTTGCTGGCGTTTACTGACCCGTCTGACTGAACATAAATGCACCACAAATATTTGATTTTCTTTATTTTTTTTCTTTTTACTTTAAATCTGCAAGTTTCCTTTTCTGTTCTTAAACCTTAGTCATGAAGTAAATATTTAAGTGATTACTCTCTTATTAGCTCCATCCTTCCTTTCGATCAGCCAGGTGCAACAGCTCATTGAGAGTTTTAACTGCAGACTATTTTGCATATTTAGGTTTGTGACAACTTGTTTTAAAAAGATGATTCCATAATTTTATACTTATGATTTTGGGAAAAAAAATATCTGTGATTAATACTCTACATTATTCAAGATACTCTATTTTATTATACTCTTTCAAGGTTGTATTCCATTTTGGATATAATTTACAATAAAGGTGACAAATGAACCCATATTTACAGACCAAGTGTGGCAGAAAGAAAAGCTCAGCGTGTCTCTCTTCATCAGCAAGACTACGCAAAAACTAGCAGGTAGAGTTTCACACATTTCTGGTCCTCAAATGCAGCAACACAGCCTGATGTTTAGACCTCAAAGTAGGAAACTCAGAGCTGTACGTTAGCACGCTTTTTGCAGGGGGAAAAAAAACATCTTTGTTTGTTAAGTGCACCTGCCACCTGCCTATGCAATTTTAACAAGAGACTAAATAAGTAAATGGCCTGTATTTATATAGCGCCTTACTAGTCCCTAAGGACCCCAAAGCGCTTTACATATCCAGTCATCCACCCATTCACACACACATTCACACACTAAATAAGTGTGATGAGTTTACTTCAGTTCACTGCACAGTCACCCACGTGGATATGTGTCACCCGTGGATGCTCTGCTCCAACAGCGGGACAAAGACGTTTGGGTCAGAAACCCCCGTGAAGCACAACAACAGTCAGGACATCTGCACGCGGCTTCAAATTGAGCTGAAACCTCCCTGCTAAGTCACGCTTTCTGTTCTCATGCTTGAATTATGGCTGACGGCGCCAAACTTTCCTGATTATTTACACACTATTGGACCAGTCAGTGACTTTCTCCAGATTTGTCCTCCATGGAAGGAGGCTGAAAGTTATTCTGCTTATATAAACTGTTTAAATGCATGTTAAGACTAAACATGGGCAAAGTAAAAAACAAAACAAAACACGAGGTCAGGGGATGTACAAGTCCTCGCTCTGAGCCAAAATCCAGGATTCAGACTGCTTGAAAGGCTCCTGAGTTTTTTCTACACTGGCTCTGTGTGATGTCATAGAGGGGGGGGGGGGGGGGGGGGGAGATATCCCTAATATGGTCAGCTCAGGCACAATAAACTCAGGGGTAGGAGTCAAAACTGCTTGTTTCAGACAGAGGATGAGCCGAGGAGGGTTCGAGCTACTCTAAAAGAGCCCAATAATGAAAGGACATAGAGCTGGCAATAAGCACAACTGATTTTCCACCACTGTCATTCACATCATAAATTCCACCTCTTACTGTTCATCTGCAAAACTGAAAAAAGTATTACAACCAAACTTTCATCAAGCAGTTTTCAGATCAAAGCTCTAAAAAAACAACAATGCTCACCGTCTGATTGGCAGCTAAAAACAGAGAAATCTCCCCGAGGAGGTGGCGGAGACTAAAAATAGGTGCCATAACAACCCAGTTTTGCTTTAGATGTTTACAGTATTTTTTTAAACTTACAGTATATATCTGACACAAGAACAGGAGAACAGAGTCTTCAGAAAGTTGCTGAACAGCATAAATGCATGTAAATGTTTCTTGTGTGCCAATTCTGAAAGTGATGGAGTCACAAAGACAAGGTGCTTCACAGCAGAGGAAACCACTCAGTCAGATCTTCCATTTGGCGAGAGGTCGTTCAGAAAATTGTATTTGATTTTATCAAATGCTCCATATGACCAGTCATATTCAGAAGCATGACTGCGATCTTTATGGTAATGTATAGGCAGCTTGTTAATTTTTGAATCAAAATGTTTGTAAGAGCATGCTATACAACAACCTGTGGTATTTTCTTGTTGAATAAAAGCATCCCAGTAAAGCATTTCACATGTCAGGTCCTTGATGAGATTGAGTTTGACAAACTGCAGGTGTTCTGTTATAGGTTTAGTTTTCAGATTTTACATAATAAGGTGTTTTGAGACCGCAATCGTTACAAACTGTCACACAATAAAGCTGATTCATTTTTTATGGATCCTTTTGTGGATCTTCCTGAACTTAACACGCCTTTAAATTTCTTATTTTTCCTGACCAACAGTGTTGGTTCACATCACTGCAACGATGTAGTGGTATACAGCACTGTGCAAAAGTGCAAAAATACTCATTTCTTTCTGTTTTACGTCCAATTAGACAGATTTTGTTGTAATTCCTTTAAGTGGTCTTGAGCAACAGTTCTCCAGACTTTCTGAAGGTCTTTCTAAATGTTTCTTTTGATACTGGCTCCTTTTTCACTCATTTTCAGTTCAATCCTTCTACCTGGACATTTTGAGAGGATATTTTATTTGTTTTTTGTCTTTTTTTTGGGGGGGGGGGGACTTTGTCCTGTCAATCATTCAAGCATAAAAAGGCACCTAACTTAAGGATGAACAGACAACAAAGAATTGATTTAAACTGTATCTTTTGCTAGTTTAGGAATCACCTTGTTGGTATGAAAATGTCATTTATTTCTGTCAACCTGTGTTATTGTTAGCATTTTTCATAGATTCAAATAAAGAAATTGGTTAAAAAAAACCCCAAAAACAATTATGTGTTTTTCTGACAGGCTGCTTATAATAAACTACTGTTAGCAGAAAACTTAACATATCTCAGGATGGTGTGCAGCGTATCTCTAAAAAGTTGAGGAAACTGGACAAGGGGAGGAAAAAAGCAGAAGTATCAAGCCTAGCAATGTATATTCATGTCCCTAAGTAAAAGGAACATAATCCAGCAAAGACCTGACACAGATCCCAAACAGATCCTAGATTTCCTAGATCCTAGTATAACAATGAAAGGCAGAAAGAAGAGCTTTGAATGTTGTTCAGGAAGCATGAAGAACTATTCCTGCAGACTACTTTCCTATTCCTGAAGAAATTATATATTTCCCTTTTTCCTAATACCATATAAGGAAATTAGGAGTATCACAAGACTTTTGCACAGTACTGCACTTTAATATGTGTCAGTACGCTGGGACTTCTCAAAGCTAATTCTGTTGATAACAAATAAATACTGAAGTCACAAAGCTCAACGAAGAGAACACGGCAAACAAATTATGTACCAAAATGTGACAGTACTTTATGAGGCAGTGGTTACATTCAACTTTTAGACTCAGAATAAAGAGACTAAATTCATTTATGACAAATCTTCACTTCAAATTACCCCACAATAGCTTTTTCTCCTGCCTCCAGTTAACACGTGACAAAGTCTCTGCACACAATCCACCACGACAAAAATACAACAGCAAAATAAAATTCCAACACTGAATAACACCTGCAACAACGTCCTCAAAAAAAAGAAAAAGAAAAGGGAAAAAAAGAGCAACTCTTTTCCTCTAAAATGAGTGCTGGAACAGGGAGAGGGACAAAGTGCCAGATCAGAGTCATTCAGTTCATGTTTTTCAAAATAAAGGCGCACATGGAAGATGCCCTGCAGGGTTTGCTTTGGTCAAGGCTCATATCAGGACACGATTTCATAAAATAGGACAGGAAGCAGCAGGGGTCCATCTACTCAGTCTGAAAGTCATTTTTTGTGTGAAAGTTGAGTTAGGATGGCAGAAAATTCCAGACATTTGCACATATGATTATCTGATATTACTGTATTTAGACCCCCATAGTGAGTCCACCAAAGTACAAAGTGCTGATTAAGTTAAAAATGCATTTTTATATGCATACAGAACATTTAACAAACACTGGAGATACGAAAGTAACATTAACAATAATACAGATTTCTGATCGTGCACAATACTGTAACTGAAAAGCAACAGCTGGATAAGCCATGTTTTTCTTCAAAGGTGGCCTATTCTGCTTTTTCTTATTTCCTGCTATATTTATCCCATTTCAATGGTGAATGTTCATATAAAACATGGCCAAGTTTGAATTAATGCAGTTAGTATGTAAGTAATCGAAGAGCCAAACTCTGTGGCTTCAGACAGTTAAACTACTTACAAATCCAAGCTCTGCAAAGCACTCTGTAAATAGCAATTAAACATGATGAAATTAGTTTTAACCTACAAAACTAATTTCAGCAAAGATGCCTTCATCAGGGAGTTACACAGGGGTCCTTCATCTGCTCAACCATCTTTTAAATAAAACTTTTATGGTCCAAAGTTTGACTTTGAGTTTGTGATTGCTGTTAAATTTCAGCTTCACATTTACCATGAAAATGAATCAGGATCTTTAATTTGGGACAGATTCATTAAAAAATGACTAATTTTGATCATCTTCAAATTGCATAATAAACTAATGGCCCAACGTTTGGACATATGAAGTGACTGCTGTGAAATTTCATCTTTATATGGCAATTACTTACTTTTAGATATTTACTTTTTTTTTTCATTCAAATTCCCTGTTGAATCCAGCAAATACGACACGTTGTACCCTAAAAACAAAAAAATATCAGCAGCTAGTCCAGATCAAAGTTTGAATACATCAAAAATTCTGGAGCTTCCAGATGGTATTCAAATTTTTAAAAACAAGATTTTTTTTTCCATTTTTGTGACTAACATTTTAATGTTAAAGAATATTTTACATTTTACTTTTCATTATTGTAAAATATAACTATATATCATTCAAAAAGTGTCACTAGTTTTCTTTTGCAATGTAAAGTTTTTTAATAGCGTGCATTCAAATATGGGACATTTTTTTCATTTTAGCCAGCCGATACTCAGACGTTTTTTAATAACTCTGTCCCAATTTACCTGAATTGTTCTGATGGTAAGAAATACCAGCGAATATTTTAGGCTTTTATTGTTAATATTTTGAGATATTCATGTTCAAACATTGCCTCACACTTGAATGTGCGAAAAGGCCTGAAAGTGGGTAAACACACCAATAAAAAAAGATATATTAAAAAAAGATATATGTGTGTAAGATTGCATCTTCTGTTATTTTCTGAAAAAGTGAATATATTAACAGTGATTATCTCAAAAGCCTTAAAGATTATACTAAAAGCAAAAGCTTATATTCAATAAGTCTTGTATAACAATATAGTCAATGACTATTTGTAAAGGTTGTGTAAAAACTGTTATGGTTTAAAATTCACTATTTGATTAGCACTCCTCATGGAGCAGTTTAAAAAAAGCTCTACAAAGCTAACAGCAGACACACACACACACACACACACACAGTTAGAGAACATAGTGCAGCATTTAGCAGCTAAAAATACAGACATTTTCCCAGAGGAGACCAAAAACTGTGCTAAAAGAGTTACTTGTAATACTATACTTTTACTAACTTTTACCTTTTGAATCCTGCCTAAATGCGTTTTATATATATATGAGATATTAGATATATTTAGCATTTAATATATTTAGATTTTTCTCTAAATGCTCTTTTTGCACATTTGAAATTGTCTTTCTGTTGAAATACATTTTTTTTTTAAATTTGGTTGCATTGCTTCATTTTACATTCGGACATAAAATGAATGAGCTTCTTACTCTGTATCTACTGAGTGTGTTAAATGCTTAAAATGCTTAAATGCTGTGTTAAATTGTTTTTACAGGTTTATAGCACAGCAGTTACATATATAAAAAGTAAGCAATCATTATATGAATAAATTTGTGCGACTTTTGAGTATTTCTGGGCTCGCTGTTGGTTTGTTTTTGATGTGTGTTTGCATCCTGTTTGGTCAATTTTTGTTTGGATTAGAACACAAAGACCAAAACTGAATAACTGAAATGACTTATTTCATTGTTTTGGATGTTTTTTAGCATCTTTGGAACCTGTTTATTGGCTGCTTTTCTTAAACTACTAAATCAAACTGAAAAAAAAAAGTGCAATATTTGAAATCTTTGCATCATTTCTGTTAGACGTTTCACCCTCACGGATGCGTGATATCCTCAAGAGCAGCCACAGTGGTCAACCACCATGGAGTGGATCTTTCCATAGATGATCTGCTCCTTGCGGTTGAAATAGAGCATGTTAATGGGTGACATCTTGGTGGGTGTGCAGCAGGGCCCAGCTGTACCCCGTGGGTTAGCCTTGTTCACCAGGTGTGCATGTGGGTACTGCTGCAGGTGCAGGAACTCACACTCCCCTGAGCAGTAGTTTGCTCGGTAGCGTTTGGGCGCGATAATCCAGTCCCACCCAAACTCCTCAAAGTCAACGGTGAGTGGGTATCTACAGCAGCGTGTCTCCACAGACTCTTCATCACAGTTGAGGCCCGAGTCACGACGGGATCTCTTGAGGTTGTCGAGGATCTTGACCTCGATGAAGGGTTGCTAGGAAGGAGTTGTAAATGGAAAATTAAACAGTAATGCATAAGACAGCCTGGAAGGTTTATAGTTTATAGTGCCTAAACCTGACCACATAGTTTTTGGTGCCTCACTTTATTAAGTAATAATTTTGTTTCATTATAAAAATTATCATAGGTACTGAGCTTACTTGAAATTTAGCCAATAATTAACCATTGCTTAAGTGTAATGCATAAAAATAACGGCTACTGCAAACCAATACTTATAGAGTCATAGAGGAAATAGACTCACCAGTCCTTCCTCTCCAGGCTCTGCTGAAGTAACGGCCAGATCTTCTCCTTTGGAGTCGTAGGCGTTGATTTCTATGCCATAGTTGGTTTCTGGTTGACGCAGCCAAGCCTGCAGCAGAGACTTGATGTCGATGCTCTGCCAGGAGCCAGCACCAGCGTCAGTGTCAATTTTCAGGGAGCGAACCCGGACGCGGGTGCTGTTTCCCTCCTTGCCAGGTTTGAGGCGGGAGACCTGCAGGAAGACGGTGGTAACCACGTCAGCAGGCCGCAGGTGAACCCACAGCTGAGCGCTCAGGATGTTTTTGGGCTGAATCTTTGGACTGAGGCTGAACAGACAACAGGACAATTCGTCCTGGGCGATTGGATTGTCTGGAAGAAGTGAGTCATATAAAAACAAACAAAAAAAAAAAAAGTTATGCTGTTGCATTAGAAACATTTTCACATAAACTTTTGGTTGTCATGCATGCAGACATTCATGAAAGGATATTATTATAATTATTAAAAAATATTTATTAAAACTGGAAATTCTGTTTTTGCTGTGCCACTACAGTATTTTTAGTGGCCCCCCATGTGGCCACCCCTATGAAAAAATTCTGGAGGTGCCCCTGATCATTTGAACGATGTTATTCCAGTTAATGCTATCAGTCAATTGTCTGTTTTGTCTCCTTTTTGGAAAACTAAATGAACAGATTTGGAGAAATTCTGTAGCTAGAATTTAATGGTGATTTAAGATATGAGTGGTATTAGTATGATAACTCCTTAAATGTTTCATTTGTCCTTCAATAATGGTATTTTGCGTCACCATAACTTCTAAATTCATCAACTAGTTAATCTAAGATTAAAATTCTCCAGATTAAAACGACAGAAATCTGGTGCTAACCACCCCAATTGAGCATGTGAAGGCTGGGAGGCTCCCTCAAACGCTCAACACCAGTAATACCAAATACAAATCCTCGTTAAAGATAATTGTTGGTCACCTGCCATTAAGATTTTATGGCTAATATAAATATAAACATCATATCATATAAACATTTACGGCCTTAAAGTCGTAGCTCAGGTCTGTTTGGTCGTTTGCGCCTCAGCAGTATCCTATTTTACTGCGCCTCTTTACGCACAGGATTTACGCACAAAAAAGTGCAAAACTATTTATTTATTTATTCATGTATTTATTTATTTATTTTAGGTATAAACCCCTCAGTGGTTTGTTTAGTTACGCGTTGTTGCCATTGTGATGATGGTCTCCGTGGTTGCGTGGTCTTCGTCCTCCACCCGCGGATCATACTGGTCCAGCAGCTGTGTCAGAGGAGGCGCTTTGGGGATCAGCTGGCGGATCATATCGCGGCTGATGTTGGGCGCCTGCTCCAGCCGCAGGATGCTGAGGATTTGCGACTTGATGCTGTGGAGCCTCATCTGCTTGCTGTGCTCCCGGAAGTCGCAGGCTGAACACTGCTCTCCGCTCTCCCCCAGCAACTTGGAGGTCTGGTTCATCTCCATGGCAAAACCCGAAGAGGAAAAGAAGATAACAGAAACGCTCAGGCAGAGCGAGAGGAGCATGCTGGAGAGAAGAAGTGAGCGCAGTGACGCCGTCTGATGTGAGCCTGTCCCCCCAGGACTTTATGATTGGCTGCTTTTTTTTTTTTTTTTTTTTTAGAAGTGACATTTAAAGAGGTAGGACAACTTTTCAGATGTGAAATAATCAAATACGTTTGATTGAAGTGTGTTTATAACAAGGTTTAAAAATGCAAAGCGGGACAAATGAAGCAATGCCACACTACAGTGTGACATAGCCTAAACACAGAGATATAAACATCTCTAAACGTTTCAGTCATGCACACAGCTAAGTCAGCTAGCTGGATCTCTTAGAATAAGCTTTTTCTTTCTTTTCTTTTGGTAACATCAACACAGAGGGAGTTTTAAAAAGTGAATTGACAGGTGCGCATTGCATTTTCCTCTCCAAGACCTATTGTTTGTATTTTATTTTGTTTTGCCACCAGATGGCGCCGCTGACTCTGTGTCTACATTCTGAGCTGCACAAACTCCCACTCTGCAGGACTCTGAAGGCACCATCACCTGCTCATGATCCATATTTACATTTTACTCGAAGTTGTTGCTTCCTGTTTGCTGAGGCTTAAAAATCACTCTCAGCTGTAAGTGTTAACTGGAAAGCTAAATCTACAGTTTAGTTTGCGCTTGTTGTTTATTAGATGACACATACGGAATGATATAACACTATGTTGTTGTTTTTATTTTAAAGAGAATCTATCCTGCTCATTTCTAGCTACACGTTTCTATTCTTGGACTCTCCTAAAGTAGCTTTGCATGAATCACAGTTCAAAATAATCCTTCTTTTTCTTGCATTGGGCCCCAGTGTTGCCCCTCAGTTCATCCTCTGTGTCAAACCAGCTTTGTAGCTCCTCTCCCTTTAAGCCTGCAGGGTCTGCCCCATTAGTTTTTCTTTGTGTTTTTGGCCTGCAGCTGACTTTCTTCTGATTGGCTGCCCCTCACAAACAGAAGGTTTCACACAGAGCCAGAGCCGGTGCACTCACATCCTAATCCTGTTTTGTCAGGTAACTCCTGCATCTGCATCGAAGCCAAGTGTCCTGTAACGTCATTGCCATTGATGCACTGGCAGTGGCAGCATCAGCCACCCAGAAAATAACAGTCCCTTTAAGGTGTTAAAAAGTCATGATTTAGGATGAAACACACCAATTCACCAAAGTAACGAGCTGGCAGTGACAGATCCAAATCTAAATGCTCAGTTTCATGCTGTTTTTTCTACTCTCTGGCCTGTATGATGTCATAGTTATTCCTAATATGGTCATCTCAGGCACAGAAGCTCCATCTGCTGCTCACACACTCTGCTAAGAAAGTTGGTTTAAAGGGCGAGGAGCTGAAACAGCTTGTTTCAGACAGAGGATGGCCCGAGGAGCTGAACCAAGGCCCAGTGTAAGATAAAGAAGGATTATTCTGAATTCATTCACCAGCTGACTCATGCAAAGCTACTATGAGTCCAAAAATAAAAGCATGGCACTGGTAATGAGCAGAATAGGTGCACTTTAAGGGCTTTCAGGGGGTAAACAGTTTGTTTTGGGTGGTGTCCAGCGATTCGCTCCTCCCACAAACCAGCAGCAGGTGGAAACTGGTTCAGCAGCCTGGTTATCAGCAGCTCTGGAGGTTGGAGAGGAACTGCAGCACAGGACAGAGGGTAACTTGAAAAAAATAATTAAATTTTCACATTTTGTAATATCACTGTGTGTTGTAGAAGGCTCTCATTTTGATTTGCCACCCATGTGTGTATTTATAATGCCTTAAAATGCCTTATTTAGTCCAAAGTCTGACAGAAACTTTATATGTGACTGTGTATGAAATTTCTCACCTTTTAAAAAGGCTTGTTTTCTCCAGTGTTTCGTAGAGCCCGGTGTCTCTGGTGTTGCTGTTGTCGGATAAAGAGAGGTCGGAAGGTGATGATATCTTTCTCCAGAAAGGATAAACAGCTCTTGTTGGGTCAAACATCTCCTGGAAGTGTTTAAAACCAACATGTCTTTGTTCTGCTGACTGTTTCTGCAGACATGAAGGTCACCAGTAGAAACTCGTGCTGCTGAAGATTCAACAGCTCCATCAGCGTCTCTGTGAAATGGGATGTAACAGGTCAAGATGCTGGTTTGGAGCCCGTTCTGACAAACCGGATGAGGCCGTCACCGATGAGGCTGAGGGGTTTCTGAAGCATGCAAGCGACTCTGAAGGTATTGCAGGCTCAGCTGACGGCAGCTTCCAGGATCCCCCTCCAGCCAGTAGAGCTCTGCTGGACTTTGCTCAGAGGATGTCGGAGGACATTGTCGCTCAGGCTCTGCATCTCTGCTGGGAGGCAGCGATCCGATACGACGAGCTCCCTTTCATTGACAGTGACGCCGATTATGTTAATGAACCAAAACATTTCTTTACTTGAAATCTGCCTGGACATCCACCCAGGCTGCATGAAATAGGTGAAGTTCAGATATTAGTTTCTGTCCACAGCAAAAATCTGAGGTGTGGATTATTTTAAGACATTACAACATGTGTCCACAAAACTTTGTACTGCAAAACAAAAACACCACTTCTGAAACCTTTAAAGTTATAGTTTAAAGAGTATAAAGGACAATTAGATTATGACCACTAAAATCTAGTTCCAGGTACATTTTACTTCATGCATTCTCATTAGAGCCATCCCGGGTTTAAAAGAAAAAATATGCACGAACAAGGCAGAGCGTCATTCAGGCTTTCATCATAAAAGGCAAAAGGAAAGAAATACATGCATTTATCAACACATTACCCGTGTCTGAATGTAAATGCACTTTGGTGGTGATAAAAGGTAAACAGACTTAAAAATATATATATAAAGTGAATGTGACATAATTAATGTTGTTTCTCAGTACAATAAAGACATATTATTCATTGCTCAACTCATCTTGAGTAACGGATCTGGAAATTTTTTTATGCTGTTTATTTGGTCATAAATTTTCTGTTTTCCTTTTTTTTCTTTTAAATTTTGTAGAATTCAATTTGTGGGATAACAGCAGAACTATTTTTTCTTTCTTTCATTTTTAATTACACCTTATTTTACCTTATTTCAACATCAGGTGAACTAAATGTTTGTACTTTGACACTAAACTCACCTCGAGACATCTTTATCCTGGCTCCTGTCATATCTCTTACATGTGTTTTGACAACAAACAGCAGCTTCGATGTCAAGACTCAGAAACACGGTGGCACAGGGGAAACCAGGAACCAAAAGCAGGTCATGTGAAATCAAAGGATTCAACAGGAAATAAATACAGGATTTTAAAATTGAACTAACAATAGGCATGATTTCAGGCTCTACGGTGCACGAATACACTGAAAACTTAAATTTACTAACACCACTTAAGTAATTTATAAAACCGCCTGTTATAAAAACAGGAAACACAATTGTTTTTTTTAAAATCTCTCAAATTATATTGTTTAAAACTTAAAACTTGTTAAACCAAATTCACATTTTAATACTATTATATTTTTCTGTTCGGGAATGCATTTAAATAACTGTAATTTGACATCTTAATAATTAATAATTAAAAAGAAAAACATTTTGTAAAACACTTTAAATATTCACAGATAACAACAACAATAATAGTGTTAAAAATATCATTTCCATTAAAGAGCCTCCAAGAACATTAAAATATTATTTCTTTTTAATTTAGTAAACCTACATTGAGAGGCAAATATCATAATATTGCAGAAACAGCACATAACCATCAGAATATAATAAGAGTGAAGTAGAACAGCACATTTTATTCATTCATTATAAATGACTTTATAATTTACTGCTCTAATGTATAATAAAACACTTTAATGTTTGGTTTTCTAAAATGTCAAATGAAAATCTTCAAATATTTGTTAAAAGCTTTAAAGTAGGTGCAGCACAGTGCTGTAATGTGTGCTAATGTTTGCCTTCAGTATATAATTGAATAGCACCAGAAGGAACATGACACAGAAACTAAAACTTAAAAAAGTACATCAAAATCCTACCTCGGTACAAGAAATCTACTAAGATTTGTAAACAAAACCGTAAATCACTGAATACACATTTTTATTCTTGAATAATTTCATGCTAGCAAGAAAAAAAAAAAACACTGAAAAAGTTGTGACAGGAGCGTATTTACCACCGTGTTATCAACCAGCTTGCTACTGTCAAATATGCCTGTATTTAGAGAAACCCTTTTATCGATTCTCCTGAATCTCATATCCAGTGCTGTGCACAAGTCCTGAGCAACCCTCCAGTTCTTTATATTTTGCTTTAAAACTTTAGAAATGAGCAGTAGTTGAGCAGACTGGATTTGAATTATCTGGACCCTGTAAATAAAGGCTGAGGTCACAGTGTGCTGGGACAGCTCCAGAGGCTGGGCTGGTATTAATGATGACTTCGAGGCCAGGATCAGGAGTGTGTTGTTAGCTGTAATGTATAAAAGAGCTATCAGAGCTACATGTGCAGTCTGTATCTGCATGTTAGCGAGCACACCGTCAGTAAAGCATCAAAGTTTTAAAAGTTGAGAAATCCGCCTCTTTCTTGTTTTCTTTCATAAGAACTGAAATTGTTGACCTTTGACCTACAAATATGAGCGTTCACCAGCTCGACCTTCTTAGAGTTTCTGTGGACATGAAAGCCCAGTGAGAGCTGAGCACACGTTGACTTCATGTTTCATATCAGCAGCCTGGGCTGTGAACATACACAGAGAGAAACACGTCTGCACTTAGAGCGTGGATTTAAAGGAGGATGTTTTAAATATTTCAGTATTTAATATGTTTAGTTTAATGTTTGAGTTGTACAAATAAGAGTACAAATAGTTACACTCTCATTTCCACACGTGATTATCTCTGTTTACTTTGTCACGCTCTGCCACCTCACCTGCGTCAGTTTGGTGGGCGGAGCCAAACCAAATCCACACGGCAACCTTAACTGACCCTGCAGCTCCACCCAGAGGTGGAGTGACAGACCTGATCGTTTGTGCCTGAGAGACCTCATCCAGGGAAATATGAACTCTGGAGCACATTCATGAAAAGATGCTTTTTAAAAAAAATTTGAGTTTGCTTCACAGGCTTTTCTTTGTTGTTCTTTACTTACCCCAGAGTATCAACTGGGTCTTGTCATTTTCTTCCATTTGGCTTTTGAAGCTTTTTAGTTTTTATTTTATTTAAATTTTATTTTATTTTAAATTTAGGTCACTAGAGCTCATTCCCACATAGCAAGCAGTTCTGGCCTGGATCTGGTATCAAGCCGGCACTGCTGGCTGACTTCTGGCATGATGGTATGTCATCCAGATATGGGCCAGGCCTGGCATAGATGGCACTGTCTATGTGATGCATGCCATATCTGGCTCGATTGTGGTTTGGGTTATGTGGCCCAGGCTCATGGAAAACAGGTCTAGTCCGGATCTGGCATCAATGATCTAAAGTTTAGTTTGCATTATCAGGGATTTTAATATCTAGTCCTTTTACTGAAAAAAAAAAAAAGGCCCAAAAATCAACTTCTCAATTTGTCAAAAGCATTTCTCAACATTTCTCTACAAAATCTTTAGTCTCATGCTTTGCATCCATATGAAAACAAGCTGAGTAGATCTCAGATGAAACCAAAGTTATTGGGTTTCATTTTGGCTGTTCATGTCATAAGATGTCCTATGTAAAAGATATTATGAAGTGTTAGCATGGACTAGTCTTAGTCAAGTATGCGTACATCTTTTGTTAGAAGTCTAGTCAGAAAATAAATAGAAAGACTGTAGCAACCCTGCAGTTTAGTTAACTGTCTTTAATAAAGTCACACAGACTTACTGAACACTTGGTACATTAAACTGTTTTCCAGTATTAATCCAAACTCTTTGCAGTCATGACAGAAAGCAAGTGTGTAATACTATGTGTGGGTTTAAATTTAATAATGCACAACTCAGTTACAAGCAGCTAGATTGTAGCTAGATTGTGTGGTGCATGTGTGTCCAGTGGTACAAAGTTATTTAGATAAGACACAATAGTTTATGCAACCTTTGTCCTTGTCTTATAATCTGATACAGAGGAGCAAGTGAAACCAAGCTTCAGACAATAAGACCCAGCAAAGGAGAGAGGGCAGCATACAGTTTTACCTATGCAATACTTTCTTTTATTTTTTAATCATTATTTTTATTATTATTTTTTTTAAGCAGCTTAATGTAATCATGTTTTCGGTAAGCTTTGGAGGTTTACCTGTAAAAGACAGATTTTAACCGCTAAATACATGGAATAATTTGTGTAAGTATTATTCTGTTTGAATCACAGTCAGTACAGACCAAAAGCGAAATATTTCTGTCAATGTTTTTGCTGATTGCCTGTTTGTCTGAAAATTGATGTCACTTTCTCTGATCCAGTAAATATAAAATGCCCAAATAAGACACACCATATTATTTTTAAGTCTAGACTGCAGTTTTTTGTGTGTGCATTTTCACTCTCTAGTTGTCTCTGATTGCAGTGGCTGCTGAGTATCTACAAAATGGAAAGGTAGACTGGTCAAAGGTTTATGTAATAGCTCACTATCACCCTAGAGTTATATCTACACTTTAATATTATCATAATTAATTATACATTTATATTACATATACCAGATACCATGGGACCCCCTTGTATCTGGTATCATTTAAAAATAATTTAAAATCTCAGTTATAATACTGGAACCCACTTTGATCTGAAAAATGTTAATGTCAGTAGTGTCTATAACACCTGTAATTATGGAAAAGTTATACAATAATTTACTGGCACAGTTTCTTTTTTGTCTAGTGAACTTAGTGAACTAGTGATCTACTATACACCAGTACTAATGGATCCAGACAGAGTTCTGACAAAAATCTGAGATTTTAAATCAAAGACTAGTAGCACAGTTTTTTTTATGTTTTAATAACCTTGCACTTTGCTACAGTGCCAAAGTGTTTAACAGTTTCTTTAAAATTGTCTCTGCAAGAGCAATTGTCAATTGTCTGTCAATTGATTTTGTTCTCTCTCAATTTTCTACATGCTATGATAATATCCACTACATCTCCCTGTGCAACTCTGTGTCTATGAATGTCTGCATAGTGAATGGAATGAAGGATCAGAGTCCCCAAAGCAAGGTCTTGTTGACATCAAGGAGCATCAGCTTTCCCCTGAGAAAATGTAAGCTTTCACCTCAATATGACACTCATGCCAGAAGTGGACCTTAAGTACAGTTTTAATCTACTTGTACTTCATGTACAATTACATAAAGTACAAGCATTCTATGTTATGTTGCTTTGTAAGTCTTCTTCACTGTAATCTGAAGTCAAATATTTTATTTTTACTTTATTTTAAAACTGGTTACTTCTTATTTTGTAGGTTTAAAAACAAATAATAATCAACTAATGTAGTAATAACTTTGTTTTTAGTTTATTACAAACTCAGTCAATGTTTGTTTACTTGTTCATTAGTTTGTTAGTTTACTTGTTCACTTGTTTTTAAACCAAGCTCAATTAAAAAAAACATAAGATGGCAAAAAATAATAGTTTTGTAAGATTTAAAGAATTGATGAAAAATTACACGAAAGAACTCAGGTAAATAGGAAAAATAAATTAAAATATAATAAAGGAGGTCCTTTAAAGAATTAAATGTCAATGTATTTGAAAAAGAAAAAACAAGCCCATTAAGTGTCAGATGCACTTTGGACAGCATTTTACAAACAAGCAATCAAACTTGCAATTATTCTTGCTTGTGGACTTTGGTACTAATTTTATGACTGAGATCATTTCACTTACAGTACCTTTGATCTTTATTATATGCATGAAGTGCATGATAACACTGGACATTTATGGTGTATGTGGATATAACTGTTGTCTAGGATCCACAACAAGAGGTCTGCTTGTTCTGAGCTGCCCAGCAGTGTGTCCCTGAAGAGTGATGGCTCTAAACAAGGCCTTATTAACTTCAAAACAGATCATTCTTCCACTGGACCAAAGTAAGGTTATTCTTGTTATACATAGTTTCATTCTGGTGGCACAATTTTCTGTAGGTGAGAAAGGGTCAATAATACTGATCACTTTATGTAGTAAATATATCTAAGTTCAACTGTGTCGTGTCATGCATCATGACCATGAAAAAGGTTCCAGATAAAAGCTATAGTTATTACATCAGCTGACACATGTTAAAGTTCATGACAGGAAAATGACTGGACAAGCATGGCTTGTTTGGAAGGATTGCTAAGGGAAAGCCTCTTCTTTCTAAAAAGAAGATGTCAGCAGGGTTTAGGTTTGTTACATCTGAACAAACCCCACGTTTTCTGTAACAAAATGGAGATGATTGGTCATAAGGCTCAACATAAGGCTTGGAAAAAAGTTTGGAGAGGTGAGGATTTGGGCTTGTTTTGCAGCTTGGGCCTGGGCACCTTACAGTCATTGAGTTAGTCATGAACTCCTCTGTTTACCAAAGTATTCTTGAGTCAAATGGGAGACCATCTGTCTGCCAGCTAAAAAGCATTGCCAAAATTATACCAAAGAATACCAAATCTACAACAGAATAGCTGAAAAAGAAAAGCTTTAAGGTGCTGCAATAACCCATAGTCCAGACCTCAACCCGACTGAAATGACGTAGTATAGGACCTTAGGAGAGCGGTATATAAGTCACTGTCTGATAACAAATAAAAGTGCTGTGTGGATAACTTCCGGTTAATGGATGCAAAACTTTGAGCTCCGACCTTTACATCCTGTAACTGCAGCTAAAGCCACCCTTTTATTGACACTTGTTCTGACACAAGCTTCTGCACTGACCCAGCCAGTCACGATGTCGAATAAACATAGACCTAACCCTAAAACAGCTGGAAAGGATGGATCAGACGACGATGCTAGCAACGAACCTGAAACCGAGAAGATGGAAGAAGCTAGCGCTAGTGCCCAACAGACTGAGCCTAGTGTTTTGACCGCAATTCAGTTGCTGAAAACACACTTTACTGCTCAACTGCAAGAAGTTATAACATCAAACCAAGAAATAAAGGACGCAATTGGGGTGTTTTCAGAGAGGCTTACCACAGCAGAATGCCGCATTAGCAAAGTTGAAGACGATGTCTCTTCCCTTACAAGTAAAGAGGCTTCCCTTCATAAGAAACTTCAAGAACGAGTGTTAAAAATGAGTGTTTCTCTGTCAAATCTGGAGGTGTTACAATGGAAACATTAACTCTTGACCTCTTAACTCTGAACTCCTAGAGGGGCTATGACACCAACAGAGTAAATTCACAGACTCCGCCCCCAGCACGGCTCCAATCGAAGCTGAAGTGAAGCCGTTTCAGAACATTTTGCTCTACATATTCGAGTTGTTTGCCATGCTTGGTAAGTCATTTTTTCAAAGATTGCTTCAATTATTATTATGAGCTTTTACTTCTGTGGCTCTTTGGAGTTGAGACAAAGCTGTGTGAAAGGCATTAGCCATGTTGCTCGCTGATAGCATAATATTCTGTTTTAGCTAGCTGAAAGGTATTGTTTGCGGGCAAATACCACAGCCTTGAAAAAAAGCTTGCATGTGAATTTTCAGTCAAACTTTTGGTCAAATACACCTAAAACAATGTGTAGAATGTGAAATGTTGGTATAATGGTGCTACTTGAAGCCTGAAAACGATCGCCCATAAAAATAAAAAAACGAGCAAACAGCAGTAGCAGACGTCCTGACTGGGTTCTACGTTAGCATAGATCCCTCCAGAGTTTTGTGCACACGGTTTAGGTAAAAATGAAAAAGGTTGAGGTTTTACATTTAGTTCAGTATTACCTGTTGCCTGTGTCCTTGTCTTTTGGGAAAATACTTTACACAAGTAATGGCTCAAAGAGGATTCCTTTTTTTTTTTTACTGTGCTGCAATTGTTTACTGGATTATTTGTGCCATTAATTAGTGTCAACTAATTTTTATTCAATCTCCGCACAGGATATGCTTGTGAAGATGGAATATGGGGGAGAGCAGAAGTCCGTTGAAGTTCCACAAAGGGATGAATGAAGGACATGCATATTGTATTGAAGAAATAAGTGATGAGAATGCTGTTATTTGCATTTACCATGTCAGACCTTTTGATAAACAAAATTCTAATGAAAGTGAGAACATGTATACTGTTACATCTTTCAGAAAATGTTTTGAAATTGTGGTGCACAGTTCAGAATAAATGTTTTTCAAAAACCATTGCATCTTTTTAGTGAATGTTTATTTCTAAAAGAAATTTCTAGAAGTTCAGAACAGTAAAATTCCCGCTTTTTAGAATGAATTAGAAGATAACTCTTACGTAGTTAAACTAAAATACTCTTTGAGAGTTAATATATAAACTCTTAACACCAAGTGTTAAATTATC
The DNA here is from genome assembly GCF_057382275.1 of Copadichromis virginalis. NCBI lineage: Eukaryota > Metazoa > Chordata > Actinopteri > Cichliformes > Cichlidae > Copadichromis > Copadichromis virginalis. Next base: position 25,923,346 of record NC_140639.1, read on the forward strand.
AACTCCAGACAGATTTGGTGTTTAACACTAAATCAGAGTTAAAGCTTTGAGTTAACAATAGGAAGGTTTTTTGTTTTGTTTTTTTAGCTCCTTTTAAAGGATCTGTTGTATAACCATGTTGTAATGAGAGTGGGAGGGAATCTTCTAAGATCTCCACAGGTTGGAGGTCCTGGGCTTGTGTTTTTTTTGTTCATAAGAGTGTGTTGCTCATAGAGTGCAGTGCTTTTGACACAATAATTTGCAAGTTCTGACAGGTGAGACAAGTTGTAATCAAGTTCCAGATAATAAGGGCGCAAACTCAATGAGTAGCCACTCAAATCTTGAACTACTCTCCCGGAATGTAAGAGGCCTTAGGAAATTTATTACATTTAAAAGGGTAATGAACAGACTCAAACAATACCACCAAGGTTAGTCTTTATTCAAGAAACACACTTACTTCCAAGTGAAATTGCTCAGATAAGGAGGAGATGGCCAGGTCAGGTTTTTTCTAGCCACTTCTCAACACACGCTAAGGGAGTGACAACACTCATTCATAAATCATTGCCCATGTGTATAAAAAAAACATCTTAGACCCCACAGGGAGATTCATAATAATACAATGCTCAGTGATGAACCAAGACTTAATTTTAGGTAATTTATATGGCCCTAATATCGATGACCCCAGCTTTTACAACAATCTGTTCCTTTCTATTGCAGCTCTTCACGGGGATATAATTGTTGGAGGACATTTTAATTGTACTCAACAGGTGTAAACTATTCTCATCCAAAATTTAGAGAAGTTATACAACACTTCATTTCTGAACTAAACCTGAAAGATGTATGGAGAATAGAAAACCCAACAGGGAGAGAATACTCCTGTCACTCAGCCAGTCACAATAGCCACAGTCACATAGACTATTTCCTTATATCAAACTCTCTTCTCCCCAGATTCAACAGTTGTTCATACAAAAGTGTACTTATATCCGACCACTCATTAACCACACTTAACTTTTAAGTTATAACAGCTTCTAGACGTAATCCCATCTGGCGTTTAAAACCACACTGGGTACATAACCCCAAGTTCTTAAAATTTGTAGGGAAAAATACTGATGACTATTTTTACTTCAATAAACTTGAAACTACAACCTCAGTTAGATGGGAAGCTTTTAAGGTATTTATACGTGGCCAGATGATAAGTTACACAAAAAACAAATCAAATCAACAAATTATTGAGATGTTGGACCTTGAAGGTAAAATAAGAGGTGGAGATAAATTTAAATGACACTAAAGAAAAAAAAACAAAAACGTCTAGGACTAAGAGCTAAATATGAAAAAATTAACTATTAGACTGAGACAGACCTACTATGATCAGGGAGAAAAGGTAGGAAAACTTTTAGCATGGCGCAAAAAAACATTACTGAACGAGTGAAAAATAAACGAAATTACAACCGCAAATGAAAGCATTACAGATCCTCAAAGAATAAATGATCATTTTAAACTTTATTGCTCACAACTATATACGAGATGCAACCCAAGAGTCATTAGACTCCTTCTTTGACTCAATAAGTACCCCTTCACTCTCTGAAGAAGCTCGGTGTGAATTAGACTCTCCCTTATCCATGTGTAAACTTTCGAATGCAATAGACAAATAAAAAGCAGGAAAAGCTCCTGGTCCTGATGGAATCCCATTAGATCTTTTTAAAATATTCAATGACAAACTGATATCCTCACTATACGATATGCTACTGGAAAACTATGATTTAAAAGAGCTACCCTCATCCTTGCATAATGCATTTATAACAGTATTCCCTAAGCTTGGGAAACCGCCTCGGAAATGTGAATCCTACCAACCAATTTCACTAATAAATTCTGCCGCCAAGATAATAGCTAAATTACTGGAAAGAGACTTGAGCGGTACCTTCATCTTCTTGCTGACCCCAACCAGAACAGGGGTTGGTAAACACAACATGGTATTTGCAGAGTATTGAATGTAATTTACACAAATTCAGAACATCCAGACATGGCTCTGCTTTCGTTGGATGCAGAAAAAGCATTGGTATCTTTATAAAGTACCCTCTCAGTTTGGCTTTGGCACCTACTTTATGACTAGGGTTAAAATATTATATAATAAACCTATAGCCTCAGTTAAAACCAGCAACATTATATCTAAACCCTCCAATTTAGGTAGAGGTACACGTCACGGCTGCTCCCTCTCACTTCTCCTCTTTGTACTAGCAATCGAGCCACTGGCCATTTCCATAAGGACCAACCAAAATATCTCTGGTAACAGAACAAACAACATTGAGTCCAAAATTAGATTATTTGCATTGACATTATTTTAATGCTGTCAAAATTAATGAGCTAAATTTCCCAGCTACTCAAAACAATTAACTCTTTTGGCAACATCAAAACATCAACCAAATTAATTAATCCAAATCGGCCATTCACTTCTTTAAACATTCTGAAAGAATTAAACCACCCATTGAAACAATGTTTCAAGTTGCCAAAGACAGCCTCACCTCTCTAGGTATAGAAATCACTCCTAAAACAGATGAATTGGTACACACAAACTACGCACCAACAATTAATTCTGTTAAGAAATCAATTAATAGATGGTCTATGCTGCCAATCTCTCTAATTGGACGCATAAACATTCTCAAGATGAATATTCTCCCAAAATGTATTTATCTCTTTGAAGCTATTCCTCTCAGTCCTCCAGATGACGTCTTCACAAAGATAAAAACAATCTTCAATAAATTTATTTGGAATAACAGATGAGCCAGATTACACATATATCTTCCGTACGATAGAGGAGGCCTGGGTATACATATATAAAAGATTTTTCACTCGCAAAGACATAGACCCGGAGGGGGTGTCTATGTATGTATATGGTTATATTCACATGGGTAAATGTATATGCCTGCATGTGTGTATTCGCACACTGGCTAAACACGATGAGCATGCACTATTATTTATTATTGTTTATTTAGTTATTTTTTTGAATTTTTATTTATTTACATATATTATTTTATTTATTTTTTTCTCTGTCTACCTTGTTTATACCATTTGGAAAATCAATAAATAAATCTTTGGAAAAAAGTGTTAAAAACAATAGGAAGTATTTCACTGGAGCCACCATCTCTGCTTTTCATGATGAGCATATACATACATACACATTTGCTGTGGTTCAAACCACCATAAATTAAGTATGTAGATTGTATAGGGCTGCTGGTCAAGTAAATCACATGCATCAGTCACGAGACCAAAGACCAAGATCTTTCGTTCTCTGGCATCAAAACCAAAGTAGGAAAACACACTGGTTTGTTAAGTTGTTATTTTCTGTTATATCGTGAGAGTACGGTTGCCTGCGGTGAGTTGTAGTCATTGTGTGAAACATGGCATAAAGAAGCGCTTGGAGTGAGGCTACTACATCGTGTCTTCTGAGTTGATAAAGTACCACCAAAGCCTGATGAAGCCAGGCCATACAAGTGCTGGAAGAATGAAGTTAATATTTGGAGACGAGTTACGGCGCTGGATAAAAAGAAGCAGGCACTCGCGGTGGCGCTGGGGCTCGAGGGGAGAGCCAGAGAAACAGCCATGGAGATACCCGCGGAAGATTTGAACAAAGATGACGGTATGGAAACACTACTTGCAAAACTGGACGTGGTGTTTCAGAGAAAAGAGAAAGATCATGGGTAGAATAGAATGCCTTTATTGTCACTATACAGTTGTACAATGAGATACAGAGCATCTCCTACTCAGTGTAAACATGCTCGGGGGGGCTGGGGGGGTACAGTTCTGCAGCGCTATGTACATATGGACAGTATTAACATAGGGAAAAACATATATATATAAAATGTACAATATACAAGACGTAAGTGATATGTAATAAATAGTGTTATGTATATACAGTTGAGTTGTTGCACATAGAATTGGTATTGCACAGTGGTGGTCCATAGAGGAAGTGGGAAGTGGGGGGCTGTGCTATCTGTGCATGTGTGAGTTCAGGGTGGTTATCGCTTTGGGGAAGAAACAGTTTTTGAGTCTGTGGGTTTTTGTGCTGATGCACCTGTAGCACTTCCCTGAGGGAAGCAGGCTGAACATGTTGAAGCCAGGCTGGGAGCTGTCCTTGATAATGTTTGCTGCTCTGCTGAGGCAGCGGGAGGAATAAATGTCCATCAGGGAGGGGAGAGGGCAGCCGATGATCTTTTGTGCTGTCTTGACCACACTCTGAAGCCTCACTCTACCTGCTTTGGTGCAGCTGCCGTACCATACCATGATGCAGTAGGTTAGCAGGCTCTCAATGGACGAGCGGTAGAAGGTCAGCAGCAGGTTGGAGTTCAGCTTGTACTTCCTGAGGACTCTCAGGAAGTGCAGCCGCTGTTGGGCCTTCTTGATGACCGCTGAGATGTTGTCTGTCCAGGAGATGTCAGCAGAGATGAGGACACCAATGAACCGGAAAGTGTGGACCCTCTCCACACACTCCCCGTTGATGTAGAGGGGGGCCAAGTCGGTGCTATGTCTCCTGAAGTCAACAATGAGCTCTTTGGTTTTCTTAGTGTTCAGTGCCAGGTTGTTTTCTGAACACCATGCTGCCAGCTTCAGTACTTCCTCTCTGTACTCTGCCTCGTCTCCCTTCGAGATGAGTCCGACTACCGTGGTGTCATCAGCAAACTTGATGATGAGAGTGTTGTTGTGGGTCGAACTGCAGTCGTGGGTGTAGAGAGAATACAGGAGGGGGCTCAGCACACAGCCCTGTGGGGAGCCAGTGCTCAGTGTGCGAGTGGAGGAGAGATGAGGGCCGAGTCTTACAGTCTGGGGCTGGTTTGTGAGGAAATCCTTTATCCAGGCACAAGGTATGAAGCTTACTCGTGTTTTGACTCCATTGCAAAGGACCACAGTGTGTCCATGGCAGACTACATTACAGACTTTGAACAGCATTATAACCGGATGAAAAAGTACCACATGACACTGCCTGATGCTGTGTTAGCATTTAAGCTTCTAGATACAGCTTGTCTTGATGAGAAAAGTCGACAGCTTGCACTGACAGTGTGCACAGACTTAACTTTTGTGTCTTTAAAGTCTGCACTGAAATGGATTTTCAGAGGGAAAGTAGCTGGCGTTTTCAGCGGAATTCAACTGAACCAAAATGCAGTTTTCCTTACGGAGCATAAAGGTCCTAAATACAAACAAAATAACGGTACTTTGTCGCGGAGTGGACAGCGACAACCACTACAAGGTACCAACCCATCTTGACAAGTTTGGCAAGCGAACAAGATGTGCTATTTGTCAGAGCACTTACCACTGGGCTAAAGACTGTCCTCATCGTAATGGTAACCAAGTAAAGCTAACTGAAGATGGAAAGTGGAGGAGTGTAACATTACCCTGTACACTAAAGCCTCAATGACAGACTCTGAAATCTTCCTGACTGAAGCACTGGGATCAGCCAGCATACTGCATATACACGTACAGTTTGCAGTCAGAAGTGGCTAGATAGTTACATGAGTGACCTCAGCCAAGGCCAAGTAAACAAGTTGCTGCAATCAGAAACCCCTAGCTCCAGACCATTTCACTTTCGGGAAGGAACTGTAGTGTATTCCAGCAAAAAAGTGAAACTTCCAGCCAAAATTGGACAAACGAAATGTGACATTGAAAGTGAAGTAGTTCCTGTTGATATTCCACTACTACTGAGCAAAATGTCTGTCAAGAAAGCAGGGACTGTTGTAGACATGGAGAATGACAGTGTTGTCGTGTTAAAGCAGCCTGTTCCCCTAGAGCTCACTAGTTCAGGACACTATTGTGTGGACATTAGAGATGGAAATACTACAGAAAGCTGCAATGAAAATTAAGTTCTCATTGTAACTGCTGAAATGTCTACAAAAGAGAAACAAAAGCTTCTTGTGAAGCTTCATAAGCAGTTGCTGTTGGTCTACCCCTGGCTTCTGAGTATAATGAGACAGTAGTGATGGATCTACATGAACTGGAGCCCAACGTGTGGTACCTTCACATCATCGACCACTTCACATGCTTCAGCGTCAGCAGCATCGTAAAGACAAAGAAAGTTGCAGAGATCGTCAACTCCTTCATTCACATCTGGATAAGCATTCACGGTGCACCCAGACGGCTCTACTCGGATAACGGCAGAGAGTTCAACAACACAGAGATTCGGGATATGGCTGAAAACTTCAACATTGGATAAAGACATCATCACTGAACAAAATCTTCTGCGTAAACTGAGGGTCCTGTTCCAATTTTTGTTTTGCCCATTCTGCAAATTCTGTGCGCCGATCTGGGTCATCCTCGTTGAGATGCTGCAGTAGCTGGAGTTTGTAAGGTTGCCATTTGTGAGTAGCTAATATCCGCCGAAGGGATGTTCGACTAATGCCGCTCTCCAGTGACATGCGGCGAGTGCTACGCTGTGGGCTCTTGTTGAATGAAGCTAGGACAGCCACTGATGTTTCTTCATTAGTGACAGTTTTCTTGCGTCCACATTTTGGCAAATCCAGCACTGAACCAGTTTCACGAAACTTAGCAAGCAGTTTGCTAACTGTACCATGGGAGATGGGTGGTCTCGTAGGGCGTCTTGCATTGAAATCTGCTGCAATGACCCGGTTACTGCATTCACCGGATATCAACACAATTTCGATCCGCTCCTCACGTGTTAACCTCTTCGACATGTCAATGGCTGTGAACAAAGAGAAACTTGTAAATAACTCATGAAAGAATAAAGTTACGTTGAAACCAAGCACACCATTGTTTTTCTTGTGACATTACCAATAGGTTTGATGTGTCACATGGCCCTCTTCCTATTGAAAAAACAAAAGTTGTATCCAAGATGGCCGACTTCTAAATGGCCACCATGGTCACCACCCATCTTGAGGAGTTTGCCCCCTCACATATACTAATGTGCCACAAACAGGACTTTAATATCACCAACCATTCCTATTTTATTACGGTGTATCCATATAAATGGCCCACCCTGTATATAGTTATAGTCCACATCAACTTGTGTTTGGCCAAAACCCCAACCTTGCCTTAGAGGGCACAACTGTAAGTGCAAGAGTAGCTGAACATATATCAGCATTACATGCTTCCAGGAAAGCATTTACTGAGGCAGAGTCTTCAGAAAGGATCAGAAGAGCACTACGCAAGCAATTTAGGCCTACAGATGACAAATATGAGGCAGGAGATAAAGTATACTACAAACGAGTTGACTGTACAGGAAAAGCCAAAGGGCAATTCAAAAACTGGTACAATGTGCAATATCTTGAGCCTGATGGTAGAGAAGGTGAAAAGAAAGCTTTAGACATGTCGCTGGTTGATGGTCTTTGCACTGAACCTGAAAACAGAGATGCAGATGTACTCATAACAAAAGATATCTCTTTTGATGTTGCTAAGCAGCAGGAGATTGAGAACTGGCAAAGTAATGGTGTGTTTGATGAAGTGAAAGACTTGGGTCAAAAATGTGTGTCTACCAGATGGGTCTTTACACTCAAAGAAACTACTAATGGTTTTGTCCCAAAGGCCCGACTTGTGGCACGGGGGTTTGAAGAGGTAAATACTCAAGAACTACAGAAAGACTCTCCAACATGTGCATCTGAGTCCCTCAGACTGGTGCTAGCTGTGATATGTCAAAACAAGTGGAAAGTGAATCCAATGGACATTAAATCTGCCTTTTTGCATGGAATGGAACTGTCAAGAGACATTTATCTTTGCCCGCCACCTGAAGCTGGCAAGGACAATGTTCTATGGAAACTGAAAAAGTGTGTTTATGGATTTGCAGATGCTTCACTTTATTGGTACAATAAGGTCAAAGACATTATGCTCAACACTGGTGGTAAAATATCACAGGTTGATCCCGCAGTGTTCTATTGGCAGAATGAAAAAATCTGAGATTGCAGGAGTGCTTGCATGTCACGTTGATGATTTCCTTTGGGCTGGTTCAAGTCACTTTGCAACTCATGTCATTCCTGTACTGAAATCTACCTTCCTTGTGGGGCGTGAAGAACATGACAGCTTTTCTTATGTTGGTATGGGCATTTGTACAGTTAATGATGTAATAGAGGTGCATCAACAACTTTACACTGACAATCTACAACCGGTTCAGTTACAAGTAGCACGGGCTGTACAGAGGGAGGCTTCCTTAAGTGAAACAGAACGTGAGCAACTCAGGTCAAAAATAGGACAGATTTTGTGGGTTGCCAAACAAACGAGACCAGATGTTATGTTTGACACATGCAGCCTGGGATCTAATATCAAAGATGCAACTGTGCAGTCCATTCATGACGTGAACAAAGTTATCTGTAAACTTAAGGCAGAGAAAGTGACTCTTAAGTTTCAGCACTTGGGTAACAGTGAGGATTTGGCATTGGTTGTTTTCAGTGACGCTTCATTTGGCAACCTTCCTGATGGCGGTACTCAAGGAGGGGCATTAATCGTCCTTATGGGTAAAGGAGGAGTTTTGTCCTCTCTTTTGGCAGTCTAAAAAAATCAGGCATGTGGTCAGAAGTACACTGGCAGGAGAAACTCTTGCCATGTCAGATGGATAGACAGTGCAGTCTTCCTGGCTTACAACTGGTAACACTGGCCTGAATGCTCTTCCATTGATCTGTGTGACTGACAATCATTCCTTGTTTGATGCATTCAAGTCCACTAAGCAGGTTACAGAGAAGAGACTGAGGCTAGAAATGAGCAGCATTAAAGAGCTCATACAAGCCAAGAAAATCAGACAGTTTTCTTGGTCAGATTCCAACAACCGTCTGACAAAAAAGGGAGTTTCACCTTTAACCCTCCTAAAAGCACTAGATGAAGGACTCTGGATGCTGTGGTCCTTTGTTTACAAAGTTCTCTTTGCGTTAAAATGCACTATTGTTTATTTTGTGCAGTGATAGTATGCTTGAAGTAAAGCAAAGCACAGTGAAATGTTTCCTGAATGTTCAAAAATGTTGACAAGTTTTTTTTGTTTTCATATATATGTTTAAAGTGTTTAAAAGGAGTGTTTTTAGTTTGTTTTTGTTTTTTTAAAGAAAGAGGGAGATTGTTAAGTTGTTATTTTCTGTTATATAGCGAGAGTACGGTTGCCCGCGGTGAGTTGTTGTCATTGTGTGAAACATGGCGTAAAGAATGAAGCGCTTGGAGTGAGATGTCGTGTCTTTGGAGTTTACATGGTTAACAATATACTAAACCACTTATTAAATTCAAACAATAAATTAATTTTACATCCAGGGAAAGTTTTCTTTATAATTATTATCATTTTCTGACCTCTTTTAACTTGATTTAACTTATCATATCATCATCTACCTGAAGTGCATGATAACAGACATTTATGGTGTATGTGTATATTACTTATATTACTGTTTGTCTAGGATCAACAGCAAGAGGCCAGATTTTTCTGAGCCCAGCAGTGTGTCCCTGAAGAGTGATGGATCTAAACAAGGCCTTATTAACTTCAAAACAGATCATTCTTCCACTGGACCAAAGTAAGATTATTCTAAGATTATTTTAAATATGCTTACCCACTAATTCTTTAGGTGGGAAATGGTCAGGACAACTCCTAAGCACATTATACACTAAATACATTTATGTTCAACAGTGTCATGAATTGTTATTAGCATGAAGCAGGTTCCAGAAAAAAATGCTTTTTTTCAGTCATTTTCATTCTAGTCCTTGCACTGGACCTGACCATTTTCATTTTCAGATGAATGTTGAGGACATGAATCATGAATCATTCATTACTTTTCATTACTTACTTTTCATTCATTCACTTTTTTCATTCATTAAAAAAGGCTCTTAACTCAAGGGATGAACCACTGTTGTGACTGCACAAAACAGACAACTTACCAAAGAAGCTGTTTTAAATTTATCTTTAAGGTACTTTGTTACGAGCAGCCTGTCACAAAATGACATCATTTGTTCACATATCTTATATTGAATCAATAGAAAATGTCAATGAAAACACGGTTTGACAGACACAAAACAGTATTTTTGGACCAAGAATGTCATTCCCAAATAGCTGTTAACTGATAGCTTGGCATATCTCAGCATGGTGTGCACTGTGTTCGTACAAATGTGAGGAAACTGGACAAGAGGGGAACAAAAGGCCTAAAAGAATATCTACAATAGATGAACAGTATCTGAAAGTCAAGACCTTAAGAACCAGGAAAAAAATCTAGCAAAGACCTGACACAGGCCCTGAGAGATGCTTATATACCTTCAGCTGATCCATCTACTGTTCATTGAAGCCTTATCAAAAAGGGTTTCAGTGGAAGGGTGGCTATCAAGAAGCCGCTCTTAAGGAAGGGAAACAGGGGAAGAGGCTGAGGTATGAAAACTACACAAGAACTGGACTGAAAATCAGTGACAACAGTTCTGATGGAGTGATAAATCCACTGACATTTTACATTTACATTTACATTCATCAGTGTGTTTGGAGAAGGTCAGGAGAGAGGTGCAGCAGTGATTTTCTACAGCTACCTGTAGAACACGGTGGAGGCTCTGTCATGGTTTGTGCTGCATTTAAGTCAATGCTGTTGGAGATCTTGTCAAAACTGATGAATTATCAACACAGAAAAGTACCATCAGATTTTGTTCCACCATGCAATACCATCTGGAAAGCATCTGATTGGTAATAGCTTCCTCTTTCTGCATGACAAGGATGCAAAACACACTACCAATGCAGTAAAATCATATGTGGATAGAAAAACACACAGTGGAGCACTATCAGTCATGGATCGGCCTCCCCAGAGTTCAGACCTCAACATTATTGAAGCAGTGTGGGATCATGTTGACAGAGAACAGAACAAAAGGCAGAAACATCCAAAGAAGAGCTTTGAATGTCCTTCAAGAAGCCTGGAGAACTATTCCTGAAGACGACTTAAAGAAATGTTGAGAAAGTTGAATACACTGTGTTGAAGAATAAAGGCGGTCACACCAAAATATAAACAAGATCTGGTTCAAGACATTTTCATAGTACTATATTCCTCATATGAGGGGAGTATTTTATTGTATGTTTAACATTTAGCAAAACAATTTGCTATAGATCCAATTTTTTTTTTTAAAAAAAACTTTAACAAAGTTTTCAACATTTACAGTGCATGTCTAGCATCTAGAATTAGACTTAATATTGGCTTTACAAAATTATTGTGTAAGTCAACAGAAAACGTTGAAACTGCATGGTTAAGGGTATGCAAGCGCACACACACACGCACACACACACACGCACACACACACACGCACGTCTGTGTATATATGTACAGTCCCGATCAAAAGTTCAAGACCACTTGAAAAATTACAAAATTTTGTGAAACTGAAACAGGCCATTTTACATGGCCTGTTTCAGTTTAAGCGTTGTTTTCAATAAATTGCATGCTCAGAAAATGTTTTGCCTCACTCCCATTGCTTTTTGTTGCATGTTGAAGCTCTACTTGGAACCTTGTTAAGATTCAACCATGCCAAATATGATTTTAGTCTGGTCCTTCCTTAGTTTAGATTATATCCAATCTAAGAGAATTATGTAAGACAAAAATGACCTCAAGGAAGGACACATTTTAAAAAGAAAGTTTTATTACGTTTCAAAAACAAAGTGAGAAATCTGAAGAATTTATGAAGCCCATGACAAAAGCGTGGCAAAAAGGGGAGGTGGGAAATAAAATTTTATCTATTTGGTACAGAACATAATTCTTTCTGCCCAGTTTTCCAGATGTTTTAAAGCGCGTCAACCCTGCTCAGTCAAGCCAAATGAATCAACAAAACCTGAACTCCATATTTGAGGTCTGTATGAACAGCAATTGCTTGATTTTTTTCTGACATATAAAACAGTGTTGTATTATTACAGGGATATATCTATGACATAGTAAAGTGCTAAGCTTAAATTCATGAGATTAAGATTATCTGTGATTATGACTGCATACTTTGTGTAATGAAGCAAGCCCACAGATAAACATCAATATGTGTATCAAAACATGTGCTGAATAAGTTATAAGCTCCCTAATCAGCCTTTCAACTCAAAGGATTTACATATAAGGACATAATTAAAACATTATCTGGTTTTACAATTACTTAAATATACACATCATATCATTATTTATTTAGCAAAGATTAACCTAAAATCCTAAGCAGTTCTGTGAAAAACATAGGAACATAGGAATTAAAAGGATAAGTAGCATCCAGCTGTTACTAATCAAAGTTAATCAAATGCATTTGATTAACTAATCCTCAAAACATGTGATCACCTCTATAAAAGCAGAGGTTTGGGCATTTATTTGGTGTGGAGCATTTAGGTGTGTGTTAACACAATACAACAATCTGTCCAATAATGTACATTCAAATGTAAATGAATGTAAATTCCTCTATATTGGGATGCCTGTAGCTCAGGAGATAGAGCAAGTCATCTACTGGCTGCTCCAGTCTGCATGCCAAACATCTCTGAGTAAGATACTAACCGCTAAGTTACTCTCCGATTTAACCATTGGAATATGAATGTAAAATGCTTTAAGTGTGAGTAGAAAAGCGGTTTTTAAGATGCAGTGCATTTACCATTCCAAGGACAGACTGTAAAATACTCAGAGAAACTGTAAACACACACACACACACACACACACACACACACAAACACAAGCGCTCCATCTCAGAGTCTGCCGCTCTCAGTTAGTTTGTTAAATACCAATTTCATGACAGCACATAGACAAAACACATAGAAAAAGACTTGGCATGTTTGGAAAGGTTTCCAGGGGATAGCCTTTTCTCTCTCAAAAGAACGGAGCACCACTGCTTAGGTTTGCGAAGTTACATCTGAACAAACCACAACATTTCCAGAACAATGTCCTTTGATCAGACCAAACTAAAGTGAATATGTTTTGTCTATGATGCAATTGTCCAGTCAAAGTCAAGACCATAACCCACTGAAATGTGTGATGGGACCTTAAGAGAGCTTTGCATAAACAAATGTCCTCAAACTTCAACACATTGAAGAAACGTTTTAAGCAAAAGTGATCCAAAATTCCTCAAAAAACCTGCCACAATAATTATGATTGTAGCCTTGGTACTTGCAAAAGTTCTAGACCTATACATACATTATTTTTCTAAATTAAACAAAACTCTTGTATTAGATTTAGACCTAACTCATTCTCTAACCCATTGCCTTACCAACAAAGCAACTCATTTAGATTGAGGCACAAAATAAAACAAAACAAAATAAATAGTAATTATGAGTAAATCCAAATGTCTAAACATCATTTCTCCCTTTAAAAGCGTCAGTGGAGTCTTTCTCTTGACTGGCAGCAAAAAAAAATCCATAGTGACCAGCATGCAAACAGCTTGTATGGGTCATAACAGCACAAAAGCAATTCAGGAAAAAAATGTCCCATTGTGACTTTTTATTGGATCCATTGTACCTTCTGTTATGAAATACTGCTGCACTATGTTCCAGCAAATTGAAAAGGAAATCAACACACTTGTGAAGAATGAACTAAAGTCATTCAAGAATATTTTGATGGGCCAAGATGATTACAGGGAAGATAAAGACATTGAGAATGAAGAGCAGAGCAGGACCAACAGAGAGGCAGTTCTGAAGATCACAGTGAACATCCTAAAGCGAATGCAGCTGAATACGTTGGCTGACCTTCTGCAGAACAGTAAGAGGATTTAAACGCTGTATGTGATGAAAATATCCCAAAAGAAAGCAGGAACATTTGTGCATATTTGCATTTTTAAATTATTGTAAATGTAGAAATAGCCAGTGTTTTGTTAAACTAGTGAGAGATACAGGTCAACAAAAAAGATCCACTCACCAATTTCAATTCTTATTTCCCATCTAGAATGCTTTGCTCCCAGGTGCCAATACAAACTCAAATCAAAGCTGAAGAACAGGTTTCAGTGTGTGTTTGAGGGAATTGCTAAAGCTGGACATTCAACCCTTCTCAATCAGATCTACACAGAGCTCTACATCACAGAGGGGGGAGCTCCAGAGGTGACTTTTGAACATGAAGTCAGACAAATTGAAGCAGCTTCCCGAAAACCACACAGACCAGAAATAAGAATCAGACAAGAAGATATCTTTAAAAGCTCACCTGGAAGCAACAAACCAGTTAGAACAGTCCTGACAAAAGGTGTTGCTGGAATTGGGAAAACAGTATTAACACAGAAGTTCACTCTAGACTGGGCTGAAAATAAAGCCAACCAAGACATCCAGTTCATGTTTCCATTCACTTTCAGAGAGCTAAATGTGGTGAAAGAGAAAAAGTTCAGCTTGGTGGAATTTGTTCATCACTTCTTTACTGAAATCAAAGAAGCAGGAATCTACAACTTTGAAGACTTCCAGGTTGTGTTCATCCTTGATGGTCTGGATGAGTGTCGAATTCCTCTGGACTTCCACAATACTGACATTTTGAGTGACGTTACAGAGACCACCTCAGTAGATGTGCTGCTGACAAACCTCATCAGAGGTAATCTACTATCTTCTGCTCGCCTCTGGATAACCACAAGACCTGCAGCAGCCAGTCAGATCCCTCCTGAGTGTGTTGACATGGTGACAGAGGTCAGAGGGTTCACTGACCCACAGAAAGACGAGTACTTCAGGAAGAGAATACTAGATGAGGAGCAGGCTAACAGGATCATCTCCCATATCAAGACTTCACGAAGCCTCCACAACATGTGCTACATCCCAGTCTTCTGCTGGATCATTGCAACAGTTCTGAAAACCAAAGTGGGAGAAGAGCTTCCCAAAACCTTAACTGAGTTATACATCCATTTCCTGGTTGTTCAGTCCAAAGTGAAGAAGGTCAAATATGACAAGGGTGCTGAGACAGATCCGCACTGGAATCCAGAAAGCATGGAGATGATTAAATCCCTGGGAAAACTAGCTTTTCAACAGCTGCAGAAAGGTAACTTGATCTTCTATGATTCAGATCTGACAGAGTGTGGCATTGAAATCAGAGAAGCCTCAATGTATTCAGGAGTGTTCACACAGGTGTTTAGAGAGGAGAAAGGGCTATATCAAGACAGGGTGTTCTGCTTTGTCCATCTGAGTGTCCAAGAGTTTCTGGCTGCTCTTTATATACATGAGACATTCATCAGCTCTGGAGTCAATCTGCTGGAAGAACAACAAACCAAAAAGGGTATTAAAAAAAATCATTTTGAAGTAAACTTCTACCAGAGTGCTGTGGAAAAAGCTTTACACAGTCCAAATGGACACCTGGACATGGTCCTCCGGTTTCTTCTTGGCCTTTCACTGCCGAACAATCAGAACCTCCTGAAAGATCTGTTGACAAAGACAGGGCGCATCTTAAAATCTAATGAGAAAACTGTGCAGTACCTAAAGGAGAAGATCAGAGAGAATCAGTTTTCAGACAGAAGCATTAATTTTTTTCACTGTTTGAATGAACTGATGGATGGGTCTATAGCAGAAGAGATCCAACAGTATGTCAGTTCCACAAAATTTTCTCCAGATCAACTTTCTCCTGATCAGTGGTCAGCCCTGGCCTTCATCTTACTTTCATCAGGAAAAGAGATAGATGTGTTTGACCTGAAGAAGTACTCGGCTTCGGAGGATGTTCTTCTGAGGCTACTACCAGTGGTCAAAGCTTCAAAGAAATCATTGTAGGTCTATAGCAGTCTCAAAGAAGTTATGATATATATTAAATTGGGGAAAGGCTAAAGCATAACATTTCCTTGTGTTATTTGTTGTTTCCCTTAGGTTGAGTGGCTGTAATCTGTCACATAAAAGCTGTGAAGCCCTAACCTCAATTCTTAGCTCTCCGTCATCTAATCTGAGAGAGTTGGATCTGAGTAACAATGACCTGCAGGATATAGGCGTGAAGCTGCTTTCTGAAGGACTGCAGAATCCGGATTGCAAATTGGAAACTCTCAGGTCAGGATTTCTCAGTCTAAGGAAAACTTGAAGATTAAAGTGTTATTTGATTTAGTATTTTGCTTGTATATTTTGTTGTTGAAAATAAATTTTCTTTTCAATCTATGATTAATGATCTCAGCAAATTCATGTCAGTTCTAATAAAAATATCTAAGATATATGGGTTGTTGCTTGGCTTTGTAGTTTATCTGGCTGTGTGGTCTCAGAGATTGGCTGTGCTGCTCTGGCTTCAGCTCTAAACAACAACCCCACCCATCTGAGAGAGCTTGACCTGAGCTATAATCATCCAGGAGAGGAAGGACTAAAGCATCTCTCTGAGGATTTAAAACGAATACTCAGGTACCAAGCTTGCTAAAGGCAAAATCAGATAGGAGAGTTACAGTAGAATTGCTTTGCTATCTTGCTATCCAGCTGTTGACAAACTGCTCCAAATAATCTATTTGGTAAATGTATACCTGTAAAACAAGTTACCTTGGTGGCAAAACAAAGAAACAAACAAAAAACTAAGACATAAACAGGAAAGTATATTATGCAGCATTTTAACTTTAGAGGAGTTTACCATGTTTAACACGTTTACCAGTCTCATAATAATTTTGCTGTTTGCTTTGGTATGCTATTCAGCTTTTTTATTAAAGAAAAGTTGAAAGAGTATGCTCCAAAGGATATCCTGATGACTTTATGTATATCTTCCTCCAGAGCGGAGCACTGTGGACCCTGGAGGTTGAAACCTGGTGTGAAAAAGTGTAAGAATATTTTTAATTTAGTGTCATAACATGGAAGCATAGTAGTGTTGATAGAATTATTAAGATGATGTATAGATTATATACATAGATTTCAGACTTCAGTCAATCCAAATATTAACCACAGACAGACTATGTGATCTCTAATTGAATCTATTTGTACTCTGTCAGAGTCTAAACCTGTCAAAGACATACCTCATAGACAAAAGTAGGCTACATGCACACCCATAGAAGCTGCTCAGATATGGCAACCCACAACATGAATGGTTAGAAACTGTTCTGATCCCTGGGGTTCACATACTTTTTCTCTCATTGATATATAATGGATGTTTTTTTTTTTTTAAATTAGTTTCATTTAATTTTTTTGTTAGGCTTCTCTCTTTCTACTTTAATACTGTACTACTACTTCAATACTCTTTAATCTGCCAGTGTTTTAGGTTATTTTTATGCAAAAATGTCAAAAAGCTGTTGTCAGCTATTTATTGCATTGTGTCATTTCTTCTCATCAGATGCTTGTGAACTCACACTGGAACAAAACTCAGCTCACAAAAAGTTAAAGCTATCAAACAACTACAGACAGGTGACCGTGGTCAGAGAGGAAGAGCCATATCCTAACCATCCAGAAAGATTTGACTGCTGGTACCAGCTAATGTGTAAAAATGGCATAACTAGTAACTGTTACTGGGAGGTTCACTGTCAAGGAACATTTGGGATAGCAGTGACTTACAGAGAAATTGAAAGAAGAGGAAATGGTCCATACTGTTGGTTGGGGGGAAATGATCAATCTTGGAGTTTGGAGTACACCAAGCAAGGTTGCTTTGCCTGGCACAATAATAAAGGAAAACCTTTGCCAGCACCCCCAAAGACTGAATCTTTCAAAGTTGCAGTGTATGTGGACTGGCCTGCTGGTACTCTGTCCTTTTATAGTGTCTCGAATGACAATCTGATTCACCTCCACAGTTTCCAGTGTTCATTCAAAAAACCTGTGTTCCCAGCATTTAGGCTTGGGACTCACGGATCATCGTTGTACTTATGTGAGCTTCAAGAAAGAGCCAGCATTTGCGTAGATTAAAAGTGTTTAAAAAAATGTACTAATGCTTTGGCCATTTTTGCACCTATGTGCCCCACCATTGCACATGTAGATTAGACTGTATATATAAGATAGCCTACAATTCACTGGTTTTGGATTCCACTTTAAAAAAAATTGTTTTTTTATTGGCCTTTTTGAGCTTTATTTGATAGACTCAGTGAAGAAAGGACAGGAAAGCAGGGGCAGAGAGAGAAGGGGGCAGACATGCGGCAAAGGGCCACAGGTCGGACTCAGAACCTGGGCCGGCCACTCTCAGCCGTATGGCATGTGGTCGCCCGCTCAACACACTGAGCAAAAACCGGCACCCAGATTCCTCATTTCAAAGGTTTCAGTCCTGCTTTTTGGCTGCAGACATGGTTGTTCTTCGGATCCAGACATAACCATATTTGGATGAAAGTAGAGTGCCAAGTTATTAGCTAAGGATAGTTAGCTTGGTTAGCAATGCCCTTCTATAAACTGTATGGTTGCACTGGGCAGACGCATATGATTCCAAATCCTATATTATTTGACATACATACATACATACATACATACATACATAAACAAATAAATACACTTAAAAATGATCTAAATATTTCCAGAAGCACAAGCACGATTGTGGAGGTTCAGATAATGACTTCAATTAGCAACGTTTTCCGACCGAACAGCTGACCGTGAGTCAAAGAGGCTATGCCCCTAACTGTAATCTTTAATCACTGCCTTTAGAAAATTTTTATACAGACACAACAGTATCTAGGGACATGAGTTACCAAAAGAACAATTATAAAGTTGGATGGAATTGTCTTTAAAGATCAAAACTAGCCTATTTTTTTTGCTTTGTTGTAAATATATATATATTTGTTTTATATGTTTTAAGACAGGAGTCTGTAGGGATTAACTCAGTTTCTGAGGCAGCCTCCAGGAGATACACAGACTGCATCCACTCATTAGTTACGTTTTTGTTAGCCTCAATATGAATTGAGGTTTTGTTGTTTTTTGTATTTTGGTTTAGGTTTTAAAGATTTTTAGTTCGGGGGGGGGCGGGGGGGGGGGGGGGGATTGTAAGTCAATATGGAAAATGTTTGTCAGCATTTATCTGTATTCTTTTCTTTGATTTATCAACACAAGCCCTTTGTTCCTGTAATTTGTGATTTTGAGCAATAAAATCCCAAATGACACCAGCAATATCTGCCTGTATGTTGTCTCTCTTTACCCCATCTGACCTGCAACACAACAAGAGACAAGGGCAGTGGCTGACAACCATATTTATTTTGTGTACACACAAAAACCTCTTTATATATTAAAGAAAAAAAAGGACTCGGTCAGGTCGGAGCTGCTGATACTGGCTGCCAGCTCGGAGCAGCGCCGGAAGTAGGACAGTAGGACGGAGTAGGACAGTATTTAAGATAAGATAAGACAACCTTTATTAGTCCCACACGTGGGAAATTTGTTATGTTTAGTAATATGTAATGTGTTTAGTTTAATGTTTGAGTTGTACAAATAAGAGTACAAATAGTTACACTCTCATTTCCACACGTGATTATCTCTGTTTACTTTGTCACGCTCTGCCACCTCACCTGCGTCAGTTTGGTGGGCGGGGCCAAACCAAATCCACATGGCAACCTTAACTGACCCTGCAGCACCCAGAGGTGGAGTGACAGACCTGATCGTTTGTGCCTGAGAGACCTCATCCAGGGAAATATGAACTCTTGAACACTTTCATGAAAAGATGCTTTTTTTAATTTTTTGAGTTTGCTTCACAGGTTTTTCTTTGTTGTTCTTTACTTACCCCAGAGTATCAACTGGGTCTTGTCATTTTCTTCCATGTGGCTTTTTAAGCTTTTTAGTTTTTTATTTTATTTTATTTAAATTTTATTTTATTTTGTTTTAGATTTAGGTCACTAGAGCTCATTGATTGACAATTGTACATTTTATTCAATAAAAAAAAATCCAGAAACTTTTTAAAAATTGTAGTAGTTATTATTATTCTATTTATGACTTGATTTTATTGTAGTCTATAGAGCATCCTTTTTATTCTATTTTTTACTTAATGTAAATGTATTAATTTATTATACTAAATTATTTTATTTCTAACTTTATTTTAATATATTATTATTATTATTATTATTATTATTATTATCATCATCATCATCATCATTATTATTATTGTATTGATTTTTTTTTATTTTCTCTCAGTGTAAATTAATATTTTGCTTGTTAGTTTTATTTCATTTTTATATTTTTTTTCTTTTAGTTTTTTGTGTTTTTTTTTAGTTTTGGTTTTATAATATTGCATTTTATTAAGCTATTAAGGTAATCTATGTTTTTAAACATAATTCTTTTTGACTAATTTACTGTTTTGACTTGAATTTGCAAACTTTTGCAGACCTTTGGCATATATGAAGTAATCCAGGTTAATTTTATCGTAGATATAAGTATATTCCAAAGAAGCATGAACTGCTGTCTGGCTGCACAGTTAGAGAAGCAACATACATGTCTGTAAACCTGAAAAGATCCACCATGGATTCATGAAAATACTGAGCACGGCTCTCTCTTGTTTTTCTCTTTTTGTACAAAGTTGTTCAGTAAACTTTACTATTATAAGAAAGTTGCAAAGATCCTGGCTAGAATGTTGCACTTTAAAAAAAACGTTGAGAAGCCATTAAACAAGCAAACATGAGAGCCATTTCAGTTTGATCATTTTTATTTCACCCAAATGTGAAGATCGCCTAAACTATTGCCTAAACTATGGAGCCGTCCACTCAGCTTGTTTGGCTGGATTTCAAAGGCTGCAGGATTAAGAAAAAACAAAACGTCTTCAGTGAAAAAATAAAATGCTGAAACTACTGTAGCAGTGAGCTCAGTGTCAGGACAGAGCAACGTGCTTTCACTTAACGCTCTTCAAAAGGAGGGGCCTCTGCTGGTGGCTGGCTCTGCTGCCTGAGAGACACAAAAAAAGACAGCAGAGATTAAGTGATTTGAGCAAGACGACAAGTTTTAACAGGATTCACCAGAAGCTTCTCAAACATCTCTATTTCCCATTAAAATGAATTAACTAGCTGGTGAGCATGTGAGCGAGCTTTCTTTGTCAGACTTTTTCAATGGAAGGAGACATCATTTTTAAAAAGTGCCAACATCTCTCGTTAAGGTTTTTTTCACACTAAAGCTTCAGATCATCCTTTTCATCCTGTGTCATGAAGCTTAAGATCAAAGTTTTAAGAGCATGTTTTGCAGTTATTTGTTGAAGGTTTAGCTCCCAAAAAAAGTGTTAGCCCAGGTTTTATTGACAGTTAAACAACCCACCAGTTGGCCTCGCCTCAGGGCCAAATGGTGCTAAATGCTGATTGGCTCACAGAAATATGACATTATCTTCATACTGAGCAGCGCCAGACAATCATAAAAGGGACGTGGCATCGAAAGGAATCCTGAATGGAAATATGTTGGGGGAAGATTGTGGTAGAAGTGTAACTTTTGGGGAGAAAAAAGGTTTTAAGACTTGGTTAAATTAACGTTAGTTTAGATAATCCTTTAAAATAAATTTCAGAATTGCTTCTAGAAGGTATTTTGCCCTGTGCACCCTAAACTGAATGAAATAAACAAGCAGGAAACACTTGGACTTAAAAATTTAATCCAATGCTAAAGCACCAAAGCTTCAGTTCCTCTAATGGCTACTTGAGGCTGGCTTCAAACATGAGTCAATCCCCATACACTCCCATGTTAAAATGTCCAACTTTACAGCAGAAATAAACATGTTTACAGTGTCTACGGATAGTTTCACGCTTCATAATAATTTAGCTCATACATTTGGATTTTGCTGAGGTTTAAAATTAGGAGCAAAGCTGCTTTAAAAGACAGATGTTGAGGCGATTGTAGGTGGACCAGGTTTTGACTGTTGGTGGCTTTTTATGTAATTATCTGTCAAATAAAACGACTTTACAAAGATCATTTTCAGCAAGAGGAATTATGATAATTTACTGTATGTCATTCAGCAGTAGTACGACTAATTCATCCACAAATCACTGGTTCAGGTTCCTGTTGTACTTGTGTCTCACCTGGATTCACTGCATTATTTTGGAGGCCCATGGCCATGCCCACGCCCGCGACCACGACCACGACCGTGACCATGACCACGGCCAGGGCTTCCGCTCCCATGACGATGCCTTTGTTTGTGCCCATGTTTTCCATGATCACCCTCGCCATCACTGCTACTGCCACTGCCGCTCCCGCGGCGATGCCGACGAGAGCTGTGGTCGCTGTCATGTTCACGGTCCCTCTGGCGATCGGGGCTGCGTCTCCTCTGACTGCCATCATGATCATTGCCGTGGCGATCACCTCCACGGTTGTCATCTTTACGGTAGTCACCTCCACGGGGCTCATCTCTATGGTGATCATCTCCATGGCGATCATCCCCTCCATGGCGACCATCTCCACCGTGGCGCCCCTCTTTTCCATGGTCTCCTTTAGGCTTCTGGCCCCCGTGAGACCCCTGGTCGCCCGCCTGTGGGCCCAGGTTGTATCCTGAGGGGTGGTTGTCTGTGCGAACATCAGAAAATAAGTTTTAAAAATTAAAAATTCAACTATGTCAACATAGTTTGTTTTTTTGCACAAAACAAGCCAGCAGATTTGATCTTTTTAAACGTTTACTGCATTCACCTGGAAAGGTGAGGCTTTTAATTTGTGCCCAACTGCACAGGATCAGGAAATGGGAGATAAGCTGCGTGTCTTACCTGTATTGCTGCTGAACATGCTTGTCAGTGTCAGGGTTTGTGACGGATGACCCACTTATTATGGTGCTGAATGAAAGAAAGCAGGGCGGGGGCCCGTTCACTTCTCAGTTAAACCAGTTTGGCTGAATAGCTGTGTAATTATGGGTTTTGCAGCATGTTATTTCTGAACAGTGTCGATCTTTGTAGTAACCAAAGAGAGATTTTGTTGTTTCAATCATATGATCGTTCATGTTGTATTTATTTTAAGTTTAGCAGTCAAAGAAAAAGTATAAACCTGAGGATGAATTATGACAAACGGCTGCATTTAGCTCACTGCTGTGTTCAAAACTACTTCCAGCAGGTGCTGAATGTTAGTCTAATTAAAACTAAGTCTCTTGCTCCTTCTGCAAGACAAGTTTAGCTTGGATCTCTAGCTCTGCAAAACTTCCAGTACTTTCCCTTAAATATCAAACTCATAACTAAAGAAGATAAATGAGTGTACTTACTTGATGTGAAGGGCAGACACCAACTGTACTTTCTGTGAGTGTCCAACAGATGCTCTGAGGTTTATGGGCACGGGCTGGTTTGGCTGCATTTCTTTTTTTTCTTGCGTCAGTAAGGCAACAGGTAAAGAGAGAGGCGTTGTCTTTCATTTCACAAATTTCAGTTATCCTGCTTAACAAAGTTTATATCTTAGTTCAATCATAATGCTTTCCCTAGCTACTTACCCTAACCATCAAAAATGAAGGCCTAACCCTAACCCTCGACACCAAAACATTTTGACCCTCAAAATGCCTTCAAATTCATGGGGGCATTTTGTCCCCGTTAGTCAGTGTTTCTCAACCTTTTGGAGCCACGGCACATATTTCACATTAGAAAAGTCACACGGCACACCACCAAACAAAAGTGTCACATAAAGCATATTGATAATTTTCCCTGCACTCGAGGCATAGTGGAATTGGCTCAGTTTGACCCCAGTACACTGCATTCCAAATTATTATGCAAATGATATTTTCCTCTGATTGTCCTAAACAGTTGATGCAAGTGACAGTCAGCATAATTTTCAAGTCATCAACCATTATAGTTGATGATATTCGAATGTTACTGAACAACCCTGCCAATGAAAACAGTATTTTATTTTCAAAAAAAATTTATTTTTCAAAAATAAAAAACTTAAAATGCACTGTTCCAAATTATTACACACAGAGTTCCAAAATATATTATAGGTTGTAATGAACTGAAAATGGTCATTTGTTGAATTTGCAGCATTAGGTGATCATATTTACTGAAATCAAAAGCTATTTCAATGAAAAACATATTAACATAGGAGCCCTTATTTGATAGCAGTTTCACAATTCTTGCATCCATGGAACTTGTGAGTTTTTGGAGAGTTTCTGCTTGAATATCTGCAGGATGTCACAATAGCCTCACAGAGCTGCTTTTTGGATGTGGATACCTCCCACTCTCATAGATCTTTTGCTCGAGGATGCTCCAAAGATTCTTAATAGGATTTAGGTCAGGGGAGGATGGTGGCCACACCATGAGTTTCTATAATTTTATGCTGATAGCAGCCAATGATGCAGAGGTATTTCTTCAGCCTGAGATGGTGCATTGTCATGCACGAAGATGATTTTGTTGTGGAAAGCACAGTTCTTATTTTTGTACCATGGAAGAAAGTGGCCACATAGTTTGCAGAGGTCATTTTCACACCTTCAGGGACCTTAAAGGGGCCGACCAGCTCTCTCCCCGTGATTCCGGCCGAAAACATCACCACCTTCTTGCTGACCTCACAGCCTTGTTGGGACATGGTGGTCATCCACCAACCATCTACCACTCCATCCATATGGACCATCCAGGGTTGCACGCCACTCATCAGTTAACAAGACTGTAGTTCTGGGCCTACTGTCAGCTTGTCTGCTTGTGAGCATTGGTTAAGGGTGGCTGAACAGAAGGTTTATGCATGACTGCAAGTCTCTGGAGGATTCTATACCTTGACGTTTGCGGGCCACAGAGGCATCAGCAGCTTCAAATATCTGTTTGCCGCTTTGTAATGACCCTTTTAGCAGTTGCTCTCTTAATCCGATATATTTATCTGACAGCTACCACCAGATTTTCTACCTGCTCATCTCCACTCGTCTAACTTCTGCGACTCTCTAATGCTATTCTTCACTGAAAAAATTCATAAGATACACCAAGACCTGGTTCCCGATGGTTCATTGTAGCCCCTCCTCTGTAATCCCACCTCCATTACATTGCCTCTCTGCCTTCCAACTTCCCTCTGTCACTGATATCGCTGATCTCATCTGCCTGTCTACCCTCTCTTCTTCCTCTCATATCTGAAATTATCCACTCTTCATTCACCACTTAAACTGTTCCTACTTCCTTCAAAGTTGCTGCAATTACCCCAATTCTGAAAAACAAAGAGGTCTAGATCTCAATAACCTTAATAACTTTCATCCTATCTCCAATATACCATTTCTCTCAAAAATTCTTGAAAAAAATAGTTGCTTCAGAAGTTCACTTACACCTAACCAATAATAACCTCTATCGGCCTCTCTCATACTCCACTAGCTTGGTTCAAATCATACCTGTCTGACCACACTCAGTTCATTCAACTAACATCCTTCACTTCTCAGCCTTTGTCTTCTGGGGTGCCCCAGGGATCTGTTCTTGGGTCCCTCCTTTTCATCATTTACCTCTTTCCACTAGGACACATTTTCCGTAAATATAATATTCAGTGCACTGCTATGCCGACGACACCCAGCTTTACCTGTCCACCAAACCCGACTCCTCCCTCTCTTACCCTCTGTTTAGCCAAACTTAATTCATGGTGTTACGCCCCAGTCTAGGGGTACAGGAACATAACATAAGGGTTAGAAAGGAAGTGACCCTGTCCTGGCCCCCAAACTATACCCAGAAGCCAATCTTTGAAACAAAAACCAAACAAAAGACATGCTACACCTAACTCCCTAACTGAAATAAACAGGAGAAAACAGTACAAGAAAATAATAAGGCAGCTCAGCCCTTCTGTTTCAGTGTCTATTTACAATGTACTATTTACAAGTGAAGACTAATTTACACATTATATACAAAGCTCAGTAAATCTCAGGAATGACACACGAATAACACAAGGTTTGGAAGCCAGGTTCAGGTCTGCTACTGCTGTCAGTCGCTGCCGCCAACAACTGCTGGTGAGGGATCTTTTAAAAACAGCCACATGATGAGGGGACCAATCAGCTGCCGCCAGCTCTGCAATCAGGAAGGACCTGTAGATTCTTAAAGACAAGACAGAAACAAACTCTAGACGGCCAGGGCCGTAACAATGGTTTTCCTCCAACTTTCTTAAACTCAACAGCAACAAATCAGAACTTCTTCTGGTTGGCTCTAAATCATCACTATCCAGAACTACCTGGTTTTCTGTTACTATCAATAAACTGCCGGTTTCTATCTCTCCCTCTGTGAAATGTTTGGGTGTCATTCTTGACTGTACACTATCCTTCAAATTCACACATTAATAATGTCACTCACTCAGCGTATTTCCATCTCCGTAACATCAATTGCCTCCACCCCTTCCTCACTCCTCATGCCATTCTCGTTCATAGCCTCGACTACTGTAATTAACTCTTATTTGGCCTTACACAAAAATCCGTCAATAAGCTTCATCATGTCCAGAACTCAGCCACCGGTATTAACACTAAGACTCCCTCTGCCCACCACATCACCCCTATTCTGAAGCAGCTTCATTGGCTCCCGGTCAAATCTCACATTCATTTTAAAATACTCCTCCATACATTTAAGGCTATTCATTCTCTCTCCCCACCATACTTTTCTGACTTGGTTCAGATCACCATCCCCTCCCGGTACCTCAGATCATCCTCTTCCCTTTCTCTTGTTCCTTCCTCTCCTCTTGTTTCTATGGGGGGCAGGGCTTTTAGTTGCTCTGCCCCTCGACTTTGGAACTCCTTAGCCCCTGACCTCAGAAACATCACTTCATTCCCTCTTTTTAAGTCCAAACTCAAAACCCACCTGTTTAAAATTGCCTACTCCGTATAACTTATCCATGATCTTAAACTTTCTATCTGCTACTCTTATTATTGTGGATAATTTTAATGTTTTTATGCCTGTTTTATTTGCTATACAGTGTCCTTGGGTGTTCTGAAAGTTGCTTTTAAATAAAATGTAAAATGTATTATTATAATGTGGACTGGCAAACTAATTATTACAGGTGTCCGAGATTGATTTCAGTGATCCAAAGAGCCCTGAGACACAATGCCATCCATGAGTTTAATTGAAAAACAACATATTTAATCTTTATGACACTTAAATATTATTTACATACTAATTTGGAATGTGCTGTATACCATTTTGGCTTTCTTGTGACCGCTACTCATGCTAGGGCATTCATCTGGGTCGGAATTTTCTCCAGGATCTGGAGACTGACTACTTTTTCTTTTCAAATATTTATCTATTGCTATTACGCAGTTGTTGCATGGCTATATGTAATTTCTTCTTCGTCTTCTGTTTTACTGGCATTTGGCAACCCATTTAATTGGAGCAAGATGTTGTACTGCCCTCCAGTGGAAGAGAATTTAATTGTTCTTCCCGTTACTCACGTTTGCTTGGAGTACTAATCGGGTGAAACCAGATAATCTTCCACAGCACACCTATGCATCACAGTGGTTAGGAAACACTGCCATAAGTGTCTGTTGGTCCCCAGAAGTATAGTAGCATGCCAATTTTCTGTCCTCACAAAGTTGTCTAAACACGTACACACACGCACAAATGCACTTGCCCAAGACATGTGCAACACTACAGAGCAATTTTGCACATCTAAATAAGCCTTGTATATTTGTACAGTTGTATAGTTGGTATTTTTACATTTATAGTTAGCTATTTATTAGTTTTCATTTTTATTTATTCTAAATGCTGCTACCGGGGAGGTGGTTTTCATTGAACCTCTGATTTATCTGCTGTGACATGGTTTGTGATGGTTTCACATTCCCATAGCCCATCATCCACCAGTTGGTGGTGTGCGATACTGCAAACTTTTGGTATCAATCGGATACCAAGTGAATACAGGTTTTAAGATACCAATACCGATAGTTTTAACCTATAAAGGGAAAGCAGTGTGGAGACGTGGTTTGTAAATGTGCCTGTCTCTAAGCCACTCTGGGTCAGTTATTGTTGTTTGTCTTATAGGCTAGAAATCTGCATGTTTGAGGATTATTATTATTTTGTGTATATCAAGTAATAATTATTGTATGTGTTTAAAACAGTTTAGTGGGCTACATACTGAACTCATAGCATATTAACAAAGTATTGGTCCTATCCCGCTAGTATCAATCTGATTACAATAACAGCGCTGGTATCGATAGTGTTCCCATGAGGTGATGTTCTGTTAAATGCAGCCAGGTAAAGGAACAGTTTTTCTTCAGGTGATGGTGCTCTACATGTTGATCACTTATCTGGAACAATTGCCTTTTTTCCACTAGCTCTTTTCCACTCAAGTCGACTCAACTCAGTTGTGTTTTCCATTTATTCAATTCAATTGAATTTTATTTATATAGCACTAAATCCGAACAGCAGTTGTCTCAAGGTGCTTTTAAATTATATTGTAAAGATTATATTGTATAGAGAATAATCACCAACAATTAGATTTAGCTCTATGAGCAAGCACTTGATGAGAGTGAGAATGAAGACAGGACAAAAGAGAAAAATTACAATAGTTTACCACCTCAGTGTGGCTGGGTTATAGCAACATGACCCGAAAGTCCCGTGATGTCAGTTGTGTGCGACGTAAACGCAACACAACAAAAGAGGACACTGAGGTGATGGCATACCTTCTCCTAAATCAATGGTTAATGGCCAAAATATTGGTTTGTGTGTTGGCTCATTGGCTGGTTTCAAAAATGGGAGTTGCTCTCATGACTCTTCCAGTGATGTCACTTCCTGGCCAATCAGTGTATTGCAGTCTGTTGACATCATGTTTTTGGCTTGACTAGGCTCGCTTGGAACTCCTAAAAAAGTATTTAAGTACTAAAGAAGTACCCAGTACGAGGCGCTAACACCTAATGGAAAACCCTAAAAACTGAGTTGAGCTGAACTAAGCCAACCCGGCTACAACCTACCATAGAGATGAAGAAGTGGACCATCACCTCCAGAGAGCAGCAGTTTGATGTTCAGTGTTCACTGCATCTGCTGATTTTCAGACCTTGAAGCTGTTTGTGAGTTCCCCTTTGACAGATCAGATCAGAAACAGAACACAAGTAGCAGTTTGAGAAATTATGAAATCAGGATTTTTTTTTCTTAAGCAGAAGGTTACTGAAGAAGAGGAAGTAAGATGTGGAAATTAACAGACATGTCACTATTAGACCAGCAATGTTAAACTCATTTTACATTGTTGGCCACATACAGCCTACTTTAATCTTAAGTGTGCCATATCTCTGAAACACCCTTTTCTATCAATATAAAGAAATTTAATTACACATTTATTTGCCGAGATATCTTATTATAAGAAAACAAAGGGCTATTTCAACATTAAGTTTCATTTTTTCCCAAAGAAATGCTTCTGTAGTAAATGCATGAAAACTTCCAACTCTTAAAAAAACAGGAACTCCCAGCTTTACCCACATCCTCAAAAGATCCCTGGAGCTGTGTGAAGTTCCCTCCTGCTTCAAACACTCCACCATCATCCCCAAGAAACCCACCATTCCAGGATTGAATGATTATAGACCTGACGCCATACTTGCCAACCTTGAGACCTCAGAATTAGGGAGACATTTAATAAAGGGGGGGTATACACATATACAAAACAAAAAAACTTGAATTTTACAGTGTTTATTTATTTAAAATTATGTATTTAAAGTAAGTTAAATGTCACCATTATTACTGTCCCCGAGCCAGGGCTGTCCAAATTCAGAGGCTGCATCCACCTGAGGACCCGGCCTTCGTGCTATAAGTGGGCCGGGTCCTCCGAAAGCCGGGTAGGCCGGAAGTGAGCGACTGTGACGGTCTAGCCTTCAGAATTACATCACGAGCTCTCTCAGTGGAGTGAAACTCTGCCATCTGCTCCTTGCTATCTAAATATAACCAGACACTGGTGTAAATTCTCGACCATCTCACACTTCTGTTTAATCAGTTTTCTGTTTGATGTTTATTCAGCTGTGTGAAAACCCCCGGAGGAACCCTCCCAAGGGATTAATAAAGTTTTATTTAATCTAATCGTATCTAATAACTTTAATCTCAGCCAAACCAATTTACTCAGGAACAAATAAAACACTAAAAAAAAAAAGAAGTAAAAAAACAATAACATTTTTAGGTTATCTAAGTGACTCATATATCATGTTTAACCTGAGTGGCGAAAGACCGCGGGGGTTTGAAAATGATGTACCGGGAGTTCGCTGTTCTTGCCGGCTCAGATATTTGAAGTTTACACACCTACATTCTCACCTGAAAATATGCTAAAAGTTTAGTTTGCAACCCAGAAAGAGTAATAAGAGTAATATTAAACCTAAGTAGCTGCCACCATTGTTGGAAACTGGAAATGGCTGGAATGAATTCTGGGATATGGTTTTTCATTTTTGTTGTCCAGGTGGAAAATCAGGAGAAATTTGGGAGAAGGAGATTTTCGGGAGGGGTACTGAAATTCGGGATTCAAATCAGGAGGGTTGGCATGTATGCCTGTCGCCTTGACGTCTGTGGTCATGAAATCCCTTGAACACCTAGTGTTAGCCCATGTGAAGGACATTACAGGCCACCAGTTGGACCCTTTGCAGTTTGTCTACTGGTCAAACTGGTTGGTGGATGATGCACTGCTTTCAGCAACTTCATGATAGCCTCTAGAACAGGGTGGGGAGCTCCAGGCCTCAAGGTCCGGTGGGCCAGCCTGCAGGTTTTAGATATCACCCTGGGTCAACACACCTGAATCAAATGATTAGTTCATTACCGGGCCTCCAGAGAACTTCAAGACATATTGAGGAGGTAATTTAGCCATTTAAATCAGCTGTGTTGGATCAAGGACATGTCTAAGGACCTGGCCCTTGAGGTCTGGAGTTCCACACCCCTATTTTAGAAGGTTCCTAGCAGGATAATGAGAAACAGGTGATTGATTTATCGAAATCTGTCATTTCTTCAGGAATAGTTCTTCAGGCTTCTTGAAGGACATTCAAAGCTCTTCTTTGAATGTTTCTGCCTTCTGTTCTGTTCTCTGTCAACATGATAAGATACAATAAGATAAGATAAGACTTTATTGATCCCACAACGGGGAAATTTTTGCGTCACCTCAGCTCAGGTACAGATATCAGAAGGAAATACAAAAATACAAATAAGTACAATCAATGAAAAAAAGTAAGATAATACACTATATACAATGGTAGCATACACAGTATGTGATTATGGATATAGTTGGAAATATGGAAGACATAAACTATATAGCTTAACATAACTATTGTACCACTACTATTCCTATCCGGTTGTTCAGTGATGACGCGACGAATCCTACTTCCGGGTCTAAAGTAGTCTGCGTTTAATATGGCTTTTGTGTTGTTAACATGTTTAATGTTATGTATTTTCTTCTATTTGATCTCAAAAAGCTCCTAAAACAGTCAGTGATCCCTGTTGACCTCCCTCGGCTTTTATTACCACTAATCATTTATTTAAGCTCAGTTTTTAAAACCTTAGGATGTAACTACAGCCCAGGCCATGCAGCAGTATATGAATGACTAACCTCGTATTATGGATGGATTATCTCAGTTGTTCTCCTGGCTGAAGTTTGGTCCTTTTACAGCATCCTGCCATGCGATTACATTTGTTCCTGACCACCGAGAACACTCACGTTAACTTTTATCGAGTGGAAAAAAAGTTAGCTTGTTTATATTATGCTAACATAGCTGTGTCGCTAGCGGTCACGTAGCACATCATTATATACCAGCTAGCCCAACTTCAGTAACCCTACAAACGTCACTGCTGTTTAGTTTTCTGTCTTCATTTATGTTGGAAGTGATAGCAGAGCTGTACGTTTTAATTTGTTTCCAAAACCCCGCAGTCAGGACATGCTATATTGTATTTAGATAGAAGCTAGCGAGCTAACTCCCTGCTAACTTCTAACTCCGTTAAATGTCATAAATTCCGTTTTCATGGATGCCTGGATGTTAAACTCAATTGTTACACCTGGTAGAGCAGAACGCTGATCATTTTATTAAAGATGAAAGACTTTAGACAGTTTTTCAACTCTCAGTAATGCCATAGTGATCGTTTGATATATGGACCTGCAGCGGAGTTTAGGCCCAGACACGGCTAGTGACGTCAGACTGAACAATTGGATTTATAGACATGTACACACACACATGTACACACTAAATATACATATGTATACATATACAGACATATATACCTGCACATGTCCATACACATGGAAGGTCTATTATGCATGAAGTGGTGACCGTGGATGTTCACAGTGTCCAGTGACTTATGACATCGTGATTGAGGAGTTATAGAGTCCAACTGCTGTTGGGATGAATGATCTGCGAAAGCGCTCCTTCCTGCAGTGAGGGTGTTTCAGTCTCTGACTAAAGGAGCTGCTCAGCCCACTCACATACTCATGCAGTGGGTGATGTGGGTTGTTCATGATGGATGTCAGCTTTACTAACATCCTCCTCTCGCCAACCACCTCCACAGACTCCAGGGGACATCCCAGCATGGAGCTAGACCAGTTTGTCAATCCTGCTCCTGTTCCTGTCCGTGCATCCACTCCCCCAGCAGGCCACTGCATAGAAAAAGGCAGATGCTACCACAGTGTCATAGAATGTCCTTAACAGAGTCCTGCAGACTCTGAAGGACCTCAGTCTCCTCAGCAGGTGGAGTCAACTCTGGCCCTTCTTATACAGGACGTCTGTATTTGTAGTCCAGTCCAGTTTATTGTTGAGGTGAACACCCAGGTACTTATAAGAGTCCACTATCTCAATATCTTTCCCTTGGATGTTCACCGGTGTTGTAGGGGTTGACTTCCTCCTGAAGTCTATGATCATCTCCTTTGTCTTGCCAGCGTTGATTTGGAGTACGTTGGTCTCACACCAGCCAACAAAGTCACTGATGACCCCCCTGTATTCCTGATCATTCCCGTCTGATATGCATCCAATGATGGTTGTATCATCTGAGAACTTCTGTAGATGGCAATCGTCCGAATTATAACAGAAGTCTGAAGTGTAAAGGCTGAACAGGAAAGGTGAGAGAACCGTGCCCTGTGGTGCCCCCGTGCTGCAGATTACCACCTCGGACACACAGTCGTGGAGCCTCACATACTGTGGTCTGTTGGTAAGGTAGTCGATGGTCCATGCAGTCAGCTGTCTGCCTACTCTGGCTCCCTCCAGCTTCCCTCTCAGTAGTGCGGGTTGGATGGTGTTGAAAGCACTGATCCCACACTGCTTCAATAATGTTGAGGTCCGGGCTCCGGGGAGGCCAATCCATGACCGATAGTGTTCCACTCTGTGTTTTTTGTCTATCCAGGTATGTTTCTACTGCATTGGCAGTGTGTTTTGGATCATTGTCATGAAGAAAAATTAAACTGTTTCCAATCAGATGATTTCCAGATGGTATTGCATGCTGGATCAAAATGTGATGGTACTTTTCTATGTTGATAATTCATCAGTTTTGACAAAGATCTTCAATATCGTTGACTGAAATGCAGCCCAAACAATGTCGGAGCCTCCACCATGTTTTACAGATGACTGTAAACACTCACTGTACCTCTTTTCTGCCTACCGGTCTGCATATTAATGATGATTAGAACCATAAACATTCAGATCTGGATTCATCACTCCATCAGACTGGTTTCCACTTCCTTTCAGTTCAGGCCTTTTCTTCCTGTTCCCCTTCCTGTTTAAGAATGGCTTCCTGACAGCCACCTTCCACTGAGACCATTTCTGATGAGGCTTCAGTGAACATTAGATGGATCAGCTGAAGGTCCAGATGCATCTACCACTTCCTTTTTTCCTCTGAAAGACTTAAGTGAAGTGGAAATGTAGCTAATGCCCAAAGAAAAACTTTGAGAGGTCCTTGGAAAGCCTGGGGAAATACTGCTCAAAACCACTTAGAAAATTACAGGAAATTCTGACTTCTTGGAAGAAATGTGGGCTGGGGCAAGACTTTTGTTCTCCATTGAAGTTTTCAACTTTGTAAAATATAAGAACTACAAAGAATAAATATTAGTGAAATATTTACGTTTTAAAACTGGTGATTAGCACCTTTTTGTTGTCGGTACAAGAGTATAACTTTTGATATTTAGACTACAATAAGATTTTTTTTTTAAGTTTAGTTTTTTTGTTATGTTTTTTAAATACGTCTTTTATTTTCAGTTATTACTTTCTTATTCCAGAATTTTTTTCACATGTCAACGATCAAACATAATTTTTAAGTTAAGTTTCAGTTTCAGAGTTGTAGGCGTCCTTGCAGCTTTCGCTTTCTCTGAAAACACGTGGTCACTCTTGGCTCTTCTCTGTACTGACTTTCTCCCTCCGAAAAGCCTGCGTCATGTTGCTTTAAACTCAATTAAAAATACATTTTATGTACAGTGTCGTTCTCTTTGACTTTGTACAATGACAAAATACATCTTGACTCTTGATGTTATGCTTACAGGGGCAGCTTTAAACAAAAAAACTCCTGTGTATTTTTTTTTCAGGCATGCTTGGTAGCTGTCAACAACAGCCGTTTTTCCCTCTTTGTGATTGGCTGTCTCGTGGAAAAGGGCGGGGGCTTGTCGTAAATGGTGTGCGGTGATTGGCTGTTCCGTAAAGTAAGCTGCGCCACTGGAGTAGAAAAAAGGTAGGAGAGCTGTTAGGGACTCAAGCGTTTTCGGAAACACAACTTACTTCCCGTGGAAGCTTGTTCACGTTACCTTTACATTAAAGGTAAGTTACATGACTTACATGTTCAAAAGGTGACGTTGTTTTATATTAATCGCATCTGTGACCCTTTTACACAGCAAGCCGTGCTAGGAGAGCACTTAAACTTGCTAATCGGTAATGCTTAAAAAAAACGACTCCTGCAAACACTTGATGGCAGTTTACGGGATATAAGCGTTCCTCTGTGTATGTGTTAATATTTGTGTATCTGTCCGTAGCCGTTATTTAAATCAAATCTTAACTTTTTACACGCTTACGTCCATACCTCCAACCATTAGGGGTCCGAAACGTAAATAATTACCTGTCAACCCCGTGTAAAAGTCGGGATCTTAGTCGATGTGTAACACCAGATAAATTATTGTATATGCCGATCTCTCAGGTGAGGCACCAACATATAGATAATCTATTGAGTCTTGTATTGTTAGACGTTAAAATAAGGGGCTCTGCTTGAATCTTAAAAAAGACACATTACCGATTAGAGTTTGGCTGAGGAGAGCTGGAAAGGACCACAGGGCTGCCTTAAGTGACTTGGGGAGCCAGAAAGATTAAAAATTAAAGCTGTGAAATGGATTTATTGGCTATGATCGTCTCATGAATGTGGAATTAGGTCATATATATATAGATACACATACGTTTAAATACTCTTAATGATATATTTTTTAACTGATGCTGGAGGCAGAGTCGCATTTGTGGGGAAATTGAAACCTAAGCTGACCTTAGACGCCTCCTACATTCAGGTTTAGCCACTTGGAACAAGATAAATACAGATAAGATTGCGTTTGATTTAAAAAAAACAAAACAACAAAATGTTAATTTGTCTCTTCTTTAGCTGTCAAACAATCCTGTTTTACAATATGGGAATTAATCTGTGCAGCTAATTACAGTTTGAGCTTCAGTGTCTATGAAATCCAGCTACTTTTAACAGAAATCAGTGTTGGATGTTCCTTTACATCATCACACACATCTTTCTTTGTTTTTACTTTCTGATCTTAAGTCAGAGCACAACTGAGCCAGGAAGGAGGCGGGTGGCAGCCCGCGACAATCCTCGAGTCAGCACTTATCATTTCACAATTTCTCACACTGTAAACAAGCAGCTGGTTTTCTGTAGTGAGAAAAATGTTTTGGAGCTTCCTGACCTTTGTCTTCTGTCCACAGTGATGCAAGGAGAGTCAGAAATAAAAAAATATTTTCAATTAGATCTTCAAATTGTTGAATTATCCTCATATATTTATGGATTTAAGATGAGTTCTTAGAAAACCAAGCTCAGAACAAATGACTAAAAAATGTTTCCTTTATTTATTCAGGATTATTATACACTTCTACACTGTATATAAACTTTAACTAAGTATCCACGTCTAGCGAATTCTCAAAAAGCGTAAAGTCCCTTTAAAGGGTTTTTTAAAAAGTCTCAGATTTCTGCCACTTTTATCTCACAGCCTCATGATAATAGATTCTGTATGTTTTTATTAACTGTTGTGTGTCTACAGCGGAAGACTGCAGACAGAAATGTGACATACATGTCGATAAATTTACAAACATGATTTGCTTTTGTGGGCGTTTAATAACCCAGCTAGGGTTTTCTTCAGTCTTTGATGACACACCAGTGAAAAAGTATATAAAATCAGACTTTTTCTGCTTATTTCCAGCTCCATATTTTCACTCCTGGACTCTGCTAGAGTAGCTTTGCATGATTCCCAGATTAGAATAATAATAATAATAATAATATTATATGGCGGCGATCGTGGCTCAAGAGTTGGGAGTTCGCCTTGTAATCGGAAGGTTGCCGGTTTGAGCCCCAGCTTGGGCAGTCTCGGTCGTTGTGTCCTTGGGCAAGACACTTCACCCGTTACCTACTGGTGGTGGTCAGAGGGCCCGGTGGCGCCAGTGTCCGGCAGCCTCACCTCTGTCAGTGCGCCCCAGGGTGGCTACAATGTAGCTTGCCATCACCAGCGTGTGAATGTGTGTGTGAATGGGTGGATGACAGGTTGTGTAAAGTGCTTTGGGGTTCTTAGGGACTAGAAAAGCGCTATACAAATACAGGCCATTTACCATTTTTATTTATCTCATACTTGGTCTCCAGTTCATTCTCTGTCTAAGCTGTTTTAGCTCCTTCACTTTTAAGCTGACTTTAAGCAGCTCTGATTGGCTGCCCCTCACTATCAAGACTTTTGTTGCACATGTTAGAAATATGTGCCCTCCATGACATCATAAAGATCAAAGAGTAGGAAAAGGAATTTTTGAAACTGAGTATTTAGAGCAGTCTGAGGCTAGAGCGATTACTCGCACATACACTGTCCTCATTATTTGAGGCTCTGGTGCATGAACATCCACCACGAAACAGGATATGTATGACAGAAAAAATGCTTTAACATTTCTTATCTGTGAAACTAAAATGGTGAATAATCTTGCCTGATGCTCGGTAGAAAAGCCTGTATATATGTAGCCACCTTTTGTGCTTTTTAGGAAAATGATGAAGCTGAGCAATTTGGCCATCACCTACCTGTTGTTTTGAAACTGAGTGGCACTGATTACCTCTTATTTCTGACACTAACACAGATAAAAAGCAATAAAATTAAGTTCATGTTTAATTAGCAAGATGTGAAAATACAGATTTTAGTGAAAAAACGCACCAAGAGAGTTTATTTTATTGGCATCGCTGAGCAGGGGAAGTATGGGCTCAAAATGTGGTCATAAATATTTTGTACTTGTAAAAAAGATTTGTATGTGTAAAAAAAAAAAAATTTGTGCATGCGTAAAAAAGATTTGTGTGTGTAAAAAAGATTTGTGTGTGGACTTAGCCCAAAAAAACCCCTGCAAGTTACAAGTATGAATTTTGACCCTATTTTTCTTCCTTTAAGCTGATTGGTCAACGTCATGTCAATCACAAATTCTGATTGGATTGTTACATTTGTGATTGACATGACATTCACCAATCAGATGAAAGGAAGAAAAATAGGGTCAAAATTCGTAGTTGTAACTTGCAGGTTTTTTTTGGCTAAGTCCACACACAAATCTTTTTTACAAGTACAAAATATTTATGACCACATTTTGAGCCCATAGGGAAGAGGCTATCTCACTGCTGGTCATTAGTAAGAATGCAGCTTTTAGACTCTCCCGTCTTTTGCGTAGACTGTGCCACATCGTGCAAAAAATGTCCTGACAGAGCTGCTTTCATTCACCAGAAGATGGCGCAGTGGGGCCAGCTTCAGATGCTGGACAGCAAGTACCTGGAGCAGGTGGATCAGCTGTACGATGACTCGTTCCCCATGGACATCCGTCAGTACCTGAGCAAGTGGATCGAAAGCATCGACTGGTAAGAAGTCCGAATAAAGGGCAGCGTCTTTTTTTTTTTTTTTTTTTGGCAAACGTTTCTCATCGACTCGTTTGAACCATTAAAAAGTTGTTTTTATTGTAATACCTGTACTGATTTACCTGAATTTTTTTTATCTGGCATATCCCCTCCATACAATAAAAAGAGGAATAACTAACACTAAAACAAGAAAATCAAAGGTTGCAAAGTAAATCAAAGCAAAGGTTAAACTGGATGTCCTGATGGAAAAGAAAACTGTAGGTGCATTTGTATCGACATCGTAGACCAAACAGAAGCGAGCTCACACTTGTGGACGTGGATCTGGATCTATGGTCCTGCACTGGAAAACAACAGGGTCACCAAGGATATGGAAAGCTTCATGACATTGTATCCACAATGCAGGGATATCTTTGCGCATATTGAGAGTTTTGGTTCAGCTGCAAAAATTTAATTACATGTGGGGGAAAAAGTCCTCACAGCCCATAAAATCCTGGTTGTAAAAGTGCAGAAATACCTGTCCTTCATCATCATTTCAGCATCTGTTCATTAACTGTTCCATTGCTAGATTTTTATCAGACCAAAGCAAAAGTGTTTGAGCTAATGAGACTGATAATCATGGACTTCTCAATATTTGGATAAAGGTTTTGTTGAAGCACAGCATTAGCTGAAAACCAATTTGTAACCCTTTCAAGGTTAACCCCAAACTGAGCGTCTTCTGTTCATGCTACTCAAAGACTTACTGTGGTCTCCTCAGGGACACGGTGGCCATGCAGGACTCTCTGGCCACGGTTCGTTTCCACGACCTTCTCGCTCAGCTGGACGACCAACACAGCCGCTTCGCTCTGGAGAACAACTTCCTGCTGCAGCACAACATTCGCAAGATCAAGAGGAACTTGCAGGTCCGACCCTGGATTCGAAATACTTCTGTGTGAGGCAGGTTAAATTCCTTTATGTAACTAAAAGTACGAGCGGTTCTCTCTCCAGGATCGCTTCCAGGAAGATCCCGTCCACATGGCCATGATCATCTCCAGAAACCTGAAGGAGGAGCTGAAGATACTGGAGATTGCAAAGAGCACAGAGGTAAAAGCTGCAGCTCGGTTTCGTTGTTAGAACATAACTATGACAGCAGAATAACACCCGACAGATCTAAATCCTTCCGTTAATCAGACTCTGGCTTTAAATACACATTTACTTTTAGGCTCACACATCTGGGGTTTAAATTATAGACGAGTGTTCAGGATTCAAACAGCTTATAGGTGGATTACAGCCAGCTTCTGGTGCAGGTAGACCATCGTAAATCCTACCAGATGCAACTTAAAGCAAGAGAAAAGATGCTTTCAAGACAAAAATAGCTGAACAAATGATAAGAATTGTATTACTTTTCCAACTTAATGGCTGCTTGAATGCTCCAAAATCATGCTGATGCATGGTGCGTACACGTCTGCATGCTCTATGAATCAAAGCCCAATATGCACACAGGGACTGAGTTCTCATTCTTCAAAATGAAAAACCAACAGAAACAACCTCAGAATCAGCTTTTTTCTTATGTACTATAACTTTAGTGCATTA
Source organism: Copadichromis virginalis (assembly GCF_057382275.1). Classification (NCBI taxonomy): domain Eukaryota; kingdom Metazoa; phylum Chordata; class Actinopteri; order Cichliformes; family Cichlidae; genus Copadichromis; species Copadichromis virginalis. The sequence goes on from NC_140639.1 coordinate 25,962,481, forward strand.
AATAAAGCTGTAAAAACCATTTCACCTTCATGCTGTTTATATTCTCTTACTCTCACAGAGTAAAAAAATAAATCATCCTTTTTTTGTTTTTTTTCCCAGTAATTTTTCATCTGCATGTTATCTTTCCACTCAAACACAGAAATTTCTATTTCACAGCCACAAGCCGTAATCAGAAGATTAAAGCAACCTTCTACTAGATCTAAAAGATAGAAAGAATTGGAAAGGATCTACTTCATTACACCCCTTATACCTATTTTTTTTTTTCATGTATAAAACTGCAACGCTTGTGGGATAAATTACTTTTAATTTAAAAGGAAATACCATCTGTCCATCCATCTATCTTCTTCCGCTTATCCGGAGCCAGGTCACGGGGGCAGCAGCCCAAGCAGAGATGCCCAGGCCTCCCTCTCCCAAGCCATCCCCACCAACCTCCTCCACTTATCTGGAGGAACACCAAGGCATGCCAGCTGTGTCCTGGGTCTGCCCTGGGGCCTCTCCCGGTGGGACATGCCTGGAAAAGGAAATACTTGCCTGTGATATCCTCATTGATCCCAGAGTGATGTTTTTGGCCCTGATGAGAAACTGGCTAAAATTTGCTCCTCTGCAGACAGATCAGTGGACAAAACTATGACCCAAGTGAAACGTCTACAAGTCAGAACACTTGTCAAATACCTGAAAAGTCTGAACACCTTAAAACTACAGCAAGTGTTCCTTCTTTATTTAGCATGTTTTGCGATTCTGTTTTCTTCCCTCTTCTTTGTTTTTACTTTTAAATGCCTTATCTAGAAATCTGATTAAACATGAGGGTAGCAGCACGGGTTTCTGTTCATCTACACCACATACATTAAGATTGATGCAGTTTTGCTATCAAAACTACGATATACTCTGTGATAATGATGCTTAATGTTAGCTAAGGAGAGCGGATTTTGTCTTAAGATTGAGACACTTGGAGTGGGTGTAATCTTGATCTGATTTCGTTGTTTAGCAGAACTTTAACATCTATGTCTAAATTAATACCTGAATTCAGTTTCACTTTTCAAGGTACCGAAGAGTCTAAACCTGTTTCTGTTTCAGAGACGTTAAAATGTGTGACCTCTGTTTCGGTAGGATGAGACTGATGGGGCAGTGTCGGCCATGGTGGTGGAGAAACAGAAGCTGGACAACAAAGTGAAAGAGATGAAGCACATAGTCCAGGTAAAACTATTACGCAGCGTGTAGGTCCCAGCTCGAGGTTGGCCCGGCTCTGCTGGAAAATCTCTAACGGGCTCTTTGACTATCAGGTGGTGGATCAGAACATTAAGAACGTAGAAGACCTGCAGGACGAGTATGACTTCAAAGTCAACACACTGAAGAACAGAGGTGAGGAAATCGTCCAGGCTCAGCTGTAGAGCCAAACCCCAAAATGTGATTGCAGTGATTTGGATGGCTGAGGAAGTACTTTTGGTAATACAGTGAAGATCAACATGTCAAGGGGCAATTTGAGTTATGGAGGCAGAGAAATAATTTCAGAGAGCTGACGGAGTTTTGAGGTTTTGAGCTAAAGCGCACTTGTTGCCAAATGCGGTGATCTGATCTTAAAAAATTGGAACAAAGTAGCTCGTGTTGGTAAAATTACAGAGTGAAAGGCCTTTTCCAAACTGACATATATTAAATGCTCTTAAAAGTTCATTTAAAATTCAATCTATGTTGCTTCCAAGTTTTAATTGTGTGCATTTTTTTTCCTTCTTCCTCCACAGAGAATGAAATGAACGGCATGACGGTGAAGGACCTGGAGAAGGAGAAGATGACAGTCGGGAGGATGTGCTTTGAGCTGAAAGCCAAGCGTCAGGTGACGAGAAACACGACTAACATATAATCCCTTTGAGGTCACTGGGCTGTAACAATAAAGTCATTTTGATCTTATAAACTTTTTCTTTCTGAGGAGTTTTAAACGCCATAACAGGACATTTGATGTGACTGATGCGATGGACTCTTGGGTGTGGGTTTTTTTGTTTTGATTTTTTTAGGACGCTGTGCTCGGGCTGAACGAGCTGCTGAACGTCACTCAGGCCCTGCTGGCAGAGTTGATCTCCGAGGAGCTGCCCGACTGGAAGCAGCGTCAGAAGATCGCCTGCATCGGTGGCCCGCCCAACGCCTGCGTGGACCAGCTGCAGAACTGGTGAGCCGCCCTCTCCATCCCATCTCTTCCTCTTTAATCGCCTCTTTCTTCACTTCCTCTTCTGCTTAGCCATCAATCTTAGTGTCTTTTTCATTCTTCCACCTATATTTAATATTTCCCTCACCTTCCTCATCGTAATTTTTCCATCAGTTTTTTTTCATCAGTTCATTTTGATTAAACACCTGCGAGGATGTGAACCTGTTTGAGAAGAAAGGTTAAAGGGGTTTAATAAGATGTTAAAATAGTTTGATAAAAGACGTAACATGGTAGATAAACAGATGAAAGTGGTCACTAAACGATATGGAAAAATCCTAAATGGAGGAGATAAATGACTGAAAGTAAATGGAGAACCAAAAGTAATCCAGGGTCCAGTTCATGAACAGTTCTTCGGTCGACTGGGTGCTTCATCTGGTGTGTTATCTGATCTTCTGTCCTCGCCCTCCTGCAGGTTCACGGCAGTAGCGGAGAGTCTGCAGCAGGTCCGTCAGCACCTGAAGAAGCTGCAGGAGCTGGAGCAGAAGTTCACTTATGAGAACGACCCCATCACATTGAAGAAGGCTTACTTGGAAGGCCGAGCTCTGGAGCTCCTCAAAAACCTGCTGTCCAAGTATGAAACCCTTCACTCTTTATTGTTATCATTATTATTATTATCATTATTATTGCTGAGTGTTGTTATTATTGGCTGTTAACCTGGATTCTGATCTGTGTGAAGCTCTCTAGTTGTAGAGAGGCAGCCTTGCATGCCCACCCACCCACAGAGACCACTGGTGTTGAAAACAGGCGTCCAGTTTACGGTGAAACTTCGGTAAGAAGTTAAATGTGAAGTGTTTACGTGTCTTTCTGCCCTGACCACTAAATCATTTTTACATTTATATAAGTTATATAATAATTCATATAATTTCTCATTTATATAATTTCTAAAAAAATAAATAAAACAGAACCAGTTTATTACCACTCTTGGTCCTGTCATGCTTGGTATTGATCCAATACTGATACCAACATTGGTATCCATACTATCTATACATCCCTGAGCCTGGCTCTGCTGGAGGGTTCTTCCTGTTAAGAGAGAGTTCTTCATCCCACAAAATAAATAAAATAAGAATTTTTCCTTCTTTGTTTTGTACCCAAATGAAATGAAAACGCAGAAATTGCGTCAGGTGATGTTTATCTGTTGGTGAGCGTCAGCTTCCTGTTTCAGTCTCGTTTCCTTTCGGTTCAGGTTTCTGGTGAAACTGCAAGAGTTTAACTACCAGCTCAAAGTCAAGGCCCTGTTTGATAAGTAAGCAAATTCTCACCTTTGCTTTTGCCGCTTTGAATCATCATGCTGCATGTTTCCAAATATGTAACACTTTTTTTTTTTCTCCTCAGGGATGTTACAGAGAAGAAAGGGTACGTCTGAAATGTATTCATACACATTGAAATATATAACGTGTTATTCAGTAACGCAGCTGATTAATAGCTTTCCATTGATCATCTTTGAATCAGGTTCAGGAGGTTTAACATTTTGGGGACAAACACCAAAGTCATGAACATGGAGGAGTCCAACGGCAGTCTGGCAGCAGAGTTCAGACATTTGGTAAAATCAGTGTCTTAGTATTAAACCCACAGTATTCCCTTCCACTGGTTATATATTGTTTTTATTATTTAGGGAGATTTCTTAGACACCCTAATAGTGATGCCTTTCCAACTTAATCTCCATACAGCAACTCAAAGAACAGAAAGGACCTGGAAACAGAACAAATGACGTAAGAGCCTTTAAAACTTTATTCCATATAATACACAAACCTGCTCTGTGTGTTTGAGACTGCAGGTCACATACTGGCTGTTTTACAGTCATCATAGAGGCCTTCAATATGCAACAGACTCGTCTACCTGGATGTTTTTTCTTCCTCTTCTTTAGCTGTAGGAGCGCGCCCTCCTTCTCTGCGCTTATTCTCTTGTGTGGTGGAATATAACCATTAAATTAGTAATTCTGTCCAGGCCGAATGTCACATGAAAATCACCGTTTCAGCTTCCCACGGCATGTTAGTGCGAAAGCTTCAAAATAAAAGTTCTTTAGAAAAAACTGAAGGGATTTTATAGAACTAACAGTGGCCTAAAAAATCATTTTATATGTAATGCACACTAGAAAAAGAAAAGAATTCATTGTCCCGCATTACAGCTTACATAGCTATATGAGGAACCTTGTTCTACTTTATATGTAACCTCTGTAAATGTGACGTAAGGACAGATATGGACACATAGTTTGTTTTGTTGGAGAAAGATTGTAAACTACATTTGATGTGGTTTTACGTGTAGATTGGTGATGTGGAGTGAAGTTTAGTTACAGGAACGTTGCATGCTTCCTGCAGAGGCTTGGGGAAGGGTGTTGTGTGTTTTGGGTAAGCTGAGTGTGTCTCTGGGTGTTCAGGGTCCTCTGATCGTCACCGAGGAGCTCCACTCGCTCAGCTTTGAGTCGGAGCTGCAGCTCAACCAGTCCGGACTCGACATCAAACTTGAGGTGAGACCCGCCCTTTGTTCATGCTCAGAATTAAACTGGAGTTGATAGAGGAGATTAAACCCTGCTGCTTCCTCCTGTCGTTTTATTTATTTCTAGGCCATTTCTCTGCCCGTGGTCGTCATCTCCAACGTCTGCCAGCTACCCAGCGGCTGGGCCTCCATCCTCTGGTACAACATGCTGACCACGGAGCCCAAAGTGAGAACACGCTTTGATTTCAGTCCGCTCCTAGCACCTCCACGTACCCTCGCTTTTGTCTCTTACCAATCTCCAACTGTCATATTTTCCAGAACCTGAAGTTCTTCCTCTCCCCTCCTGCGGCGAAGTGGTCTCAGCTCTCCGAGGTGCTCAGCTGGCAGTTCTCCTCCGTCACCAAGCGAGGCCTGAACCAGGAGCAGCTCAACATGCTCGCTGATAAACTGCTCGGTGAGACGCACAAAAATAACATGTGGTAATGTTTTAAGAAAATTCAAGGCCACTAAATATCTTTTAAAGTCTCTGTTTTATTCATAACAGGCTTAAACCTTAACTATAACTAAAGATCTTAACCCTCAATCTGTCGTTTCTTTACTACTGATGAAATATAAGACGATCTGAGGCTCAGAAAGCTGCAGACCAAAACGAATGGCTCAAAGTCAACAAATGGCCGACTGTCACTGCTGTGCTAATAAACTTCTACCTGCAGCACACATGAATAACCTGCAGATGTTTGTACCTGGTTGTTTTTCTGTGAAGGAACCAAAGCTCAGAGGAACCCGGAGGGACTCATCCCCTGGACCAAGTTCTGCAAGGTGAGCCATAGTCTGATAAGCCTCATTTATCCAGCTGATAATGATTTCATTTATATTCAAAACCAGGAGACTCAGAGGGCAACGTAACAATCACAAAGGTTAAAACTTTAAAAAAAAATGCAATTATGCAGGTGTTGATGTAAATAGTTACAAATAAAAACAAAGTCCGTAAAGACTGTTTGATACACTGTACTGCCAAAAGTACTCACTCGCCTGCCTTCACACACACACATCAACTTGAGTGACGTCCCATTCTTAATCCATAAGGTTTGATATGATGTTGGCCCTTTGCAGCTATAACAGCTTCAGCTCTTCTGGGAAGGCTTTCCATAGGTTTAGGAGTGTTTTGAGGAATTTTTTACCATTCTTCCAGAAGCACATTTGTGAGGTCAAACTGTTGATTTGAGGACAGGACTCTGTGCAGGCCAGTCAAGTTCTTCCACACCAAGCTCACTCATCGATGTCTTCATTGACTTTACTCTGTGCACTGGTGAACAGTCATGTTGTACCAGGAAGGGACCATCCGCAAACTGTTCAAAGCTGAGAACATGATATTGTCCAACATGTCTTGATATGCTGAACCCTCTATGTTCCTTTCACTGGAACTAAGGGCCTGAGCCCAACTCCTGAAAAACAACCCACATCATAATAACCGCTCCAACAAACTTTACACTTTGCACAATGCAGTCAGACAAGTACCGTCTAGACCAGGGGTCAGCAACCTTTAACACCCAAAGAGCCATTTGGACCCGGTTTCCACGCAAAGGAAAACACTGCGAGCCACAAATACTTTTTGACATCTAAAATGAAGATAACACTGTATGTATTGTTTTTTACCTTTATGCTTTGTGTGAACAACTAAGGTGTGTTGCTTATGAAATCCATGAAGTGCTACAGAGAAAATTACATTTTATTTATGTAATGAACACATTTTGAACTCTTAAAGAAATATAACCAAAGGAAAACGATCCATGTAGCAAAGAAAAACTGTTGTGTGCCACCCTTATATCGCCTTTGGGCTTTTGGAGCGTAGCAGAGCCTTGACCTGAATTTTAAAAAATAATTGGAAAAAAGCACTACGCTACTATGCAACGGGGCGATTGTGGCTCAAGAGTTGCCGGTTCGAGCCCCGACTCCGACAATCTCGGTCGTGGTGTCCTTGGGCAAGACACTTCACCCGTTGCCTACTGGTGGTGGTCAGAGGGCGCCAGTGTCCGGCAGCCTCGCCTCTGTCAGTGCGCTGTGGCTACAATGTAGCTGCCATCACCAGTGTGTGAATGTGTGGATGACTGAATGTAGTGTAAAGCACTTTGGGGTCCTTAGGGACTAGTAAAGCGCTATATAAATGCAGGCTATTTACTAAAAAATGAAAAATAAATATTTGCATAAATATTTATTTATTTACTTATATTTATTTTACCTGGTAAATGTGTGTGGCGGGGCGTGGTCTGCAGTGCCGCTGCATGTGAGGAGGCGGACGCACCTGAGCGGCACCCGCAATCACGCCTCGCCGCCTTAACGTCTGTGCTCTCTATGCTGTTGTGTTGGTGTGTGTCGGGCTGTGAGCTGAAAAGCTACAGCCGGCTGTATACGTACAGCAACCGTGTGTGAAAAGTGGTCAATAAAGAGATGCTGAAAAGCATGTTCATGGAAATATCGTCAGGTCTGCCGTGGTATGTTTACAATGGAACTTCTGCTGCTGAACCTCTGCGCACAGTGAAGTGACTTTCATCTTTGCGCGGGACTGTAAGCGGTCATCTGTGAGGCGTGAGCGGTGTTTGTTTTTAACATAGTTCACGGTGGAGCTGCTGACATAATGTGGATCTGAAGATCCATAATTGGCCTACCAGGGGTTGAAAGTCTCGGGAAATGCACGGCGTTTCGGCGGGTATACCGGCTTCCGCGAGTGTGACGCTATTTTGAGCGACGAAAAATAATAAAATATAATTTTATTTTTATATTTCAATATCACAATAATCTTCCAATTTAGAACTACAAGTTTAAAAAGAACTAACACAAAAAATACACTTCAGCTAAATACTTGTCATTTATTTTCCCAAACCACGCGGAGCCGCAGTATAAGGACTGCGTCTACACCAGGTTGCCGACCCCTGGTCTAGACTGAAAACTGTGATTCTTCGCTCCAGAGAACACGTTTCCACTGCTCTAGAGTCCAGTGGTGGAGTGCTTTACACCACTGCATCTGACGCTTTACATTGGCAGTCTTTGGTGATTGACTTTGGAGAAAGTCTGCATCCCACAGCTGACTGGAATATTTAGTAGTAAGGAAATTTCATGCCTGGACTTGTTGCACAGGTGGCATCCTGTCACGATACCATGCTGGATTCATTCAGTCATTCATTCACTGAGCTCCTCAGAGCGACCCAAATGTTTGTAGAAACAGTCTGCATGCACAGGTGGTGGATTTTATCCAGTCGTGGCCATGGAAATGACTGGAACACCCGAATTTTAAGATTTGGATGGCTGAGTGAATACTTTTGGCAACATAGTGTATTTATATCAGTGTCTTCATCTATATCCATCTAACAAGTGGGTATCTTTGTCATCAGCTTCTTTTCTATTGGCCCTAAGTTTACTCCCAAATAAAGCTTTTAAAGATTGTTTTAATGTTGAGTATAACTGACGCTTGAGCCACGTTCCCATGGCTGCAGCCTCCTCAGGCAGCTTGCTCCAAAGCCTTGACTCTGGAGCAGCTGCCTCGTGATCTGAGCCAACAAATATTCGCCTGTAATCACTTCTATTCATCGTGCACTGAACCAGACTTTGTGATTCGTCCAGCAGCAGAGCGCAAACGAGAAGGCGTTCCCTTTCTGGTTGTGGATTGAAGGTATCCTGGACCTGATCAAAAGACACCTGCTGTCCCTCTGGAACGATGGGTGAGTGGCGCTCTAGTGAAGCTGCGAGAGTCCGTGGGGGGAGAATTTAAGCGGTAAACATGAGTTTGTTTGTTTTCTCCTCCTGCAGCTGCATCATGGGATTCATCAGTAAGGAGAGGGAGAAGGCTCTGCTGACTGACAAGTGTCCGGGCACCTTCCTGCTCAGGTTCAGCGAGAGCAGCCGAGAGGGAGCCATCACCTTCACCTGGATCGAACACGACGTCCACGGTAATAAAGTCACTTCATTTGACCTTCATTTACACTTTCAACAACACAAAACTTGAAATTTTGAAGGTTTTCATGATTAAACGTCTCTAAAGATGTGGCTGACGAGACATTTTTATTTTGGGAGATTTCTCTACGACTTCAAATCAAACCACATGAACCAATAGCCTTGATGTCCTGTGCAAGAAGTAAGTTTGAAGGAGGTTTAGTCCTCAGATTTAATCTCTTTGGTCTCTTTTTCCACGCAGACAAGCCGGTCTTCCACTCCGTGGAGCCGTACACGAAGAAGGAGCTTTCCGCCGTCTCGCTCCCCGACATCATCCGCACCTACAAGGTAATGGCAGCGGAAAACATCCCAGAGAACCCGCTTCGCTTCCTCTACCCCAACATACCCAAAGACAAGGCCTTTGGGAAGTACTACCCCAAACCATCAGAGGGTAAGAGCTGCTGTTACGTTTGGTTTTTGCCCATAAATACTCTGATACTCTGCAGACCTTCATCCAAGCTTCATTTACCTTCCAGCTGCTGAACCGATGGAGTTTGAGGACACGGACAAGACTGGCTACATGAAGACGGAGCTCATTTCGGTTTCAGAAGTGTAAGCAGAGAGAAACAAACGCATCACGACTAAAGAGAAAGACTTAACGTGTAATCATGGTTTGTGTCCGTGTGGTTCAGACATCCGTCCAGGCTACAGGACAACATGATGCCGATGTCTCCGGACGACTACAAGGCTCTGGAGCAGTACGTGAGCCCCAGAGACATTGACGCTGTGGTGAGTCAGCACTGTTTAAACTATAAATTTGGTATTAGCCGAGCAGTAGTAAAACTTCAAAAAAGTACAACGCAAACCAGAAATGAAGGCTGTTCACCTTCAAAGTAAAAGTTGCAATCTTTGTAACCTAGGGTGCTTGGGAAATAAAAGCGTCTGGACTTCTTTGTTTCCTTTAACCTCCTAGGACCCGAACTCTTCCAAAGCATGCATTTTTAATTTCTTTTTGATATTTGGGCATATTGGGGCCCGATGAATGTAAAAACAAAGAATTACCAGATTTTTTTTTTTTACCTTTTGTTTTTAAGAAAAATAAGAGCCACATATGAGGATATTCGTTTAAAATTTTGACAGAACAGTAGCAGTATAATGTCCTCGTAGGTGTATATCAGGCCCTTGTAGAGCAAAATTGAGTATTTTGGTCTAAATAACCCAAAATGTGATGTCCACATATGTGGACACCAGGTCCTAGGAGGTTAAGATGTTTCACCTCCTATCCAAGAAGCTTCTTCAGTTCTAATTGATCCTCTATCGAATCACAAAGTCCAAGGTGTGAAAATGGTGTGGGTCACAATCAGCCAAGGTGTCGGGTGTACGCCTTGTGAAGCCCAGCCCCACCCTATCATGTGATTTACTGAGGTCAGATGGCCCAGGGTGTGAGTGGGCGTTAAGGTGTCTGGATCTCAAAACTGGCGTATAGATGGCAGACAGTTGGCGTTGTAAACCATCGCCTCTGTTCAAAGACAGTCGTTCACAGTGGACATAGATGGCGTCTTTCACTCTCTTTTTCAAACCATCTGTCCTCTCTGTCCAAAATGTGAACATTGGCATCCTTAAAAGAGCGACCTTTGTCCTTTAGATGCAGATGAACAGCTGAGTCTTGTCCCGTGGAGGAAGTTCTTCTATGTTGTGCCATGCGTTTATGAAGTGGCTTTAAGTCCAGATGCTTTTCTTTCCAAGCTCTTTAGACTATGATGACCTGGATGACTAAGAACCTTCACAGACACTCTTTGTCACCCTTTGCCAGAGCTTTTATTTTGAAGGCAAACGATCTTGAGCAGTTGGGCAATGTCTGTAGACAAGTCCAACTGCTCACAAGGAGGTCTTTGCCAATCGGATGGGCAATACGCATTTTTCCCTAGCAACAGGTGGTTGTCAGGGACCAAATTGTCAGTACGTTTAACTGAGGCTTTAGCAATTATTTTCCCACCAACTATCACAATTCATTTCTCTCTCACAACTGGTCTGTAAGCGTGTGTGAGTGGAACTTTATTTGCTCGATCCTACATCATCACAATGACAAAATGGCGGACAAGTTAATATCACATGCTTATTGGTCATGTGTCCTCAAATCCTCAGTTTTACCCATCATCACTTGAAGTTGCTGGTTGTCATTGACTCTCTTGTCACCACCTTGCTGCTCTCTGTGTGGATGGCCCTTTCAGCACCACCTTGTGGCAGTATGCAGATTGCAGCGGGCAAGCAGGAGCCCGAGGATTTGGACTGATTCTGGTTCATCTTCACTTTCATTGTTTCCATTCGTGTGTGTGTGTGTGTGTGTGTGTGTGTGTGTGTACTTACTTTTTGGTGAACGAGGTCGCCACAAAACCGAGAGGTCCTGTCAGCAAGACCATCAAGTTTGGTGCAACCAGGAGGGTGAACCTGAAGATCAAACCTCCTAAAACATGTTACTGTTGTCTTCTGTCTATGCAAAGATGCAAATTAATGGAAATTTGCTCTGCATGCTCTGCATGGGGACAATTGTCCAAAACCCATCAGCAGTGATTCCCCTCACTTGGCCATCAGTTAGAAATGATGAAGGAGCTTATTGATGGCGTCTGAAAGCAGCTGGCGCTGAATCCTTACACTCTGATGTCATTTAGAGATGAAAAGAGAGAAATTTTGAGTAATCTTTGTCTCTTTTTTTAAAAACATGGCAGTATAAATGACCTTCTGCCCCTGGAGAAACAGTTTTTGTTTTGTTTTTCCTCTTGGCACTGCATGATGTCATTGAAAAGGGACTTCCTTTTATGGACACCAGTTTCTAGTGTTGGGACAGGCTCCAGCCCCCCTTTACTGCATCAGCTGTTCCTGTTGTCTATCCCTCTACAATGTTTCTGTCTGTCTTCTAGGTCTGCTTTCAGGCCAACAATCTGCTGGATCTCGAAGACTTTGACCATCAGGTAGATGCAGCTTCAGCGTTGCGCTGCTGTGTGTTAAAGTTTAGTCGGTGTAGCTTTGACACACCTGCTGCATGTTGCCATACTAATGTTTAAACTCCCTCAAGTGTTTAGTACATCATCCTCACTTGTGTGGGCCGCCCAGGTAGATTAAGTTTATTTCCTTTTTTTTTTTTCTTCTTTAAAAGAAAATCCATCTGACAGGACAACACGGTCCATGATTTGGACAGCCCTCCTCGTTCTTATTTTCAAAGTTTAGGGTCCAGCATGATTTTGGAAGGGTTTCTAAAGATTTTAACATTTATTTGGCAGTTTAGCAGTCAAGACTTGATCGGAAGGCGAGAGGGTGCAAGGAAAGATGAAGCAAAGGATTGCTGGTCGACCAAACCCAAGCTTTCAGCTATAAGGCATGCGTGCCTGCTAACCAGTAAACTAAACTGCACCACTGGTTTTTAGACTGGCTTCTGACATGCCAATTTCTGATATGACTTTGAACTGGTTTCTGACCCTTTTTTTGACATGAGTTTTGACTGTTTTCATTTTTATTTGAGTCGGTAGCTGCGCTTGGTCTCAGTATTGTATTTTTTCACGTAATCCAGTCTGCCTCTGTGATGTTGAGCTCTGTACTGTGTGATTTAGACCACTGGCTACAGGACACATTGTTCTTCATGTAGCTGAGAATATTTCCCAGATGTATTTTGGCCTAAATTGTCTCAATTTTGTTGAAATGAGAACATTGATAATAAAAGCATGAAGCTCTTCTTCCTTGCTAACCCTGTTACCCTGTAACTGCCAGCACGTTTTGTGTTTTTCTGTTTTCTCTGTAATATTGTAGGTTCTTTACCTTACAATATAAAGCGCCTTGAGGGAACTGTTGTTGTGATTTGGAATTATATTAAAAATAAAAAAATTAAATCAAATTTTACTTATTTCTTTTCAGATGAGTGCAGCAGACTTTCGAGATGGAAACTGAAGGGAAGTCGTATTCCTTTGACCTTCATTCTTCTCCTTGTACTGTACTTTTCACCAGAGGTCATCAGGTTATGTACTCGACTCTTAGATTCCTGTATGATTTTGACAGCACGGTCACCTTTCAGAAACAGGAGAAAATTTTCTCCTTTTTATTTGTATATAGTGTTTCTTTTTGATTAACTGTGAACTTTAAAGCCCTCAGTATCCTCTGCTGTAAAACTGTAGCATTTAAAACGTTTCTGCTTGCTTCATGAGAAATGATCATCATAAATGACTGTTTGGATTCATTTTATCAGTATAATAAATGCTTGTATTAAAATGAGTCAGTCATGCTTTGTTTTTAAGGTATAAAAACCTACTCTTTCACTCACCCCCTCCCTGATCCTGTTGTGAGGTTTCTTCCTGTTTAAAGGGAGTTCTTCTTCCCCACCATCGCATCATTTGATGGTTAGGGTTCTTTCAGTAATACTGTCTGATCTTTACCTTTATAATAAAAAGCATTAAAACAACAGTTGCTATAAAATTATATAAAAAGTATAAAATTAAGTTAACCTCCTAGCACCTAGCGTCCACATGTGGACATCACATTCTGGGTTTTTGCTCTACAGGGGCCTGATATCCACTTACGAGGACGTTATGCTGCCACTGTTCTATCAAAATTTAAAACAAATGTCCTCTTATGTGGATCTCATTTTTGTCAGAAACAAAAATCAGGTTAAAAAAATAAATAAAAAATTCTGCTAATTGTTTGTTTTTTACATTCTTCAGGTCCCAATCAGCCCAAAGAGCAAAGAGAAATCAAAAAGGCATGCCATGAAAGAGTTCGGGTCTTCGGAGGTTAAACTGAACTAACACACTGTTAAGGTTACAGGTTTCACACTGATATTTTTCTGCTGCTTCTAAACTGGGCCAAGTAACATCAGTATAACGATTGATACATGTACTGTCAACAGAGCAACTGATTTTACAAAGATGAGAGTTTAAACAATGCAGACCAAAAACACAGATGCTGCAGTGTGAGAGGAAAAGCATTGTGAGGTAACATACTATTCAAAGGATGTTCTTCAAAAGTTTTGGCCAGTAAGGCTGGAAAAGATCTAATACATTAATAAAGTTTAGACTTTGTGAAGGCAGGAAGTGAGTTGAGACTCACAGCTCTATCACTGAGATGCAGGAGAATCTGAATTATTTCAATAAATTCATTTAAAAAAAAAAAAGGATGGTTTTCAATTTTTAGTCTTTCAGCTGCTTCGGCGCTATGTACAGTAGCGCTCAGAGTAAAGAAAATAAAAACAGAATTCAAATACGCTTAGTCTACCTGCAAAGTACAAACAGATATCCTCTTTTAGGGTCATACAGTCCCAGTCAAAAGTTTAAGACTCGAAAAATGGCAGAAAAAATCATATTTTGCATGGTTGGATCTTAACAAGGTTCCAGGTAGAGCTTCAATATGCAACAAGAAGAAATGGAGTGAGACTAAACATTTTTTAATTGGTCTTAAACTTTTGTTTAGTAATGTTTAAAGAACAATAACTGTTGAACTGTTTACAGCCAACAGGTGGAAAAAAGTCAGAGCAAAATTGTGTTTTAGAAAACAAATTTCACAACACAAAGACTTTAGACCTTCCTGGCGTTGACACACAGAGGTCAGAGGGATCTTCCAGGAGTGGCGATGCTGGTCATTTAATTTCAAACCTGTTGCTCTGGAGTGAGTTACTGTATCTAGATAAGATGAAATCCTGACTACTGGCCTCAGGTGTCTGCCACCATGTTTCAAACTGGTTTTAAAATCTATTTCTTCCATTATTCTGAACTGGTTCTAGACTGGGACAGTTGCTGTGAATTTAAAGATCAAAGTTTAGTCTAGTTGTACACAAAAATGTTTCCTACAAGCTAAATATTCTCCAGCCCAAAGTCAAGAGTGCTGCGGCTGACTTAAAAACCAAAGAAATCTCATGGGGCCCATCCAATCTTAACCTTCACTCTAACCAAAATACATCACTTTTACTTTCTCTTGTATTTCACTGAAAATTGTATTTAAAAACAAACCACACATAAAATACTAAAACTACTCAGTCATAAGTGTTACCAGGTGAGACATGAGTAATATCACCAACAACTACCATACTGCCTGTAAATACATTTATATAAATATGTTACTGTACATACTCGAGTAATGCCAAAAGTTGAAGTCTTTGAATATCAGGAAAATAAATCTGTTTGATCAAATACAAACAGGTGAAGTTTTATATTTTAAGACCTACTGCTCTCTTATTTAATTTCAGCCAGTTAAACGTCAGTTTTATATCATCACATTAAAGGTACTTTTTTCTTTTCTTTACACATTTACAGAGTTTTAGCACTTTTTGTTGTCTTCGGTCATTCGCAGTGTTTGCCGGTTATTCCGAGCTTTCACTGGCTGTGGGTTCAACCTCGGGCCTGTCAGTGACTTTTAGAGGCTTGAAAAGTGAAGCACAAAAGGGTTGATCTGCTTTTCATCTGACCAAGCCTTCACCTGCTGTGAAAGGAAGTAAAAAGCCTACTCACTGAGTTATCAAGGAAAAGAAATACGGAAATCCTCTTGACGTTTTCCCTTTTTTTTTTTTAGGTGGAATAAAGAAAAAAGCGTGTGGTAGCTCTTGTATCGCCTGAGCCATCTTTTCAGACGAGAGAAGAGATATTAAAACGTGACGATGGAGATGGTCGTGGGTTTAACCAGCATCATGGCGGTGAAGGAACCTCCTAAATCATTCATATAAAACTCAAACAGCCAGCTGGTTTTTCTATGTTTTTATTCTGTGAATAAATATCTGGGCCGCCTGCATTTGCTCAGTGAGCTGCAGCAGCTTTACATACACATGAAGAAGAAACAGAACGACACCAAACACGTTACATTCAGAATACTTTGGACTTGGATTTGGATCAGTTCACCTCATCCTACAATCACGTCATCTTATTGCTACTAGTGTCAAAAATATTGGTGTTTTGTGCTTCCTTTAAGTTCCTTTTTTAATTTGAAATGTAAACTGGATGAACTGATCCAAACCCGAGGAAAAAACAAAAACTGTTTGTGGATTTTCTAAGTTGTGGATTACATTACAGACTGTCTGGTTCAGTTTGTTTGCTCAAAAAGAAGTAAAAACAGTCAAGCGTGCTTCAGACACACAAAAACACATCTGCTTTTCAAGTATGACTGCTCCTCCAAAATAAAAGCCTTTAAATTTGAACAGCAGAAAATGAGAGGATCAACAAAGGAAGCAGTTCACTGGTTGTTAAACGAATGCTGGATGTTTTTAATTCCAACTTTAACTAGCTTAAAATGCAGGATTAATTAAGATGTAGATCCGAGGACTTACATGTGGAATTTTCACGTCTACAGCAGGAAAGAAAAAAATAAAGTACTCAAGCAGTTTCTTTTAATTCTCCATTTAAATAACACTGCATTTAAATGTTGTTTGGGGGGATTTTACAATTTGTGCCTAGAAACTACAGAGGCTGTCGTCAGACACTGGTAGAATTACCAATAAAGTTTTAAAAAGAAGTTCAATGAGGAGAAAGATTAAGAACCATCTATAAGATATATAGATGATTTATGAAGTCAAAAGAAAAGTAAGGTTGCTCTGTGTTATCTTAATCCTAGAGAACGTACAGGTTGCTAGGGAAACATGCGTATTCATTTTAAGGTCGATTACAAAGACTAGTGTAGCAAAAACCTCGCTTTAGTGGCTAACAGGCTGCTGCATTTGTGCAGTTTGTATGGAAGACTCCAACTTGTCTGACACTTGCCAACTGCTCACTGAGTGGTAGAGAAATTATGAAGACTGAGAACAGACCTCTGCAGACCGGTCGGCATCTTCGATGCCAACAACAGGCGATCACAGCAACCTGCTGACTATCAGAGCAACACAGTCTTTGCAACCAATTTCAACTCAGCGACAAGTCTCTAGGTCTCTATTAGCGAGACCTTAAAATGTTTAAACTGATTAAAATGTGACGCTTTCTGTTTTCAAACAAGGCCACTAAAGGATTTGTGATAATAACTAGAATAGTAAGAGTAGTAGTAGCAACTTTCACAGTACTCCTTAGTTACTTTAAAGCAACTCACAGGGACCAATCAACTCACTGTTTATGCC
The DNA here is from genome assembly GCF_057382275.1 of Copadichromis virginalis. Lineage (NCBI taxonomy): Eukaryota > Metazoa > Chordata > Actinopteri > Cichliformes > Cichlidae > Copadichromis > Copadichromis virginalis. Next base: position 25,979,106 of record NC_140639.1, read on the forward strand.
ACATACTGAAATACACTAGACAGACTTTCAAAATAAAAGTATTGAAATATCTCCATTGCTGAGTGCATCCATTTTCTGCTGTGACTTCTTTAAACTAAGACAAAGTGTAAGAAAAACATTTTCTTGCATGTTTACAGTCATTCACTCTCCCTGCAGGAGCCCTGGCAGTGTCGCGTCTGATATGCAGAAACGCTTTCAATGGTCAGGAGACGAAGTAGGAACTGAACTTTGGCTGGCTTGCTAAAGTAAATAAAAGAAAAGAAGGGTGAAAATTCCAGTTTTAGTGGAAAAACAACAACAATAAAAACAAAAAACCCTTTAACTCATCTGTCGCCACATTAAAAAACTGCTTACGAAAAAAAATAAGAAGAAGAATTTTATGGTTCAAATACTATCCAAAAGTTTGACTGAAACACACACTGTCATCAAATCTGAACCCATCACCACACGAGACCGATCGACTACACATTTTTACACCTATTTACAGAGACTCGCCGTCCTCGGTTAATATACACAAACACTACAGTAATGTACAGTTTATCTTACATCGATTATCACAAACGCACATCAAAAAGTGTTTGGGGGGGAGGAGTTACATTCCATAACAAAGGTTTTATACTGCTGCTGCTTCCTGTTGCTGATGTTCAGAATAAAAAGAACCGTCAACGTAAAAGCTGAAACACGGAAAATAAGAGTACTTCCACACTCAGAGTACACACACGCGATACAAAAACCCAACGACACCTAAAGAGAACATGATGACGAGCATTTACACTCGGAGGGAGGCGGCTGCTGCGCTAACAGATACTGTAAAGGTTTGTTTTCAGTTATTTCAGCGATGAGTCTACTTGCGATCTTTCCAGTTTTTTGTCTAAAGCACCGCCTGATCTCTTCCCCTCGCCGGCGGAGGCAAGCGCCCGGCCTCACACGCCTGAGCAGCGCATTCTCCATCACAGCAGCCCGTCCAGGTTCTCTTCGTTCTTCTTGGCCGTGCTGCCTTCCTGATGGGTGTACTGATTGTGGTAATCGCGGAGGATGGTGACGACGTCATGGTGGCCGAAGTGCACGGCCTCATCCATCGGCGTGTTCCCCCACCTGCACCAGACACGAAGAACTTTAAACACAAATCCACCTCGTTTCATTTAACACATCTGGCTCAAAGAAATTCCCTCCATCTCCATCTATCTAGATAAGGTTTTTTTTTTTTTTTTACATGTATTTATTAAAAAGATAACTAAAGTAAAGTGTGGTCTCGGTTACCTGTCTTTGGGAACTGGGTTGACCTTGCAGGCCTCCAGCAGGAAGCGGACCACCTCAGCATGTCCTGAAACACACAAACATCGGGTCAGCTGACCGAACAGAGTAATTGCCATGACGACAACCTGACTGTACGCATTTCACCTTCAGCGGCGGCCACGTGCAGCGCTGTCCTCGAGTCGTAGTCCCTCTGCTCCATGTCCATGGAGGACAGCGCAAACCTGCACAAAGACAGAACAGCCAAGCAGGAAGGAAGGAGTGAGAGCCATGTGGAAACAACCAGACTAATTTGGACTTGGTTCAATCATGTGGGTTTCTTTAAGTTTCAAGCTCTTTGCGATGGTGCTGAAGGTAAATTACCTAAAGACTAGAAGTGATGTTTGCAGACTAAACTGGGGGGGAAAGCCATCTAGTGGCTGACATCTTCATATCAGACCTCTACCTCCTTTTCCTTGGTGGACATGCTGCACCTCAGCTGTTCAGAAGAGACTCAAAACAGGCAAAGATGTCTTTCCCTTTTTGCAAACTCCCTGATTTTGGCTTCCCACAACTGCATGACTATTACTGACTGATATTTAAAATGCAGGCTCTGCCAATGAAAATGCAAGGAGCTAATTTAAGCGGTCCCTAAATCAGTACTGATGGTGTGTCCCCATGTGCTAATCACAGCCTTCCTCTGCACTGAGCAGCTTGAAGTTTACAGGACTAGTCTGAAGACAGACAGGCACACAACAAAAAATAAATGTGGATACAATAGATGGTGTGGGCTACTCCCACTAAGCAGTTCCGATTTAATGCGAGTGACGTTAAATAATAAAAACATTGCAATGATTTCTAACGCGATCTGTTCAACATCAGTTCAGATGTCCCATAAAAGCGAGGCTGTATCCATCCAGCTCTCAACTGAAATGGACTGAAATCAACCAATCACTTTCCACTTGGCCATAGACAACTATCCAGTAAACATGATTCGCTAGTTTCAGGAAAATGATCAGTTTACTAAAGATACATTATCCCCCTCCAAAGTGTCAAAATCCTGCAGTGTTTGCAGAACATCACAGCAGAAAAAGAGGAACCGTCAAGTAGTTTTATTCACATCCATCGTGGGAACCCAATGAATGGAATGAAAGACTTTATATTATTAGCCTGCAAAGATTAATTTAGAAATATTAACTTATAGGAACGTAGCAGAATGTAAAGATGAGAGCAGGACCCTGCTGATTTAAATTGGTGCCAAGTTTTAGTGCAGTTTTTTTCCCCCAAACCAACAAGTCAAATAATCCAATTGGTGTGCCTGGGCCCAAGTGATGTAGATGCTGTCATCAGATGGTGAGCGCTCAAGTCTACACGGAGGTTTGTGTACCTGCCTGTTATCTGTGTGTGGTGGCCAAAAATCATATATGAAATTAAAATCAAATGAATGTCTCCGTGCTGTCCAACGGTCCTGAGTGTTACTGACACTAAACCTGAGAGCTGACGTACCTCCTGAGAGCTGACACGTCTCCTGTGTAAGCAGCAAACAGCAGGTTGATGACAGACTTCACCTGAAACACGAGAAAACAAAGCAGAGACCGTGATGCTATAATAATGCATCATAGCTTAGTGTTACTGTGTTTTTGAAATATGGTAGAACTGAAAAATCTAATATTTGTTGTTTTTCATGTGGTTTAATGTACAGTGAAAGACACCAATGATCAGGTTGTGTAAAGCTGGAAAATAACACAGCTGATGCAGTAATCTTCCAGCAGATGGCGCTGTGGATTAAGCTTCCACAAACAAGGAGGGTAATCTGCCTTTTATGGTGACACTTAGAGTCAAAATCAACACAAACTGCTCTAAACCGCAGAAAATAATCAAAATAATTACATCAATGATCTCTGTTGGTGCGTTAAAAGGAACTTCCGCTTATGTTAGTTATGTTGCAGTGCAGTCTGGGTAGTGATGTCTGGTGATTTCTGATCAGTCTTTTTCAATCTGAACCCCACAGTAATGTAACTCAGACATTACTCACTGTGAAGAAGATCACAGCACACAAGCTAACAGCAGCTTTAATGGCTCAAAATATGCATCAAACATTCAGGATTTTAACACCGCACTCCAGCAGAAGGACATTTACAGCGTGTAAAGGTCAAAATAGTCGAGGTTGTGAAAATGGAGAAGGATGAAGGCTGATGGTGCTGGCGCTCACCCTCTGGTCTCCTCCCTCCCTGCGAGGATCCAGCTTCTTTGCAAAGTGCCTCAGGTTGTCATAGTTGTGGAAGTTACACAGGGAAACCAAATCCTAAAAGGAGAAAACATGACCCAAATATTAAAAAAGAATAATAAAAGTATCTTAGGGTGAGATAAAGGAGATAAAGGATTATTTTGAACTTTGAACTACTGGTGGTGGTCAGAGGGCCCGGTGGCGTCTGTGTCCGGCAGCCTCGCCTCTGTCAGTGCGCCCCAGGGCAGCTGTGGCTACAATGTAGCTTGCTATCGCCAGTGTGTGAATGTGTGTGTGAATGTGTGTGTGAATGGGTGAATGACTGAATGTAGTGTAAAGCGCTTTGGGGTCCTTAAGGACTAGAAAAGCGCTTCACAAATGCAGGCCATTTACCATTTTGAATCATGCAAAGCTACTCAAGCATAGTCCAGGAAATGACTTTAAAGATGATGTTACCGTGCAGAACTGGATGCCTCTGACGCTGTTGCCCAGCTTGTCGAGCGGAGGAGACCAACACATGATGCCCATCACGTTGGGAACGACCAGCAGGATCCCGCCAGCCACACCCGATTTAGCCGGCAGACCAACCTGAGGCAGAAAGAGAGAATGTGTGATGTGAGATTACCTGTTAAAAGTGTGGCTCACATCTTTCTTAAAGTAACCAACAGATCCCAACCCCCCCCCAAAAAAACCATTACAGTAGAGCACTGTATTTTCAATTGTCTAAGTTATAGGAAACCCTGCAATTGTAGATTGCAGATTTTTAAAGTTCTGGTGCAAAACGGGAAAACAGGGAGATGGTAGCAGGTTGAACATGAGATCAGGACGAGGAGATACTGACGTGAAAAGCAAACTGTCCCGAGAAGTCATACATGCCGCAGGAGTGCATCAGACTCAGGGTGTTTCGCACAGACTCAGGGCTCAGCACACGCTCGCCCGTGATTGGACAGAAACCGCCGTTGGCCAGAGTTGCCGCCATAACGCTGGCACTCTCACAGGTCACCTCGATGGAGCACAACTGATTGAGAAACAAAGATTCGTGAATGATTGGATCACAATGACAAACAAAAATCCTGTCCCATTAGTGATTCCACTGCATCAGGATGAGCTCTACTCACCTGGAAGTAGAAGTCCAGGATGGACGTCATGTCCGTCCCCTCTGGAAAACACTGTTAAAGATAAAAACACTTTAAAATGGGAACTCATAACACACCTGCTGCTTTTCTTCAAACAGAAAAAAGGAAAACCAAGAGACATCAAAGGATAAACCAGGTGATAAACTGATTAATTACTGGAACAGAAATCCTAATATTTATGCAGAAATACCAAAAATAAAATTCAAAATACAAAAGCTAAGAATGAAATCACAAATATAGTGTGTTCACAAAAGGAAGAAAAGCTTCCTTTTAAACAACAAAATCCCGTCTCAGTTGTCAGCAGCATCTAATCTCACCTTCTTCTCCTTCAGGTAGTAGCCAATGGCGAAGTTTCTGTCTCCAGACTCACGCTCTGACTGGAAACTGAGCCACACAGAGAGAGGAGAGAGGTTTATTTCATGATGCGACTCAGATCCTGTTACATGAACTCAAACTGAACCAGGAAGTTGCTGCGAGACCTGAGATCCACCTCAGAGATGCAGAACTGTTTTGTAAACAAGAAATCTGTCAAAGACATTAAAGTGCTTCATTTCATCTAAACATGGAAAATCTGTTTTATTTCTAACTCTGCTGCACTCACGTGGCATTGCTGAAGCCCACATACTCGTTTCCTGCCAGCTTGTTCATGAAGTTCATGACCTGCAGAGCAGAAGAGCAGATTCAGAGTAAACACGCAACACAAACACAAGACTACGAAGAAGGCTCAAGGTTCACTGAGCATACATATAAAAAAATAAATAAATAATAATGACAATGCAGAGCAGCTGACGCTAAAGTTAAAATTGAAAGAATAAAACTGAAACTTCTACAAATAAGTCACAATTGCTGGCATTAACACTTACTCAATTTAAGAAAACAAATATACAAATTTGGGTAGAAAATCATTGTTGTAACTTCATCAGTTATACATGAAATTACAACAATACAATTAAAATATCCAAAATAAACTTATAATTTTAGTACAAAATCATAAACTTAAATCTAAATTTTAACCAAAATATTGCAATTTGGAATATAATACTGAAATTATACAACTAAAATAATACTTAAAAAAGTAAAACTTTCACAATAAAATCATCCTTTACAGTTTAAAGATTACATTTTAAAGACAAAGGGATATTCAAAGTATTCAAAAAATAATAGTAATTGTAATTTTAAATAGTCTAAATATTAAGAATATTAAATATTAAGATTTAAACCAAACTTTTGAGACTACAAAGTAAAAACGTTATGATTAAAGTAAAAACTATGTCAAGACTAAAGACAACAGAAAAGTTAATTAAATAAAAATGTTTAATGAATAATGTCGTATAAAACAACAATATATAAAAATAAAATTCAAATTTGACAAATGTCAATGAAATTTTGAGTGTGAAGCTAAAATTTCAAGAATAAAATTGAAAATAAAGTAGAAATATTCACAATTAGAATCAAATTTTTGAGAATAAAAACAATTTTAAAGTGTAAGTGTTGAAGAAAAAGGTATAATTCCAAGAATAATGTAGCCCTGACATTTTTTTTATATAACTTCAGTTTGGAAACTTCTCCTTCAGTCAATATTTAAATATTCAATAAATCTTCCCAATAGTACTCACATAATCAAATTTCTCAGCGTTGCTTGCCCCTTGCTGTAACACAAACAGAACCAATCAAAATATTCATAAAACAAAAACTGCAGTAATAAAAGCATGAAAAACGGTCACCCGTGTGACGACATTAGCACTATCACGTATGATCCACGTCTCTATGAAATTAAGCTACGGCAGGAAAACAGTGCAGGTTTACATCACTACTCATGTGACCAGTTAAAAAGGCCATTCAGGCATGACGTCAGATGAATTAAGATTAGGGGTGGGAGACTAGCTGGAGATGGAGGTGAACGAAAATTGTTAAATCCACTCTGGGGCTTCTGCTTTTTTGAATAGAGAATTAAATAAAAGGTTCATTTAAATAAGTGACTTAAGAGCACAGCTACTGATTACTACAGGCGTGTTTACTGTATGGTTACGTGATTAGACTTTAAGGTGCAATCACACTGCGAGCCACAAAATTAAGTTCATATTTATCAATCTGCTGCTTCTACAGCTTTCTGTAGTCATTTACAGTAACTGGTGCGTTGGTGTGGCGTGGACGATGGGGAATTGTGTGAAATATTACGTTTCTTTAACACTGAAGCCTTTTTTTTTCACTTCCAGTGAAAAGAAATGCAAAGAGATTCAGTGATTTCCAATCACTGAATCTCTACAAACCAGATGTTTGTAAAGAAGACTTCATTACAGTTTGTGTTGATCTCAGAGTATTACAGAGTCACCAGATCATCTAGATTTGGTTTGTCGAGGTATATTTGAATGAATTATGTATCACAGTATTTTTGTATCATTTAAGTTTTTCTTCTACTTGGATTGAAGTATGAGAAACAACAGCAGAGTCATTTTAAAGACGTCTGCTTTATAAAATATAATTTCACTCCTTGGTCATTTTAGTCCCTAAAATAAGGGGTTAAGGGTTAAAGGCTCCGGTTTACAGGTCAAAGTCAAAGAAAACTTCTGGTGCATTGTGGGAAATGTAGGAGCCACTGTATTTTAAGCCCAACAGTTGCTTCAGCCTTTCTGAGGCCAACATTTCTTTGTCCTACCTGTTTACAGATTTTATTGATAATTACGATAACTGACAAATACAGATGTTGATGTGGAATGAAACCTTACTTATTTTACACCTAATGTCATTTAAATTGTTTCAACTCTACTCGATTCTATTTGAGTCCTTTCATTAAATCATGTTTCCCTACATTTTTTATTATTATTACAGTAAAATTATAAACATTTCCAGAAATATTTATACAGTTGATCCAGATCAAGTTACGGAGCACTAATGTATTTAAACCTATAAATAAGAACCAAATTTAAAACTTTAATAAACACTGCAGAACTTCATCATTATTACTATAATACAGCAGTAGATGTAGATGGAGTGAGTGACTGTTATCTCTCAGATAACAGACTCAGTCATGTGGTTCGCAGTGTGAACTCACCTCCTTCGATTTAAATCAGACAAAAACCAAAACTTTGGCCAAATGTGACAAGAACAACAAAGCCTGAAGCACGGGGAACGTTACTGCCTTTATTCAACAGCCTGAGCATGAATTCTCATTTTCAGATCATGTAACAGTCTCCCTGAAAGCTGCTGCTCTACTTTTAAACTGCACCTCAGATATTTATGATTACTGCTGCCTGCAGAGTTTTTCTGGGCTCCAGCTTCACCTTTACTCTTTCATTTTGCTTTCCCAAAGTGATGCATGAATCTGCTGTGACCTCAGGTGAAAATCAAAGGTGGGACCCGGGGGTCCTGATCCCCTATTTCTAGGAAGACAGTGTTGTCCTCCCCAGTGCATCACTCTAAATATGACTGTATAAGGTTAAATAATATTATATGAGGCACCGAAAGCCCTCGTGTTAATTACACATGCAAAACAATAGATCTACATAAGTTCAGTCCAGTGCCTACTAGTGGTGCAACGGATCCAAAATCTCACGGTTCGGATCGGATCATGGTTTTAAGCTACGGATCGGCTCAATTTTAGGATCAGCAAAACAAAACAAAACAAAAAAAAACAACCCAAAAAGACAAATTTAACGCGCCATTTACTTATTTAAGTATTTTTTGCCTATTAAAAAACATTCAACTCAAGACTCATTCCACGCAATTATATAAAAACTAATTAAGCTCACGAAGCTTGCCGTTGCCATGGAGATCCACCCATTTGTAGTTAGGGCAACAGAAGACACCTGGGACAGTTCAGCCATAACTTTAGACTTTTCCTGTTCATACATGCTTGGAACGATCTTGTCACTGAAGTGGATGCGCAACAGGATATCATGCAAGCACGTTCATCACAGTTTAAACCCCTTGTTTTGCACAACGGAATACGGCCTCACGTCTGCAGCTAAACACCCCAGTAGCTTTTGTAATAGCTTTATCCTGGACGGACTGGGCAGCAAAGGGCTGCTTAAACGCCGCAAACTCCTCTGCTTCTCCACCTGGACCGCTAGCGCTGGCCATAACTATGGCTTGACAGACTGACCACGCACACCATACACATACTTTTTTTCTTCTTTTTCGAATCTTCGGATCACGTGCGCGCCGAACCGTGGAGTGGGATCGGTTCGGATTACGGATCAACAGTGATCCGTTGCACCACTAGTGCCTACCAATCCCTAACTCTCTGACATCGTGAACAAATGATTGCTTCTGTAAATAAACAAGTGATAAAAAGAAATAAATAAATCCAGTTAGGCACTCTGGAGATGGCTGCGAAAACATAACTCACTCTGGAGTTATATTGTCCTTGTTGCTCATGACAAATCATCACTCTAGGGCTGCTCGATTATGGCAAAAATGATAATCACGATTATTTTCACTGAAATTGAGATCACGATTATTTGACGATATTTATTTAACCCGTTAAGACCTACTATAGAACCAAGTCCACCAGAGCTTATATTATTTTTTTTACATGCTGTAGTGCCATTTGTGGGAGCATTTCAAGTTGCTATACATCAATACAACTGTTATAGCCCATATTTTAATAATATGTATGCATTAAGTCCATAGTAATTACATAAATTGCAAAAAAGTGCAATAAACTACAAAAAAAATTGAAATCGCTTTTGTTTTGTTTACATATATTTCTACTTGGAGAAATTTAAGAGGTTTATCCCTCAAAACTTTAAATACAATAAAGTTGCAAAAAATAGTTTCCCACCACAGGAAATTTATTTTGAGTGTCTTCATTGTTTTATTTTGGAGATACAGCAATTTTTATATACTGCAGGAAAAACAAAAAACAATCCTATGATGCAAATTTGCAAAGAAAACAGCATGTGCATCATTTCACTGTGGGAAGTGTTACGAACAGCTGATAGGAACGGCAAAGCGTGTTTCTGGAATATTATGTTTTTGTTCCTGCAAGCGCTTTTTATGCAATTTTTGCAAAGCTATATGTGGAACGAAACCGTGACCGAGGACAAGCTGATGGCATAAGATGTAAGTACAACTCCTCCGGTTTCATATACAAAACAAATTATTGCGCTAGCTTACGCGGTTCAGGTTCTACAGGGATTTAAAAATAGTTACGCAAAATGGAGCATGCTGCTCTGACCGGCTTTAAAGGGTTAACAATGACTTTAAAAAATAATATAAAATAGTGTGCAACACCACTGAAGTTTTTTTTTTTTTTAAACTCTCTTTTCAACCAACGGCAGTCACTCTCCAAATAACTTCTGCTTAGCTTTCCGAGCTTCCCTCGGGTCCTCTTAATCAGCGGTCTCCAACCTTTTTTGCGCCACGGACCGGTTTATGCCCGACAATATTTTCACGGACCGGCCTTTAAGGTGTCGCGGATAAATGAGGGAGGGGCTAATAATCGGCTCAGTCATTTTTAATGATCGTTGAAAGCCCAGATCGTAATCGTGATTAAAATTCGATTAATTGAGCAGCCCTACATCACTCTCAGAGAATTAAAACGGTGACTCTTCCTGCTTTTCTCTAACATATGATGGAGCTCTTAATCTGCCGCCAGAAAAGTTTCTCAAACTGACGGACCACACTTTTGAATAAAGACAGCAAAACATCCCCATGAATTTACGAGCATCGCCACTAACACGACTTATTCTTTCATACCGATTACTAAAGACAAACAAATTGCTTGAAAAGAAACATATGCACAAAAAAAGAGCTCCCTCTCCAGAGAAGAATGGAGTATGATATAAAACCAGTGTTTGTGCCAGAGCTGCACTGTTTATAATCCAGGTGTATAAACAGTTTGGTTTTTTTGAGGGGGGGAGGGGAAATGCAGGCGGAAAAGTATAAAAAGCAACATTAAAACATTCATAGACAGCCATGTGGAGGCTAAAGCTTCTCACAAATCCAGATCAAATAAGGGAAAAAATAATTAAAAAGGAAAAATTACCAACGTCATTGACCTGAGGCTGTGTGGTCATAATTTCCCAAAGATCCTAATGCTGTAAAATATGCAACAACACATAAAACCACACAACGGGCCTTGAAAAGGTACATCACAAAGGAGAGCGTTTAAAGTGATTTAAACAGTGATTGGCTGGGACTCAAGAAAGCTGATTTTACATCTTGTGGGAATGATTATCAGAAGTGGAAAAGTTCACCTTTTTCCTCTGCTGACGACATACATTATGTCCACTCAGCTGGATATTCATTTGCAACAATCATCTTCATACAATGTTTCTACCAAAAGAGATACACGAGATGATTCATCATAACATTACCAACATAAAATGTTTCTTTTTAAGGATGGAAAGCTGGGCTGTTTATCCGGTTGTTCAGTCTGACGTCACTAGCCGTGTCTGGGTCTAAACTCCGCTGCAGGTCCATATATCAAACGATCACTGTGGCATTACTGAGAGTTGAAAAACTGTCTAAAGTCTTTCATCTTTAATAAAATGATCAGTGTTCTGCTCTACCAGGTGTAACAATTGAGTTTAACATCCCGGCATCTATGAAAACGGAATTTATGACATTTAACGGAGTTAGAAGTTAGCAGGGAGTTAGCTCGCTAGCTTCTATCTAAATACAATATAGCATGTCCTGACTGCGGGGTTTTGGAAACAAATTAAAACGTACAGCTCTGTTATCACTTCCAACATAAATGAAGACAGAAAACTAAACAGCAGTGACGTTTGTAGGGTTACTGAAGTTGGGCTAGCTGGTATATAATGATGTGCTACGTGACCGCTAGCGACACAGCTATGTTAGCATAATATAAACAAGCTAACTTTTTTCCCACTCGATAAAAGTTAACGTGAGTGTTCTCGGTGGTCAGGAACAAATGTAATCACATGGCAGGATGCTGTAAAAGGACCAAACTTCAGCCAGGAGAACAACTGAGATAATCCATCCACAATACGAGGTTAGTCATTCATATACTGCTGCATGGGCTGGGCTGCAGTTACATCCTAAGGTTTTAAAAACTGAGCTTAAATAAATGATTAGCGTAATAAAAGCCGAGGGAGGTCAACAGGGATCACTGACTGTTTTAGGAGCTTTTTGAGATCAAATAGAAGAAAATACATAACATTAAACATGTTAACAACACAAAAGCCATATTAAACGCAGACTACTTTAGACCCGGAAGTAGGATTCGTCGCGTCATCACTGAACAACCGGATAGTGTTGGAGGGAGGAGATTTGGATAAGGAAATCAGGAATAGAATAGCTGACCTCTCTCACACTTAAAACTATTAAATAACTGGGTCATAACGAAATGACAAACTTAAAGAACTCAGTTTAATTTTTTTATAGATATGATTTTCTTTTTCTGTGGATTCCTGTAGATGAATCCTAAATCCTTCCTCCCTCGAGAGTAAACCGCCTACAGTGTGACTCATAAGGACCTTTTCAATATAAAAGCATAATGATGGAGACAAAGAATTACTAACCCTGATGTAATATAATCCTTTCCCTAAATCTTCTACATTTCACAGTCCAGTCGATGTGTTAACATCATTTTGGAGTTGTGCTGCTGTTTTTAAACAAATGATGAAGCAGTGTTAGTTTATGGAAATCTTTTCAAACAAACCTTTATGAAAAGAGACGGTACGATAGTGGAAAGCACAGCGGCTTTATTTTCCTTTTGTTGAGTTAATTGTGCAATTTTTTTGCTCTTCTCTAACATCAAGTCTGAGGCTGAAAACTGCTGTGATTTTGCTCTTTTAGGATAAGGAGGAGTTCTGGGAGGGTTCTTGCTGTCAGGGTAAAATAGATTAGAGATTTTTGTATTGGGTGTTATGGGCAGCAAATTTTCTTCTTACAGCTAGTTGAGGAGTTTGCCGTGTTTTGAGTTTGTAAGTCATATCTCTACATCTCCAAGATAAAAACTGCAGAGAACACAAGAGTATCCGCGTTTCTTCTCAGCAGTCGGCACGTAGAGCTCTGCAACATCACAAACTCACTTTCATGTAGTTTTCTTTTTACTTCCCTCTAGTATCAGATCTGGGACATAACATACTGAAATGTTAAAAATACAACCATCAGTGGAAACACTTTTCTGCCTACAAGTGGCTGAATCAGTTCTTCCCTTTACTTTAATATTGTATCTGGGGCCTCGCAGAGCTGGCAGAAATAGGAGCTTTGGCACATTTAGAGTTGTTGCTCAGCACCAGGTTTAGAGGGCAATCACTTTTTCCCCTTAATAACAAACACCTTCATTTAAAAACTGCATTTTGTGTTTAATTGTGTCATCTGTGGTTAACATTTAAATTTGTTTGATGATCTAAAACATTTACGTGTGACAAACATACAAAACAATAGATAATCAGGAACAGGACAAACACTTTTTCACAGTGTTGGGTCAAAATCTGATGGTAACAAAGGCTGCTGTGTTATCCTGCAAGTCAGCTATTACAGTTTGAGGAGTTTGACCTCAGATGTGTTCTCACTCAGCTGCCTGTCCTTGATCTGAATAGCTGTACTGTTTCTGGAGATAAACATGCATAAAACTTGCCCTTACCCTGTATCTCCCTCATTACATTTGCTCAGTTTTGACCTGCTAATTTATAAACCACTGCACTGTTAGCAGCCTCACTCTGTCTATTTCTATTTTCTGTGTAATGGAAATGCTTCTTCACCTTTTCAGCCATTTTGTTGCAATACTGTATTTGTTTTAGTAAGCCAGACATTTTTGGCTGCTTTAACCATTTTCCAGCTTTTGGGAAAAATAAAGTATGCAATGCTGTTTCCTACAAGCACTCCAACATGTTCACTTCCAGGATTTGCCTGAAGATTTTCCAACTTGTTTGATTTTGCGTTCCGTCTCTCTCTTATTGAATGTAATTAAACTCCTCTCTAAAAAGCCCTCCTGGACTCATCCTCACCGGCCAAATGAGGAAGGAGTTTTTAATTTTGATTCAATCAGCAGGTGGTGCTCTTGTATTCACCGCAGCTCCCTGTGCGTCTGTACGCAGGTCAGAGGAGGATATTTAATGAAACTCTCGGGTAATAGAAGAGTTCTCTGATTAAATGTGGTGGAGCTGACCTGCTCTCCAGCTCCACCCACTCTGTGGAGTGTGTGTGCGCAGGATCTCCGAGCGATGCCGCTTTCAACCAAATCCCCTTTCAGCATGATTATCTATAACCTTAATCTCCCTGTATACACTAATCTGGCGGAAACACGTTCTGCACACGATTATAATTTTATTCCATTCAATTTCTCTCCAACTATTTTACTCCCTGCTCCAGTCAGACATCCAGAAAAATCATCTTTAGGGGAGTAAAACGTAAATCTACATATGTGGATTTATAAAACGAAAACGAAGCAAAAATCACAGGGGCCTCAAATCAAATTTACGGGGTTGTGATTGAACATTTGCTTCCACAGTGAATATATGTAGAATAAAAGCTTACCTTAATGAGGGAGGTGCAGACAATAGCACCAGCATTAACCATGGGGTTGTGTGGTTTATCTGCAGGACAGGAAATAGAAGTTAATAAGAGCAGGTTTTAGCAAGCTAATGCTACAGGAACACCTTCACTGAGCACATCACAGCCACATACTACTCTGTTGTATATAAGCTGATAGAGTCCACAGTTTATTATTCCGTATTATATTGTTTGATGTTCTTTTTAAAAATTGGCCACTCTGCTGATGGAAGTCCTGCTCATGTTTCTGATTAGCCAGATACTGCAAGCTCCGCCTCTTTGTTCTACAAGCCCTTGGAAAAGCAACTTGGGAACACAGTAATTTGTGACTTACTGTTTACTTTCTCAAAAAGTATACAGTAAAAGAAAAAGAAGGGAAGCCTTTTTGTGCCAGAGATCAAAACACAAGTGAATAATCTACTGAGTGAACTAAAAAAACATATAGGGCACAATTACAACACTTCCCCTCTGAGTTGTAATCGTCGTAAGCAACAGGAAGAGCCATGTTTCCTTCTTTTCACTTTTTTTAAAGGGAAAATAAACAGCTGGAATATCTGTGCCACCACCGACTTCTCTGCTCGGTTTGATAACAACAAAGAGGAAACCTGGAAACGTTCTCACACCAGTTTCCGCTCAGAGAAGCTACAGACACAATAAAACCCAACTCTATTCAGGTTGAACAAAAACTGCTAACCGTATTTGTATTCAACATATGACATTACTTCACTTCACCAAGTTACTGCTCTTTAACATTTCGACATGGTGAGTATTGCAGCAACATGTGTTCCAATGTATAAGCTTTGTTCAACTGCAAATAAAATCCTCAAAGTTAAACTTTGTCAACATCTCTTATCCAAGCAAACAAAACCAGAATAATCTCACAGATATAAAACCAGAGACAGACATAAAAAAACAAAAAAACAAACATATGAACAAGGAATGGAAGGAGTGTTTTAAACATGTGATATGTGCAAAGTACAAACACACAACAACAGTCAACATATGGCTTCCCTAAACACTCCCGGTTGAGCACCTAAACACGCCATTAAATCTAAAATAAATTCAAACTTATTCACTCATTTCTTGGTTTTTTTAAATTGATTAAAAGCATATGCTTCACAATGATTCAACCAAAACCCCAAATCTCCATGACATTAATGCCCACGATTGGTGAACGTAACCTTCTGACCACAGCTGTATGAGGATTACTCTGAACTGTGCAAGATGCAAAGTTACTCAAGTAGAGTCCAGAAATAAAGTGTTTTTTTGAGCTCATAAGGCCCACTGTGCTCGAAGAACAAATGACCTGCTCTATATTGAGATAACTGATATCGCCTGACATCCTCTGTGTATTTCAGACCTGTGGGAAACCACGCTCTGATTCCCCTGCACTGCAGGACTGATACTAAAAGAGCGCCTCTGTGTCTCGGCTGCTCCGTTCTGCCTGCTTTTTAAGGAACCACATGCCAACAGCTTGTTGTTTTTCAAGTTTTTTCTGTCTCCGTTACACACTGCCCACTTTGTTTTATCCAACTACGCTCCTTAACAATTTATCATGGCGCCATGGAAACCAGGCCACGTGAATGGCTCCTCTTACAGAGACTGCATGCACCTGTGCGCCATGTGAAGGTGTGAAGTGACCGATTCCTCACCGTCCTCGTTCAGGAAGAGCTTGTTGAAGCGCAGGCCGCTGGGCTCTTTGCCGATGAAGCGATGTACGTACTCGGTGCCGTGGTCGTGAACGGCGATGGCGTATTTCAGCGGCTTCACGCAGGACTGCAGACAGAAGGGAACTTTGGTGTCGCCGACAGTGTGCCTGCGAAAGACACAAGTGTATCACTTATACACTTATACCTTCAAACTCTTAAGGTGTATGTTAGTAGTTTTTCAGAGTCAGAGGAAATAGAAAATCTCTCTAAATCTACGTAATGATAAGTCTGGCTTTTACCACATCCCCATTTTCTCATATCTGACAGCCACTTGTGAAAAATACATTTACTACAAAGCTTCTGGTGAAGAAACCATCCTCTGTAGGTTCTTCTACACGTAGTCAGAATACCTCTGTCCGTCGACTGTGCACAGGGCGACGGCCCACAGGTCTGGGCTGAAGCGTGCCAGCTGGGGAATATAGTCTGCCACCTACAGGGTGAAGAAACAATGAGGTTTAATCTGACCTATTCCTCACTCCCAACCATCTTGTCCTGGCTGTTATTTAATGTCACAAAGTATTCGACAAACAGACAAATGACTCACAATGTTAAAACTGGTCTATAAGGAACGGTTAGATACAGTTCTACTCAGCTCAGCTCTGCTCTCACTGACCTGCCCTCCAGACATTTTTTTGGCGTTTTCGTACAGCTCGTCGATGTGAGCAGAGAAGGACTGGAAGTCTGGAATAACAAACTTCTTCCTGAAGGCCTGGGTGAGCAAAACGATGTTGCTCTGGACACATCTGAGGCAGGAAAGAGAAATATTTAGGCTGAGGAGTACAGAATGTCCTTATTGACCTTTATGACTGCTTCAAATCCTCTGAGACTTTAATGACAAGTATGGAGCTAGTTAATGGACACAAAGCTTTTAAGGTCACGCATTACTAAATATAACATTAGATATAATTAGGGAATGTTCTGATTTTTGAACACTAGATAAGACTAAATACAGTGAGTCTGCGCTCCCTCGCTCAGCTCGTTTCCTCTTAATAACACCTAAACTTGAGGAGTCTGAGTAGAGAGTATAGCCGTGTATGCGTCACAATTCATCCTGCTGCTTCTGTCAGCAGGCATATCATCAATAAACACCAGTGGTCTGGTTCTACTGGGAGCCATACATGCCCATAACCATAACACTACCTCCACCATGTTTGACAGATATGCTTCAGACCAGGAGCCGTTTCTTTGGTTCAAGCTCATTTTGGTTTCATCTCTCTAAAACATTTGTTTCCAGATCTGTGGAGTCTCTTTCAGATATTCTCTGGTAAACGTCTAATCTGGCCTTGCTTTTTTTGAGTGTAACCAGTGGTTTGCATCTTTTTATAAACCTTATAAAAGGCTGACGGGCTTGTCAGTCAATTGTCCAAGTACTTTTGAGGATCTAAAAATTGTAAAAAAAAAAAAAAAAAAGAATTGTGTAAAGAAAGAAAAAGTCTAATTTATAAAAAAGAGTTAATAAAATACTTTTATTAAATCCCTTGAGTTAAAGCTGAAAGTGTGCATTTCAAAGACCGACTGTGGTGCTGGTGTACAGACGGGCCTGACTATATTTGCTTTTCTGGTTCAAAGCTTCTATTTCCAGGCTAAAATTTTCCAGTAAGCGTTCTGGGAGAGCTGTATCCTCAGCTCGACTCGGCCGACTCTGTTGACCTTTCGCTGTGGCTGCTGTAGTTTTAGGAAAAGATCCCCACTTGTTCCCTCGCAGCATGGAATTAAAATTACACAATAAAAGAAAATAGGTACTCCTTTTCCCAACATGTTCTGTACTCTAGATCACCCCTAAAGCAGCATGGTCTGGCTTTTTTTTACCACTTATAGATTTTGTCCTGGGCGTTTTATGCGAGCGATTATGGATGCAGACCTCGTAGTAAACACAGCTCCACGTAACAAGGCGGTGAGATAGAAGCTCTCCGTTAGCAGAGAGATTTACAGCTTGGCTATCTTACTGCATCCGAGCGGTCTAATCCCTGCAGAGAAAACACACGCTACACTCCACCGCCCGCTCACGTGCTTCCCTCTGAGAGGTTCTATAAATAAGCCCAGGGCGCGGAAGTGATGGACGCCAGCCAGGAGCGCCGGCTCGGGGTCTGTTCAGTGAGGATTTTTTGCTCCCCGGTGAGCCATCATATGCCTGTTCTCACCAAGCTGCCACCCAGTTCTGTCTCACTGTCGTTTCCTCCGGGAGGGTGGTGGGGGTCACACAGCAGTGATCCAATGACACAAGGGGGTGGGTGGAGGTGGGGATGTCATTTTACTCCACATATCTTTCTTTCCTCTCCAGCTGTGTTTCAACAACCGGTTTGGGTGGCTAAAAATGTTCTGATTACCAAATAAACATGAATTTGAAGGTCGTGTGATGGCCCCCTGCAGACCCAAGTCAGCAACATCCACCATCACAGAACATATCGGCCGTGATCGAGTGCAGTTGTATTCTCTGAGCACTGCCGTTTTTCCTGTTCCTCAGTCCTCGGGTCAAAGTAAAGTCATGTGGAAAAGGAGGCAGGAGGTAAACTTGTGGACTTTTCAAGTGCACCATCATTCTGAGTTAGATTACAAGGAACATTGTTAAGTTTTTTATGCAAAGTGGAAACTAAAAACACCTTGTTTTTCTTCCCCCTTTCAGAATAAGCAGCCAGTGTCAAAATTAAACCTCCAAACACTGAAACACAATCAGATTGCGCCAAATCTACTCCAAATCTTCACCTATGAATCTCCTAATTATCAATTTGATTTCCAGTTATTGAAGTCTACCAGTTTCCCT
This sequence comes from Copadichromis virginalis, assembly GCF_057382275.1. Classification (NCBI taxonomy): domain Eukaryota; kingdom Metazoa; phylum Chordata; class Actinopteri; order Cichliformes; family Cichlidae; genus Copadichromis; species Copadichromis virginalis. Next base: position 25,997,640 of record NC_140639.1, read on the forward strand.
GAGCAGATTTTTCTGGGTGATGAAAACCTGAAGATGAGGTTGCTGACGTGCAAAGCGAGGGATGATGAATGATTAACGGCAAGCGGTGACCCTGTTCTGCTGCAGGGACAAGCAGAGGACTCTAACCAGCTTTAATAATTCTTGTGATGAAACATTGATGCTGGTCATAAAGGTGGGACAGCAGGCAGGGTATTAAACACGGGATACACAAAATCTATAAATATATATAAAGAATATCCATATAGTCTCAATAATGCAAGGTTCTGTCTTCTTATACATAACATTAAAATCCAACATCTGGCTTTTGACTCAAACTGCACATCTGGATCTTTTATTAAATTTTACGGAGCCAATTAGGCTGCAGTTTGTTAAATGAGAGTGCAGAAAACTCCTTTCGAGCATATCAATCCATCGTTGCTCAGTAAATTAAAGACAGGCATACTTTTTGAAGAGGTGTCGGTCCAGCGCTCCATCTGAGGTTGTCTTCAAGGTCACCTTCAGCATCTCCATACATTCTTTCAGCCGGGGGTCTCCCGTACGAAGACCTGTGGCTTTAAGAGCCTGTGCGAGGAGAGGAGAGAGACACCAGGATTAAGACAGCCTGACAACAAAATCAATAAAGCTGCGAGCTGTGATTCCTCCAGAGCCTGGCAGGAGGAGCTCATAATTCAGAAAGCTACAGGGCTGAATCACTGCCAACAAGTCAGTAATTTATGTGTGACATGCATTTATTTAGCTGCTATGCTGTAAATGCTTTTTGTCGTACATTTTATGAAAGTCTTTTTTCAGTTAAGTCACCACAGCATTATTTATCCATTTGTAAACATTGTGTGGATTTCCCATCTTCTTTTCACCTTCATAACTGATTCAATTCAGTTGTATTTATATAGCACCAAATCACAACAACAGCTGCCTCAGGGCGCTTCATATTGTAAAGGCCTTACAATAATACAGAGAAAACCCTAACAATCATGACTCCCTACGAACAATGAGTGGGAAAGAAAAACTGAATTTTAAACGGAAGAAACCTCCAGCAGAACCGGGCTAAGCGAGGAGCGGCCTCTGCTGCAGCTGGATGGGCTGCAGCGAAGACGATAACCACAACATCTAGTTAGTAGTTTTTATAGGTCATTTATCCAGGGGAGGAACTGTTGTATAAAACCACCCCGAAGTTCCTGTTTCAAGCTGGTTTTAAACTGGTTTCCAACACTGCAGAATGGTATTACACCACTGTACTTTCACTCCAAGAGAAATTTAGACTACATTGATATCTTCAAAAAGTTTGTGTGATTCTAAGCCAACACCTGATTTCACTTCTAAGATCTATCCAAATCTGCACAATGTTTAATGACTTAATCTTCTCCATTATTCCCCTAATGAAGTTTAATAATAAGTGAGATCTGCTCTGTTACTCTGTCTCCATTCCTGTGGGCGATTTGGGGCCATTTTCTCTTGTGTAATTTATTTCTAGTAATATTTCTATTTAACAAAAGGTTCCGACACCATAAATATCCAACTCTCAGACATATCACTGCTGTGATAACTCACTGTGGTAAATTTGTGTGCAGGGATTTTTTCTTGGCCCTCTGCGATGGTGTAGAACAGCAGATCCTCCAGGCTGGGCAGGATGCCCGCCTTTCTTCTCCTGCAGGAAGCAAAAATAAACAGGCAGAGACAGAAAGGTGAGAAAAATAACTCCACAGTGAGGAGCTGTGGTGGAAATGTGGACATACAGGAGGAGGGGGGGAGGGGGGGGGGCTGCAGCAGAGGGAGAAGAAAACGCTTTTTCACTGCAGGGAGAAGCAGTGAGTAATAACAGTAAGGAAAACACGGCCTCAGCTTGCCTTACCTCAGCATTAAAACCTGTGGAAAAGTATACCTCCATACTTTTAGTAACATACTTTTCCAGGAGGTTAATATGCTACTTTGAGGCCACAGGAATTGTTAATTGTACCTTGCTTGAATACCAGCCAGGAATGTGTTTGAAAAGCTCCCAGCATGCAAGCTAACGAAACCCAAGATTTAACGATTTAACCAAGTTTACACAGAATTTAACCAAAAACGCTTCAAACCAAGAAGAGAATTTAGTGCTAAATTTCTGTCCTAGTTTTAAGTTTGGAGACTGCAGCACAACAAAAACTACCAACACTTCATGACAGACAACCCTTACAGGCCTCGTCATTCACACTGTGTGAGGTAGCAGTGTCGGTGCAATCAGCTGGATAAAAGCACAGTCTGGGATGTGATGACTGGGCCTTAACTGTTGCAGCTGGGACAGGGAGACTAGCCAAGGCCTCCGGCATGCTGACGGTGTTCAGTGGCTGGAAGAAAACCCAAAAAACAAACAAAAAAAACAACCCCACACACGCAACCAGAGTGATGGGTTAGCACTCGACGTGGCAGCTAAAACCCTACGTCAGACCTGCAGCGTCACCAGAGCTCCATTTTTATCCTTCAGAGCTGAGTAAGCAGCAAATAAAGAAATAAATGACAAATAGACAGTGATGGGGTCCAATACTAGTCCCACACCAGAGGAACTACAGTTATTGTAAATACTTAAATATTAACAACAACATTTGGTTAGTCGTCCTTTACAGTTAATTGGCTCAGATTTGAAACATTATCTTACTAAATTTTTAATGTAAATGGAAGATTATAGTTTAAACAAAAGCAAATCTATGATCATTAAAGATTTTTTTAATGTTTCTATTTGTATTAGTTTGTGTATTATAACTGTCTGATTTTATATTTGATATGGTGCGTCTTAAAAGCCTAACCAGGGACAAGGTCTTAGCTGTGGCTACAAGTCAGTTTTTTGGCACTTTGGTCACAGAGCTTTTAGTAAAAGGTAAAAATCATCACAGTTAACCGATTCTGCTCATGTCCATCTCCATGTTTTTTAATTCTTGGTCTTTACCAGAGCAGCTCTGGATGATTCATAGTTCAAAATAATCCTTCTTTAAATTATACTGCAGCCCCTCAGTTCCCCCTCCGTCTAAAACAAGCTTTTTTAGCTCCTCCCCTTTTTAGACAACTTTCTTCTGACTTCCTGTCCCTCTCAAATATAAGGTTCTGGACAGGAGGTGGGTGGGATTCTGTGCTCAGATGGCCTTATTAAGGGTTATCCTCTCTGAGAGAGCCACGAGTAGAAAAAACTACCTGAGTGTGAAACATCGCACACGTGACCGAAATCAGAGCAGAAAATGTCCACTTCAAGGAAACCTGAGCATCTAGCACCGTTTCCTGGCTGGTATTCGGAGCAGAGTGTCCACAGGAAGTCGTCTCTGGGAGGAAGGTTAGTAGCGTGTCAGGAGGCAGACGGGACGAACGGTTCACAGCAGGCTCTCTGCTATGATTCATACCAACACCAAATTGGATTTGTACAAAGCTCTGGGTGCTCACGATGACCTGCAATGCATCATGGGGGTGGCTTGGTGCTAGGAGAGGATGTCTGAAGGTCAAACTTGAGTTGGCAGGCGGCTCCTCTCAGCAGCCAACCAGAAATAAAGAAAAGGAGCCAAGTTTGGATACATGAGAGCAGAAATGTACCAGATTATAATTTCAGCATCAGCAGTTTCCTCTGGAATCATGCAGCAGCAGCAACCATCAGAACATTACAACATCTAATAGAGGAAATGGACAATTAACAGAAGCTTTCACTCTCAGCTTCTTGCGCTCACTCTTTGTCTCCATCGAATGCAACATTTGATGGAGACAACATGTCACATTACCATTAGCATAAAAGCTTCCAATCAGTGTCTACTCCACTCTGTGTGCAAGGAGGGGCACTCACAGTAAAGGAGAAACCAGAGACTTTATTTAAGCAACAGTGCTTTTTACTTCAAGCTGCTTTCGTCCTTGTGATGACTGCACTTATGGAACTGAATTAAACTGAGTCTGAACTGAATTCCTGAAACTAAAGTTTGTCCTTCCAACTAAAATAAAAAGGATTTCCTCCTGATAATTTCTATTTATCGATGTACTATATTCAAAAGGGGAGAAAACCAATGTTTCTTTGTCGAGTCTCGTGTGGTTTTAAATATAAAAGAATGATTCCCAGTCTTTTTCCTCAGGGTAAGGAGTACAGCTTATTATTTACATGGGTGTGGGAAGTAAAAAAGGCTGGATTGGAGCATCTCTGACATACATACATAGCTCCTGAATATGTGAGAAACACAGAGTGACTTAGACTGAAATAACAGACGTGAACGGGGGTTTTCCTGAGCACCACTGCTGCAGAAACCAAGAGAGGAAACACTGGCAGCGAGTTGAAGTCAGATTTATAGCTTTTGTGCCAAGTTCCACTCAGGGTGAAAAGTCAGGGAGTCTCAGCGAGGAGTACATATAGTTTAAAAGTGTGTCTGTTTGAATAGAATACATTAGGTTGCACCTCTCAGAGGAATACCGCCCCATACTTGAAAATCGGACTCCTTAACAGTTCCTTAGGAAGAAGCTCTGACTTTCCAGCATCAGTGGAACGCAGCAGTAACACTACAAACAGTTCACACGCTGTCTGGGTTAGCATGTCGGGGTCGCTGCATCGTGCTCCACCTCTCACCGCATTAATGCAGGCTGCTGGTGAGGAAGGAATACACATCAGAGAGTGTGTGATTGAGGAAGAGGAGGAAGACAGGATGGAAGGATGGAGGGTGAGGTAGAATAGAGAGGGACTGAAGCGCACCCACTGGGAGGAAGTGAGGTCATGTCTAAGTAAAAGCAGTTGTTGGCTTTCCGTAGAAAACCTCTACTTCTACTGGATTTTATTTTGAAAAACTTTTGAAAAAGAGACTAAAACGACAAAATAGAAAGATACTTACAAATGCAAAACAAGAAGATCAACAACAGGGAGACAGAGAGAGTGAAGAGGGATAACACTGAATTAGTAACAGTGGCATTAAACTGAAACAGTAACAGCAAGCACACATATGATCAGCACAGAGCACGTCTTCAGATCATGCTGCAAGAAATAAAACAGAAGCTGTGACATTAAATGTAGCGTTTCACAGTGAATCACATTAAAAACATGCAGCATTGAAATGCACTATGAGGCATACAAACGAATAGTATAATCTGAAATGACTACTATGACTGAGTACTACTACTACCACTATACTTTTTTCCCACCACTGAAACAGATGAGGCCCAGCCGGCTTGGGAGCCAGAGGTCTCAGCTCTAATCGAAAGCAAACAGCCATTTCCACATAAATAAACATTTGGCCTAAAACTGAAACAGAAATGGCTGCTGGTGGATTTTAACCGTGTAACACTTGAAATGAACATGACACTGTAACCAAATAATAGTGAAGTAAGAGGGCACTTCTTGAGTGAGAGACTTCCCCTGTGGGAGCATCATTAACACAGGCAGGTTAGAGGTGGACACTGGAACATCTGGATGGTCTCATTAATCTACCTCTGCTGGTCTCATTAGTACTCTCGCTCACGCTCTCCCTCCCCCTCCTCTCGCTCTGTTTGCTTTTAAAGGTCAACGCGAACAGAAGCTGAAACAGCAGCAGCCACTCCACAAAACTCTCTCCTGCACTGCAGATGAGTGAGCCTCTTCCAGAAGAGTCATCGAAACGGCATCCAACTGAACTGAGGGAGGAATCTGGAGACGTTTCCTTCACACGTGACCTTTCTGTGCCTAGACCCCCACAGGATCAGTATTTTACCTGGCACTACTAACACAAATGCTTCAAACCTTTTTCATCAATGCTAAGGCAGCTGTTTAAACATATGCAACTCACCCACATTATGTTTTAAAATGTTTTAAAAACCCTGCAAATTAACAAGAATTTACTGGCAAATTTGTGAGAAAAAATCTAATTAAAATTTATGACAAAGAAACTGCCAGATATGCGGGGAAAAGGCAGAAAAATTATGCACCACCATGGCTCACCTGAATAAGCAGGTGAGCTCTCTGC